>NC_140971.1:71556319-71721319 GCF_056783735.1 Eptatretus burgeri
TAAAATGGTCACGGTGTATTGGCGATGAGTCGCTGACCCTGTAATTCCTTCTTGCATTTGGTGAGGTCGAGCCGCGTGCAAGTATCTAGGTCATCGCTCTCAGCGTGGTGCATGCTGTAGAGGAGGCGCCAACCAGTGGAACGAGACAGTGTGGAATACGGCATCTCTACCATGAACTGCCAAACTCCTAAGCTGTAGTGGAACAGGAACAAACAAAGAAGAAACTCAGATACCCATTGAAGTACCTATACAAGGAAAATCTAAAGATAGAATATTCCAGTGTTCTGCATATCTTTGGCAGCAATAATCTCATTATTTTGTGTTCCTACCAATTGTCCCTTTAAGATACCCGGTGTGTACCCTGGTCAGAATAGGTACACCGTATCCCTGAGTGTCGTAAAAGGCGACTAAAAGGGTTGGTGTCAGGAAGGGCATCCGGCCATAAAAAACATCGCCTCAAAAGGAAACCATGATGAGTACAACTGATGGGCAGGGTACAGCCCGAAGTACCCCGTGGGGGTCCTCACCCCCTCTCGTTAAAACTCAAGGTGGGGAACCCGATCAAAGCAAGGGAGGAAATTTTTCCATTTATGATGACCAATCGTCTGATGCCCCACGTGGAGATTGGTTTCTGAGGTTTGGTACATGGAATGTAGGGACAATGACAGGGAGATCTGGAGAAGTGGTTAAAACATTGGTCAGAAGAAGAGTGGACATATGTTGTGTGCAGGAGACACGGTGGAAGGGAAGTGGTGTGAGAATGGTGAAGGGTAGGCAGGGGCAGACGTACAAGTTTATGTGGCAAGGGTGCCCAGAAGGCGTGCATGGTGTTGGTGTCATGTTTTCTGAGGATTTTGTAGACAGTGTAGTGAGTGTGACTAGAGTGAGTGAAAGGTTGATGATGGTGAGAATCGTGATCGGAAAGCTCTTGGTGAACGTCATCTCGGGATATGCCCCGCAGGTCGGTCGAAGCGATGAAGAGAAGAACATGTTCTGGTGTGCAATGGAGAAGTTGATGGAAAATGTGAAAGATGAGGAAGTTGTTGTGGTTGGAGGAGACTTGAATGGTCATGTGGGAAGGAGTCCAGATGGTTTTGGATATGGTGTGAGAAATGGAGAAGGTGAAAGGATCTTGGAGTTTGCTGATGGAGCTGATTTGTTGATTTGTAATACTCAATTCCAGAAAGCGGATAATAAGCTTATTACATACACGTCAGGTGGGTCGACGACAACCAGTGACTACCTGATGGTGCGTCGGCGAGATAGGGGAAACCTCTGGGACACAAAGGTGATCCCACGGGAGGAGACTGTTTCGCAGCACCACCTGGTATAAGGTATAAAGGATATCTGCGATATAAGGGTGAAAGGTGCCAGGAGAATTCAGCGTGTGAAGTACCAACCGAGGATGAAGGTGGTGTGGAGGTTGAAAGAGGTGACAGTGAAGGAAGCATTAAGAGAGAGGCTGAGTATGGTTGAGGATGATGTGGTTGAGCTTGAAAGTGGTTGGATGTCAATGAAAGCTAGTCTATTGGGAGCCGTTGGTGAGGTATGTGGATGGACAAAAGGACCACCGAGGCACTCGGAAACATGGTGGTGGGGTGATGAAGTTGGAAAGACGATTGAAGAGAAGAGGAAGAAGTTCAAGGAATGGCAAAAGGCAAAGGATACGATGGAAGAAGAGGCTGCACATGAAAGTTATAAGGTAGCCAAGAAGGCTGCAAAGAAAGAGGTAGCAAAGGCGCAGGAGGCCCATAGGAAAATGTTCAGAGAACGCTTGGATTCGGAGGAGGGTAAGAGAGCGGTATTCAGGATTGCAAAGCAGATAGCGAGAGAGAGAGAGATTTGATGTGACGGGGGTGAGTTGCTTGAAGGATGAAGTGGGACAAATCGTTGTGGACTCAGATGGAATTAAAGGAAGATGGAAGAGATATATGGAAAGGCTGTTGAATGTAGAAAATGACTGGGATAGCAACATCGAGAGTAACCCAGTTTTAGGACCAGCAGAGAAGATAACTGAGAAGGAAGTTGAGGAAGCTCTAAGAGCAATGAAGAGTAGAAAAGCAGGAGGGCCGACGGGAGTTGTGGGAGAAATGTTGAAGGCAGCGGGAAGTTGGGGTGTGAAGAGAATGACAGAGATCTGTAATGTGGTGGTGAAAGAAGGCCACATTCCAGTGGATTGGGAACTGAGTACCCTCGTCCCTCTGTACAAGGGGAAAGGTGACCCTCTGGACTGTGGCTCCTATAGAGCAATAAAGTTATTGGAGCATGGAATGAAGGTATTGGAAAGGGTGTTGGAGAAGAGGATAAGGAAGAAGGTAAAGATTGATGAAATGCAGTTTGGATTTATGCCAGGAAGAGGAACGACAGATGCAATTTTTATTGTAAGGCAGTTGCAGGAGAAGTACATGGAGAAGAGGAAGAAGTTGTTTTTTGGGTTTGTTGATCTAGAGAAAGCATTTGATAGGGTTCCACATGAAGTTATGACATGGGCATTGAGGAAGTTAGGAGTGGAGGAATGGTTGATCAGAGTAGTGATGGCAATGTATGAGAGAGCACGCACAGCTGTAAGGACGAAGGATGGGAACAGTGGTGAGTTTGAGGTGAGGGTAGGAGTGCACCAGGGGTCGGTACCAAGTCCACTTTATTTGTAGTTGTGATGGAGGTGCTGGCTCGGAGGGTAAAGGAGGGTTTACTGTGGGAGCTGCTGTATGCAGATGATCTGGTGTTGATTGCAGAGAGTATGGATGGATTGAAGGAGAAGATGAACAAGTGGAAGGAATGTATGGAGGCAAAAGGTTTGAAGGTGAATATCGGAAAGACGAAGGTGATGGCAAGTGGTAAAGCATGTGGCGAGGTGGAAAGGACTGGGAAGTGGCCATGTGCTGTGTGCAGGAAGGGTGTCGGAGTGAACTCCATTCAGTGTACAATGTGTGCTGAATGGGTTCATCGAAAATGTAGTGGGGTGAGAGGGTCATTAACCAGTGTGGCAGCTACATTCAAGTGTAAGGTGTGCATCGAGGGAGCAGCAGATGAAGGAATTGTTGAGTTGGATCTTGGAGATGGTGTGAAGCTGGAAGGTGTGAAAACATTTTGCTATCTTGGAGACATGCTGAAGAGAGAAGGTGGATCAGACCGTTCGATGGTTGCTGGAGTGAGATGTGCATGGAAGAAGCTTCGGGAACTGAGTGGCGTGCTGATATGGTACACCTATTTTAACCGGGGTATACACCGGCCCAGTACACTGGTACTCACTTCGCCGACCTCAGAAGGATGACAGGCTGAGTCGACCCCCTGGTGTATTAATACAGTGGCCCAACGGGGCTTGAACTCAGGACCTTTTGGATCCCAAGCCGCTGCCCTAACCACTGCGCCAACACCAGGCATATATATATATATATATATATATTTTTTCTATATATATATATATATATATATATATATATATATATATATATATATATATATATATATATATATATATATTTGAAAGTGTGTCTGTCTGTGTGTCTGTGTGTGTGTTTGTCTGTGACCTATGCACGCGAAAAGTACTCGACTGATCCTCACCAAACTTCACATGCTGACAGAACATGTACCCGGGAGTGTACCGAGGTAAAAGAATTGTACTTCCGACTTCCGGTTTCCGAATTATGATGTCATCACCTGATTGCGTAACATTAATTTTTCAAGTTCAGCCGATTGACATGGGACCAACGGAATTTGCTAGAGAATGAGAAATTAATACTACAGTCAATTGAAGACAATGACTTCCAACTTCCCGGTTTCCGAATTATGACTTATGCATTCGACACTTTTCGTAACGTTAATTTTTCAAGTTCAGCCGATTGACATGGGGCCAATGCCATTTGCAATAGAATGAAAAAAAGTGCTACTGTTAATTCCGAATTCCCGTTTCCGAATTATGACTTGTGCATTCGACACACTTATCATAGGCCCTATTCACATCAACAAACGCCTCTTTTAATGCATGATTAACACAAGTCATATTTTATTGTACATACAGGTAGTCGTCGACTTACGACCACGATCGGTTCCGACCGACCAATCATAAGTCGATCAACCTTTATTTATAGTGTATAGGCCTATGCAAAAATTACCGTATGTATATTATACCGTATCCAGTACACACCAGATATGTTCAATGAGGCTCTGATATACATTGAAGATTTGGTATTATACATGAGCGGGAAAGATTTAACTAAGTGGGGACTTCCCTCTTCTAATAGGTCTGAAAGCGTAACCATGAGTACAGAATGGTTCCGTGACACAAACTACAACACAGATACTCTCGCAAAGTTTGTTTCTGACAATGAGCCGCATTTGGCACAGGATCAGAGTAATGCATATATATATATATATATATATATATATATATATATATATATATATATATATATATATATATATATATATACACACATACTTGTTCTGCAGCAATCTCATATGCAACAGGTAGTGGGAACTACACAACAAACATCAGGCAGCATATTTAGCCAGGGTAACAGCAACAGTGGCCTGATCTTTTCAAGACAGCAGCAAATTCGTTAGCATCTACCGTTGAAAAGCCAATTAAATAGACATCTTAATTTGCTTATCCACAGGGAAGCATTCACCAAGATGCAGTGCCCCTGGTGACATTGCATCAGAACAGCAGTTTTTAGTCAAATCTAACACCGTTGAGAATGGAACCCAGATTAGACAACTCTGTGGTGAGCAACCTACCAACTGAGCTATCCTGCCAATTATAAAATGGGTGATAAAGTTGGTGCATATTCAGATTATAAAAGTAAAATGATCTCGTATGCAAGGGCTACGCTTGACTGCGAGTTTATGGGACCAGAATGAGTGATAAGCAAGACTATACAATCATTACCGCTTTGCTTTGAACACCAGGAAAGTTGTCCGCACAAATAGTTCATCAAATTCAGCCTGCAGTTTCTGTAGGCTGTAAGGACGAAGCAGCTCACTTGCTCCGGCATTGCGCAGCACCGTCAAAAAGCTCTGCCAACGCTCGCTAACACACGAGACCATCAACCTGTGGCATGAAACAATGCAGCAACAAAGATTTGAAGATTTTTTTTGTATACCACTTATTCCAGGAAACGTTTCATCCATACACATCCCTCCAGATAGTTAATACCAGAGCGAAGTCATACCTCCTAATCAGTGGGATATTAAAGAAGAATCTTCACACAACACCTGGAATATCTAAAACTACAGGGTATTTCAGCATCTGTAAAGCAGGCATGGAGCCAAAGGTCTTGTCCTACCTCATTGTATGCCCAATTCGCTTCACCAGCTGCCTGTAGCGTGCCCGGTTAAAGGTTTCCAAGCCCTTGGCCAGCACATCGAGTATGGCGTTGCTCTGGGCGAAGAGCAGCATAATTTCAGCACTTGAAGATTGTTGAAAGGTGCATGGATCATTGCCTGGGAGGAACATTGAAACTACTATCAAGGGTTAGAAGATGTTGTGAAATGAAATACCCAGAAGGGTGGTTGGTCGATGAGTAACGTAGTGGGGAGAGGGGAAGGGGGAAGGAGTTGGTGGGAGAATGAAGGTATGAGTAGAGTGGGAAAGTGGTGACTATCCACAACTGCCTGAACATTATTATTTCCAGACACGACATCATACAATAATTATTTTGTGCATACGACATTGCTCAATGCAAATAATGATATATGTTGTTTAGATAATTTTCCCCCAAATTACAAGTTATATAATAACAAAGCATGAAGAACTAATCTTGCTGATGAAGATTAGTGCCAATCTGCATGAGTGGACAGGTAGAAGTAACAACGATGGATGACATACAGAATGTTGATTGAGGTATGTAAACCTGTAGTAACCTCTTTCATGGTAGGGTTGTCAGCAACGAAACCATCTCCCCGACCAGTTTTCCTGGTGAGGAGGGTGTATGGACATGGACACCCAGCAGGAATAAAAACAAAACCTGGCAAAGGGTGGAGGAGCTCCTTGTGAGCCAACAGCCATCCATAATCTAGTGCCCAACTGTGTCTGCGGAGGGCCTCTTGCAGTTGAGTTACTTTTTCAAGGAGGATGGTGGCAGAATTTGCACCTGGCCACCGTAAAACACTTCATCCTGCAAAATCCATCGGGATTGTGGCAAAGCCTTCTGGACCCCCATTTCTTTAATAGGAGAAAAAGCATGGGGTAAACTTCCTTGATCAGATTGCGGTGGAGTGGTGCCGAGGTGTTGTCTACCAGAATGAGGTCTCCTTGGGTTAACTCGAGGCGGTCCCTTCGGGTGGGTGCCTGGAATGTCCTATCCTGAAGAGGATGATCACCTGTCTCTGTTATCATCTGAGCTCCAGCATTTGAACATCGGTATTGCAGCACTCTCTGAGGTTTGGAGACCGGATAGTGGCGAGATCATGGCGGGTGGTTACACCTATTGCTCTGGTCACTGATGGTTACCATGCCCAAGGAGTTGCTGCAGCTGTGTCCAATAAGCTGACTCCCATGATAATTGAGGTAACACGGGTCAACAAGTGTATTATGAGACGAAGGATTCGTCACTCCTTGGTTGTCGTTTCCCTGGTCTCTGTATATGCTCTGACTGAGGCAAGTGATCTCACCGTGAAGGATACATTCTATGCCGCGCTGGAGTCTGTGGTCGATCAGTGTCCCAGGCGAGATAGTCTTCTAGTCTTGGGGGATTTCAATGCATCGACTGGAACTGATAGGGACGGTTATGAGCCATGTGTTGGTCTCCATAGGTCTGGACTGTGAACCAAAACAGCACCAAGTTCCTTGACCTTGCAAGAAGTCGTGGACTGAGGGTGGCTGGTTTATGGTTGCAACGCCCACAGGCTCATCGCTGGACTTGGTTGGCTTTTCCAACGTTGGTGACATGGCAAAGGAGATTGACCATGTGCTCGCTGATGGTCACTGGAGGATGATCCAGAACTGCATGGTCTACCGGAGTGCTCTGCTCCTCAATACTGACCACAGGCTTGTTGTAGCAACTCTGAAGTTGCATCTTAAATCCGGGAGAATGGTACCATCCCAGCCTAGGCTGAATGTTGGCAAATTAAAGGAGGAGAGGGTACCCGAGGAGTTTGCGAACAGGCTGAATGGGGATTTGGGGAGTCCTGAAAAGTTGTGGAGTGCCTTCAAGACTACCACCCTTGTTGTTGCCGGTGGAGGTGTTGGAACTCACCGGAGGGCAAAGAAGAAATTTGCCTCTCAAGGAACACTGGATACCATTGACCAAAGTCACAGGGCCAGGCTCAATGGCAGAGCTGAACTGTTCAGTGAGTTGAGGAATAAAACTATGTGCGCTGAGGGTGGACAAGGAAGCCTATGTGCGAGGAATCTGTGAGGGGGTAGTGCATCACCTGTGGTCAAGTGATTGTCGTCCTGCTTACAGGGGAATTTGTGCATTATATCCCTCCAAGCCTGTCCATCAGTGCACTGCAGTTAGAAGCAGAGGGTGGTGGGTTCTTGACAGACAAGTCCGAAGTGAAGGCTTGCTGGGCTGGTGACTGAGCGGCTGAACAAGGCTGACCCACCAGTTGTTGAGTTGGATGTCAGCAGTATCACTATTCCTGTTGTTGATGCTCCAATCAACTGTGATCGTCCTTCATTTGTGGAAACACAGGCTGCAGTGAACCGGATAAAATGGGGTAAAGCTCCTGGGATCTGTGGCATCCATGCTGAACTTCTCAAGGCTGGTGGAAATTCTGTACTCGTGTCGTTGCATGCAGTTTTGTGCTCTAGTTTAGAACACAGACATCATCCCAACTGACTGCAAAAGGGACCTTGTTGCCCCTCTGGAAAGGGAAGGGTGATCGCCAGGACTGCAACAACGACCGAGGGGTGACCCTGCTCTCAGTGCCGGGCAAGATTTTTGCTCGTTTAATTATTGACGGGATTCGCCACCATCTGCTTGAGCACCAGTGCCCAGAGCAGCCAGGTCTTATACCAAAGAGGTCAACTATTGACCGTATCATTGCTCTTCGGGTCCTCACCGAACGTAGATGAGAGTTTCGGCAGGGGTTACTTGCAGCCTATGTTGATCTCTGTAAAGCGTTCAATTCAGTGAATCGCGATGCCCTCTGGAGAATTCTTGGAATTCATGGGGTGCCACAAAAACCGATTAACCTAATGCCTGAATTATACTCTGGTGGTGAGTGCTGTGGTTTCATCATTCACTTATTTCCAGTTGTTACTGGAGTTCGTCAGGGGTGTGTATTGGCCCCCACACGTTTCAGCGCTTGTATGGACTGAATTTTGGGGATGATGTTGGAGAGATCAAGCTGCGGTGCATCACTTGGGAGTGTCAAGATCTCTGATCTTGATTTCACAGATAATGCAGTCATCATTGTGGAGAATCTGGATATCCTTTTGAGGGCCCTCAAGGTGTTGAATGAGGAGTGGGAGCCACTTGGATTACAGGTTTCCTCAATCAAAACTAAGATCCAGGCTTTCAATGACATCTTGGATGTCTTGGATGTTCAGATCACGGAGAGATTCACTTACCTTGACAGTGATACTCACGTCTCCACTGGCTGTGAGCCAGAGGTCAATAGACATCTGGGTATGGCCTGGGAGTCATGGATTCACTGGATCATGGGGTGTGACGCTGCCGGTACCTATCGGGAGGACGAAAGTCCGAGTCCTCAGGTCCTTGGTGCTTCCAGTCTTGCTCTCTGGATGTGAGACTTGGACTCTGACCAGGGATTTGAGATGGAGACTTAACTCCTTCGGTACCATGTTTCATCGGAGAATCATTGGCCATCGCTGGTCGGACTTTGTATCCAACGAGCGGTTGCTGAGACTCAGATGAGATTTGTTAACTGTATCGTCCGTGAGCATCAGCTGTGGCTCGCTGTATGGACATGTGGCTAATTTTCCTGATGCTGATCCTGCTCACCAGATGCTCTCAATGAGGGAGCCTTGTGAGTAGAGGAGGCCAACAGGCCGACCACATGTCTCATGGTTGATCAGCATCTCATGGTGATGGGGATGGGCCAGGCATCTGCCTAGGGGATGGCCAGACGTAGGCCCCTGGAGTACCAGCGGAAAGTGGATGCAGAGACGCGCTGCTTTGGCACATGCTCCCATACATGACCTGACCTGTATGCTAACCAGGAAGTGACGTTTCAGGAATTAACCCCGCTTTTGCTTTGATGAAGGGTTAATGCCAAAAACGCAAGCTTTTCCTTGCTTCCCATGGCGGTTAACATACCTCATTCAAAGTCCGGTTGATTTCAACCATTATGTAGTAGCAAAACATACCTTGGATTCCAAGCAAGTGTTGAAGTAGTTCATGAAAGGGAAACTGAGAGTACAAGCAGAGCAGGTCGTTTTCATCGAGCAAATGCCAGCTTTGTTCATCACTTTCATCCTGCAGGTAGAATGAGCATGACCAAATGTTAATCCCTGGAAAATGTTTGTGCATCACCTTGGATGTGCAACAGCATACAGGACACTTTTTATATAAAAAAAAAAAAACCAAAGTGCATCCCTTTAGACCTTTTTCAATCTCACACCACACATAATAACTAAATTTAAAAATGATGAAAAAAAATGAAATACCAATGCCAATTAAAAGCATGGTTATTAAAAAAAATTACACCATAGACAAACTAGAACGGCACTCGGTGGAGCGCATACCTCCGCCAGGCCGAGCAGTTTACATTTTGTATCCCACTGATAGACCGGATCTGCATCCAGACCTTAACCAAAATCTAATCGGCTTGTTCTTGCCGCCAACTCATCCACCAAGTTTTGTAATAAACCGTCAATAATGTTTTGAGATATCACGCTATACTGTATATCGTTTTGGCTCCATCTCTTAATGGTGAAGAATCACTTTGAAAATTGAAAAATTCTCCAATCCAGATCTGGATCTTCACCAAAATCCAATCAATTCTTCCGTCACACACCCAACCTCTCCCCCACATTTCGTCCAAATCCATCCATAACTTTTAGAGATATCCTGCTCAGACAGACAGAGACAGATGCGGTTGAAAACATAACATCCAACCATCTTCGGTGACGGAGATACCAAACACAAAAAACCTTAAAATAACCAAATAACCCACTTCCTCCCCAGCTTCATCCACAAGAGTCCAATTGCCCGACTGTACTGCCTTCTCATTGCTGGAGCTTCGACTGGTGTCTGTGTTCATCAAGCACAGGAAATCGATGCGATTTCTGGGAATTGAAATAAAGAAAATCACATTATTCAAAATGAAAAAAATTTAAAAAAGCGAAAAATGATCGAGAAAACTTAAATTTAACAAGAAAAAAAAGTCCATTAACAACACTTACCTTACGGGTGACATAAACATTGCCAGTGGTTCCATAAAGTGATCGATGCTTGAACATTCACGATCCATTCGGATCTAACAACAACAAAAAAACGAGGCCATTCTTCCATAAACGATAAAAATCAAGATAACTTGATATAATTTAATTATTTCATCAACAATGTTCTATGAAAAAAGTAACACCTCATCACATCTGTAAATAAAGTGTAATTAAAAAATTCTTTTTTCCCGCCTTTGGAATAAACTCCATCACTCTATTCTTTCCCATTCTTCCCTCCAGGCTTTCAAAACAGCTGTTCACCACCACCTCTTATCATCCCCCATCCAAATCCTTGATCTTTTCTACCCCGGATAATCCACCCAAGCCCACTTCCTTCAATTCCCCTGCTTTCCTTCCTGAAAGTCCCTGTAATGTCCATCTTCTCTTCCCCATGTTCCCCGTCCCTTCTCTCTCCCTTCCACAGATCTCCTAATGTGTCCGTTCCCCACTGTTTTGTCCCTGCCACTCCTGCCCCTCTTGTCTCATGCCCCCTTGCTGTGCGTTGTGTGTTCGCTCTCATTCGAGCCTCGACAAGGTATACAAAAAATATATATAAAAATCTGATAATTTAAAGAAATAACGAGTCTTATTACTAAGCCGACACACCTATTTACTTTATGCAAGCAAGGCTATGCTCCCTCTATACATACACAAGAAAATGTGAAATTTCCAAAGCATTAAACATCTTTTTCTACTGTTTGGAGAATTATATAGAGTAAACAAAAATTTAGGAACATAACAAAATTAACCAGCTTCAATGAGCTGTATGATTTAATGCATTCACTGTAACTGCAAGATCTCGCACCCTATCCCCCAGAGGGACTGCTATCCATAGCGTCTGCCTGATCTGTCTATATTTTTGGACGTTTCGCGAGGTGCCTCTTCAGGGAATCAAACCAAATCTGGTGAAAAAAAATTAAAAAATGACGTTTTCAAAAAACAACAGCACTTGCACGGACCTCGAACTGATGTACCACGTGACACGTACACAGACAAGCAGACAAAATGGAGGATTTTCTGCAAAGTTTATTTCAAGGAACCAGCTTCATTGAGCTATACGATTTAACGCAATCACTCGAATGCCTGTTCATTATAGCTATGAATCGTTGTGTACATCGCTTTTGTAAGTACTATAGTTTTCAAATTAGGAGTTTGGAGCAATTTCATGTATTATATGAGACGATTTTCCATGATCTACTTTCACGGAATAATTAAAGTATATCATTGAAATATTATTTCGCTTTTTAGGATCGGATATCGTCCGGACTCAATAAGTGTCGGTCCTGGAATCCTTTACGGTAAATAAATAAATAATTTGAGACGGTGCGTCAGTCGTGGAATAGTTTAAGGTAAATAAATAAATAATTGGTGCCAGTGTGTCGGTCGTGGAATAGTTTACGGTAAGTAAATAAATAATTGGACATGGTGTGGACGTGTGGCGGTCCTGGAATTGTTTAAGAAAAATCTACGCTAATAACAGGGTGTGTGTGTGTGTGTGTGTGTGTGTGTGTGTGTGTGTGTGTGTGTGTGTGTGTGTGTGTGTGTGTGTGTGTGTGTGTGTGTGTGTGTGTGTGTGTGTGTGTGTGTGTGTGTACATATGTGGGTTTCAGAATGTGGAATGGAGTCCTCCAAGTGTGGGCTCAAGGTATCCACCTTCACTTTGGTAAGGGGACATGATTCACGGACCAAGCTGTGAAGTTTCCTGTTTTCAAAGTTTTATGCCGAGGGCTCTCTTCAGGTTGTTACTGAGCCCAGGACGGCTTCCAACTGTAGTTCGTTTGTCGTGATATTCCCAGGGATGGTTTTTAATACCTCTGTGAGGTTCTTATTCATCATTCCCATGAGTTCTTCGTCATCACTGGAACAACTTTGGCATTCTTCAGCTCTTTTCACTTTCGCAGGATATTTTCACTTCATGCTTGAGGTCGTGGTATTTGGTCATTTTCTTGATTTCTGCATCGTTAGTCCAAAATCACCAGTATTAACACCTCAATTAGCAATGCCTTCTTCTATTTTTTTTTGCACCCAAGTATGATATCTGGTCACAATGCTTTGTTTTTGATGTTCACGCCTGATGGGATCATAAGGTCGTACGTGAGCGGTACTTCAATGTTTTCAGTGATTGCTTTTGGTTCCTTTCCCCACAAATTTTCTGGAACTGGAATATTAAAGTTTTTGCAGATGTGCCAGCGGATTACTTTATAAACTCTGTTGTGTCGTTGTGTGTACAGCTGTTCTGATAAGTTTTTTTGGAGGTTTTTTTGTGTTCGGTGAATCAAGCGTCTCACATCATTCTCTTTGCTAACCCCACCTCCACCCCTCACCTGTCTTTTTTTTTCCTCCTCCTCCTATCCTCCACCCTTTTCTCTCATTCTGTCCCCTCCTCATAAAATGCAGCACTCACCTCCCACATCTCTGTCAGTGTGTGTGTGCGTGTGTGTGTGTGTGTATGTGTGTGCGTGTGCGTGTGTGCGCGCGTGTCTCTTACGCACCCTCCCTCCCGCAGCGAATTGCAATATTTGGTGAGGTGGCGCTCTCCCCACCACCCACCTAATCCCACCTTCTTCCTCTCACACTACACCTGCCTCCTCTCTCTCTCCCTCCCTCTTTCTCCACCCCCCACCCCACTTTATTGACCCGTCAGCAAAGCGATTTGTGGGTAAATAATAAGAAAAGCAAAAAAAACAAAAAAGGGGAAGAAGATAAAAGATCCATCCCATATATTGCATGGACAAGTGCTCGAACAGTATATATACATTATACATATATTTACTTTTTTCCACCAAAATAAACATCTCTGTATTCTTTATTTGGTATTGGGTGTTGCTTCCATTATTCAAGATCATCCACACATTCATTCTCAGGGAAAGACTGTGACATATTCCAGTATATCTCAATAATATGAACTTATCTAACTATTTGTCTCTTGAATCATGTTATTTTAAAAAAAGGTAAAGATGAAAACAGCACCAAGTAGAAGGGTACTCGGTCGAGAACATAACTCCATCACGCAATGCCTGATCCACGAGAACATATCGGGCCGAATACATTTTTGAACTAGAGGGGGAGCACTCGGTAGAGTGCAAAACATCCGCCGCCAATACTGCTGGGTCACTCAAGTGAACCTTATATCTTATTCATTAAATATGACATCAACAGTGCTGACAGAGTTATAGTTCTTTTCTCCAACATTTAAATTTTGTTGGGAGGGGTGAGGGGGGGGTTGGAAATCACTTAAAACATGTAGAAATACAAAAAAAAATTCAAATATTTTTCAAATAAAATCTAAATTTTTTTTTTTTTAAACTTGCAAAATTTTCCGTTTTTTTTTCTCTAACAACTTATTTTGGGGGGAGGGGGGGTTGGAAATCACTAAAAACATGTAGAAATGCAAAAACAAAAATTCAAATATATTTTCAAAATGCCTGCCATAGCGGCCATATTGGACTTTGTACCAAGTCCGAAATCTAATGGCATGATCCTTGGACCATACCTAACCCCCCCACCAAGTTTCGTCGAAATCCGTCAAGGAGTTTTTCCATAATACTGTTCACAAACAAACAAACAAACAAACAGGGGTGAAAACAGTAACCTCCGTCCATCTTCGATGGCAGAGGTTAAAATATATATATATATATATATATATATATATATATATATATATATATATATATATATATATATATATATATATATATATATATATAGATTTTGGCTCTCTCAATGGTGAAGAATCACTTTGAGAATTAAATAATGATTGTATGCAGATCTGGATTCAGATCTTCAGCAAAATCTAATCAATTCGTCCTTGCCACACAACCAACCTGTCCACCAAGTTTCGTCCAAATCCGTCCGCAACTTTTTGAGATATCATGGTACATATTAGTTTAGCCCCATCTCTCAATGGTGAAGAATCACTGAAAAAAAAATGATAAGATCCGGATCTGGATTTGGATGTTAACCAAAATTGAACCAAGTAAGTCTTCCTCGTTGCACACACATGTCCACCAAGTTTCATCCGAATCCATCCACAATCTATTGAGATATTGTGCTATATATCGTTTTTGGCCCTTTCTCTCAATGGTGAAGAATCACTAGCCGAATCCAGATCTGGATCTTCACCAAAATCTAAATCAGTTCATCCTCGTCACACACCCAACCTGTCCACAACTTTTTGAGATATCCTGCACACAAACAAACAAGACAAACAAACAGACAGAAAGGGGTGAAAACATAACCTCCTTCACCTTCGGTGGCAGAGGTAATAATAATAATGAGGTCGATAATATAAATCCAGTGGGAGAATGCCATGTACCTGTAGAAAAGGCACAGCCCACACCGCCAGGCCAGCTGGGAGACGCAACAGGTGGTACAGCAAAAATACCTCGTGACTGGCATTGCGGATGCAATGCAGGACGCTCACCTAATAGGAAATTTCACGGACAATGCACAATCATTAAAATATTCATCCACATGTGTGAGTGTATCTTTCAAGATCGAAAACAAACCTTAAAAGAGATTCTTTGGAAATATTACCTCAGGAAGACAAACGGCACTTTTACGTACCACTCTCATTACATTAAAAGCTGTGATCATTACATTCAGCACACCTTGATCAGCTGGACTGCTGGAGCATGCATTTGTTTACCATCATTCCAAAAATGAGCCTCGTTTTTCTTTCCATAAACTCAACATTCACAGACTTTGAGAGGGAAGAGCTCTATAGCCACTGTAATTAGCTGCATAAGATGCAAACCTTTTCTCTCCTAAAGTGCTACAAAGAGGAGAGAAACTTGTATGGTCAGTCCTATGTGGTATCTCCTGAAAGGTTGGAGCAGGGTATCGCATCGCAAGGCACATGCTGTGCTGGTGTGCTAATGGAAGGGTGTTCTGGACTCAGTCACCATTTTGGACGTGACCAAAAGATCAGCATGCATTTTCATCAATCAACTGAGCTTTCATGCGAGGCTTCTCATCTTTCAAATTAATTGTGAAATACAACAAACAAAATCGACAAATGAGCACTGACATCATGAAGCATATGTGTGGAATAAAGGAAAACAAATGCATGGACTGGCAGGTAGGGATGTTCATCTATATGATTGTCGACGATATTACAGCAGAAATGACATTTAGAAACTTTCAAATGAAAAGAGAGGCACAATCACATCACCAGGTGACTGAGCCAGGCCCGTATATCATCGGTGAACTGTCGGTCAGAAATGGGTCTTCGGGAAAAGCTGAATAACACGCTGATGCACTTCTTCAGTTGCAACACCTCTGAAGGAAGGCAATCGGCAATGGTTGTGCCTGCACGGACAACAGTTGTAACATTATTTCTCACTTCCAGAGGGGATACACCTGGTTTAACTTCCCCTACAAAAGATAGCTAGCTTGCTGGTGCATTACCCCCCTGCTGGCACTGTATTACACTTTGACTTCACCCTGTTGAGGATATATAACCCAAGGCCAGAAATCTCAGGCGAGCTCAACGAACGTACCACATGACAAGGTAAGTGCTTCTTTGGTCTTACTGTAATCATATTCAACAATGGATGGAAAAAGGTTTTTTTTTAGCATCCAAGGAGTTCAAACATGTAATCTCATCATGACCAAGTCCTTTAATTGCACCTCGAAATTAGGGACCCAAAGCCATTGACGAAACCATAATCGCACACCCATGATATTAAATAGAACAAATAATATGGGATATGATCAGTCCAAAGCAGTTCTTCCAAACAGGTGAATTGAACAGAAACAAACAAGCTGATGAATTGTCATGTAAAAAAGGTGAAAGGGATTCTCAAAGAGAGAGACAGAGACAGAGACAGAGACAGAGACAGAGACAGAGACAGAGACAGAGACAGAGAGACAGAGAGACAGAGAGACAGAGAGACAGAGAGACAGACAGAGAGAGAGAGAGAGAGAGACAGACAGACAGACAGACAGACAGACAGACAGACAGACAGACAGACAGACAGACAGACAGACAGACAGACAGACAGACAGACAGACAGACAGACAGACAGACAGAGAGAGAGAGAGAGAGAGAGAGAGAGAGAGAGAGAGAGAGACAGAGAGAGAGAGAGACAGAGAGGCAGAGAGACAGAGAGACAGAGAGAGAGAGAGAGAGAGAGAGAGAGAGACAGAGAGACAGAGAGACAGAGAGACAGAGAGACAGAGAGACAGAGAGACAGAGAGACAGAGAGACAGAGAGACAGAGAGACAGAGAGACAGAGAGAGAGAGAGCGCTTGCCTTTCGAAGATGTACCAAACATGGAAGAAATTGCTGGGATATTCTCAAGCATGTTGTAGAGATACGATTCAGCCTGCAGACGTGAGAGGGCAGCCGTGTACACGTGCAGGGTCATCGTTTGATGAACTAGCTCCGAGCACTCCTCGAGTGTCTTTCCAAGTTCAGAAAATACACTTTTGTCCATCTCAACACTTTGGTAGTGATGTACGCCACTCACATGAACTCCATTTGCACAATATCCCTTTCATTGAAGGAGTTGGAGGGAAGAGGAGGAGAGGAGGAGAGGAGGAGAGGAGGAGAGGTTGCAATTAAACTTCAAACATTATTTATAGTGTCTTCAGAAAATATTCACACCCCTTGACTTTTTTACATTTTTGCTGTGTTAAAGCTTGAATTTAAAATGGATTACATTAAATTTTTGTCACTGATCTACACAAAAACCTCATAATGACAAAGTGAAAACATGTTTTTAATTTTTTTCCCAAATTAATGAAAAATGAAAAACTGAAATGTCCTGCCTGCTTCAATAAGTATGCAACCTCTTTGCTATGATGCTCCAAATTGAGCTTCGACACACATCCTATTTCCTTTGATCATCCTTAATTCGTCTACAACTTGAATTGAGTCCACCTGTAGCCAAATGAATTGACTGGACATAATTTAGAAACACAACTTTCTAGACAAGGTCCCACAGTTGGCAGTGCATGTCAGAGCAGAAATTCTACCATGAAGTCCAAGGAACTGTCTGTAGAACTCCGAGATAAAATTGTGAGGAGGTATAGATCTGGGGAAGGGTATAAAATGATTTTTAGAGTGTTGAAAGTTTCTCAGAGCACAGTAGGTTCCATCATTGGGAAACAAAAATAATATGGAACTACCCAGACTCTTTCTATAGCTGGCAGTCCATCCAAACTGAGCAAATGGGAAAGGACCTTGGTCAGGGAGGTAACCAAGAACCCAATGGCCACTCTGATAGAACTACAGAGTTCCTTGGCTGGAATGTGAGAACCTGCTGGAAGGACAACAATCTCTGCAGCACTTCACAGGTCTAGGCTTTATGAGAGAGTGGCCAGACAGACGCCCCTCCTGAGAAAAAGGCACATGACAGCACACCTGGAGTTTGCAAAAAGGTATGGGAAAGATTGAGAGCATGAGGCAAAATATCCTGTGGTCTGATGAGACGAAAATTGAAGTCTTTGGCAAAAATGCAAAGCGCTACATCTGGTGGACACCGAGCACAGCTCATCACCATCTATCACCATCCCCACCGTGAAGCATGGTGGTGGCAGCATCATGCTATGGAGATGCTTTTCGGCAGCAGGGACTGGGAGACTTGCAAGGATAGAGGGAACAATGAATAGAGCCAAATACAGGCAAATCCTTGAGAAGAACCTGCTTCAGAGTGCAAAACATCTTAGATTGCGGTGAAAATTTACATTCCAACAAGCCAATGACCCCAGCACGCAACCAAAGCAACACTGGAATGGCTTCAGAACAAGAATTTGAAAATCACTTAGGGGCCCAGACTTGCATTCGATTGAGAATCTGTAGAAAGACTTAAAGATTGCTGTTCACCGACACTCCCCATCCAACTGGACAGAGCTTGAGTAAATCTGCAAGGAAGAATGGGAAAATCCCCAAATCTAGATGTGCAAAGTTGATACAGACATACCCAAGAAGACTTGAAGCTGTAATCACTGCCAAAGGTGCTTCGACAAAGTATTGACTCAGGGGGTTGAATACTTATTGACACAAGACATTTCAGCTATAAATTTTTAATTGATTTGTAAAAATTTCGAAAAACATGTTTTCACTTTGACATAATGGGGTATTTTGTGTAGATTGGTGACAAAAAAAAAATCAATTCAATTCATTTTAAATTCAGGCTGTAACACAACAAAATGGGACAAAAGTCAAGGGGTGTGAATACTAACAGAAGGCACTGTACATATCGGTAGTTTGTGGCACCTTTACTACTTTACATACTTGTACAGTATTGGAACAACCTTGCAATCAATTATCTTGAACAATCACAAACATACTAACCTGCCCAACAACCTGCTCATTGGAAAAAACCCACAACCGGTCCTTAAGAGTACGGTTGTGATTTTCCATGCACTTCAGCTGGTCCTGGGCTTGTGCAAGCTGCCGGCGACAGCGCAGGTAGTTTGCCAGCAATTCCTGCAGCTCATGGCTCTCCTGCCGAGAAAATGGAAGGAGCTGTTCTTCAAGGGCCTCCACTGTTGCTTGCCAAGGGTAAGGCCAAAGCACACGCAAGCGTTCTCGAGTGAAGGCTTGCTCCGCTTCCACCTGAGGAAAACAAAGGTTGCCAAGTCCATTCCTCTCTTTTCACTTACGAGGACTAAAGAAACCGCAAGCCCAGTGGCAAGAACACTTCCAATGAAGATTTTTTCCAAAGCCGTAGCATCACATAATGAGCTCGAATAAGCAAATCCCATCAAATCTTCCAATCAGAAGTCAAATTAGGTCAGGTCAAGTATGGGAGGATGCGACAGAGCAGCGTGTTGCTGCGTCCACTTTCCGGCGGTACTCCAGGGGCCTCCGTCTGGCCATCCCCCAAGAAGATGCCTGGCCCATCCCCATCTCCTTGAGATGCCGATCAACCTGCTGCAACCACAAGGCACGTGGTCGGCACATTGGCCGCCTCCACTCACGAGACTCCCTCGATGAGAGAATCTGGTGAGCAGGATCAGCGTCAGGAAAACGAGCCACATGTCCATACAGCCGCAGCTGATGCTCATGAACTATGCAGGTAACAAATCTCATTTGAGTCTCTCCCAGCAACCTCTCGTTGGACACAAAGTCCGACCAGCGATAGCAAAGGATTCTCCGAAGAGACCTGGTATCAAAGGAATTAAGTCTCCGTCTCAGATCCTTGGTCAGAGTCCAAGTCCCACATCCATAAAGCAAGGCTGGAAGCACCAAGGACCTGAATACTCGGACTTTCGTCCTCCCGCACAGGTACCGGCAGCGCCAACACCCCATTATCTAGTGAATCCATGACTCCCCAGGCCCAACCAAGACATCTATTGACCCCTGACTCACAGCCAGCAGAGATATGAATATCACTGCCAAGGTAAGTGAAACCTTGGCAGTCAAATTAGGATCGCAAAAAAATAAGAAAAAAAAAGAGCAATACTCATTGGTAAAAAGCAATGTACACACACACACACGCACGCACGCACGCACGCACGCACGCACGCACGCACGCACGCACGCACGCACGCACGCACGCACGCACGCACGCACGCACGCACGCACGCACACACACACACACACACACACACACACACACACACACACACACACACACACACACACACACACACACACACACACACACACACACACACACACACACAATTTATGCATACATATTTCGGTGCCGGGGTCGGCCGTCAAACCGACCGCTCTGAACGGAGCCGCAAGTCAAGTCGGCCCGACCGATCACCCGGAATATAGATCACCGCCCGGATAAGTCCGAGCGACGGGTTCTTGTACAAGAACCGAAATAAGCCAATGGGCAGATCACGTGGGGTAGGGTCGATTGCCAATCTTCAATGTACCTAAATACCCCCGTGAACCAACGACCGGGGTATTCCACCCTCGATGGAACTCAAACAGAACAAACCGCCGAGGCGAGCCTGTCCCTTGCGCGATTCCGAGCGGCTTAATCGCCGAGAACCGTCGGTCCAAATGTCCCCCTTTTACGGCAAACCAACGGCTTTCTAACCCCCAACACACGAAATGCTCAGTCAATGAAAGAATCGATGCAACGAGCTGAAAACATTTAACAATTGGGGTATTTATTAATAATAATGGGGAACTAGGGAAGCACGTAAGAGAAGAACCATACCGACTTTACGAAATGCGATGCAAACATTTGCAGCACACAAAGCACTAAACAATTTCCTACTTATTAGAAGGGCCCACGGACACACGTACGCGCGCGCGCACGCACGCACGCACGCACGCGCACAAACGCGCACGCGCACACACACACACACACACACACACACACACACACACACACACACACACACACACACACACACACACACACACACACACACACACACACACACACACACACACACACACACACACGAAATGGTGGTAGAGGCCTTTAATAACGAGCTCCAGCTCGGAGGACAGGTGAGCTGAAACCCAGAGCCTATCTCGAACCTCTCCACCTTGTGTGGTCTTGAAGTTGTTCGGACCCGGGCTCCAGCGAGAGCGAGCTGGATCCAATCGCCGTGAGCCGCGATGCTTCCCGAGCTCCCGCGAATCCTCCCACGCTTCTCAACACGTGCTGGTGAGACAAGGCGCCGATCCTTCCCGTCGATGTGCCGATCCTTCCCGTCGATGCGCCGTTCCCCCAAGGAACCACCTCCAAGAAGTGGCCGATGAATCGCACCAAGCCAGGAACCAAACGGAGAACAAAGAGCTCCACGAACCAAGAAGAAGAAGAAGAAGAAGAAGCCACCATTCACAGCTCGAGCCGAGCAACCGGCTCGACTTTCTTCCAAAACAAAGCAGCTCTCCAAGAAGTCTACCGAGCCAAGCAGAAGCCGAAGGCCCACTGAACCACCAAAGCAAAAAGCCTCCAAAAATCCTCCTCCTGAGCCAGGCCGCAGCCGAAGCTCACTGAGCCAGCTGAAGCAAAAAGCTTCCGAAGGCCTCAACCCTAACCCAAGCCAAACAGGACCCAAAGGTCTGCTGAGTGACTACTCTCTGCCGAAGCAAAAAGCTTACTACTGAAGAACAAAGAAAGGATCTCGTCCTTATCCTTCTCCACCCCCATCCTCCGCGCCCGGCGTGACTCATGCCCTCATGATCCATCGCCCGCTCAACCACGGGTGGGAGTCGTTGACATCATGAATCACGGGACGGCAGGGTTCTTCTTCCTCTTCGCAGACGAGGGGGAGGGACGTCTCCATTGTTTCGTTCCTAACTATAAAATCGATCCGCAGCGCATCTAATGGATTTCTGAACATTTAAACAATGGAAAGTGAGCTTTCTAGGGAACAAGCACTTATCGACATAGCTGACTAAAGGAACCTGTATGTTACGTGCAATCAAATTCCAAATTCGTAACACTACCCCCTCCCCTTTTTACAGACTCGTCCCGAGTCGTCAAATTTTCGTGTGACCAGCATGTGTAAGTTTTCCCCTAGTACGTTCTACCTTCGGATCCCTGAGTGTGACATTTCTTTACAAGTGTCCCAAAAATAAATAACCTAATGCGCTGCGTAGCTAACTAAACAAACTCACAGACTCATTCGGACAACTTAACTAAAATTGCCGGCGCTAAAACAAACATGCAGGTGAGGTTCCACGTATTTACAATTTTCATTTAACTTATCCATTACTTAACCATGGCCCAGGACTTGTGATATCTGAAAGGGGAGAAGGTAAAAGTCATTTCAAAGTTCATTGATGCAGGGGAATGGATGGAGATTGTCGCAAAAACAAATTAACATGATGGATGCACGGTCTGCCTGCAGGGCAGTCCTCGCAAAACTGGATGGTCCTGGCGCACATGATGATGGATGAACACAAGGGCAAATGCAAACAAGGGCTAGCAGGCATGGGGTCATGGCAGAGGCAGGCAAACTAGGCATGGCAAGGCAAGTCCATGCAGAACAGGCAGCTGCAGCACAACAGGCCGGCAGGTGAAGCTGGCCAGCCTCTGGTGTGGTTCCATCAGGTCTGGAGGGAGTGCGGTGGTGCCGGCCGCTCTGAAGGCAGGCTCGGACCTAGCCTACTGTCTCCCCCTCACTATCGCCTTTGCCTGTCTCTGTCCATACCCACTCCCTTAATTTGCCACAAAACTCAACAAAATCTAGCCCCTCTTTATTTTTATTATTTTTATAATTGTCTCCCTCACCCCCTTTATCGTCCTTGTCTGGTTAACCTATCCTGTCAACCTAGCCTACTCCCAACCCCTACGTTCCCTCTCTGGAGGGGAATAGGGAGAGACTAGCGTCCTGTCTCGAGGCCCAACAAAGCCTCAGAATGGCCTCCTCAGAGTTCAGCGATCTACCAAGGTGAGTCCAGCGGCCTACAACGAGCGAAGGGATGGATGGTGTGAAGGGGTACATCTCCTATCTACCCTAACATTCATTAACCTTAAACTACCCCGGGGCTTTCCAAAAACGCCTCACACTTTTAAACTATCGGTTCTAAAAACCATGATTCCCGTCGCCTGTGTTGGGGTCCATTATAAATTTGGGCCTTGCACTCAAATTTTAATTTGTGCCCTCCCACAATTTCCTGGCTGGGCAGCGTGGCTCAACTGGCAGAAACTCCCCCTCTGCCGAACTCTAACCATGGCACCCACAGGCCTGCAGGCTGCCTCCGAGCCTAGCTGCTCCCTACAACGCGGGGGGTTGCCCTCTCTGGCATTGCCCCCCCTCCGAAGCCCACGTGGCGTGTTGATGCCCCGGGTCCCTTTCTGAGGGTCGCCCGTGTCCCCTACACTGCCCCCGTGGCATTTTGGCGCTATGGGTCCCGTTTGACAGGTCGCCCGTGCTCACTACACTATCCCGGCCCCTCTTGGGCCCTTGGCCTACTCTGGACGACTAGTCCGGTGCCTACAACGAGCGAAGGGATGGATGGTGCAAAGGGGTACATCTCCTATCTACCCTAACACTATCCCGGCCCCTCTTGGGCCCTTGGCCTACTCTGGACGACTAGTCCGGTGCCTGGGGTGCCCACTAAACAAAACTCACCTTTCCACAGTCACGCTCCCAGCCGGTCTATGAACTCCTGCACCCCTCCAAACGGGTTTCGTGCCTTCTCTCGACACCAACAAAACGACCTCCTTTTAATAAATTTGAATAACCCACTAGCTAACATTAAACTGACCCCGGGGTCACTTGGGTGGGAATGACTCCTCCCCCCAATCAGTCATCGCACCATGCATACCACATTCGCTCCACTCACACACTTGGGCCCGCTGTCCCATACTCACGCATTGTACACTTTTCACTCTTTTCCACTCACACCAACACTCCACACTGACATTCTTCCTAATGAAATCCCCTGCAAACTCGTGCTCCCTCGTCATCCCTTAAAACTCATGCACGTTCCATTTACTCTACGTAGCTAAGCTACGTCTCCACTACACATTTCCAGTCTGTCCATGTCTCTATAAATTCTCATTTCCTAAATCTAAACTGAAATCCCTCTAACTAATCCATTCCACGGGCTCCATGTGGAACAACCAACCCATGTCCCCATGAAGCCGGTCTAACTATCTCTAACCCATCCCCCTAACTAGTACTTCCTGTGCCCCCTGACAGGGGGGTCTTCCACCCCTTGCCCAGGGAATCCTGTTCACCCGAAGCGAGGCTTGATTTATTTTTTTCAAGGGCACACCAGCGCGGCAACTCGCAACCTGCGCTCTTTCCCCGTGACGTCATGGCAGCTGCTCGCCCTTCGCGCACCTCGTCCCTTATCGGACGGTACCATCAGGCAGGGATTCCCCTCCTGCCGGATTCTAACCATGCAGCCACGACGTCACCCTGCGCATTAAAAACAAGCCTCGCGTTTTGAGGGGTTCCCCACGCGAACACATGTGCGCTACTCGTCGGAGCTTTACAAACACGCTCGCGTGGAGAACCCGTCTGGTCCAAATTCGTTATCCAGCCTACCTTCTATCCGTCTGCGGGGTCGGCTTGAATCCACCGCGGAGTTTCCGGACCGGGTTTCACTCGCGCAAGCGCGCATGTGGCGGCCTCGTGCGAAGCACGGTACGGACCCCACGCACGCTGCTGTGCAAACCCGGCACGGTTACCAAAATAGCTACGGCCGCTACACGGCCTTTGTCCCTCGTCAGGCACCGTTTGTCGCACTCTCACGCACAGATTCTCATGTGCCCTGACGCTCACACACTCCACCATGGCACTCGGACACGCGGTTGTGCCCTCTCGCATACCAACCGCCATTTCTCTTTCATACGGCGACCTCACACACGCGGTTTCTTTCACACACGGCGCTTCTCCCTTAAGCACCTTTTCACTCGCGCATCGTGCTTCTTCCATACACGGGGTTTCACTCACACATGGGGAAACGCTTACACACGCCATACCACTTACACACGGGGTTTCACTCACACAATGCATGCTTTCCAGCACGCATTTCGCCACACTCATAACCACACACACCGGGACGACCACGCTGGGGATTTGCGCTACCTCAAGCGCTCCCGGGGTCTCCATACCCCCCCAAGCTCCGCGTGCACCCATTCACAGCACTCGCCCCCTCTACCTCGCAAGGCTCGACCGGACTCTCCTCGTCACGATCCGCCTCAAGGGGGCACAGTCCCTCCCCTCGTTTCTGAAGGAGGCTATCCTGCTGCTTGCATCGGGTCCCAACACATTCCTCAAGCTCACCTCCATTGTCCTCCACTATCCCTACCTGTGTGTGCTTGTCAATTACCTGTAGTTTCTCCTCGACTTGTTTTATCTCAGTCACCTCGTTTATTATTTCCGTTTCTTCCTGGCTCCATTTTCCTTCGCATTTGAGTCGTTCATTATCTTTCCGGAGCTTTTCCATCTCTGTGGACTCCATCTTTGCTCTCTCCTCGAGTTGATTAATTTCAAATTGATATCGTTTTTGTTTTCTACCCCACCGTCTCTCATGTTCTTCATTCTCCAATCTCATCGTTTCTTTTAATTGGCTGATCTCCTTTTCCCATTTTATTCGTCGTTCTTTCACGATCTCTGCATACTTCAACCTTGCTTTCTTTTTTAGTTGTTCTTGTCTTTCCTTTTGTTTACTTTCCCACTGTCTCTCATGTTCTTCCTTCTCCAATCTCGTTGTTTTTTTCAATACTCTTTCTTGCATCTCATTTTTTAATCTTGCTTCTGCGTCTAACTGTTCGATCTGCAGTGTGGTTCCTTAAAGTTTCATTCTCCATTCTCTTTCTATCCTCTCTTAACATCCTCAGCTCGTTTTGTAATTCCGTCTCTTTGCTTTGGTGTTTCTGTAACTCAGAAGCTTTTTTTCCTAATTCCTTTCTCATCTCCGCACACTCCAACCTTGCTTTGGCTTCTAACTGTTCGATCTGCACAGTGTGGTTCCTTAACGTTTCATTCTCCGGTCTCTTTCTTTCCTCACTCAACATCCTCAGTTCGTTTTGTAATTTTGTCTCTTTGTTTTGATGTTCCCAAATCTCAGAAGTTTTTTTTTTTCCATAATTCCTCTCTCGCCTCCTCACCTCTTTTGCATGCTTCCTTCCTCATTTTGTTCATTTCCCTACCGTATTTCTTTAGGCATTCCAGGCGATCCTCTTTCATTTTTATCATCAGTTTAAGGCTTTTCCTCTCCTGATTGCCTATTCTTACCTCTCGCTTCAGCTGTTCCAACTCCAAATTGTGTTTCCGTTTTTCCTATTCCAGCTTTTTTTCTCATTCTTCCTCCAATTGTGCCCGAAGCCCGCCAATGTTCGCCTGCCTCACCTGCCATGACCACGTGGTTTGAATCGTTGGTTGGGAGTCCCCGCCTTGCATTATGCCGTTCGTTGTGCTATTAATAGCAGCCCGCTCACGCCTCGTGCCGCGCTGAGGAACGGCCGCGCCACCATTTTGCGACTCCGTTTTTGGTTGCCGGTAAAGTTCCTGCACAGGCCGCTCCCACTGACAATCCGTGGTGCAATCATCATAAAACGAACCGTCCCGGGCCATGGATTCTATTAACTCTACATCCACCTCACTCGCCACCTGGCTCAACTCGCCTTGGCTGAACATTTTGCATGCTGGGAATAAAATTTATAACGCTCGTAATTTGGGGACACAGGGAGGGGGGGTTGCTCCGTATACCTCTAATCCGACTCCGTGAATTTTTCTACGGAGGCGGAGGGGTTCGTATCGCCACTCCTGCCAACCACATGTTGCGGTGCCGGGGTCGGCCGTCAAACCGACCGCTCTTAATGGAGCCGCAAGTCGAGTCGGCCAGACTGATCGCCCGGAATATAAATCGCCGCCCGGATAAGTCCGAGCGACGGGTCCTTGTATAAGAACCGAAATACGCCAATGGGCAGATCACGTGGGGTAGGGTCGATTGCCAATCTTCAATGCACCTAAATACCCACGTGATCTAACTACCGGGGTATTCCACCGTAGACGGAACTCGTACGGAACAAACCGCCGAGGCGAGCGTGTCCCGTGCGCGATTCCGAGCGGCTTAATCACCGAGAACCGTCGGTCCAAATGTCCCCCTTTTACAGCAAACCAACGGCTAACTCCCAACACACGAAATGCTCAGTCAATGAAAGAATCGACGCGACGAGCTGAAAACATTTAACAATTGGGGTATTTATTAATAATAATGGGGAACTAGGGAAGCACGTAAGAGCACAACGATCCAGACTTTACGAAATGCGATGCAAACATTTACAGCACACAAAGCACTTAACAATTTCCTACTTATTAGACGGGTCCAGGGACATACGTACGCGCACACACACACACCCAAGAAATGGTGGCAGAGGCCTTTAATAACGAGTTCCAGCTCGGAGGACAGGTGAGCTGAAACCCAGAGCCAATCTCGAACCTCTCCACCTCGTGTGGTCTTCAAGTTGTTCGGACCCGGGCTCCAGCGAGAGCGAGCTGGATCCAATCGCAGTGAGCCGCGATCCTTCCCGAGCTCCCGTGAATCCTCCCGCGCTTCTCAACACGTGCTGGTGAGACGAGGCGCCGATCCTTCCCGTCGATGCGCCGATCCTATCCGTCGATGCGCCGCTTCCCCAAAGGAACCACCTCCAAGAAGAGCCCGATGAGTCGCACCAAGCCGGGAACCAAACGGAGAACAAAGAGCTCCACGAACCAAGAGGAAGAAGCCACCATTCGCAGCACGAGCCGAGCAACCGGCTTGACTTTCTTCCAAAACAAAGCAGCTCTCAAAGAAGTCTACCGAGCCAAGCAGAAGCCGAAGGCCCACTGAACCACCAAAGCAAAAATCCTCCAAAAAGCCTCCTCCCGAGCCAGGCCACAGCCGAAGCTCACTGAGCCAGCCGAAGCAAAAAGCTTCCGAAGGCCTCAACCCGAACCCAAGCCAAACAGGACCCGAAGGTCTGCTGAGCGACTACTCTCTGCCAAAGCAAAAAGCTTACTACTGAAGAACAAAGAGAGGATCTCGTCCTTATCCTTCTCCGCCCCCCCTCCTCCACGCCCGGCATGACTCATGCCCTCGTGCACCAACCCCCGCTTAACCACGGGTGAGAGGGAGTTGTTGACATCATGAATCACGGGACGGCAGGGTTCTTCTTCCTCTTCGCAGAAGAGGGGGAGGAATGTCTCCATTGTTTCATTCCCTAACTATTAAATCGATTTCTGAACATTTAAACAATGGAAGGTGAGCTATCTAGGGAACAAGCACTTATCAATATAGCTGACTAAAGGAACCTGTATGCTGTGTGAAATCGAATTCCAAATTCGTAACAAAATATATATATATATATATATATGTATATATATATATATATATATACATATATATATATATACATATATATACATATATATATATATATATATATATATATATATATATATACATATATATACATATACATATATATACATATATATATATATACATATATATATATATACATATATATATACATATATATATATACACACACACACACACACACACACACACACACACACACACACACACACACACACACACACACACACACACACACACACACACACACACACACACACACACACACACACACACACACACACACACACACACTATATACAGTGGGGAGAACAAGTATTTGATACACTGCCGATTTTGCAGGTTTTCCCACTTACAAAGCACGTAGAGGTCTGTAATTTTTATCATAGGTACACTTCAACTGTGAAAGATGGAATCTAAAACAAAAATCCTGAAAATCACATTGTATGATTTTTTAATAATTAATTTGCATTTTATTGCATGAAATAAGCATTTGATACATCAGAAAAACAGAACTTAATATTTGGTACAGAAACCTTTGTTTGCAATTACAGAGATCAGACATTTCCTGTAGTTCTTAACCAGGTTTGCACAGACTGCAGCAGGGATTTTGGCCCACTCCTCCATACAGATCTTCTCCAGGTCCTTCAGGTTTCGGGGCTGTCGCAGGGCAACACAGACTTTCAGCTCCCTCCAAAGATTTTCTATTGGGTTCGGGTCTGGAGACTGGCTAGGCCACTCCAGGACCTTGAGATGCTTCTTACGGAGCCACTCCTTAGTTGCCCTGGCTGTGTGTTTCGGGTCGTTGTCATGCTGGAAGACCCAGCCACGCCCGATCTTCAATGCTCTTGTTGAGGGAAGGAGGTTGTTGGCCAAGATATCGCGATACATGGCCCCATCCATCCTCCCCTCAATACGGTGCAGTCGTCCTGTCCCCTTTGCAGAAAAGCATCCCCAAATAATGATGTTTCCACCTCCATGCTTCATGGTTGGGATGGTGTGCTTGGGGTTGTACTCATCCCTTCTTCTTCCTCCAAACACGGCGAGTGGAGTTTAAACCAAAAAGCTCTATTTTGGTCTCATCAGACCACATGACCTTCTCCCATTCCTCCTCTGGATCATCCAGATGGTCATTGGCAAACTTCAGATGGGCCTGGACATGCGCTGGCTTGAGCAGAGGGACCTTGCGTGCGCTGCAGGATTTTAATCCATGATGGCGTAGTGTGTTACTTATGGTTTTCTTTGATACTGTGGTCCCAGCTCTCTTCAGGTCATTGGCCAGGTCCTGCGTGTAGTTCTGGGCTGATCCCTCACCTTTCTCATGATCATTGAGGCTCCACGAGGTGGGATCTTGCATGGAGCCCCAGACCGAGGGAGATTGACTGTTATCTTGAACTTCTTCCATTTTCTAATAATTGCGCCAACAGTTGTTGCCTTCTCACCAAGCTGCTTGCCTATTGTCCTGTAGCCCATCCCAGCATTGTGCAAGTCTACAATTTTGTCCCTGATGTCCTTAGACAGCTCTCTGGTCTTGCCCATTGTGGAGAGGTTGGAGTCTGATTGATTGAGTGTGGACAGCTGTCTTTTATGCAGATAACGAGTTCAAACAGGTGCAGTTAATACAGGTAGTGAGTGGAGAATGGGAGGGCTTCTTAAAGACAAAACTAACAGGTCTGTGAGAGCCGGAATTCTTACTGGTTGGTAGGTGATCAAATACTTATTTCATGCAATAAAATGCAAATTAATTATTTTAAAATCAAACAATGTGATTTTCTGGATTTTTGTTTTAGATTCCATCTTTCACAGTTGAAGTGTACCTATGATAAAAATTACAGACCTCTACGTGCTTTGTAAGTGGGAAAACCTGCAAAATCGGCAGTGTATCAAATACTTGTTCTCCCCACTGTATACATATTTCTGCATATATATTGTTACGGTTGTGGAAATTCACAGAGCACTATATCGGTCCTGAGATCAGTTATGTCGATCAGTCTGTGTTCAGATAGATTTACCCATCGATGTTTAATGGGAAATTATTCGTGTGCAGGGCTGTGATCTTTGAGGTAGCCGTTTTTCTTTTGCTATCGTTATTTTGGACCAACCGCATTTCAACCACCACAACCGCCTTCAGAACAACCACCTTAACCACAACTGCCCAACCACACCACCCTCACGACCACCACAAGACACCAGCCACACCACCATTACGACAACCACTTTAACGACGACTACCCAACCACACCACCACCATAAAACGCCAGCCACGGGGCCATTACGACAACCACTGTAACCACCACTGCGTTTCCACCTCGGCACACGGTTGCGAGAAGCCTGGCATTCGTCGGGGGAGAACGGACGACGGCCTCACCCCCCTTCCCCCACCAACGACAAACCCTGCGAGTGAAACTAGACGCAATGAGGACTATGAAAAAGGGAAAGAAAGGCCCCGATCCAAGAGAAAAAACGCCCTTCTTCTGGAAGGTTCCCGCGCATGCTGGAAGAAGGGGCGGGAAGCGAGGGCGGGGCGCCTGGGCTATAAAGCGGGCGCGTGGAAACGTCGAGTGAGAGTTGTGGAAGTCTGGGAGCGGAGTCGAGCTACAGTCTGGGAGTGCAGTGGAGTCTGTCAGCCTCTCGTTGGTCGACGGAGTTGGAGAAATCGGAGCGCAGCGGAGCCAAGGCGCATGGCCTGCCGTGCCGTGCCTAACCGTGGGTCGCTGGAGAGGGGACGGCGAGGGTCGCCCTAGCGAGTCACCACGAGGGTGAAGGTAACCAGCCCGGCCTCTCGGAGCTTTTGCGGTCGAAACAGCTCCGTGATTCATAAAGACCCCAAGAGGTCCAGTCTACCCCCTTGTCTTTTATGGGGTTTTTTCTTTGTTTCTTTGCATGAATGATGTGGCGCCATGTCTACTAAGTAGTAAAAACTGTTAAGTGATTGTGTAGAACGGTTGTAGTTCTCCTGTCATGCGTGTTGGCCTCGTATAATTGCATACGTGTTTTGCCTTGTTTAATTGCATACGTGCATGCCTGCATACGTGCTTCATTATAATAAATGTCCTTGTGTGAATGTAAACCTGTTCGTTGCGTCCTTTCCCTCCATTGAACTGCCGTATTGCATTCGAAATATTAGTTGGTTTTTAAATAGCCGATAATAGAATCGGGTCCAACGGGGCCTCACGATAATACCCAGCTCGGTTATCCCAAAACGAAGCGAGATGCTTAAGCGGCTCGTTTCAAGCGGGCCCCGTTGAGGTAGTCTCTCGGTAGTCTGCCCGCGCGATTAATTAGGTATATCGACAATTCGGCGATTGACCCTGTAGCGCGGGTAGAGTGTTGACTAGGCTGTGGTGTGCATCCAAAACACACCCGTAGCGGGATTTCGGCGTTTGATCCGGATAGCTGCAACTAGATTGTCCGTTCGGTGGGCGAGAGCAGCCGCCATTGGCTAGAAGCGGCCGTGAATCTAGAACAATACACACACACACACACACACACACACACACACACACACACACACACACACACACACACACACACACACACACACACACACACACACACACACACACACACACACACACACACACAGTAGACTAGGCGCAAGTCGGCAGCGTGTAACTCGTCACTTCTCCTAAGTCGGCAGCGTCAAAAAGTCCCGGATTTATCTAATGTCAAATCCCTTTGAATAAAGTCTGTAAGTCGTCATCTCCAAGTTGTCACTTCGTCTAAGTCGTCAGATGTTGTCCGTTCCTGCCTAATGGAAACTCAAGTAAATTACCACACCTAACTCGTCACACGGAACTTTGACCTCGTGAGAAGCCCGATTTCATGGAATCGTGATGCGCGCTCATTGGTTTACACTGCCAGTGATAGGCTATTTATAACTGCGCTGCGTTCAGCTCAGTCAGCGCGCCGTCCCACATGCATCTGAAGAGGTAGGCAGGCTGCGCAATGCAATCTGGCAAAGCAGTGAAGGATCGATCGAGCTTCGTGTTGAAGTCCCATCATGGTTTTATAAATTCGCTTGTTTTGTACATCACCACACTCACTTTCACATAGGTATTGAGTGGTAGTCATCACGATGACTGTGTGTCATGTAATTTGTCGATGGTATATGAGTTTTCATTCCATATGAAAACTCATTCTACATTCATTCCAATGAATGGGATTCTAACAGCCATTCATTCCAATGAATGGGATTCTAACAGCCATTCATTCCACATTTGTCGATGGTCATATACCATCACCGATGGTATACGAGTTGTCTTACAGTTGTTCATTATCTTTACTTTTGATAAAGTGATTCATGAATTCAATCTTTGCTTGATCACTTTCCAACTCACCAATGAACCCCCACCTATGCCCTGAGGATTGTGTTTCCCTTTTGGTACAATAGCCGGCTTAGAGATTGTTGCGCCCTCTCACACGTACGTGTGCAGGCCACGTGCAACTTCATCCTTCACCCCACAGTCATCATGAATGTTCGCATACGCGCAAGTCGTCACATGTCCAAGTCGTCACTTTTTTCTCGGTCCCGATGGTGACGACTTACGCCTAGTCTACTATGTATATATATATATATATATATATATATATATATATATATATATATATATATATATATATATATATATATATATATATACATGAATTTCTTTTTTCTTTTTCAATCACATCTACCAACCATGCCAAATTTAAAAATAACCTCCACATTCACCAAATAAATAATTTCTTTGTTAATCAGAGGCAAAAATAATAATAAATTGGAAAAATAAAATACACCAAATATTTATGTCATTATTGTTCGATGTCACATTTGAACAGATCTATAAAAATCGTTTTATGCTTCATGTTCTCAAGCCACAAAAGCAAAGAAAAGAAAGAAAGAAAGAAAATATGAACTTTTCACAGCCGCCAAGGGCTTTGCCTGAAGCTGAATGGACTACTGCTCTCTCCATAAGGGCTTGTATCTCCGCTTCACACACCTATCAGTCTTTCCTGGATGCTGTGGAATCCAAAGCATTCAACACCATTGGTATTTCACACAAAGAAGTAAAACCACAGGTCATCCTGATTTCTCATAGAAGGTGCATGGCCTGTATTTTTTACTGCCTTTCCTCAGCTTTTGCTGCCTCTGTTCTCTCATCACTCCCTCCTTCCTCAGTCCTCACAGGTTGGATACATTCTACCAGCAACACCTTCCTTATGAAACTCCCAAAATCCAGGCTCACATACTCACCTCCACTCTTATGTAACTTTTTTCTCCGACTTGTGGACTCTGCCCTCCAGTGCTTCATGGTGGCAGGACACCACCACAACTAACACAGGTCATCCTCCATTCCAACCTGTGATCTTATCTATCCTCATTAACTCTCCCTGACCTCTCCCCAGTTCGCTTGCATATAAATATGTCCTTTCCTCTTCTCTGTCCTCCTTTTACCCCCTTGTTTTGTCAGGGTGATGTCCTGCTGTCAGTGTGTTGCCTTCTACCCTCTGTCAACTTGCTCATCCATGAGCCTAAACTTCAAATAAGAATGAAAAAAACCCAAACAATACAAACATATAAATACAAATAAATAAACAAACCGTGACAGATTTCTCCTGAAGATGGTGTATTGATAATTCAGACAAGCCTTCCTTCACAGAAACAAGACTTGGGTAAAGTTTCTGCTTAACAACAGGAACACTGAGAGTCCTTAATTGGTCAATGTTGGAAGATTGTTCCTTGAGACACAGTACTGCTGCAGTGCCAGGCTGGCATGATGCAGACATGTTCTCAACCATAGATTCACTGTGCTGCTTTGAGTAACCTGGCAGTGTTTCAATGTCTGACAGTGAAGGATATATTTTCTCAAAACTTGCAGGCATCTCCTGAAGTAAAGGCCCATCATATATTCCCACTTGTCCAGTCTGTTTCTCATTTTCAACAGCGATTTGAAACTTGTGACTCTCAGTTTTTTCACAAGGTGAGGAAGAGAAACATTTCTGCTGATTATCGTCATTCGCTTCCTCCGTGCCCACTCTGCCGTCATCCATAGCAACACTGGAATCCTTGGCCTGTTTGGTGCACGTTCCTCCGTCAACAATTTTGCTGATCCCCTCCTCCTGGTCATCTGGGTCGATGACTCCAGCAAATGTGCTTTTCTCTCCAGGTGGTTCATTTTTTTGCCATTCCTGTGATGAGGTTTTCTCCTGAAAATACATTGAAAAAAATTCAGAACAAAATTCAGAACAAAATTCAGAACAAGTTCAGAACTGATGGCTCATTTCAAATTCACTTGAGATGACACAACCCAGTACATTGATTATTGTAATTCAGATTTTTTTTTCCCCCCACAATTATGATCAAAGCTAGTTCATAATCCTGATAGAACCATTACATTTGCTTGAATAAAGACCAAAAATTAATAAAGTGCATAATTGAGTTTTACATGGAGGCAAACATCATAAAAATGTTTGAATAGAAAGGGGGTGTAGACTTTCTATAGGCACTGTACACGCGCGCACATGCACACGATGCAAGCTCCACCCCTCTCTTCACCAAGATTGGTAGAGCAGGAGCAAATTTCAGGCAAACACATATATGAGCAGTCCAAGCTCCACTCCTCAAGATGGCAGAGAGGATAATTCGATATTTTTAGTACTGGTATTATATATGCAAGTTTACTAACCAAAGGTCAGACTCACATGTCTTTATATTGCCACATGAACAAGGTATGTAGAAATGGTTATCACCATATTCGGGTGGTGGCAGCCATCCAGCTATCACCATATTGGCCTACAATTTATGGGTGCGCAGATCATTCACACTGTAATGGGTATATGGCATCGTGAGTGTATTTGTCTACCAAGTCCATATTGGATGCTTGCATCATGATTGTGCTCATTACTCAATTATTTTATTGTTGAATCACCGAGTATGTATAATTTGAGAGGCCTCTGCTTGTTTGTTCATTTGTTTGTTTTGTTTCTATGCACTCCTGAACTGCTGGATGGAACAAACTGAAAACTGGTGGTTGTATTCGCAGGTTGCATGGGAGGGTGTTAGGGCGTTAAAAAAAATAAAAACCATTCATGCTCCCAGGGGGTTCAGGGTGGGGGAGAGGAGAGAAGGAGACCGCAATTCTAAACGTGTATTGTGTAGCACCACCTGGTGTGAGAGAAAAGTCATAACTCGCTCGGAAATGGAAAAAGAGATGGAACTACCCAGACTCTCCCTAGAGCTGGCTGTCTGACTAAACTGAGCAACCGGGCAAGGACCTTGGTCAGGGAGATGACCAAGAACGCAATGACCAATCTGACAGAACTACAGAGTTCCTTGGCTGAGACGGGAGAACCTGACAGAAGGACAATAATTTCTGCAGCACCTCACAAATCTCGGCTTTATGGGAGAGTGGCCAGATGGAAGCCACTCCTGAGAAAAAGGTACATGACAGCACTAGGGTCCGGCGATATAGCGATATCATTTTTCATGTCGATATACCGGGATTGGAATTCTGAATATACCAGTATGCCACAAAAAAAAAAAACCGGTATATCGCCAACAAATCGAAGAAAGGTGTTTGCAATGTTTAAATACCGTACATAATTTTAAAAGTTTTGATGCACTCCACGTCTCGGCTAAACATGGAACAGAACAGTGAAACGTATGACGTCAAGACGTACCAGGAAGTACAGTCGGTTTTAACTTTTAAACCTCAGCATCCGAGCTCATCAGCTCCGTGGAAGCAATCACGTTTTTCTTTTCCCTCGCAGCTGGTTTTAAAGTAATTGCCAATTGGTTATTTACATGAATTGAGTGTGCTTTAGAAAGCCTGTGCAGAGTCGGTGATCCACAATAGTCATGCTGGTATGAAAGTGATACCGGTATGAACTATGAACTAGTTTCCATTCCCAGAATAAGATACATCTTCAGTCTGCATGTAGAATATACTTCCAGTTCCCACCCCGTTGTTTCGTGGGATGAGGGAAGGAAATGGCATTAAGTTTAGCGTGTTTCATTCCCTGAGTAATGTCCCCGGTCCCCCGAGTCTCGACTCTCCAACTTTTGTCTTTTAATCGAACAATCCATCTTTCAATCCCTTTGGCTTCCGTTTATCAATCCATCTTTCAACCCTTCTTTAACTCCAGCTAACCATCCATCGCCGGTCCCTCGCCCTTTAACGTCCAAAAAGTAACACCTCAGTCATCACGATCCTGTCCTTTTTGCCACTCAAATCCTGCAATTCCCATGGGAAACTTCCCTCAACTGAATCCATCCATTCGTTCCTCCATCTTAAACCCCTCACGTCATCCTTCCACCTCACAGTTCACACCATCCCCTTCAAACCCCCCTGTTCATTCCACATCCGAAACCATCCCCCCATCACCACCACCACATTACAAATAGCAATTACCCGATTAACCGGGTTCCCTCAATACAATCACCAAAATTAATTACCCCAATAACTCATTACCTGTCGGCTATAATACACACAGGATTCCACAGCATGTGCAAGTCATCGTGGAATTAAATAAATTTATTTCTTTTCTTAAATTATTTCCTGCAAAACTCCTCAATAAACCCCGATCATCGGCACATCGATTGTCATAATCGTGCGAGATAAACAACAGCTGCTCCCTGCTTGTAGGGTGGAATTTTAAATGTACCCATTTTAACTTGTACCGGTATACCAAAAAAAAATAATAATAAAAAATAAAAGTTAGTAGATATACTGAGCTGTGATACCACAACGAACAAATTAAAGAAAGGTGTTTACAATCTTTAAATACCGTACATGGACTACACGGTATTAAAATCTCTGACGGACTCGGCTGGACTTGGAACAATGGAATGCATGACATCAAGATGTACCAGGAAGGAAGTACAATGGGTTTTAACTTTTAACCCTCAGCATCTGAGCACTGTACAAACGATATTGTTTTTCTTTTCCCTTGTGGCAGTTTACAAAGCAATTGCCAATGAGTTATTTATATGAATTGTGTGTGTGCTTTAGAAAGCCAATGTCAATTCAGTGATCTGCGATAGTGATACCGGTATGAAGCGATATGGGTATAAATCATACAGGTACAGCGTTCCGCAATAGTCATACCAGGACGGAGATAGCAATGGAATCTGACCTGTGCCTATTACCAATACTGATCTCGCTTTAAAACAAAATTGGAAGAAAAATAACCGTCTTCATCATGTGGGAAAAGCCTCGTGTGGGAATACTTTGAAAAATTACCATGTGTCAATGATGTGTACATCATACATGAATGTGTAATGGACCATTGCATAGTTTTGGAACCTGTGAAAAAATATATATTGAATTTTTTAAAATGTTTTTTACTAGTACGTGCCAGTAAGTGTGTGGCTGTACGTGCAAAAAAAAAACAAAAAACTATCAAACCACGTGCCAGAAACAACAACCACACAGGCCGTTCTTTCGCTCTCGCATGCCCGTACGTGCGTGGCCGTACGTACAAAAAAAAAAACTTTCAAACCGTGTGCCAGAAACAACAACCACACAGGCCGTTCCTTCACTCTCGTAAACGATGACTGAATTGGGGCATTGTGTTTATCTTATAAATGCGCATAAGAAATTGAGAAATTATTAGAATACAGTAAGTCATCACTATCCGGAAGTAGTGCATGCCCGTACAGAATGTTCACATCATTCCACGAATTATCGCTTTCATTGAGGTAACAACTGCTGTGATACTTACACACACAGTTAATTAAAATCAAGTTTACCTCCCTGTCTTTGCCAGCCATAATATTCGCTGCCATTGACCATTGCCACTCCTACGCCACGGTAACTAAGGCGCCCTTTCCCCATCCGCCATGCCTACGCGGCAACGTGTCTTGTCATTGGTTTGGTAAATAAATGGCCGCACCAACGTGTACTGTCATTGGTAACTAAGGCGCCCTTTCCCCATTGGCCACATCTATGCAGCAACGTGTCCTGTCATTGGTTTGGTAAATAAATGGCCGCAGCAACATGTCCTGTCATTGGTTTGGTAAATAAATGGCGATAACTTGGGAACCACTTGTCCGATTAATATCAAACCTTCAAAAGGCACATACTCAGGTCCCCAGCAATATACCTGGCAAGTTTCAATTACATTGGACCAGTGGTTGTCGATAAACAGCGGTCACAGACACACACAGAGAGACAGACACACACACATTGCTGGAATTATAGATAGATAACACGTATAAATCAATGTGACACCACCGGTATATAGATATCGAAAAAAAATCCATCTTGACGAAGCCTAGATGGCACGCCTGGAGTTTGCAAGAAGGCAAGTGAAAGACCGAGAGCATAAGGCAAAAGATTCTGTGGTTTGATGAGATGAAAACTGCTCTTTGGCCTGAATGCAAAGCGCTGCGTGTGGCAGAAACTGAGCAAAGCTCATCACTATCGACTTGAAGATGGGGGTTTGGAGGCTGAATACTTCTGTAAATTAGATATTTCTGCAATTCATTTTTCATTTTTCATTCAATCCATTTTTCATTCAATCCATTTTTAATTGAGGCTGCAACACAACAAAATGTGACAAAAGTCGAGGGGTGTAAATACTTTCTGAAGGCATTGTAAATAATTCCTGCAAGACAAATTGAGGAATGTTGGTCTTGTGGTTTTGTATGAATTACTAATTTTGGGCCTTGCAAAATGCGCTTGGGCCGCTTTCTCTTCTTTTAATTAATTTTATTATTTTTAAAATACAAAAAAATCACGACAACCTCAACCTACGATCTGCAGAACACATATTACTCGATGGCTTCTGGGTAAATCCCAGGCAGTGGAAGTAACATACTCACTCGAGGCCTGAACACGGAAGTGTTATAACAAACCTGTGTGAAGCAATCTTTATAATAACAGGCGCACGTGAAAAAACCATAATAATGAAATGTGATGTTGACAACAAATCAAGATATACTGGATGAAAGAAGAGGCCATGCAAAGTTTGGTTGCACTGGTACCTGCAGGGTCCGAATGCATAAATGAACAAACAAATACACAAACTTTATCCTTTATTTTAATACGAGCAAATACTGTTACGAATTTGGAAACCATGAGTACTCAACATTCAGGTCCCAAAGATCAGTTATATCGGTAAGTATGTGTTTGTAGTTAGGGTCCCGTCCCCTTGTATAATGGGTGATTAAATGTACGTGCGCTGCGAAGTTGTTTTATAGTGAGGTCTTTAAATCATTAGATCCGACAAACCAACCACCCTGCCACTAAACTAGCGCTTTACAGCGCATTCCCATTCACAGCTCCTCCACTGAACTGGCGCATTCGCAATCACAGCACCTCCACTGAACTAGCACTTTACAGCGCGTTCCGATTCACGACTCCTCCACTGAACTCACGCTTTACAAGGCTCTCCTTGCTGTCCAATCAGGACCGAACAGAGCGTCCGACACTGAGGCTCTGCCCCGCTCAGGGAGCGGATAAAAGACCAGGCACCCTTTGGAGGGGTCTAGTTCTTATTTGGGTTGGTGTTCGGGTTCGGTTCACGTTTGTGTTGCGTCGGAGCCTGGTTGTGTGTCGGAGCCTGAGGAGGATCACTTGCTTCACCTGCCTTGCCACCTCCTCGCTTGTTTTTGCGTCTGGATCGTGCTGGCGTCTGCCACTCCACTCCTGGTGCCTTCGTCCTTGACGCCACATGGAAGCTGGGGGTTTGAGTCCCGCCACGGAGCCAGATCGTCGAAGACCGCACGAGGCGGACAGGTCCAAGCACAGGCTCTGGTCTCCAGCTCGAAGCCTTCAATAAAGACCCGATGGGGTCCGATTCTTTTGGGTGTGGGTCTGTGTGTGGGCCCATCTCTTAAGTAGAACTGATAAGTGCTTTTGCTCACTCTATATTTCCTGCCTGATATTCGGATAACTCTGCCCTTACGTGCTCCCCTCGTCCCCTGCTTATTATTGTAATAAATTCCCCTCTTGTTGAATGTCCCAGCTCGTTCCCTGTTATTTCTTTTATTGGCTTAGCACAGTGCGTGTTGAGAAATAGCGAGACAGTATATTGTGCATTTGGACCGACAGGCATTGGTGACCATCTGCTCGGGTTACACACGGTTCGATCACGGTAACGGCTTGTCCCGCTCAAGGTCCGTCGAGGGTGTGAATTCCCCGGTAGTTTTGCCACGTGGGTACTTAGGTATATTGAAGTTTGGCAATTAACCCTACCCCACGCAGACGAATTATTGGAGATTCATGGTCCTGTAAGGGACCCGTGCCTTTCGGACTTATCTGAGAGTCACGACCTGAATTCTGGGTGTTCGGTGGAGCCGACTCTACTGCTCCCTCTAGCGGTCGTGCTCGCAACCGATACCCGGCCCCACAATCAATACAAACCGTCGCTTCGCTGACGGGAATATTATATCGATTTAAATGGCGATTCACGCGTGCATTGGAGGGGGAAGGATGTTATGGGTGCTGCTACGAGATCTTGTACATCTGGCATTATCGGAACTCCATGTCATTTTCCCCTTCTGTGATTATTTAATTATTAAAGCCGTTCATTTGATCCTTCGTGTGGGTCTGATCAAGTTACATCTCGTGTTACATATTTAACCTCCGCCATCGAAGATCGGAGGTTCCTGTTTTCACCCCTTTCTGTTTGTTTGTTTGTGAACAGTATTACGGAAAAACTCCTCGACGGATTTCGACGAAGCTTGGTGGGGGGGGGGGTGTTAGGTACGGTCCAAGGATCATGCCATTAGATTTTGGACTTTGTCCCCCCCCCCCAAAATAAATTTAGAGATAATGTTTTTTTTTTTGCATTTCTACATGTTTTAAGTGATTTCCACCCCCCCCAAAAAAATTGTTAGACAAAATTTTTTTTTGCATTTCTACATGTTTTAAGTGATTTCCAACCCCCCCCCAAAAAAAATTTTTGCAACTTTTTTTTCAACAAAATTTCGATTTCTTTTTTTTTGCATTTCTACATGTTTTAAGTGATTTCCACCCCCCCCCCCCAAAAAAATTGTGAGACAAAATTTTTTTTTGCATTTCTACATGTTTTAAGTGATTTCCACCCCCCCCCAAAAAAAAAGTTGGAGAAAAGAACTACAACTCTGTCAGCACTGTTGACATCATATTTAATGAATAAGATATAAGGTTCACTTGAGTGACCCAGCAGTATTGGCGGCGGAGGTTTTGCACTCTCCCGAGTGCTCCCCCTCTCGTTAAACGTGCTTTGGTCGTTTCGATGTTAAATAAATTATCTTTTGATTTTGTAAATGAGCATTTTTAATCGAATCAAATTATTGTACAAAGGATTAATACAGTGACGTGCAGTGTTAACACATCTCGTCATTACTGAGTTTAACATAGCTCGATTCACAACCGGGCGAGGCTAAGCCAAGCATGCTGAAGAGCGCCAAGAGGCGAAGGTGACACTGAGGTAACGGGTAGTTCCATGCAATTCCGGGGACGTACGGTACCTTAGTCCGCACGGAGTGCCGTCCGTGTTTCCGGGCGGGCAACATCGCCTCAGCCATGACTCCACCACGGTCACCGAGAACGCAGAACAAAAACTAAATAGCAGCAACATCCGTAAATCCAGTCAATGATTCATTCCTTCCGTGTTGTTGTTGTTGCTCTTTAATGGAATCGCACGAGGAACTTGAGGAATCAAGGCCGCGCAATGCCGCCATTCTGCAAACACTCATCTCACAGCCCTCGATAATCACCGCTGCTTCCCACGTGTCGTACCGATGACGTATATAATTCCGGGAAATTACCGGAGATGTTAAACTCAGTTTTGACGACGCTGCTGACGTCACGCCACGGACTATAAATTCATTCCGTGTTTACACTGACTTTATTCATTCATCTTTCATTCCTTCTCCGTCTCATTCGTTCACCTTGAACGTCAGCATTTTGTGTTTATTTTTTTTATAAAGTACTTGCAGTTTGTGTGCGACGAAGTTTTTTTTTTAATTTACTTGTTTTTAAATACAAAAAGCTTACCGTGTTGTTAAATCTTACACCAACACTTGATCACGCTCTATAACTGTTACATGCATATTTGGTCCTTCATTTTCCTTCACTGTTCTAAGTCTCGTTCGTATGTAGAATTTCCATTATATATACTAGTGCGGGCCCGTACGTGCGTGCCCGTACGTGCAAAAAAAAAATAATAATAAAAAAAGAATTGTGACGTCAATCGTGGTGTCATAGCAACGTGTCCTGTCATTGGTTGGTAAATAAATGGCTATAACTTGGGAACTACTTGTCCGATTAATATCAAACCTTGAAAAGGCACATACTCAGGGCCCCAGCAATATAGCTGGCAAGTTTCAATTAGATTGGACCGGTGGTTGTTGAGAAACGGCGGTCGCAGACAGGCAGACAGACAGACAGACACACAGAGATTGCTGGAATTATAAATATATATTTAAAATTAAATAAATGCAATGGTATTTGTTGCTGCACAAGACGCGCATGATGCACCCAGATGTAATGTGTGATGTAATAAATCCAGTGTCCACAAGATGCCGCCACGCGTCGGTGTTTAAGATGGATTGGTGTGCTTACTACGTTTGTACGAACTTATAATGGTGATAAATAATAATAATAGTTCCCTGATAAGTTACAAGAAGCTTCAATGCATGACGTGGCAATTCAGCCCATCAAAGCCTGCATAATAGTCATTTGTCTGTGTTCTATCCTTTAAAATCAATGTTGAGCGTCAGGCAAGGAAGCCATTGGGTACCATTTTGAAGTCGTTGGTAATTACTCGACTGGAGTTTGAACCACCGTGCTCCCAAACTCAGAGCAGATGCTCCAAATCCACAGTCCACACAGCAAGGGGTCTATATGTTGTTCAGTTTTCCAGGGTCTCAAGGGATTGAAGGGGTGTAAAGGTCCAAAGGTTCTATGGGTCTTAAGGGTATAAAAGGTCTCAAGGGTGGTGTGGTGATGGTTTCCCACAGAGCAGGTGTATACGTCTAGTGCTAGAGTAAGGTGAGCTGTGGTTTACCACTCCTTGCTTTTAGCGATGGACGCCGGAAAGCTCTGAGCGAAAAGAAGGCCAAGTGTGTCAGTCCTTCCTTCCGGTGCATGGCCTCTACCCTCGCCAAGACTTCCAGACTACCTCCTCATGGTACACCACGGTAACGGTGCTCTTGAGGGCACAAACTAAATGTCTGGAGGACCTGAGAGGTGTAGTGTGGATGGTTCTCAGATGTGAGGACATGCTTTTGCATTCACCAACCCAACTCGGGCAGGTGGAGCTCTTTAGCCTTGGTAAGCAGTCCACCTAGAAGAAGGAAACTGATTGAAAATCCCCCTGCTGCCTTGTAGGGTATGTCTCTTTAGATTTAGACAAAGGCTAGGTCCACAACTGATACTGTGGTGGTGTCAGGAAGGGCATCTGGCCACAAAAACATGCATAAACTAGAGGGGCACTTGGTAGAGCGCAAAACCTCCGCCACATTATGCCTGATCCCATGAGAACATATCGGGCCCAATACATTTTTGAAATATCATGCTGTACAGGACTCCATCGTTTTTGGCCCCGTCTCTCGATGGTGAAGAATCACTTTAAAAATCAAGTAATTCTCGTATCCAGATCCGGATTCAGATCTTCACCAAAATCGAATCAAGTCTTCCTTGTCACACACCCAACGTGTCCATCAAGTTTCATCCGAAATTGTCCACAACTTTATGAGCTATCATGCTACATATCGTTGTTGGCCCTATCTCTCAATGGTGAAGAATCACTTTAAAAATTCTAGTAGTCGGATCCCGATCTTCACCAAAATCTAATCATTTCGTCCTCGTAACACACCCAACCTGTGCACAAAATTTCATCCGGATCCGTCCACAACTTTCTGAAATATCCTGTACACAAACAAACAAACAGACAGAAAGGGGTGAAAACATAACCTCCATCATCTTCGGTGGCGGAGGTAAATATGTCTTTTGGCAAAATTGGGGCCTGAATTTCGTGCTTCCCCATCTGGGTTCGTTGCTATGGTGACACTGGGCAGTGTTGCTGCATTGTCCAGAGAGTACAGAATGTGTGTCTTCACAGCTTGGCACATCGCAGTCACACCTTGACGATTTAGCCAGCGTATGCCGACCTATGAAAAATGTGTCGAAAACGCTGGCACACGTCGAATACGGTATGGGTAATGTTGTAGTAATCAACAATAGACCTTTTCGATCGGCTTTATTCTCACAACCCAGGTCAAAAAACCAGTAAAGACCAGTAGCTTACTTGTCAACTGGTACCAGTTGAAAACCAGTAGCCAACTGGTACCAGTTGAAAACCAGTAGCCAACTGGTACCAGTAAAGCCAGTTGGTTTCTTACTGGTTTTAATATGGAAATTGGAATAGAGTGATATATTACCAGTTGAAATACAATTGTATTTAACTAACTGGTATCAACTGGGACCAGTACATTGTAACTGGTATCAACTGGGACCAGTACATTGTAACTGGTATCAACTGGGAGACCAGTACATTGCAACTGGTATCAACTGGGACCAGTAAGACTTTAACTGGTACAAATATGAGCTACTGGTTTTTTCAACTGGGAAATTGGAATTCTGACTGAATTTAACTGGTACCAGTTGAAACCAATAGAGACCAGTTAAAGACCAATTATAACCAATAGAGACCAGTTGAAAATGTGTACTGGTTTTAACTGGTTTTTCGACCTGGGAAAACCCATACGCATATCTACAACAACATAAATATACATAGGGTAAGAATAACAAAATACAATAACTTGTACACATAATACTGAAGGCAAATACCACATACGCATCACATAATAACGAAGTTAAACTCCATAATCTAATACCAATTACATTCCTCAGAGTACATTATTCCTAATATAGTATATAACATACCATTACTGTTCCAGTATGACTTTCCACGGAGTACGTGGTATACGTGTCAACACCAGCCATTGACCTTCATATACAGTGCTGCCACATCCGCCCAATCTCCGTTGCCGCCAATCACAGTACGGCACTTTATTATCACAACATTCACCCCCTTCTGAGATATCTATCTCTATAAATCTAGTCTAATAGGAGGACGAATGGTGCGACCGGATCTTCTTGGCACTGGAGGGTTATCCACAGCATCTGATTGCTGTGGAGTTGCAGGAACCATATCAGGAACGAGATCATCCCCCTCTGAGCAGGGTGCGTCTTGGGGACTACCCTGGGGAATTACATTTTCTTCAGAAGCCTGAGGTAGAATTTGGGGTTCACTCTTGGATGGGGTTCCAATTGGGGCTAAGTGTCTAACAGAGACCGTAGTTTCCCTGCCATCCGGGTAGCGAATATGGGCATAGTGGGGTCCTGCTTGGAGGAGGTCGACTTCATCCACAAGGGGATCAGTTTTATTTGTGCGTACGTGACGCTTCAGCAGGACTGGCCCAGGATTGCAGAGCCAAGTAGGCACCGAGGCTCCCGAGGAAGAACGACGAGAATAGTTCAGAAGTCTTTCATGAGGGGTAGCATTGGTTGCTGTGGACAACAGTGAACGAATTGAGTGGAGAGCATCAGGCAGAACAGTCTGCCAGCATTTGATGGGTAGATTACGGGATTTTAGAGCCGTTGTGATTGCCTTCCAAATGGTACCATTGAACCTCTCCACTTGGCCATTCCCTTGAGGATTAAAGCTAGTAGTTCTGCTACCAGCGATCCCCCTACTGGCAAGGAAGTCTTGTAATTCCTTGCTCATGAAGGAGGGTCCCCGGTCCGAATGAATGTAAGCCGGCATTCCGAAAATAGCGAACAGCTGACAGAGGCACTTGATAACCGTGGAAGTGGTCATGTCGGCACAAGGAAATACAAAAGGAAACCGTGAATATTCGTCAACAATGTTAAGAAAATACTGGTTCTTATCTGTACTCGGAAGAGGCCCCTTGAAATCTATATTGAGACGCTCAAATGGCTGAGTAGCTTTTATGAGTCGAGTCTTATCTGGTTGGTGAAACTTGGGCTTGCATTCTGCGCATATTCTACAAGATCCAACAACCTGCCGGACATCCTCCACAGAATATGGCATATTCTTAGATTTCACAAAATGGTATAAGCGGGTAACCCCTGGGTGGCACAAGGCTTCGTGGAGGTTAAACAGTGAATGTCGATCGTGGCATGCCATCCCACAATAAGACCTGGAGAATGTATCAGAGGGAATGTTTTCTCGACCAGGACGATACACAATGTCAAAATCATAGCAAGATAATTCCATCCTCCAACGCATGAACTTATCATTCTTTATCTTATTTTTATGCTGCTTATCAAACATATAGCTCACTGATCGTTGATCTGTCTTTATAGTAAAATGTCTGCCTGTCAAATACTGTCTCCAGTGGCGAACTGTTTCAATAATAGCCTGGGCCTCCTTCTCAATAGAAGCATGACGACATTCGGGTCCCTGAAGGGTTCGGGAAAAGAAGGCTACCGGACGTCCTGCCTGAGTGAGGACTGCAGCAATTGCTACATCCGAAGCATCGGTCTCAACTTCGAAGGGTACGGATTCGTCAATCGCCCTCACCACTGAACCTTCAATGTCTTGCTTAAGAAGATGGAAAGCCGCTTCTGCTTCCCTTGTCATGGGAAATGTAGTAGTGGCACACAGTGGGCGGATCTTGCTTGAGTAGTCATATATCCACTGTGAATAATGGGCAAAGAAGCCAAGGATGCGTCGGAGCGATTTCATGTCCCGAGGCACAGGCAAATCCTGTAAGGGTCGGAGTCGTTCAGGATCCGGGCGCATTTCCCCTCCTTCCACCACATATCCGAGAATACTGAGCCTGTTAGTTGAAAAGATGCATTTGTCTTCATTGTAAGTTATATTCTTTCTCTTCGCAGCCTCAAGAAATTTAGTGAGATTAGCATCATGCTCTTCCTGAGTCATGCCGCAAATAGTAATGTTGTCTAAGTAAGCAAATGTTCCAACCAGTTCTTCTTCTTGGATGAATGAATCCACGATACGTTGGAAGCAAGCCACTCCGTTGGTGACGCCAAAGGGAACCCGAGCAAACTGATAAAGGCATCCACAGGCCTCAAACGCGGTGTATGGCTTATCTTCATTTCTGATGGGGATTTGATGATACGCACTCCGGAGGTCAATCGTACTAAAAACACGGTATTGAGCAATCTTGTTAACAGTGTCATCTATACGAGGCAGAGGATACCCGTCAAGAAGTGTAAATTTGTTGATAGTTTCTGAATAGTCCACGGCTAAGCGTTTCTTGTGAGTTTCGTTCTTAACGACAACAACCTGTGCACGCCAAGAGGAGTTACTGGGCTCTATAATACCTTCCTTCAACATCCTTTGAATTTCCTTTTCAATGAATTTACGATCATCGGGAGAGTACCGGCGTGATCGAGCAGCAACAGAATAACAATCAGCTGTCAAGTTGGCAAACAGTTCTGGAGGGTCAACACACAGTGTACTGAGTCCACAGATAACAAGAGAAGGCAAACTACCTCCATATGTCAGTGTAACACTATCATGCAGTCCCTGAAAATCCTGGCCCAAAACTATATCTGAACACAGCTGAGGGAGTATGGACAGACGTACATCTTGGTAGCACTGACCGTTTACTTTGATATTGACTCAACAGAACCCTGATGTCTGAGCGGTGAAGGAAGTAGATGCCATGGAAACATTGCCTTGGGTGTGATGTACACTTAAGGAATGGCACTTAACGAGGTCGGGATGGATAAAACTTTCTGAACTACCACTATCCATAAGGCCATCCAATTCCACTCCATTGAGCGTGACCCTCACAACCGCCTTTGATAACACCCCTGGGGCAGCGGCAGAAGACACAGCCGCTAGCGTTGCCTGATCAGAGGAAGTTGCATAAGCACCAGTAGCTACTGATGAAGTACTACGGCACACCTTAGCAAAATGACCCTTTTTCTGGCACTTATGACACACAGCCTCTCGTGCCGGACATTTTACACGTGGGTGTTTTAAAAAACCACAAAAGAAACATTTAACTCATGTAGCAGCCATTACAGTTGTGGGTTCCACTTCACCGGTATTCTGATTGGATGAGGCAGCACCCAATGAACGGGAGGGTTGAATAACACAATAAGATTCTGAATTTCTTTGGGCTGAATCTAGAGATCTCACCTGATCAAACGTGGTAGCTAAATCTAAAGTCTTATTCTCTAATAAACGTTGTCTGATCAGTGGTGACTGCAGGCCGCTAATGAAGGCATCCCTGATGGATTCTTCGCAATGTTGAGTTGCTGTTACAGCCCCAAAGTTACACTCTTTACTTAACGTTTTCAGAGTCAGAAGGTATTCATCTAAGGACTCTCCGACCTGCTGGCGGCGAGTTGCAAGACGATGGCGTGCGAACACTTCATTAGTGGGCTTTACGTACCGTGACTGTAAAGTACGGATAGCCTCATCATAAATGGTACACTCTGATATAGTTTCGTATAGTCTTGGTGAAACAAAATTTGTAAGCAGACTCATCTTATCCAGATTATCCTGTGGTAGAGCTCCCAGGAAGTTTTCGAACGTCTTCAACCAGTGTTTCCATTCTTGTGCCGCCGTGGATGAACTGGGATCCGAATCCAGCCTCTCTGGTCTCAGCAAACGCTCCATTCCAGTGTAGGCCTCGGCGCTCTTCTGGTCCAATCCAACCGGGTAAGTTTTGTGAGAATAAATTATTGTTGTAGTAATCAACAATAGACCTTTTCGATCGGCTTTATTCTCACAAAACCCATACGCATATCTACAACAACATAAATATACATAGGGTAAGAATAACAAAATACAATAACTTGTACACATAATACTGAAGGCAAATACCACATACGCATCACATAATAACAAAGTTAAACTCCATACTCTAATACCAATTACATTCCTCAGAGTACATTATTCCTAATATAGTATATAACATACCATTACTGTTCCAGTATGACTTTCCACGGAGTACGTGGTATACGTGTCAACACCAGCCATTGACCTTCATATACAGCGCTGCCACATCCGCCCAATTACGGTTGCCGCCAATTACAGTATGGCACTTTATTATCACAACAGGTAAGTTGTGTATACGTTAGGAGCACGCTGAAAAACAATGAAGTACGCTGTCATATTCCATGGTACGTCTAGTACGTCGTGAAATTTCAAGCATGCTGAAAATTTTACGACGTACTCGACGTATGGCTCACAAGTTCCGCATACGCTGGCATAAGTTCTCGGCACGCTCCGCAATCGTTGACACACGTCGGACACACGTTACTTGTAAGTTACTCACAAGTCGAAACACGTCGAGGTAATGTTTAGCATACCCGAAACTTAATTTTTAACCGATGAGTAACGTGCTTTGAACCTATGAGTAGCGTGCTTTGAACCTATGAGTTGTGTGCTTTGAACCTATGTGTAACGTATCTCAAACGCACATTGTCGTATGCAGACGAATTTGATTGACGTCTTCCGGACGACCACCGAACTTACAGAACGTGTTTCTAACTTGCATCTACCGTATAATGGCGATTTGGCAGCGTTTAGGGGAATTGGTATATACAAATGGGCTTCACAAGAGGAACCCGTCAGTGTTCCAGACTCCATGTTGAGTAGATGTCAATGTCAGTAGTATCAGTAGTAATAGTATGAGGTGAGCGTGTCAGTAGTCGTAGTAGTAGTAGTATTGGTAGTAGTAGTAGTAGTAGTAGTAGGTCCATGCCAGTAGTAGTAGGTGAGCGTGATGGGGAGGGTGTGGGTGATGATGGATCCTCGTTGCGTCCACGAATAGGAGACTACTTTGCACCATTGTTCGATGTTCTTTTCGGCTAATTTTTATTTTCTCATTCCCACGATGAACTATTTTTTTGTTTCAGTTTTTAAAGTATCCAAAACGACTTGGACAAATGCATAATGTACTAGTAATGAACAGAGAACGCTTCGATAACTCATAGATAAGTTATACCAACGATTGATTAGCGTGTTTTAGGCGTTCACATCCTATGCCCAACGATAGTCTAACGTGTGCATAGCGTGGCAGCGTATCGTCAACGATTACGTGAGGTTTTCTATTCATAGGCTGCAACTTCACTTTTAATAAATGCCTGTCACTCGCCTATTGTTTTTGGACGCTGGTGCTCGGCAATTGAAATCGTTTCCATTGAACGAGTAAAATCGCACCAACAGCAGCAGGCTCAGTGCCAGCCTCATGCCAAGCTCAAGCGGATCCCTGTAGAAAGTGTACTGCTTGGTTATCCTTGGACCCACTCTAGCTAGCAGCTCGTCGAACATCGCTTGGGGCATTCACAGGAAGTTGATGAAGGATGCATGGTCCTCGTTCCGGAGTTCCACCATGAGCTGGTCATATATTCCGTAATGGCGTCGCCTCCCGGTCCATGGTCTGACCCAGTTCCTTCTCCTCCGTTCACGTCTTCTTCTTCCAGCTCCATTGGCATGCAACTGGTGCAGTGTCAACTCGATGAGGTCATGTTGATGTTCGAGGACAGGTAGGTATTGTCGTCTCAGCCTTGCTGTATCCTCCATCTCTCGGAATGACATGGACATGTACTCACCAAGAAGTCTAAAAAAAAAGACGGGCTCCTCCTGCGAAGCCCCTTTTTATATACCAATTCCCCTCATCGCTGCCAATACGCCATTATACGGTATTTGTAAGTTAGAAACGCGTTCAGTAAGTTCTGTGGTCGTCCTGAAGACGTCAAATATGTCTACATACGTATTTGTGTGTAGGACATGCTTTACAAATAATTCCCAAGCATGTTACTCATAGGTTATAAATAAGTCACGGGTACCCGAAACATTGCTTTGACGTGTTTCGACGTATGAGGAACTTTCAAGTACACGTGTTGCGAAGTGTGAACAACGTTCGTGTAGCGTGCTTACAAAACGTTACTTATAGGTTATAAATAAGTTTCGGATACGCTAAACAGTACCTCGACGTGTTTCGACTTATGAGTAACTTACAAGTAACGTGTGTCGACGTGTGTCAACGATCGCATAACGTGCCTACAACTTATGGCCAGCGTAGCGGAACGTGTGAGTCATACGTTGGCATACGTCATAAAATTTCAAGCATGCAAAAATTTGAGGACAACCCAAAAGTACAACGTTTAAAGCCAGCGTACTACGATGTATGGCAGTGTTTTTCAGCGTGGTCTTAATGTATACAAAATGTACCGATAACGTATTCGACGTGTGCCAGCGTTTTAGACAAATTTTTCATAAATCGGCATACACTGGCTAAATCGTCAAGGTGTGACAGCGGCTTTATGGAAGTCTATCGTTGTACAGTGCCTGTACCTAAAATTCCCAAACTGATTAATTTCAATGATTAAAGACCACTAGCATTAATTGCGATCCATAAAAATGGATGAGGTGTGTGTGTGTGTGTGTGTGTTTGTGTGTGTGTGTGTGTGTGCGTGTGTGCATGAACACCTTGAGAGAGCAACATCTTGTGCAGAAATTTTGTTTGTGGATTTTTCATCAGCATTTAATACTGTCGCGTACCTGTTAACACAGGATTCATCAGAGTCGGGACCTTTCATACCGAGGAGTGGTCCAAACGATCTTTTATAGAACTGCATTCAGTATTACTCTACTTTACAGTTCCCCAAGTTCGCCCAATTGAGCCAAAAATCTACAGCAAACACACACAGAAAGCAGATGGCTGAAACACGCTTTCTTACCTTTTGAAGGATTTATTTCCGATACCCAAGTACAGGGAAGAAAGTCAGTAAGATGCTATAATAAACGGAACAAACCAAGCGAGTCAAAAGACACAAAGAAGAGAATGGGAATATGCAAACTTATAGATAAGAAGGAGAAATAAAATGCAAAACTTAACCCACTGGGTGCCACAGATCACACTTGTATAACAAGACAATAATGCAGGCAGGACTTCCTTTTGTCTACGATTCGCAGGGCGGATGCAGGACTCGATGCAGTCCACTTTAGAAAACCAGGAGCGAAACGAGAGCCAGTGAGGATTGTGTCCAAAGACAAACTAACACAGCCATAAGTAGGGCCGGCGATAAGTAGGCCTTCAACCAGGCCACATGGTCATTTTTGTCTGTTTCCCCAAGGCCTAGTGGTCAGGACTTCTTTCTCCTCCAAGTGCTTCTTTGCACTCCATGCATGTGGAGCTCTCCTGTCTGAGATCTTTCTTCCCCTCTCGAAAGGTACGGAGAAAATAGCAGCACTCTTGGGTCTATCCCAAAGCTTCTACAACACCCTCTGTGAATCACTTGCTCGATCTCCTTTCACACGAGTCTCCCTTGGTTTTCTCACGAGCCTCTCTTGGTTCTCTCTGCTGGTGGATTCAGTTCTCTTCTTCCTCCTGGCGGGGTCTCCTCTGGGCTGTCCCACCAATGGGGCAGCCCCAATAAAAAATATATATGTATATCTTTTCTTCTGGGCTCCACAGCCCACAGCGCCACCATGGCTGGCACACACTGGCCAGAGAGATTGTAATCGGCAGAGTTCTACATCAGGTCAGGTATGGGAGCATGTGCCAGAACAGCGCGTTGCTGCATCCACTTTCTGCCGGTACTCCAGGGGCCTCCGTCTGGCCATCCCCCAGGCAGATGCCAGGCCCATCCCCATCTCCTTGAGATGATGGTCAACCTGCTGCAACCACGAGGCACGTGGTCGGCCCACTGGCCTCCTCCACTCATGAGACTCCCTCGCTGAGAGAATCTGGTGAGCAGGATAAGCATCAGGAAAACGAGCCACATGTCCATACAGCCGCAACTGACGCTCACGGACTATGCAGGTAACAAATCTCATCCGAGTCTCTCTCAGCAACCGCTCGTTGGACATAAAATCCGACCAGCGATAGCCAAGGATTCTCCGAAGAGACCTGGTACCAAAGGAATTAAGTCTCCATCTCAGATCCTTGGTCAGAGTCCAAGTCTCGCATCCATAGAGCAAGACTGGAAGTACCAAGGACCTGAAGACTCGGACTTTCGTCCTCCTGCACAGGTACCGGCTGCGCCACACCCCATGATCCAGTGAATCCATGACTCCCCAGGCCCGACCCAGACGTCTATTGACCTCTGACTCACAGCCAGCAGAGACATGAATATCACTGCCAAGGTAAGTGAATCTCTCCACGACCTCAACATCCTCACCACAAACAGACACAGACAGGACAGCAGCATCCAAGATGTCACCGAAAGCCTGGATTTTAGTTTTGACCCAAGAAACCCGTAATCCCAGCGGCTCCGACTCCTCATTCAGCACCTCGAGGGCCCCCAAAAGGATATCTAAAGTTTCTGCAAAGATGACTGCATCATCTGCAAAATCAAGGTCCGAGATCTTGACATTCCCAAATGATGCACCGCAGCTTGATCTCTCCGAAATCCTCCCTAAAATCCAGTCCATACAAGTGCTGAAAAGTGGATGAGAAAAGTGGATGAGGATCAATGTCAATGGAAGATGTGGAGGATAGAGCAAAATGGAGACAGTTGGTCCGCTGTGGCGACCCCTAGCGGGAGCAAGCCGAAAGAGGAAGAAGAAGAAGAAGACAAGTGCTGAAAAGTGTGGGGGCCAGTACACACCCCTGACGAACTCCAGTAACAACTGGAAATAAGTCAGAGATGGCACCACCACACTTCACAGCACTCTCAGTACCAGAGTAGAGTTCAGACATCAGTTCGATCAGTTTTGGTGGCACCCCACGAAGACCAAGAATCCTCCAGTGGACATCCCGATTCACTGAATTGAATGCTTTACAGAGATCAACATAGGCTGCAAGCAGCCCCTGCCAAAACTCTCGTCTGAGTTGGGTGAGGACAGGAAGAGCAAGGATACGGTCAATCGTTGACCTCTTTGGTGTAAAGCCTGACTGTTCTGGACGCTGGTGCTCAAGCAGATGGTGGCGAACCCTATCAAGAATTATCCGAGCAAAGACCTTGCCCGGCACTGAAAACACGTCACCCCTCGGTAGTTGTTGCAGTCTTGGCGATCACCCTTCCCTTTCCAGAGAGGAACAACAAGGCTCCTTTTCCAATCAGTTGGGATGATGCCTGTGTTCCAGGCAGAGCACAGAACTGCATGCAACGACACGAGTGCAGCATTTCCACCAGCCTTGAGAAGTTCAGCATGGATGCCACAGATCCCTGGAGCTTTGCCCTGTTTCAACCGGTTCACCGCAGCCCGTGTTTCCACAAGCGAAGGTGGACCACAGTTGATTCGAGGGTCAGCAACAGGGATTGTAACACCCTTGACGTCCAACTCGACATCTGGGGGATCAGCCTGGTACAACCGCTCAAAGTAACCGGCCCAGTGGGCCTTCACTTCAGACTCCTCTGTCAAGAGCCTACCACTCTCTGCTCAAACTGCAGTGCTCCGAGGGATGGGCTTGGATGAACGCAATGTGCGAATTCCCCTGTAAGCGGGACGAGAATCACCTGTCCACAGGTGATGCTCTACCCCCTCACAGATTCCTCGCACATAGGCCTCCTTGTCCACCCTCAGTGCACGTACAGTTTTACGCCTCAGCTCCCTGAACAGCTCAGCTCTGCCATTCAGCCTGGCCCTGCGACTCTGGTCAATGGTATCCAGTGTCCCTCGAGAGACAAAATTCTTCTTTGCCCTGCGGTAAGTTCCAAGACATCCACCGGCAACATCAAGGATGGTGGTCTTGAAGGCACTCCACAACTCTTCAGGACCCCCCAAAGCACCCAGACCCCCACGTGTCCACTCAGCCTGTTCGCAAACTCCTCATCTACTCTCTCATCCCTGAGCTTGCCAACATCGAGCCTCGGCTGGGATGGTACCATTCTCCAGGATTTAAGGTGCAGCTTTAGAGTTGCTACAACAAGCCTGTGGTCAGTATTGAGGAACTGAGCACTCCGGTAGACCCTGCAGTTCTGGATCATCAATGAACGTCAATGAGGACATGGTCAATCTCCTTTGCCACACCGCCAGCGTTGGAATACCAAGTCCAGCGATGAGCTTGTGGGCGCTGAAACCATGAACCAGCCACCCTAAGTCCATGACTTCTTGCAAAGTCAAGGAACTTAGTGCTATTCTGGTTCATAGTTCCTGACCCATGCACACACATGGGGACCAACACACACATCATAACCATCCCTATCAGTTCCAGTCGATGCATTGAAATCCCCCAAGACTAGAAGTGTATCTCGTCTGGGGCACTGATCAACCACAGACTCGAGCGTGGCGTAGAATGCATCCTTCACGGTGAGATCACTCGCCTCAGTCGGAGCATAGACAGAGACCAGGGAAATGACACCAAAGGAGTGACGAATCCTTAATCTCATAATACGCTCGTTGACCGGTGTTACCTCAATTAACATTGGGGTCAGCTTATTGGACACAGCTACAGCAACTCCTTGGGTATGGTAACCATCAGAGCGACCAGACCAATAGTAGGTGTAACCACCCACCATTATCTCGCCGCAATCCGGTCTCCGAACCTCAGAGAGCTGCAATCCCGATGTCCAAACGCTTGAGCTCAGATGATAACAGAGACAGGTGATCATCCTCTCTTAGGGATAGGACATTCCAGGCACCCACCCGAAGGGACCGCCTCAGGTTAACCCAAGGAGACCGCCGTCTGGTGGACGACACCTCAGCACCACTCCGACACACTCTCCCACAATCTGACCCAGGGATGTTACCTCGTGGTTTCCCTCCTATCATCAAAGATTGGGGGTCCCGAAGGGTTTGCCCCAATCCCGTCATCCGGTGAGCTGCCCTGCGAAGGGAAGCTGCGCAGGAGGTACTCCCACGGAGTGGGTTTTCAGATTTTTTTGCGTTTTTGTGTTTTGCGGAATGAAGGGTTTTACGGTGGCCAGAGTGCAAATCCTGCCACCAACCTCATAAAAAAGTAACCCAACTGCAGGAGGACGTCCGCAGACACAGTTGGGCACTAGATATGGATGGCCGTTGGCTCACAAGGAGCTCCTCCACCCTTTGACAGATTTTGTTTTTAATCCTGCTGGGTGTCCATATCCAAGCACCCTCCTCACCAGAAAACCTGGTGGGGAGACGGTTTAGTCACCGACAACCCGACCATGGAACAGGTTAGTACAGGTTTACATGGTACCTGTAGCAGGTCACAGATCTAACCTGACCTGACATCGGTAACAACTCCATTCTACATCTGTGGCACATGTATTGGGAAGTCCTGACCTCGCAACACCCACAAGTGGAATTTACATATACATAATGAATGTCTATCTCATCTATAAATTACATACACTGCCTCCTCACCATCATGTGTAACAAACGACTTACTCCACCAGATCCATGGCAATCTGACCTACTCAAAACTCATGGGCCATACTACACAAACTACAGTCTCAGTATGGATCCCTGCCTTCCTTCCACCTAACAATACTATTCAGATTCCTTTATTGATGGAGAAGTTGCAGGGTATGGGTGTGAATTCACATTTGAACTTTTGGATAATTAAATTTTTGACAGATAGACAAGAGAAAGTCTGTTTCGCTTATATATTTTCTGATTATATCATATGCAACACTGGTACTTCGCAAGGATATGTTTTATTACCAACTTTGTTTACCCGAATTACATAAGTGAATTTGAGTGTATAAGTACTTGCTTATCAACATGTTTCATGGTAAAATGTGCAGATGATATTTGTTTTGTTGGAGTGATTAACAAAATTGATGACAAAGGGTGTAGAGACTGCTCATTCCTTCATAAGTTGGTGCCAGGGAAATTACATTGTCCTTAATGTAGGGAAAACAAAGGAGATTGGTATTTCTTTTCGACTGGGTACTCGTGAGGATTATCAAGTGTTGTCTATTTTGAATGAAAATGTTGAAATTGTTTCAGAATACGATGTATATATATGTATATATATATATATATATATATATATATATATATATATATATATATATATATATATATATATATATATATATATATATTGTTGTGGTTACCAAATTCGCAAACCACCATTCAGGTCCCTTAGGTGAGGTATCTCGGCAAGTATATGTGTAGTTAGGCCCAAACCCGTTGTCTAGTGGGAATACATGTCATTTATGCGAGCTGCGACTCTTCAGGATAGCCGTTTTTCTTTTACTATCTTTATTTTGGACCAACCGCCATGATTACAACCACAACCACCGCTTCACCACAACCGCCACGACCTTCACGTCACACCTCGCAACCGTAGCATCGCCACCGTTCTTGCCCCGCTGTGGGTACCGGTGTTGGACTCGTGCAGAGCGCGCGTCGAACAGCGTGTACAAAATCACGGATTTTGTGCTTCAAAAACGGATCAAAAACGACACACGCCCACTTTTTGCCGTCCAATCGGTGAGCGAGGGGCGATTTGGCCCCGCCTCCAGGACGATCGATATATGCAAATTTGTGGATCAAAAAGCCTTCACGCCCACTTTTTCTCGGGCCAATGGGGAGCGAGGTGAAAGGTCAAAGGGAGGGGGTCAAAGGCGAAGCTACGGGGGGATAAAAGGACCGTGTTAGTCGGTCAGTCCAGAGTCGGTCAGTCCAGAGTCGGTCAGTCCAGAGTCGGTCAGTCCAGAGTCGGTCGGAGAGTCAAGAAGAGGAGAGTCCAAGGAAGAGTCTGGAGTCGGAGGGTGGAGAGTCGGAGAGTCCAGAGGTGGAGAGTAGGAGAGTCGGAAGCAGAGGGTCAAGACTTCGCGGGCGGTGGAGCTGCTCGTCGTGTGCGTTGGAGTCGGAACGGAGGGGACGAGCTGTGGAAAGGCGGCGACACCAGACGAGGGGGTGCTCGCGTCGTGCAGGGAGCTGCACCCGAGGGAGGCCGACAGCGCGACCTGGCCGAGGTGGAGACGCACACCAGGGATAATAAAGATCCTCTATACCCCGAGCATCAGCAACCCCCTCCTGTTTCCCCCCGCGCTGAGATAGTGCGACCAAGGGGGCCCCTTTCCCACCCCCTGCCAGACACTGTCCGCGAGGCCCGCGGGTTGGGGCGCCATCGCCGCTCCGCGTCTCATCACCAGACGGGTAGGCGCGACCCGGTCTCGGCCTCAGGCCCGCCTCATCCTTGAGGGTATTCTTTCCTTGGTTTTGGGTATGTGTTGTCGGCGCCGTCTGTGAAGTAGAATTGTATAAGTGTTGCCGTGTGCTCGGTAGTCGGTATTAGCTCTGCATTGTGTTTTCGCTTTTATATTTGCTTTTTGTGTAAATGGAATTGTGTTTTTTCTGTGTGCTTTTGGTGGAATTGAATATGTGTGCTTCCCGTGTGCCGCGAATAAATGTGCTTTGTGTTGAACTGTTTCCCGCTTCGCTTCGTCTTTTCCTTCATTGAATCCTCATCTTGCTTCACGTAAAGGGTTGGTAGTGGGCTGAATACGCCCGATAATTAATCGAACCGTCGAGGTCGACGATAACACCGTTCGGTTATTCTGATAAGTACGGAACGGGTCGCTTAAGTGGCCCGTGTCCGAAGTCGACCTGCGGCGAGGTGCGATCGCCCGGTCTACCCTCCGCGTGGGTACTTAGGTAGGTCGAATTTGGCGAGCAACCCTATCCCACGCGGGGGCCGATTGGCACGATCGTGGTGAGACCGAAAGGTCCACCCGTGACTGGTTCCCGGCGTTAGTCCGAGAGGGTCACGACTGGATTGTCCGTCCGGTGGGCGACATGCCGCGATTCGAGTTACGTGGCCGTCAGCACGCCGGCGGGCGCGAATCCGCAACACTGGTGTTAGGTCGTGCGATATAAACTCATCGCCCTCCTCGCGGCACTGGTATCGGAGAACAGGAAAACGGGCTCTCCTGTCTCCGGCTAAATTTACGGGAATCGGTCCAGGGGTGAGAGAAGCGACCCCCGATTCCCTCCAAATTACGAGCGAGTTAAATTAACCCTTCACGAGAAGCAAGATGGCGTCTCAAGGCGAGCGGGAGCCGGGGGTATTAGAAATGTATATGTGTAATAATGTAGAGTCCATGGTCCAGGATGGAATCCCCGAGCAGGAAATGTTGATTGTGCAGGAACACGGACTCGCCCAACTGAACCCAGGGCCCGAGGTGGGTGCGGCAGCGGCCGCGGTGTATGACACCTCCCCCCCCCTCTCCACCAAGACCCTTCCCCAACCCCTGCCGAATCGGCTCACCCAAGCGCACCCGACATGGCCCAGCTATTCGCCATGCTGGCGGCAATGAACAAGCAAATGAATGAAGTGAAAACGACGATGGATGCGAATACACAACAAATAAACGAAAAGATGGATACAAATACAAACGAAATGAAAGGCATGAACGAAAAGATGGATACAAATACAAATGAAATGAAAAACGAAATGAACAAGCAAATAAACGGAATGGAAGCAAACATGAAGGAAGAAATGAAAAAGTTCCGGGGTGAGACGCAGAACATGGGCCGATGCCTGCAGGCGGGCATGAAGGCCGTGACAAAGGAAATAATAGTTGAGACAAGGGAGGTAAAGGGTGAAGAGTTGGCAGAGACACGGGAGATAGAAAAAATAGAGGAAAGACTACACGAGGAAGACGGGGTAAGTGACGCACACACACACACAGAGGTAGTGGAGGACAATGGGGGTGAGCTGGCGGACTGGGTAGAGACCCAGTGCGAGCACCTGGATGGCCTCCTCCAGGAACGAGGGGAGGGAGTATGCCCCCTTGTGGTGAGTCACGACCAGGTGAGTTCGGTCGTGCTTTGCGAGGTTGAGGAGGCGAGTGCTGTGAACGGGTGCTCGGAGAGCTTGGGGGTATAGAGGCCCCGGAGACCCTTGTGGGGACACAAATCCCCAGTGTGGTTGTCCCTGTGTGTGTGGTGCAAGGTGTGAGTGCGTCCCCGTGTGTGGAAGCGACCCCGTGTGTGAGTGGTGTGGTGGCGATGGTGCCGGAGTACGTGCTTCCCAGCACGCCGTGTGTGGATGAGGCACCGAGTGTGAGTGAGGCACCGCGGGTTAGTGCTCCCGCGTGTGTGGGTGAGGCACCGTGTGTGGAAGAGACCGCGTGTGTGAGTGTCGTCGTGTGTATGAGTGAGGCACCGCGCGTGAGTGCCCCCGCGTGTGTAAGTAGTATGGTTTGTGTGAGTGGTGAGGCACCGTGCGTGAGTGAACGGCCGTGTGCAAGGTCGCTGTGTGCAAGGGAGACCGTGTGTGTGAGAGAGCGGTATGAGAGGGAGATGTCGGTCGGCATGCGGGAGCACGCAGCCGCGTCTCCCCGTGTGAATGTGATGGAGTGGACTGTGTGCGTCGTAACACGCAGGTGTTCGTGGGTTGAATGGCGACGACGAAGGCGACAGATGAACGAAAGCCGAGTAGCGGCTGTGGTTGTTTCGGGGACCGTGTCGGGTTCACCCAGCAGTGAGCACGCGGTCCGTGCTGTGCAACGCACGAGACCACCACGTGCTCGCTTGCGAGAGTGAAGTCCCGGTCCGGAAACGCACGCGGTGGATTTGCCGATCCCGCGGACGGACAAAGTTTAGGCAGGACTACGGATTTGGACCGGACGGGTTCTCCACGCGATCGTGTGTGTTAAGCTCCAACGGGCAAAGCACATGTGTTCGCGTGGGGAACCCCTCGAGACGTGGGGCTTGTTTTTTTTCTGCGCACGGTGACGTCATGGCTGCACGTGGGGTTGGAATCCGGCAGGAGGGGTATCTCTGCCGGATGGGACCGTCCAAGGAGGGACGAGGAACACGTGCAGCTGCATGACGTCACGGGCAGGTGTAAAGTGCGCGAGCTCTGAGTTGCCGCGCAGGTGCTGCGCATGAAAAAAAAAAAAACAAGCCTCACTTTCGGGTGCACAGGATTCCTGGGCAAGGGGTGAAAGACCCCCTTAAACCTGGGCACAGGATGGAAACGAGTTAGGGGGAAGGGTTAGCTTAGTTAGACCGACTTCATGGGGCAGGGGTAAGTCCTCATGGAGTCCGTGGAATGGATTAGTTAGAGGGATTGTAGCCAGATTTAGGTTGGGAAATTGATTAATGGGATTATTTGGAGACAGTGACAGACAGTGAATGTGTAGAGGGGACGTAGCTTAGCTACGTAGTGTTAAAAGGAACGTGCTGTAGTGTAAGGGATGACGTGGGAGCACGAGTTAGTTAGGGGATGTAGTTAGAAGGATGGCAGAGTTCAGCGGTGAGTGTGTTGAAGAGTTGGTGGGTTGTGAGGTGAGTACGTGTACATGTTGAGTGAGTGAGGCCAGCGGGTCTGTGTGAGTGGAGTGAATGGGGAATGCATGGTGCGATGAGTGATTGGGGGGAGGAGTGACTCCCGCCCAAGGGACCCCGGGGTCAGAGTAAAGTGAGTTAGCTGGGTTAGTCAAATTAACAAAAATGGAGGTCGTTTTGCTGTTGGTGGGAATGTAGGCTCGAAACCCATTTGGAGGGGTGCAGGAGCCCTGTTGACGGGCTTGGGAGCGTGGCTGCGAAAGGTGAGTATCGCTGAGTGGGTACCCCGGGCACCAGGCTAGTCGGCCGCGGTAGGCCATGGGCCCATGGGGGGCCGGGATAGAGTAGTGGGCACGGGTGCGCCTGCTTGGTGCGGGGGCCCGGGGCGCCATTAGCCGCGTGGGCAGTGTTGTGGGCACGGGTGACCCTCGGAAAGGGGCCCGGGAGGCCGGCCTGCCACGTGTGCGTTTCAGGGAGGTGCCATGGGGGCACTCCCCGGTGTTAGGGAGCTGGTAGGCTCGGAGGCAGTGTAGTGCCCGGGGGTGCCATAGCGGGAGATTCGGCAGAGGGTCGTGCCTGCCAAAGGGAGCCACGTGTCCCAGCCAGGAGACCGTGTGAGGGCACGGAGAGAAAATTGGGGGGCGAGGCCCGAAATTGTGAGGACACCAACACAGGCGACGGGAATCTGGGTTGTTAGAACCAATAGTTTAAGCGAGAGGCGCTTGTTGAAAGCCCCGGGGTAGTTTAACAGTTAAATGGTTAGGGTAGATTAGGAGATGTACCCCTCCGCACCATCCATCCCCTCGCTGTCGTTGTGGGCCGCTGGACCCACTTGGTGTTAAGATCGTCGAACTCTGGGGAGGCCATTCTGAGGCTTCGTTGGGCCTCGACACAGGACGTTAGCTCTCCCTTGTTCCCCTCTGGGAAGGGAACGTTGGGGTTGGGAGTAGGCTAGGTGACAGAATAGGTTAGCCGAACAAGGACGATAAAGGGGGTTAGGGGACGATTTATAGTGGGGAAGTAAAAATAAAAACAATAAAAAAATAAGTTGGGGCTAAATTGGGGTTTGACAAATTAAGGGAGTGGGTATGTACAGTGACAGGCAAAGGCGATAGGTTGGGAGGGAGACAGGTAGGTAGGTCCGAGCCCGCCCTCCAAGTGGCCAGCACCACCGCACTCCCTCCACCAACCTCCACTGAACGGCAAGAGCTGGCCAACTTCATCGGCTGGCCGTGTTTTGCTTCAAGGCGGAGGCCGGCCAACTTCATCGGCAGCTGTTGTTTTGCTGCAAGGCCTGTGCCATCGGCGGGCCGTGTTTTGCTTCAAGGCCTGTGCCGGCCACTTCGTCTGCAGCTGCTGTACTTCAAGGCCTGTGCCGGCCAGTTCATCTGCTGGCTGTTTTCTTCAAGGCCTGTGCCGGCCAGTTCATCTGCCGCTGTGTTTGCCTGCAGCGGCCTTCTTCTGCGGGCTGTGTGTTGCCTGCACCTTTGCCATGCCATGCCCACTGCCCATGTTCACCAGCCCCATTCAATTTTTGCTTTGCCCCCCCCCCTGTTCATTGCCATGTGCGCCAGGATCGTAAAAGCAACAGTTTGCAAGCTGCGAGAACTGCCCTGTTGGCAGCTACAACACGGGCCTGCAGTGGCAGCCCGTGCACCGTGTTTTGCGTCCATCCATTCATCCATTCATTCGTTGTGCTCATTGCGTGTGCCACTTGAGCTGGCACGGAGACTACGTTTGTGCGGCCCATGCACCGTTGTGGTTCAGTGCGTTCAGTTCAAAAAGGAAGGCCTTGGACTGCGTGTGAGCAGCCAGCCACGTTCCCTGTCACCTGCATTGTTTGAGCCAGAGACTGCATGTGGGCAGCCTGGCTCCCTGTTAACTGCTTTCCTTTTGCAGAGTTCAGTGATCCTGGGCCATGGTTTAGTGTAAAATTTGTAAGTTAAGGTTAAGATGTACTGTAAATATGAGTGCGCCCCCCGGCATGTCTGTCTAGCGCCGGCAATTTTATTTAAGTCGTCCGTGTGAGTGAGTTTGTTTAGATAGTTACGCAGCCCTCAGGTTATTTACTTTGGGGACACGAATACCATGAATGTCGCACTCAGGGATCCGTAGGTAAAATGTACTAGGGGAAAACTACACATGATGGCACACGAAAATTTGACGACTCGGGACGAGTCTGTAAAAAGGGGAGGGGGTAGTGTTGTGGTTACCAAATTCGCAAACCACCATTCAGGTCCCTTAGGTGAGGTATCTCGGCAAGTATATGTGTAGTTAGGCCCAAACCCGTTGTCTAGTGGGAATACATGTCATTTATGCGAGCTGCGACTCTTCAGGATAGCCGTTTTTCTTTTACTATCTTTATTTTGGACCAACCGCCATGATTACAACCACAACCACTGCTTCACCACAACCGCCACGACCTTCACGTCACACCTCGCAACCGTAGCATCGCCACCGTTCTTGCCCCACTGTGGGTGCCGGTGTTGGACTCGTGCAGAGCGCGCGTCGAACAGCGTGTACAAAATCACGGATTTTGTGCTTCAAAAACGGATCAAAAACGACACACGCCCACTTTTTGCCGTCCAATCGGTGAGCGAGGGGCGATTTGGCCCCGCCTCCAGGACGATCGATATATGCAAATTTGTGGATCAAAAAGCCTTCACGCCCACTTTTTCTCGGGCCAATGGGGAGCGAGGTGAAAGGTCAAAGGGAGGGGGTCAAAGGCGAAGCTACGGGGGGATAAAAGGACCGTGTTAGTCGGAGAGTCGAGAGTCGGAGAGTCCAGAGTCGGTCGGAGAGTCAAGAAGAGGAGAGTCCAAGGAAGAGTCCGGAGTCGGAGGGTGGAGAGTCGGAGAGTCCAGAGGCGGAGAGTAGGAGAGTCGGAAGCAGAGGGTCAAGACTTCGCGGGCGGTGGAGCTGCTCGTCGTGTGCGTTGGAGTCGGAACGGAGGGGACGAGCTGTGGAAAGGCGGCGACACCAGACGAGGGGGTGCTCGCGTCGTGCAGGGAGCTGCACCCGAGGGAGGCCGACAGCGCGACCTGGCCGAGGTGGAGACGCACACCAGGGATAATAAAGATCCTCTATACCCCGAGCATCAGCAACCCCCTCCTGTTTCCCCCCGCGCTGAGATAGTGCGACCAAGGGGGCCCCTTTCCCACCCCCTGCCAGACACTGTCCGCGAGGCCCGCGGGTTGGGGCGCCATCGCCGCTCCGCGTCTCATCACCAGACGGGTAGGCGCGACCCGGTCTCGGCCTCAGGCCCGCCTCATCCTTGAGGGTATTCTTTCCTTGGTTTTGGGTATGTGTTGTCGGCGCCGTCTGTGAAGTAGAATTGTATAAGTGTTGCCGTGTGCTCGGTAGTCGGTATTAGCTCTGCATTGTGTTTTCGCTTTTATATTTGCTTTTTGTGTAAATGGAATTGTGTTTTTTCTGTGTGCTTTTGGTGGAATTGTATATGTGTGCTTCCCGTGTGCCGCGAATAAATGTGCTTTGTGTTGAACTGTTTCCCGCTTCGCTTCGTCTTTTCCTTCATTGAATCCTCATCTTGCTTCACGTAAAGGGTTGGTAGTGGGCTGAATACGCCCGATAATTAATCGAACCGTCGAGGTCGACGATAACACCGCTCGGTTATTCTGATAGTACGGAACGGGTCGCTTAAGTGGCCCGTGTCCGAAGTCGACCTGCGGCGAGGTGCGATCGCCCGGTCTACCCTCCGCGTGGGTACTTAGGTAGGTCGAATTTGGCGAGCAACCCTATCCCACGCGGGGGCTGATTGGCTCGATCGCGGTGAGACCGAAAGGTCCACCCGTGACTGGTTCCCGGCGTTAGTCCGAGAGGGTCACGACTGGATTGTCCGTCCGGTGGGCGACGTGCCGCGATTCGAGTTACGTGGCCGTCAGCACGCCGGCGGGCGCGAATCCGCAACAATATATATATATATATATATATATATATATATATATATATATATATATATATATATATATATATATATATATATATATATATCTCGGAACCTTTATTGATAATAATAAATTAAACTGGCAGAGTAATACAGGGAAAGTAAGTTCTCAATGTAATCCATGCATGTACTTGTACTTTTAAGGGGTTTGAAGTACTGTATTTCAATGTGCATATGGATATTGTTTTTGTTTTATCAGGCTGAAATCCAATCTGTTGTAACATTTTGTAGTATTTTCTGGTACAATGAAATATCTCAAGATAACAGAAAGAAAACAGACAACCAGACAGGAGTGAAAACATAACCTCCGTCCACTGCAATTCGATAGAATAGTGAGGACAGCTCGTAAGGTGACTGAAAAGGATGTTAAATATTTATAAGTTTTATGTAAGCATTCTCCAGATAGGAAATTTGAGACTATTATACAGGGTGCCCCACAGAAAACCAGGAAATTTGGTACAGTTTATTTAAAACAAAACAAAAGCAAACTTAGATGTCGTGTAAAACGAAGATACACTTTATTTTCAAACAAAACAAAAGCAAACTTAGATGTGTAAAACAAAGATACACTTTATTTTCAAACAAAAAAGCAAACTTAGATGTAGTGCAAAACAAAGATACACTTTATTTATATGTTAGTTTATTGATATGGTAAAATACGGCAAAATAAATCTCAAAATCTCAAATTTCCTGGTTTTCTGTGGGGCACCCTGTAGATGTAAATCACCCTCTTCATTATTGTATAGTTTTACATTGCTCACAAAGAATTAGACTTCCATGGGGTAAAACCAGCTTGATATTTGTAAACTATTTGTTGTTTTGTGCTATGAGGCAAGAGAATGGCTCCTTTTCTAGATAAGTGTCATGAATGTGTTTCTGTTATATTATATAACTGTTGTGTTTGGATTATTTATTTGGTATTTCCAATGAATATACGTATATGTAATGTTGTTTTTATGAGTTTTGATGCTGAAGTTTATGTTATTTTACATGACAGTAAGTTGTTTTACAAAGGATTCCTTAAATGGTTCACAGAAGTGGATGTGAGTACTTTAATATCAGGTATTCAATTGCTACATGGAGTGGATTTATTGTTCACTAGCGAGGCACCCATGCTACACACGAGAGGGAGCCCAAATGCAAGGAGTCAATGTAGAAACAGCGAGGATGCCAAACCATGAACCAATAAATTCCACATTCCTGTTGCACCTTCTAGTCGAATGTCATGCATGGACATCCAGTTCGTGAAGCAGTTGGGCAAAAAAGTTACTGCATAATCGTAGACTTTGGCCAACAGAAGTAAGGTGGGTAATATTTCACTGATGTTAATGGCTAAATTGCAAATGTCACCGGTGGAAACCCTCACATAATTTCCTGATTCTTCTTAAAACCCAATCTCTCTATGTTTTTACTCCACACAGCATCATTCCAATCACAAATTAATACAATACCATTTATATAACAAAATACAATTTTTCAAACACTCCTGAGGAAAACAAAAATAAATGCCGTTCTGATGCTACATCCAGGTATGGAGCAGTTTCGCACAGATCGAAAGTCAAATTATTGTATTGAGGAATTTGTGAAACCTCGCACCCACCTTCAGACACCGGCTGGGACCCCAAAACATTCCAAAAGGTTTGACGGGGCTGGCCCCAAAACTGAGGGAGTCGTTCGGGGATGGACGGACAGACAGACAGACAGATAGACAGATGGACAGACAATATAGATTTGCTTTAATGATATATATATATATATATATGTATATATATATATATATATATATATATATATATATATATATATATATATATATATATATATATATATATATATATATATATATATGAATGATTATATAGATTATTGTTTATTGATTTATTGCACATTTATTGCATAAAATGACTGGGAAGATGTATTTCATGTTTTACATGATATACAAAATCTAAAGTCGAGTGCCATGCTTGGTTTTTTTTAACCTCCGCAATCAAAGGTGAAGGAGGTTATGTTTTCACCCCTTTCTGTTTGTTTGTCTGTTTGTCTATTTGTCTGTGTATAGGATATTTCAAAAAGTTGTAGACAGATCCGGATGAAATTTTTTGGAAAGGTTTGGTGTGTGACAAGGAAGAATTGATTAGATTTTGGTGAAGATCCGGATCTGGATCCGACTACTAGAATTTTTAAAGTGATTCTTCACCATTGAGAGATAGGGCTAAAAATGATATAGAGCACGATATCTCAAAAAGTTGTGGACGGATTCGGACAAAACTTGGTGGATAGGTTGGGTGTGTTGCAAGGATGAACTTATTCTATTTTGGTGAAGATCCGAATCTGGATGTGGTTACGAAAATTATTTAATATTTTAACAAAAATTCTACAGTACTGGATAGCATAATATTTCAAAAATGTATTGGGCCTGAGATGTTCTCATGGATCAGGCATTACATGGTGGAGGTATGCGCTCTACCCAGTGACCTTCTAGTGTTCTTTTTTTGTCTGACCCCAATTGAAGAGGAAAGATGATTAAGAATAGGAACTCCAACATCATGGTTGGTATTGTGTATGATAACAATGAACAGGAGAAGAAGGCTAAATGTAGAAATCTCTACTGCCTGACCACAGGAAATTAAGGGAACATCAGAGGATATGAAGACAGCTTGTAGATGTCGGCAGGATACAATGTGAGGGATTTACAAAATAATGTTTGAAAGCAAGAAACCCATATTTTGATGCAAAGCTAATACTTACTCATCAGCTGCCATCAAAGTCAAGCTCACCATCAAGGACAAGGAAAGTCAAACAGTTGCAGGGGACACGAGATCTCTTTGGACGACTGCTCTGCCCGGCAGCGAGAAATGCTTTTGATCTGGCTCTGGGATTCAGCTACGCCCCTTGACACCAGTGTCATAAACGCTAGCACATGTGGGTGGACCAATGATGAAAACACAACAATCAACAGTGATGCACAAGTCAGAGGAAAGATTGAAAAGTGCCCAGCAGGTTGGAAGTGTTATTCATACGAACTCTGGTTGGCATATTAACAACATTTAGCAAGATTGTGAAAGTTGTTCTCGCAAGACTGTTTGAATTTGCTCAGAGCGTTGACAATATAGGTTATCCAAAAATGAGTCCTTCCATCAAATATGTTGAGTGTGACATACATGGATATATATATATATGAGTGTACAAATGGAGGATTCCTTTTGAACAAAATGTGTCCGAACGATTTCAATGCATGAGTGTTGAGTTGTTAGAATTCCTTGGAAATGGACGGCACAAATCAACATATGTGGAACAGATCTGAGGTCATACTTGTCTGAGGTCACATAGGACTGGATGAGAAGGCATATCAGCATGAGGTAAAGAATGATGATGTCCAGGTGAAAGAGGTCCCCTCTCTTGCTTTCGACCATTAGGAGGCAGACCATCAACTGGCTGGGCATGTCAAGCCCATGGAGCAGATTCAGGATTCACCAAGACTGCAATATATTTGTCAGATCCTCTGACATGAATGTTCTCATTATTCCTCTCACTGATGACCACAGCCTGCCAGACTACTTACAACTTGATATGGGCTTAAGAATGAACAAGACCAGCTGATATGTAGGTTTCCCAGGCAACTACTTCATTACTATGGAAGCGCTACGCATTTCACGGCTCGTCTTAGCTCTGTCACATGGTCAGTTAGATTACTTATTTACTTGTATTGCGCTTACAGTAACCTTGGTAATGACTCATTGATTTCAACAACTTCATCTGCTAACAAGGGTTAGTTATAAATTCAATCTTTTGTAAATTGGTAAATTCAACCTTTTCACTGTTTTGCCGAAATAAGGGGTAAAGATTACATAACGGGGAATATCTCCATAACAATTGCATGCCAATGACAACAGTCTATAGGAATATGTACATCAGAGATATTCCCAGATTTCGAGTTGGTGACATAGGTGACTCAATCATGACAATAACAAGAATGAGTGCACTGTGGTCGCAACCTGCGACACAAAATATATGTATTTTTGCCTTCTCTGTCCACTCAACACCCTCATCCTTGCTCATTTCCCATGTGTCTATGTGGTGAAAGCTGGGTCTGAGAATAAAAAAAAAATCATTCCCCATGTCTCAGATTACATTCTCTAATCTGTCTTGTTAACCTTGTTCTGTGTCTGTCCTGTGTTCCCATGTGAATGAATAAAATTAGATAGACAACATTCAGAGTGATTCTGAACAGGGGATGACTTACTTTATATGTTACCTCTGTTTTTTCGTGTGTGTGTGTGTGTGTGTGTGTGTGTGTGTGTGTGTGTGTGTGTGTGTGTCCTTCTCTCTCTTCCACCCTTCCGCTCTCTCTGTTGTTATAAACCTTTTGTTCATAAAAACCTGGAGGGGTTCATTCGGGGGCACGGCACCTCGCCATTAAGTGTGAGTGAATTGACTTTAGAAATCCGGTAACGGGCCGCTTGGGAAAAAGTGCATTTAAAGCGCTCTTAAAATATGAAAGCTTGATTGGGAAACATTTAATGCGCGATTAACATATTACCTCGACACCTCTCATCCATGTCAGCCTCCGACACTGTTATATCACAATGATATAACGAGCTGATTTGTCACACGGTCATGGGATGGATGTTTAATCCCAATATGGGGCCATTCAAAAATTACATAACGCTATTTTTTAGGGAGGTGTGTTTGATTAAGCTTGATTAAACCTTACTCATAATTTTTATTCAACATATGATTAGATTTTTCAGGGTCCGTCATCGTGATTAACACTCGACCCAAACAAAGCCAATGGAAATCTGATGTAACAAACCCAGACAGGATATAATCAGCAGAGGCCTCCAGGCCTACTCTGTGCTAGCCCCACCAGAAAACCAAGATGGCGGCCATATCAATTTGGCTGGGTGCCATGGTGGGTGGAGTCAAGCGACAGATGTGGGTGTGGTCCGGCAGCTGTCTGACCAATGGGTGCTCATTTCAAAAATCGACCCCCAACATCAGTGATTTTTTATGACTTATAGGTGCCTTCGTTATGACTTCATAATTGCATTTGTAGAATGCTACATCTGATCAGTGTGAACATTTTTTCTGGGTCATTTAGGGATAAATTGGTCCACAGAAAAAAAAAATTGACGACGTCATTGGTCACGTGATTCGGCAACCATGTTGATTAAAAAAAAAAAACTTTCAAAAATCTTCTTTGAGGCGAAACTTTACTCATATGACCGCCTATCCATGACGAAGAAAACGTTCACACATGACGTCATACATCACATGGTTTGGCAGCCATATTGGATTTACCCTGAAACCTTAAAAAAATCTCCAGAACGGCTGGACAGATCGATGGGAAACTTCACACAAATGTTCCCCAAGCCTTGGGGATACCAGGGTATTCACAAATAATAATTGATCTCACATGGTATAGCAGCCATATTGGATTGAGCAAAAATATTTTTTTAATTCTTCCTCTTGAACTGCTTCATCAATCGACGTGAAACTTCACAATTATGATCCAGTAGTGATGGGGAATATATGTTTTAAATTTCAACCTGATTGGGCACAGAATCTTATCTGGCAGCCAGAATTTTTTTTTTGGAATCTGGGTTCGTTTTTATTTTTATTTCTTAAAATAAGGCTCATCTGGCTGTGCTTGGTTTGTTTTGAAAGTGAAGGAGTAGCAGCTGAAACCCAAATCCTATCCAGGATCCTTCTGAAGACTCCATTGCAGGACTGTACCGATTTGGTCTTCCATCTGATTTGAATTTAATTTATTTTAATCTCATTCTGAATTAAATTGAATAATAATAGACATCATGGGTCAGGGTCAGGTATCCGATCAAAGCGGGATGTCTTGGTACCCAGTCATCACTGCCAGCAGTTATAAAGTGGTAGTTCTAGTTATATCTCTTATTAATTATATAACACACCAGTACACAAACACTACACAATATACACGACACAAAACTACACAAACACCACCCAAAACAAGTCCTGGCGAGGGTCTGCAATCTCTGATTACTCTTTTTATTGTTACCCTTGCCAAAAGCGAGGGTATTGCAATTGGGTCCGTTTGTTTATCTGTTTGTTTGTCTGTCTGTCTGTCTGTCCCCACAGAACTTGCTTGTTTTTCTCCGCAACCACTTGTAGGATTGAGATAAAAAATTTCACCAATGGTGTGACTACTCATGTGGAATGTTTTAATGATAATTATGATGATGTCATTGGTCACATGGTGTGGCAACCATATTGGTAAAACGGAAAGACTTTGGACCTCTCAGGTCAGGTATGGGAGCATGTGCCAGAACAGCGCGTCGCTGCGTCCACTTTCCGCCGGTACTCCAGGGGCCTCCGTCTGGCCATCCCCCAGGCAGATGCCAGGCCCATCCCCATCTCCTTGAGATGATGGTCAACCTGCTGCAACCATGAGGCACGTGGTCGGCCCACTGGCCTCCTCCACTCATGAGACTCCCTCGCTGAGAGAATCTGGTGAGCAGGATCAGCGTCAGGAAAGCGAGCCACATGTCCATACAGCCGCAGCTGACGCTCACGGACTATGCAGGTAACAAATCTCATCCGAGTCTCTCTCAGCAACCGCTCGTTGGACACAAAATCCGACCAGCAATAGCCAAGGATTCTCCGAAGAGACCCGGTACCAAAGGAATTAAGTCTCCGTCTCAGATCCTTGGTCAAAGTCCAAGTCTCGCACCCATAGAGCAAGACTGGAAGTACCAAGGACCTGAAGACTCGGACTTTCGTCCTCCCGCACAGGTACCGGCAGCGCCACACCCCATGATCCAGTGAATCCATGACTCCCCAGGCCCGACCCAGACGTCTATTGACCTCCGGCTCACAACCTGCGGAGACATGAATATCACTGCCAAGGTAAGTGAATCTATCCACGACCTCAACACCCTCACCACAAACAGACACAGACAGGACAGCAGCATCCAAGATGTCACCGAAAGCCTGGATCTTTGTTTTGACCCAAGAAATCCGTAATCCCAACGGCTCCGACTCCTCATTCAGCACCTCGAGGGCCCCCAAGAGGATGTCTAAAGTCTCCGCAAAGATGACTGCATCATCTGCAACATCAAGGTCCGAGATCTTGACATTGCCAAACGATGCACCGCAACTTGATCTCTCCGACATCCTCCCAAAAATCCAGTCCATACAAGTGCTGAAAAGTGTGGGGGCAAGTACACATCCCTGACGAACTCCAGTAACAACTGGAAATAAGTCAGAGGCGGTACCACCACACTTCACAGCACTCTCAGTACCAGAGTAGAGTTCAGACATCAGATCGATCAGTTTCGGTGGCACCCCACGAAGAACAAGAATCCTCCAGAGGACATCCCTATTCACTGAATCGAACGCTTTACAGAGATCAACATAGGCTGCAAGCAGCCCCTGCCGAAACTCGTCTGCGTTCAGTGAGGACACGAGAAGAGCAAGGATACGGTCAATCGTTGACCTCTTTGGTGTAAAGCCTGACTGCTCTGGACGCTGGTGCTCAAGCAGATGGTGGCGAACCCTATCAAAAATTATCCGAGCAAAGACCTTGCCCGGCACTGAGAGCAGCGTCACCCCTCGGTAGTTGTTGCAGTCTTGGCGATCACCCTTCCCTTTCCAGAGAGGGACAACAAGGCCCCTCTTCCAGTCAGTTGGGATGATGCCTGTGTTCCAGGCAGAGCACAAAACTGCATGCAACGGCGAGTGCAGCATTTCCACCAGCCTTGAGAAGTTCAGCATGGATGCCACAGATCCCTGGAGCTTTGCCCCGTTTCAACTGGTTCACCGCAGCCCGTGTTTCCACAAGCGATGGTGGACCACAGTTGATCGAGGGTCAGCAACAGGGATTGTAACACCCTTGACGTCCAACTCGACAGCTGGGGGATCAGCCTGGTACAACCGCTCAAAGTAACCGGCCCATTAGCGAGCCTTCACTTCAGACTCCTCTGTCAAAGAGCCTACCACTCTCTGCTCGAACTGCAGTGCTCCGAGGGATGGGCTTGGATGAACGTAATGCGCGAATTCCCCTGTAAGCGGGACGAGAATCACCTGTCCACAGGTGATGCTCTACCTCCTCACAGATTCCTCGCACATAGGCCTCCTTGTCCACCCTCAGTGCACGTACAGTTTTACGCCTCAGCTCCCTGAACAGCTCAGCTCTGCCATTCAGCCTGGCCCTGCGACTCTGGTCAATGGTATCCAGTGTCCCTTGAGAGACAAAATTCTTCTTTGCCCTGCGGTGAACTCCAAGGCATCCACCGGCAACATCAAGGACGGTGGTCTTGAAGGTGCTCCACAACTCTTCAGGACCCCCAAAGCACCCAGACCCCCAAGTGTCCACTCAGCCTGTTCGCAAACTCCTCAGCTACTCTCTCATCCCTGAGCTTGGCAACATCCAGCCTAGGCTGGGATGGTACCATTCTCCAGGATTTAAGGTGCAGCTTTAGAGTTGCTACAACAAGCCTGTGGTCAGTATTGAGGAACTGAGCACTCCGGTAGACCCTGCAGTTCTGGATCATCCTCCAACGACCGTCAATGAGGACATGGTCAATCTCCTTTGCCACACCGCCAGCGTTGGAATACCAAGTCCAGCGATGAGCTTGCGGGCGCTGAAACCATGAACCAGCCACCCTAAGTCCATGACTTCTTGCAAAGTCAAGGAACTTAGTGCTATTCTGGTTCATAGTTCCTGACCCATGGGGACCAACACACACCTCATAACCATCCCTATCAGTTCCAGTCGATGCATTGAAATCCCCCAAGACTAGAAGTGTATCTCGTCTGGGGCACTGATCAACCACAGACTCGAGTGTGGCGTAGAATGCATCCTTCACGGTAAGATCACTCGCCTCAGTCGGAGCATAAATAGAGACCAGGGAAATGACACCTAAGGAGTGACGAATCCTTAATCTCATAATACGCTCGTTGACCGGTGTTACCTCAATTATCATTGGGGTCAGCTTATTGGACACAGCTACAGCAACTCCTTGGGTATGGTAACCATCAGAGCGACCAGACCAATAGTAGATGTAACCACCCACCATTATCTCGCCGCAATTCGGTCTCCGAACCTCAGAGAGAGCGGCAATGCCGATGTCCAAACGCTTGAGCTCAGATGATAACAGAGACAGGTGATCATCCTCTCTTAGGGATAGGACATTCCAGGCACCCACCCGAAGGGACCGCCTCAGGTTAACCCAAGGAGACCGCCGTCTGGTGGACGACACCTCAGCACCACTCCGACACACTCTCCCGCAATCTGACCCAGGGATGTTTCCCCGTGGTTTCCCTCCTATCAAAGACTGGGGGTCCCGAAGGCTTTGCCCCAATCCCATCATCCGGTGAGCTGCCCTGCGAAGGGAAGCTGCACAGGAGGTACTCCCACGGAGTGGGTTTTCAGATTTTTTTGCGTTTTTGCGTTTTGCGGAATGAAGCGTTTTACGGTGGCTGGAGTGCAAATCCTGCCACCAACCTCCAAATAAGAAGTAACCCAACTGCAGGAGGACGTCCGCAGACACAGTTGGGCACTAGATATGGATGGCCGTTGGCTCACAAGGAGCTCCTCCTTTGGACCTCTGCATCTCTGAAACCGCACCAAGGAAAAAACTGAAACTTGGCACACGGCAAGTACTCCTCATGGAGAATGAGTTTGATTTTTGTGATGCATAAGTGCCCTCATTATGACATCATAATGGCATATGTAGAACGCCACATCCGATCAGTATGAAAAATTTTGAGGGTCATCTTGGGATAAAATGGTACACAGAAAAAAAATTCATTACGTCATTGGTCACGTGATTCGGTAGCCATATTGTTTAAAATAAAAATAAAAAAACATTCAAAAATATTCTCTGAAGTGGCTGAACAAATCGAGGTGAAACTTTACATGTATGACCGCCTGTCCGTGAGGAACAAAAAGTTCACATATATGACATCATAGGTCACATGGTTGGCAGCCATATTGGATTTACCCTTAAACCTATAAAAATACACCACTCAAAAGAAGTCCTGGTGAGGGTCTGCAATCTCTGATTGCTCTTTTTCTTGTTTTATTTGTATACGTTTGAGAGGTATTCACCTTTATTTTGGTAACCCACATGGCTGGGTATAACTGCACATTTAATGAATCTGTGAATTAAAAACTACGCTTTACACTTTTGGAACATTTGGTTCAGAAGACCACCAAAAGGACCATATTCACCCAAAGTGTAAATTTGGGGCAATTCCAAAATGGATTTTCAGATCTTGCATAGAAAAATAATTATGGAAATGACCCTCAAACCTCTGAGGCTCAGGTATTTAATTGAAGGTGCCCTAACTCTTGGACTGTATAGAATTGGGAAGGCAAACAAATACTTGAAGAATAAGAGCAGCTAATACACAAGTTTTGCAGCTTTAATAATAGCAAGACACTTACTGAACATTCTAGGAACTGTCTTTCGAGCAGAAAGTATCTGCAACCAATTATTTTAACAAATGGTCTTTTTGTGTACTTAGTTTCCCTTGTAAAGTTAACATGAACATTCTTATCCTTATCCACTGTGTATTTAGTGAAGCGGTATTTATCTATCCACGTCGCATATTATTGAATTTAGATATTTTATATATCTCTAGTGCTCTGAGCATTCCTTTCGCACGTCTGTGAATCAACATCTTGTGCCTTTTGATGGTGAGAGGTGGGGTGAGATCTCGTCACTGGTGAACCCCGAGGTGATGTTCTTCTCAAAAGTCAAGACCTGCTGGGAGAGCCAACAATCTGGGAACTGAACCTTCCCTAACAACCGCTTGCAAGACCGCAAATATTCTCTTATTAAATAACCATGGGAGCCAAGAAAAAGCAAGTAACCACACTGGTATTGAACCAGCTCAGATCCCCGCGGCGGAGTTTGCAAAGGGAAAAAAAGAAAGCGCTCGGTATACGATCACTCGCGTTCATGACATGAGGACATGATGTTTTGAAAAAGAACCAACGTTTGATTATATTTGCCAAATGTTAACGGAACGATTGTTTTACACTGAGTGAAATCGCCTAAGGAATATCAGGCTGGATTTTAGACTCTCATTTCCAACCGAAACCGCTGGATGTAGTGCATTGTAAAATTTCAAAAGGTGTCGAAAAGCATTCCAGGACTTAACCTAACTGGGAATTCCTTTGTACTGAAGACCGTCCACGCTCTGTGACGTCACAAAAGGGTAGTGCTCTAATTAGTGTGAACCATTTATATTGTTCAGAAAACATAATGGCAAGTTGGAGGCGATGAAAAGCGGGTTGGTAGGAATGCAAAGAGGGTTTTTATTTATTTATTTATTTTATTTTTACCAAACGTGGAAAAAACACTTTTCGAGAGGTTGTCAGTGACACAAAATACACCAGAATACCGAGATAGTCGTTTATTGATGAGGTGGTCTTGTAGCTGTTCAAAACTCATCTCAAATGTTAATTTACCGTGACAGTCTCAGTAAAGACCATCATCTCAACGATCGTGAAGCACCAAATCAGCATAGATCAATCAAACTGACATGGCCACGACCTGGCGGACAAGTCACTTCATGTTACTGTGCTCGGCATTGTATTCACCACAGGCTTTCCTGGTCTTTTTGACGAGATCTCCCGGAGAATGAAACTTATGACCCGGGGTTTTGCAGGAGGAGTTGCTTTTGCATGTGAGGACAGCAGGTGACCTCATTTGACAAATGCCCTCAGCAATTGATCTTGTTCTTGCGAACTTGTGAGAAGTGAACTCGTCAAAACTCTCAAACAATAATAATAATAATAATAATAATAATAATAATGAAATAATAATAATAAAAACGATCTTTTATAATGCTTCATCTTCGTCTTTCACACATGTGGTTCTCTTTACTGTATCATAATGCATGACTCTTCTTCTATTTAAACAGACTGCTCTCAATTCGACCTTTCATTCACACCTTGCTTAAAAAAATCCAACTGTTACAGCGTTTCTTCTCTCCATTCTCTGAATTCGCCTTTATTGCATCCATCAAGAATTGTCTTTAATCGCATAACTGACCGAAAAATTAAAAAAACCCAGTTTGCAATGAATGTTCACTTTCCATCAACCATTCTTTTTTTCCAACTTCAGTGCCAACTCACCCCTCTCACCCCTCACTCTCAAAGCAACCATCACACTCTTCTGCCTGCAAGCCTCCCTCTCACCTCTCTCAAAAACTCCCCCCTCACCTTTCTCCCTCAACTCTCCCCACTCACCCTTCTCCTACCATTCACCCCCCTCACTCACCCTTCTTAAAGTTGCCCCCGCTCTCATCCACAATGCTGCTGCCTCCTTCCCCTGCCCTCTCACCTCCATCTCATCACTCAACCTCCTCAAATCCTGAACTGCCTTTTGACCCCTCTCTTGTTCCCCCTCTCCCCCAGTACCACAAAGCCTTTTCTCCTCCTCATCCGGCCCCCTCCCCAAGCTATTCTGCAATCCCCCACACTCTTTCAATAACTCTCCTTACCTTCCCCCCTCCTCCCTTGTCCTACCCTCTCCCTACCCTCCCCTCCCCTGCACCCAAAGCCTCCTCCCCTCCCTCTTCATTAACAGTGTGGACCTCAAATATCCGGGGCCTTCGTTCAAACCTTACAGATCTTTCCATCCAGGTTGCCACTGACAAACCAGACTTAATCTGCCTAACAGAAACTTCCCTCCCTCAAGACGTCTCCGACTCCCAAGTATCTCTCCCTGGTTACTCCCTCCTCCGGTATGACAGACCTGAGCCTCATCCTGGTGGAGATTTTGCTCTCTTCATTAAAGACTCTATCCCTCACTCTCCATGCACTGCCCTCACTCCCCCACACACCCACAGAAACAACTCTGGCTACGGCTTCCCCTCCACTCCCACCTCATGTTTATATGTGTACTGTACCATCCACCAAACAGTGATGACTCCATTTACACCTCACTATCCGAAAACATGGACCACCTTCTATCTTCTCATCCAAACTCTCTCTTCCTCATATGTGGTGACTTCAATTGTCATCATGCCAGTTGGCTAGGTGTGGGTACCTCTCTCACCTGCCATGGCACTTCAGCAAAAACTTTCTTCGACTCATTGGGATTGACTCAATCGGTCAATTTCCCGACCCGGATCTCAACCAATGGTACTCCATCTCTTCTGGATCTGATTTTGACAAATTTCCCCTGAAAATATCTGCTGTTCTTCCTCCGCACCAATTGGTTCTTTTGAACATGTGCTTGTCAAAGTGGACATCTCTCTGGCTATTATCAGAGAACCACCTCACCGCCGTCGAGTCTGGCATTTCACTCAAGCTGACTGGCAGGGTCTCCAAGCAGCCATCAAACTTCAAGACTGGTCTCCCATCACTACTTTCACCAACATCAACTCATCTTGGGAATTCTTTCAAAGAAACTTGCTCTCCCTCATGCACAGATTTATCCCCTCTCGTCTTCAGTTGTCCTACCCTTCCTCCCGCCCTTGGTTCACTGAAGCTTGTGGCGAGGCAGTTGTCCTGAAACAACTTGCCTTTGTCTCATGGAAAGCAAACCCAACTGAGGGCAATCTCAGTTCCTTCCATAAAGCTCAGAACAAGTATGTATCTACCCTCAGGAGAGCCAGAAAACAACATCTATCTAAGCTGAAGTCAGAACTCTCAAACCTCTCTCTCTCCTCCAAATCCTGGTGGCATCTAATCAAATCTGTTTCTGGTGTAAGTTCCCCCTCCATCCCCTCCCTAACCTCAAATGGCCGCACTGCTGATACTGCACGTGAAAAGGCTGAATGCCAAAACTCGGTGTTTGCATCGAAATCTTGTGTCCAAAACCCATCACTTTCTGTACCCACCTTACCCAGTCACACCCAACTGTCCCTGGACTCTTCTGACAAGGTGAAAAGCTTGCTGTCAAACCTCGACTCAGATTCTGCAACTGGTCCAGACGGCATCAGCCCACGTGTCCTAAAAACCTGCTCTTCTGCAACCTCTCTCTGTTCTATTCACCCTCTCATTTGCTCAAGGTCATCTGCCATCTGCTTGGAAATCTGCAAACATCACTGTCCTGCATAAAAAAATGGGCTAAAACAGATCCCTGCAACTACAGACCAATCAGCCTTCTCGCAATCATCAGCAAGATTATGGAATCCATCATCGCTTCAAACATTAAATCCTTCCTCTTCTTCAATGGCTTGATTTCCAATCATCAATTTGGTTTCAGACCATGTCACTCTATGCTGGATATGCTGCTTCTGCTCTCCCAACAATGGATGGAGGTCCTCAATGCCAGACATGAAATCCGAGCCGTATCCCTGGACATATCGTTTGCTTTTGACATGCTCTGGCACCCTGCTCTGCTCACCAAACTCTCCTCCTATGGTATCCAAGGCCATCTCCACTCATGGCTCACAAACTTCCTCTCCTGTCACAGTCAAAGTGTGGCCTGAAATGGAATTCTTTCATCTCCTCTTCCTGTCCAGGCTTGAGTTCCTCAAGGTAGCGTTCTGGGCCCTGTTCTTTTTCTGGTTTTCATCAATGATCTCTCTGACTCACTGGAAAATCCTCTTTATCTCTTTGCTGATGACTCCATTCTCTGCCGTACCATTGGTCATCCCTCAGACCGGCAAGCAGCAGCTTCTTCGCTCACTGCAGATTTGGGTAAAATCACAAACTGGTCCAACACGTGGAACATGTCTTTCAATCAGAACAAATCTCACACTCTCACTATGTCTCTTCAGAAGGACTGTTTGGCAAACCCCCCATCCACTTTCTCAACAACCCTCTGGAAGAAGTCCTTTCTTTCAAGCTTCTGGGTCTCACTATCTGCAATGATCTTTCCTGGGAAAGCCACATTTCCAACCTGGCCTCCAAAGCCAGTCGTCCACTGGAAATCCTCCGTCGCGCAATGTCCTTTCTCGGCCCACCTGAGCTCCTGACCACATACAAAGCTTTCATCCGCAGCCTGATAGAGTACTGCTCTCCCCTCTGGGCTGGTGCTCCTGCCTCCAACCTTTCTTGGCTTCACACTGTGGAAACCAAGGCATTTCAGATCATTGGCATCTCCCGCAATGAGGCTGAGTCTTTGGGCCTCTCACCGCAGGCAGGTCGGTGGTCTTTCTGTCTTCTACCGTCTCCTCTCCGATCTCGCCTCCCCTGCTGTGTCTGCAACTTGTCCCCACCATATTTCTGCAGGGCGCTCAAGGTCCACCAACAACCCCCTTCTGGTAAAAGTACCAAAATCACGAATCACTGCTCACCTTCACTCTTTCATTCCTCTTTTTCCTGCCTTTGGAATAAACTTCCTCACCCTGTTCAATCCCATTCTTCCCTCCAGGCCTTCAAAACAGCTGCTCACCACCACCTCTTATCGTCCCCCATTCAAATCCTCGATATTTTCTACCCCTGTTAATCCACCCAAAACCCACCTCCTTCAATCAAATTCCTTGCTTTCCTTCCTGAAAGTCCCTGTAATGTCCATCTTCTATTCCCCATGTTCCCCACCCCATCCCTCTCCCTTCCACAGATCTCCTAATGTCTCTGTTCCCCACTGGTTTGTCCTTCCCACTCCCGCCCCTCTTGTCTCCTGCCCCCCCCCCCAATGCTGTGCGTTGTGTTAGCTCTCATACGAGCCTCCACAAGGTATACAAAAAAAGAAAATCCGCAATCCGCAGGCACAGGCTGCATATAAAACAACAACATAAACGATATATCATGCTACAAATTACCATTCCAAATTCAAACGGTACTAATAAACATTAATGAAATGGGACACCGCTCTCTAGCCAATGAAATAGGATGGGATCACTGCTCTGTACTCAAACCTGCAGCTCTGTCGGTCTTTGTCATAAAATGGTGGTATCATGTATTAGGCTGGGGGCCAGTGGGACCTACCTTGCACCCCCCCACCCCGTGACAATTTTTCACTGATACCATAGTGTTCCTATGTATCCCAAGTATCAGAAAAAAGATGTTCCCAAAAAAATAACTCAATTGCACTATGCTTTATTAAGCTGTTTCCATGGCAACCAATCAAAAATAGACGAATCTCACAAAGATCAGCAAAATGTCAATATCTCTGTCAAATATAAACATAAAATCACAAAATTGGTGTCAAATTAAAACTTATACATTTCCGTATTAAAAGGTATGTTGCTTATGCTAATTATCTCATTTGCATGTTAATTAAATTTGACTTGAAGACAATCATTCCCATAAAATTGCAAGAATTTCCATTTTCTTTCCTTGTAATTACCACACATCAGTTTTTTTTTTATCAAAAAAACATTGCTTAAGTGTTGCCAGATACAAGCCAGGTTGGCAAAAAACATATTAAAATTTTTGAATTTTTTAAAGTAGGCTAATTAGCATAAAATACAAAGCACAATGAATCGTTCGAAAATCATGCGAAATCAGATTAATCTATAGAATTAATTACCTGGGCCTGATATAATACATAACTGTGACATGATGTCTGTTGATGTTTAAGGGAAACAACTATTTTCTGTTTGAGTAAAAGTAGTGGAAATAATTTTAAATGCATTGATATGCTAATTAGGATCCGCCATTATGGAAATTCTCATTTTCGTAAATATCTCAACTTCTGGTACGTGGAAATTTGTAAATGAGGAATCTACACATATGTTCGGAGGGTCAAGGAATAGTGAACATATTTCCTTTGTTGTCAGAGATGTAGAATAATGATTGGATACCTTAATTACATGCAAAAATGGAAACAGCTTAATAAAGTATAGTGCAAATGAGTTATTTTTCTGGGAACATTTTTTTCTGATACTTGGGATACATAGGAACACTATGGTATCAGTGAAAAATTGTCACGGGGGTGGGGGGGGGGGTGCAAGGTAGGTCCCACTGGTCCCCGGCCTATATCCTATTTAATTATTTTTTATTACAGTTTTAATGTGGTAATTTGTGGACACCTTGGATGAATGAAACCAATCCGAATCGAATCAAATCCTGACATCAGTCTGTGCATCAACCCTGATGAGTGGCATGGAAGTGAAACATTGTGCTTTTAAAATTGATCGCATTTTTCATCCTATATGGGTTTTGACTACATTAAAACGGGACTGCGGGTTTTCAGAAACAAAATGGGTCAAACCCCTAAAATCCGGGTCACTTGCCATGTATGAGAAAAAGAGACACAGCCAGCCAACAATTCATGCTCGACCACGCTTCCAAAAAAATGTCACTTTTGCCCCCCCGACTCCACCAATTTTAAACAAACAAGAAAGAACACACTTTAGCTTCTTAGCCTCAATTTAAAAGAGCAGACGAATGACCTTAATTAATGGCACCATTTTGGGATGATCGACGCTGCAGGGGAAGTATGTATTTCACGAATCGGCTGGCCAGGTGTGACGTTCGACCAAAAGTGGCCGGAATTTGTGATTTATTCAGGATGCCGGCGATAATTTACCGACTCTTCGTGAAAGACACCATGGGATCTTTTAAAATAATTTATCAACATCAACCGTTATCAGGGGGGGGGGGGGAGGGACAACAGGCTTGACATGCACCAGAAGGACGGTGCACTCTGTCATGCACCCTGCCTATGAGTATGAAGCTCACCAATCTGAGTTTATAATGAGGTTGGGAATCGAACCCAAGCTCGACAGCTCAATGACAGTGCACACAATGGCAGGAGTTAGCAATGAAACTTTCACACCTATGTAAGTAATCCACATTGATAATAACGAATATAGTGAACGTGTTGCATGTGTTGTGCAAAATGTTGTGACAATAAGAAGTTGAGAAAGAGAAACTAGAGCAGGGGAGAGGAGGTGGGGGAGTCGGGGAGAGTTTGCCAAGGCGCTGGAGCGATTTCAAAGCTATATGAACCTTTCCCAGCAGAACCATGATGTTCAATTATATCAGCACAGTCCCTGCGGAGGCGACGGATCACTCGTTCAGATTCTCCTTGGCATTTTCACACTCATTTCTGGCCAACAGTTTGGACAGCTTGAGCAGCAGTAATAATTATTATCCATCTCCCTTGAGATAAAATGAAGGTGTGCATGGGAGTTGCAAAGGGGGGGGGGGGAGGAAATGATTCCATCACTATCTTGCGTCACGTTTACTCTCCCACCTCCACTGGTCGTTCTGATGTCATTTCAAGGATTGTCAAACCTGGTGGAATGAGACCGTGGCTTTGATCGATACAAGGTGCAGAACTGTATGCTGGATTTTATAATTTGTAAGCTCTGTGATCGGCCCAAAGGTCTGTCTCTCGTGGAACTTGCTTCACATGAACCATTAACAAGCGGGTTTAAGTACAAGAGACAGCCGGCTTAATGCGAGTTCATTAGTAAGGCCTTTGTGGTTGATGATGTCACGTTCGTCCAATAATAATATGTCTACCAGGTGCACAATTTGTTCGACCAACTGTCCCAGCTCCCCCTCCCTCCCGTTCCTCAAGTCGATGAAGGCTGAACTTTCAATCAAACAAAAACAATGTTCTCTCTCGAAGCCTGACAAGGGGCCGACAGTAATTGTAATATATGCAGTAATAGTTCATGCCAAATTTCTCTTGCATCTTGAAAAAAATAGGACCACCTGTCCTACAGCTCACCTGGATCAGGAGCAACAGTCACTCAAACCCCTTGCAAAGCCTGATGTTGGCTCAGTGGTTGGGGTGGTGGCTTGGGATCCTAGGGTCCTGAGTTCAAGCCCCGTCGGCCGCTGAAATAACACACCAGGGCGTTGACTCAGCCCGTCATCCTTCCGAGGTCGGCGAAATGAGTACCAGTTCCAGTGTGTGTACTGGTAGAGGGGCACTGCATCAGCGACACAGTCGCGCTTCAAGAAATGATAGCTCCCCCAGCAGCTAAGCTGCCATACGACCACCAAACCCCTTGCAGACCGCTTTTGACCCTGATTTTTTTTCTTGCCGTGATCAAACTTTAGTACATCAAGGGTGATGAAGGTTGGGGTCAAGTTTCATTGAAACTGTGTGTGAAATTTGGAGAACAAAGTAAATACCTATCTTGGGGGGGGGGGGTCAGAAACCCCCTGTGTTGACTCCCTTGATGAGTGCAAATTTTGATGCACGCAACACACTTTGGTACATCATGGGTGACGAAGGTTGTGGTCAAGTTTCATCAAAATCGTGTGCGTAGTTTCGGAGTGGAGAGCAGATACCTATTTTAGGGGGTTAAACCCCCCTGCCCCCATAGACCACTTAATGAGTGCAGATTTTGATGTGGTCGACACACTTTGGTACATTACGGGTGATGAAGGTTGTGGTCAAGTTTCATCGAAATCGTGTGTAGTCTTTGAGAAGAGCAAATACCTATGGGGGAGGGTCAAACCCGCCCCCCCCCGTAAACCCCATAAATGAGCGCAGATTTTGATGAGGTCAATAAACCTTTGTTAGGCATCAGATATGAAGCTTGTAGCCAAGTTTCATCAAAATCGTGTTTGGTTCAAGCGATAATGACTGAAATGTTTACAGACTGACTGACTGACTCGCTCACCTATGGATACTGCCGATCCCATAACCTCACCTGACTAAAGTCCAGGTGAGTTAACAATAATAATAATGCAAGTTCCCTGACAAGTAACTTCAACACAGGAGGAGACCATCTTGGCCCATCAAAGCCTGCACTATTATTACCAACCTATGGTTGTTTATCCACACTGTATCCTTTTAAAAAAATGCTGAGTATCAAGCAATGAAGCAGCACATACCATTTTTAGTCTTTGGTATGACTCAGCAGGGGTTTGAGCCACCAATCTGCCAGGCTCAGAGCAGATGCTCCAACCATTAAACCACTGAAGCTCGTGATGATGTCAAACACAAGCTGAATCTGACCCAAATCAGAACTGCCCACAAGGTCTTTGCCTGTAGCTCAATAAAATACTGCTGTCCACTATGGGCTGGCACCCCAGCATCACATCTGTCTCTCATGGATTCTGTGCAATCTAAAGCTCTCAACATTATTGGAATCCTCTGTGAAAAGGCAGAAGGACAATCGCTGTTACATCGCTGACAAGTTGGTGGCTTCTCTGTGTTTTTTGTTTAAACCACCTCTCCTCCGGTCAAGCTCCTCCTGGTTAAATTCCCCAAATCCAAGCTTTATGCACATCTCCTCTTCTGTATTCCTCTTTTTTTTCCCCATTCAAGGAACTGCTTTTCTGAGGTTGTTCAATCCCTCTCTTTCCTCCTGGGCTTGGGGATTAAAGCCCCTCTCCTCTAATGTCGTCATATATATATATATATATATATATATATATATATATATATATATATATATATATATATATATATATATATACTGTATATACAGGGTGTCCCTAAAAAAATGACATCATTTGAAACTTGAATATCTAAGTAACTACATGTCCCAGGCAAATTAAAGTAAATAGGCTTCATGTTGAACAATAAAAGATTTATTTATCAAAATTCGAACAAGAGATTCAGAGGGATGTAGATTTTATAACCGTTTTCTCAAAACTTCACAAGTGATCAATCTGCGCACTGCCTGTGATGCGACACACGTCAAGTCGGTGGTCCAGCTCCTGCCAAACACACTGTAGCATGTCTTGCGTAACATTCTCCAGCGCCTCAGTGATTCTCTGCTTAAGTTCCTCTAGGCTTGTAGGAAGAGGGGGATATAGACCAGTCCTTTCACATAGCCACATAGAAAAGAAATCACAAGGTGTCAAGTCAGGTGAACGTGGTGGCCATTTCAACAGCACATTGTCATTATCACTGGCACGCCCAATCCATCTTCCTGGTAGATTCTATTTGAGATAAGAATTAAACATTCAACTTAGTTAGTTTTTACACATTTTGTTAAAATTTGAGATCATTTAAGCGAGAATTAGTTATGTTATTCGACTACGAAATGTTCATTTTTTTTAGGGACAACCTGAAAAAAAAAAAAAAAAAAAAAAATATATAAATATATATATATATATATATATATATATATATATATATATATATATATATATATATATATATATATATATATATATATATATATATATATATATAGACATTTACATGAGACTCGTGTTTTGTTCTGAAATGTCGAAGGCAAACACAGGCTCCAAACAAAATCATTAATTTTAACATTGAATCAAACTGTAAGTACTCCAACATTGTCACAGTTGATGTTCCAACCATGTCTCACAGAATACCAGTGTCAGTGCTGAGAACACTCACAAACACACGCACGCACGCACGCACGCACGCACGCACACACACACACACACACACGGTGCGTGTTTGCCGCACAACCCATTTGGGGGTATGTATGCCGCAAGGCGTACAGACTCGATCAGCATGCCCTAACAAGCATGGTTACACAAGGTTCTATCATTTAACAATGACATTTTAAACTTTTATTTATGACCGTGGTGTGACTCAGTGGTTAAGGCGGTGGCTTGAGATCCTCGGGGTCCTGAGTTCGAGTCCCGCTCGATCCTGGTGTGACTCAGTGGTTAAGGCGGTGGCTTGAGATCCTCGGGGTCCTGAGTTCGAGTCCCGCTCGATCCTGGTGTGACTCAGTGGTTAAGGCGGTGGCTTGAGATCCTCGGCGTCCTGAGTTCGAGTCCTGCTGGACGCTGAGTTAGAATCGGGGGGTTGACTCAGCCTGTCATCCTTCCGAAGGTCGGTAAAATGAGCACCAGTATACTGGTAATTATCCCTGCAGGGTCGAAGGCGACTCAAGGGTTGGAGTCAGGAAGGGCATCCGGCCGTAAAAACATTGCCACAAGTAAGGGTACCATGATTGGAGCCCGCTCAGCCCGCAAAAAGCTGACCCCTGCTCAGGGAAAAGGCTTTAAAATGGTGATGATGATGATTTTAAAGTTGCATTTAACCTTAAAGTTGATGTTAAACATTCAATGTCCTTTGTGTCCAAGGTGGAGACCACTTACTAATTCTGTGTGTTATTATTTGTTTAGTTTCTTCACCCCATGTCAGTCTGTGCTTCTGTGTATCGTTGTCAAGGACCTCACTTTTACCTCCACACCTTATAAGTGGAGGTGTGTTTTTGTGTAGTGGTATCCTTACTAGTTCACAAAATAAATTAATTAATGATGCTTAGACAGGTTCACTTGTACGACATATGAACCATTACTGACTTATTTTACATGATGTGTTGATATATTGGGCGGTTTATTTTAATAGCCTTGCGCAATGTCGAAGGAGCACGAAAAGCCATTGTGACGGTGCTGTGGGTCAGTGAGTGAGTGAGTGAGTGAGTGAGTGAGTGAGTGAGTCCACCTTGGTTCTCAGACGTACTATAATCTCTGCACCCCATCAATAATTATCTGCATTGTTAAATGCCCTGCCTTGTTCGAATTGGAAAGATGGCGTTTAGTTCAGGCATGAAATATTTCTGCACTGGTCAAATTCATAATTCTCTAATCAAGATGACGATCAATATGTTTCCGCCGAAAGGTCTTCTGGTCATTAATCTCAAGCTGGAGGCTCATGAGACCAGTACGTCGGTTACAGATCAGAAAGTGCTGCCGGTGAGGAAATGTGGTGGATCCTGCGCTTCATTCGTACAGATAATTTGTCGTACTGCCAAAATGGTCTTCTCAACGATCTAATGTGCTGGCAGGACGGCAACGCTTCGCATCCCCTCGGAAGGAAGCCGTGCTTCACGAAGCAATTCCTTCTCTTGGGACTGTGTCAAGCGGCAATTTCAGCAGCATTAGATACGGCTTCTTGTCCAACCCAGAAGCGGAGTCATCCTGTCCGCCATACATCAAGCTGGGTTTTTGTACCTGGGACTTGTGCACCGTCCCTTTTACTTGTGGGATCCGCACGTTTTTTTTAAGCGTTGGCCGTTTTCATTGGCCCAACCCACCGTCTTCATCGCAGTCCACTAGTGGCCATTTGAATCGAGGGACCCCAAGGCGATTCGTTAATCCTCCCACAGCTCGCTCGGGTACACTGACGTGCACTCGTTATCCCACACGGTGGGTGTGACACGAGGCGCGGGGGCCGCACGTGGAGACACGAGGCGCGGGGGCCGCACGTGGAGACACGAGGCGCGGGGGCCGCACGTGGAGACACGAGGAGCGGGGGCCGCACGTGGAGACACGAGGCGCGCGCGCAAGTCCCACGGACTGTGCCAACGACGACCATGCAGCTCTGTCCGTGCGTGCCGCTCTTATTGGCCTTGCTCATCACACCGAGTCGCTGCAGGCAGATAAAGGCCCTGGCGCTGCTTCCCACCAACGATTCTTACCTCTTCTCGCTGTCCGTGGTGCGACCCGCCTTGGAGCTTGCCGTTGAGACCGTGCAGAGGAACCCGTCGTTGCTGGGTGCTCACTCTCTCAACGTGACGTTTGCCGACTCGGATTGCGGGAACAAAGCGCTTTTCAAGACTCTGGACTTCGAGAAGCAGCATGGCCGGCCGGATGTGATCGTGGGTCCAGTGTGTGTGTACGCTGCCGCTCCGGTGGCACGGCTGGCAAAGCACTGGGAAGTCCCGATGCTCACGGCCGGAGCGTTGGCTCACGGGTTTGCCGATAAGAGAGGCGGAGAGTACGAATATCTCACGCGGGTCTCCCCCCCATACTCCAAGCTCGGAGGTCTTTTCCTGGCCATGTTCCGCCACTTCAGCTGGAAGAGCGCGGTTTTGCTCTACCACGATGACCGGATGGAGCGCGAATGCTACTTCACCATCGAGGGCATTTTCGCAGCCATGCGTAACGAGGTCGATATTTACGTGACCGACATCTTCGTGACGCCTCAACATAACTTCTCTCGCGAGGTTGTCGAGCACGTCCGGATACACTCCACGGGTAAGGTCAACGCACGTTGGGCGGTCTCGCTCTTTGCAATACCCGTGGAGCTTGCGAGTGCAAAGCCATCAACATTCGAACGAACGAGACAAGGAATTAAACGCCTCGCACAAAGTTCACAATTCCGGGGATCTTAGATCCGTGAACTATATTGATCTTTGACCTGTGAACGACAGTATACTGATCTTAGACCCGTGAACTATATTGATCTTTGACCTGTCAACTATACTGATCTTTGATCGGTGAAATATACCCATCTTAGACCCGAGAATGATACTCATCTTAGACCAGTGAACTATGCTCATCTTAAACCAGTGAACTATGCTCATCTTAGCCCCATGAATTATACTAATCTTAGACCAGTGAACGATACTCATCTTAGACCAGTGAACGATGCTCATCTTAGACCCATGAATTATACTCATCTTAGACCAGTGAACTATACTCACCTTTAACCAGTGAACTATGCTCATCTTAGACCCATGAATTATACTCATCTTAGACCAGTCAACTATACTCATCTTTGACCAGTGAACTATGCTCATCTTAGACCCATGAATTATACTCATCTTAGACCAGTGAACTATACTCATCTTTAACCAGTGAACTATGCTCATCTTAGACCCATGAATTATACTCATCTTAGACCAGTCAACTATACTCATCTTTGACCAGTGAACTATGCTCATCTTAGACCCATGAATTATACTCATCTTAGACCAGTGAACTATACTCATCTTTGACCAGTGAACTATTCTCATCTTAGACCCATCAATTATACTCATCTTTGACCAGTGAGCAATACTCATCTGAGACCAGTGAACTATACTGATCTTAGACCCATGAATTATACTCATCTTAGACCAGTGAACTAAACTCATCTTAGACCAGTGAACTATGCTCATCTTAGACCCATGAATTATACTCATCTTATACCAGTGAACAATACTCATCTTAGATCAGTGAACAATACTCATCTTAGACCAGTGAACAATACTCATCTTAGACCAGTGAACTATACTCATCTTTGACCAGTGAACTATTCTCATCTTAGACCCATCAATTATACTCATCTTTGACCAGTGAGCAATACTCATCTGAGACCAGTGAACTATACTCATCTTAGACCAGTGAACAATACTCATCCTATACCAGTGAACAATACTCATCTTATACCAGTGAACAATACTCATCTTAGACCAGTGAACTATACTCATGTTAGACCAGTGAACTATACTCATGTTAGACCAGTGAACTATACTCATGTTAGACCAGTGAACTATACTCATGTTAGACCAGTGAACTATACTCATGTTAGACCAGTGAACTATACTCATGTTAGACCAGTGAACTATACTCATGTTAGACCAGTGAACTATACTCATGTTAGACCAGTGAACTATACTCATCTTAGACCAGTGAATGATACTCATCTTAGACCAGTGAACTATGCTCATCTTAGACCCATGAATTATATACTCATCTTAGACCAGTGAACTATACTCATCTTAGACCAGTGAACTATGTTCATCTTAGACCAGTGAACTATGCTCATCTTAGACCCATGAATTATACTCATCTTAGACCAGTGAACTATACTCATCTTAGACCCATGAATTATACTCATCTTTGACCAGTGAGCAATACTCATCTGAGACGAGTGAACTATACTCATCTTAGACCAGTGAACTATACTCATCTTAGACCCATGAATTATACTCATCTTTGACCAGTGAGCAATACTCATCTGAGACGAGTGAACTATACTCATCTTAGACCAGTGAACTATACTCATCTTAGACCAGTGAACAATACTCATCTTAGACCAGTGAACAATACTCATCTTAGATCAGTGAACAATACTCATCTTAGACCAGTGAACTATGCTCATCTTTGCCCCATTAATTATACTAATCTTAGACCAGTGAACAATACTCATCTTAGACCAGTGAACTATGCTCATCTTTGCCCCATTAATTATACTAATCTTAGACCAGTGAACGATACTCATCTTAGACCAGTGAACTATGCTCATCTTAGACCCATGAATTATACTCATCTTAGACCAGTAAACTATACTCATCTTTGACCAGTGAACTATGCTCATCTTAGACCCATGAATTATACTCATCTTAGACCAGTGAACAATACTCATCTTAGACCAGTGAACTATGCTCACCTTAGACCAGTGAACTATGCTCATCTTAGACCCATGAATTATACTCATCTTTGACCAGTGAGCAATACTCATCTGAGACCAGTGAACTATACTCATCTTAGACCAGTGAACTATACTCATCTGAGACCAGTGATGTGTACTCATCTTAGACCAGTGAACAATACTCATCTTAGGCCAGTGAACAATACTCATCTTAGACCAGTGAACAATACTCATCTTAGACCAGTGAACAATACTCATCTTAGGCCAGTGAACAATACTCATCTTAGGCCAGTGAACAATACTCATCTTAGGCCAGTGAACAATACTCATATTAGACCAGTGAACAATACTCATCTTAGACCAGTGAACAATACTCATCTTAGACCAGTGAACAATACTCATCTTAGACCAGTGAACAATACTCATCTTAGACCAGTGAACTATACTCATCTTCAACCAGTGAACAATACTCGTTTTCAACCAGTGATGTGTACTCATCTTATACCAGTCAACTCTGCTCATGTTAGACCAGTCAACAATACTCAGGCTAGACCAGTCAACTATGCTCATGTTAGACCAGTCAAGAAGACTCATGTTAGACCAGTCAACTATACTCATGTTGGACCAGTGAACTATACTCATGTTGGACCAGTGAACTATACTCATGTTAGACCAGTCAACTATACTCATGTTAGACCAGTCAACTATGCTCATGTTAGACCAGTCAACTATACTCATGTTAGACCAGTCAACTATGCTCATGTTAGACCAGTCAACTATACTCATGTTAGACCAGTCAACTATGCTCATGTTAGACCAGTCAACTATGCTCATGTTAGACCAGTCAACTATACTCATGTTAGACCAGTGAACTATACTCATCTGAGACCAGTGAACTGGACTCAACTTTGACCAGTCAACTATACTCATGTTAGACCCGTTCACGATACTCACCTTAGACCCGTGGACTGTTCTCATTTTAGACACGTGAATATTTCTGTTCTGTTTGTTGGTGCGTGTCCACAATGTGGAAGCCCAGCTATAAAACAGTCATCCCCTTGTTTTGCGGACTGTGCGATCAGGCATCAATGAGTGTGCGCTCGGTATACCACAAGGGCGAGTCCTCGTTGGTGGATGTTAAAGACCCCACAATGTCCACGAAGAGTAGGAGCTATCGTCGGCACCCTGAACAAAGCACAAATTCCTGCTCCAACGTGCAGGGGACACTTTATCAGTGCACAGTTGCATCCCCAGCAAATCATGGTGCGCATCGCCTTGTGCTGCACACGAAACAAGTGCAGGAAGAAGATGAAGACTGTGCAGTGTTTTAAGGGGGAATTGTCAGTGTATTTAATTGAAATAAAATAAAAGTTGCTCGTTTGTACCTCTTGGGGGGGGGGGGGGGTGTTCCGTTAAGAATCAGCTGGTTATCGCTTTCCAAGCCAGCCGTTCCTTATCAAGCGTTTCATTGGAATGATTAAGCCGCTTGTTGAGCGCTCCACAAGCTCATTGATAATGGCATACATATGTTCACCTCTCGCTGCAATATATCCCGAATAAGTCCTCACGGGATCGGGATCGTGGTATTATTTATAATCATTCACTGGTTTATTTGACTGCAGCGCTGCAGTGATGGGAGCATGAGCATCCATAAATCATTCAACATCCACTGCGATTGGAGGCACAAAGGAAATGCATCATTTTCTTTATTTATTCCTGTGATGTCTTCTTGTTAATCCGCGTTCTGCGATGCAAAGTGCCCTTGCATGTGTTTATTACTTTTCTCCTGCCTTTTGGACAAGTATACACTGCGGAGTCCGACGGATGGTGCGAATGTCACCCACTTACGTTTGAGTGAGCCGTCTGTAGTCCAGCTGGGTTTGATTCCCAACCCGACTATAAACTGGAAGAAAAGGTTCTTTGAACAAATATCCACAACTCCTTCTTCTTGGGGCTGTCCTTATTACATGTGACCCATTTTTATACATTAGAGACACCTGCACGCCGCACCCACTCATCCTCTTACACCCAATGCATCTGCAATGAGAACGACGCTCGGTAGATCAAGTACCCCACCAAGCTGAACCGTTTACTTTTGGTAGGCAGGGCCGGATTTAGACACGTGGTGGCTCCTGGACAGCCTTCAGTAGTGGAGGCCCACCCTACCTTAGAATACTAAAAAGGTGACAAGACATATTTAGTCATCCATAAAGTATATTTTTCAAGAAGAAAGAATCTGAACTTCCATATAAAATAGAGAATGAGATAAGATGAATATCTTATATCTGTTCCACTAACTACCAACTACCATTCAGGCACTCACAAATACATTTTTCCTTCAAATTTTTTTTCCATGAAATATGTGGAGGCCCTTGGGCAACTGCCCAGATTGCCCATGCCTCAACCCGGCCCTGTTGGTAGGTGACAGGAACAAGCTGATTCGATTTTAGTTCAGGTCCGGATGCAGATCCGACCTATCGGTGGGATACAAAACATAAACTGTTCAGCTCGGTGGAGGTATGCGCTCTACCTAGTGCCATTATAGTTGTATTGTGCTGTTTTATACCACATGAATTACACGGTACCAGAAGCAAAGTGAGGCAGGGTGCCTCAAATGCATAACAACACATCATTGGTGATGTGCGCTTTTAAGCATAAAATGAAATTCTGACTCAAAGGAAGTGTGCAAGACAGAATTGGAGGCAAGGGGTGATTGCATGCATTAAGTGAGAAGGAGTAGCCTGATGTTGTCTTTGTGGTTATGGCGGTGGCTTGGGATCCTATGGTCCTGAGTTCGAGTCCCGTTGGCTACTGAATTGACACCAGGGGGTTGACTCAGCCTGTCAGCCTTCTGAGGACGGTGAAATGAGTAGCAGTATACTGGTAATAGGAGCACTGCATCAGCGACACAGTCGCGCTTCCAAGAAATGATAACTAACTACCCCGGTGATGCAACTAACAGCCAAAAAGGCAGCACACGATGGGAACTAAGAAGGAGTAGAGGTGGAAAGGTTCTCCATGACATCCTCGAGAAAATTTTTCAAGCAGACATGATAAATTCCCTTCTAAGGAAAATGGCACGTGGGGGATTTTTTTTTTTTGTATACATTGTTGAGGCTCGTATAAGAGCTAACACACAGAACATGTAGCAAAGGGAGCACAAGAAAGAGGGAAGCCCAACACAGTGGGGAACAAAACTGCTGAAGGGCTCCAGTCATTATTGACACCATTCCATGCCTGTTTCAATCAGTGTAAATCGACTGCGTAGCAAGGGATATCCAGCATGACACAGCAGACATGCAGACACTGATGATGGACAAAGACTCATGGCGCGGCATTGTGAACTCTTTCTCGGATGTGTCTGCTGAGTAGTAGTAGTAGTCAATCGGTGTTCAGAGGGTTTTGACTTATTGAATATGCTGTGCTTTTGCAGTTGCTGTGCTGTGCTTTGAAGCAACTGCCGTACACAAAATCATGCTCGCTGCACACCGCAGTGGCATGACCAACGGAGACTACATCTTCTTCAACATCGAACTCTTCAACAGTACTTTGTATGGTATGGACAAGGCCAAAGCTACTTTCACTCGGTAGTACCATTTAACTTTAATAAATAAGTCTGGTGTTGGTTTCGTGGTAAGGATGGCTGGCTTGGAATCCTAGGGTCCTGAGTTTGAGCCCCGTTGGTTACTGAATAAACACCAGGTGGGGTCGACTCAGCCTGTCATCCTCCTGAAGTCGGCGAAATGAGTACCGGTATACTCGTATAGGGGCGCAGCATCAGTGGCACAGTCATGCTCCACGAAATGATAGCTACCTGGCAGCCAAGCTGCTATAAGCGAAAACAGAGAACCTTAATAAATTATATGAGTAAATTCATTGGAGTTAAATGACTTTCAAAGAAGCAGACTGCCAAAAGGAGATAAATGGTATTAGTTAGTCCACCCATCTCAGTGAAATTCAACTTAGTTATTGCACTAAATGAAGATATTTTTTTTAAACCATCTTCTTTACTTTCTGATCTTAGACCTGTGATTGAACTGCTTCTCTGAAAGGAAACTGATAATGTTTGCAGTTATCCTTGCCTGGAAACTACTTATAGTTGCCATTTATTTGGTCTCACCGCTCTTCACCTTTTCGTTATCACGTCTCATGACTGGTGTTTGACCATACAGCATCCCTTGTTCTGTTAATTATTATTACTATTTTTTTTTTAACAATAACTGTGTAAAATGAGTAATAACTTAAAATCACACTTTACATGATCTTTTGTCGATTTGAAAATGATGTTTGAATTCAAAAAGTCGAGGAGAGGTCATTTTCCCATTGGTAGTTATGCAAACAAAGTTCGACAACCATTTCTATTTTCAATTCTGTTTAAGATACATCAGCTAATATATACAAGGGTGCTTCAGGATTGACATGGACATTTTCTTTTAGATCAAGCAAAAATATCAGTTGAATGCTGAATGTTTCTTCAATTTACAATAACTTCATATGTATGTGGATTTCAATGATATTGGAAATTAAACAGCAAGTGTGATCGCCACTGCCGAAAGCATTCTGCATATTACCAAGATTGTGGCTCACATGCACTGTAGTGTAGAGATTTATAAATAAGTTATTTGTGAAAACTAGCAAAGCAGTTGAGATTCACAGGGAAACCATCTGTAAAATTTGGTGATACATATCTTTCACCGAGTTGTGTGTTTCCATGGTGCAGCAAATTTTAAAATGGCTGTGAATTTGTGAGTGATCCTCAGTATCTTCGTATGCACGAGCGAACTGCTGTCATTCAAGCAAGCAATATAAATGTAAAATAGCAAACTTGAAGAATCATTTGATTGAAATTTGCGAAATTGCAGAATAAATGGATCTTTTTTTTTGTATGCCTTATCGAGGCTCGTATGAGAGCCAACACACAACACAGAGCAAGGGGGGCATGAGACAAGAGGGGTGGGAGTGGGAAGGACAAAACAGTGGGAAACAGAGACATTAGATATGTGGAAGAGAGAGGGATGGGGTGGGGAACACAGGGTATACAAGATGGACACCACAGGGACTTTCAGGAAGGAAAGCAGGGAATTTGAAGAAGGTGGGTTTGGGGTGGATTAACGGGGGTAGAAAAGATCAAGGATTTGGTGGGGGACGATAAGAGGTGGTGGTGAACAGCGGTTTTGAAGGCCTGGAGGGAAGAATGGGATTGAACAGAGTGAGGGAGTTTATTCCAAAGGTGGGGAAAAAGAAGAATGAAAGAGTGAAGGTGAGCAGTGATTCGTGATTTTGGTAGTTTTACCAGAAGGGGGTTGTTGGCTGACCTTTAGCACCCTGCGGAAATATGGTGGGGCCAAATCGCAGACACAGCAGGGGGGCGAGACCGGAGAAGAGATGGTAGAAGACAGAAAGACCACGGACCTGCCTGCGGTGAGAGAGTGAGAGGTCCAAAGACTCAGCCTCATTGCGGGAGATGCCAATGATCCGAAATGCCTTGGTTTCCACAGCGTGAAGCCGAGAAAGGTGAGGCAGGAGCACCAGTGCAGAGGGGAGAGCAGTACTCCATCAGGCTGCAGACTAAAGCTTTGTATGTGGTCAGGAGCTCAGGTGGGCCGAGGAAGGACTTTGTACGACGGACGATTCCCAGTCGGCAACTGGCTTTGGAGGCGAGGTTTGAAATGTGGCTTTCCCAGGAAAGATCATGGCAGATAGCGAGACCCAGAAGCTTGAAAGAAAGGACTTCTTCCAGAGGATTGTTGAGAAAGTGGATGGGGGTGTTTTCCAAACGGTCCTTTCGGAGAGACATAGTGAGAGTGTGAGATTTGTCCGGATTGAAAGACATGTTCCATGTGTTGGACCAGTTTGTGATTTTATCCAGATCTGCAGTTAGCGAAGAAGCTGCTGCTTGCCAGTCTAAGGGATGAAAGATGGTACGGCAGAGGGTGGAGTCATCAGAAAAGAGATGAAGAGGATTTCCAGAGAATCGGAGAGATCATTGATGAAAACCAGAAAAAGAACAGGGCCCAGAACGCTACCTTGAGGAACTCCAGCCTGGACAGAAAGATGGGATGAAAGAACTCCATTTAGGGCCACACGTTGACTGTGACAGGAGAGGAAGTCTGTGAGCCATGAGTGGAGATGGCCTTGGATACCATAGGAAGAGAGTTTGGTGAGTAGGGGCAGGGTGCCAGACTGTGTCAAAAGCACACAATATGTCTCGGGATATGGCTCTGATTTCATGTACGGCATTGAGGACATCCATCCATTGTTGGGAGAGCAGAAGCAGCATATCCAGGGTAGAGTGACCTGGTCTGAAACGAAATTGATGATCGGAAATCAGGCCTTTGGAGAAGAGGAAGGATTTAATGTCTGAAGCGATGATGGATTCCATAACCTTGCTGATGATTGGGAGAAGGCTGATTGGTCTGTCGTTGCAGGGATCTGTTTTTGCACCTTTTTTATGTCGGGCAGTTATGTTTGCTGATTTCCAAACAGATGGCAGATGACCTTGAGCAAATGAGAGGGTGAATAGAACAGAGACAGGGTGAGCAAGAGCAGGTTTTTAGGACACGTGGGCTGATGTCGTCTGGACCGGTTGCAGAATCGGAGTCGAGGTTTGACAGCAAGCTTTTCACCTTGTCAGAAGAAAAGGAAACGGAGTCCAGCGACAGTTGGGTGCGACTGGGTAAGATGGGTACAGAAAGCGATGGGTTTTGGACACAATATTTCGATGCAAACACCGAGTTTAGGCATTCAGCTTTTTCACGTGCGGTATCAGCAGTGCGGACATTTGAGGGAAGGGAGGGGATGGAGGGGGAACATACACCAGAAACAGATTTGATTAGACACCTCCAGGATTTTGAGGAGGGAGAGAGGTTTGAGAGTTCAGACTTGAGCCTAGAAAGATGTTGTTTTCTGGCTCTCCTGAGGGTAGATGCACACTTGTCCGAGTTTTATGGAAGGAACTGAGATTACCGTCAGTTGGGTTTGCTTTCCATGAGGCAAAGGCAAGTTGTTTCAGGACAACTGCCTCGCCACAAGCCTCAGTGAACCATGGGCAGGAGGAAGGGTAAAGTGTTGGAAGTGAGCCATCAATCTACTGTATATTCTCACTCGGATTTCAAGGTGAATGCAAGGTGGTTACCAAAGGACCTCAGGTTTTATTGAAAGACAACTCATGTGGCCAATGCAAAAGAGCTCCTGAAATGCTACCAGATCAACAGAGAATATTTCCTGAAGATTAGGTGTGTTTTTAAATGTGCTGAGACCTGGGTCCATATTTTTTTGCTCGAGTCAAAGTAAGCCGGCATGTAGTGGATGCATTGTTGATCCCCGCCACCAAAGTAATTCAAGGTTCAGCCATCATCCTCAAAAACTTTTGGCAAATGTCTTGAATCCTTAACAAGTGAATGTGTGCAATTTGTTGAACATGGGAAAACCACGAATGTGTAGGACAGTGACGACTTCTACAATAAAGTGAGACAAGCAATTAGAGTACACATATAGTGTCTGGTGTGCTGTCTCAAGGTGCAACTCAACTGTACAATAATGCTCACGCTCATACGGCAAATGTGACCACTACGACTTCAGCAGTGACAGGTTGGGAAATTATATATTATCCCCTATTAAATTCAAACTTCTCATCTTGTGATTTTTATCTCCTCTGATCACTTAAATAACATCTGGGTTTCAGCTTACTATAATGCAGTTATCACGTATGTATGTACATATGTATATATGTATGTATGTATACATGTAGCCAAAATCGCATCCAATGGTGGGTTGTGTGCTAGTCCAGAAGTGCATGGGATGCTGAAGCGAGAATTCAATTGTAAACACATACATGCAAAAGTACGAGTCTACTTAAATCAATGCCAAGCTTTCTTAAATCACAAATTCAAACACGAATTTGTCATAATATTGAGGATAAGAATTCATTCTTATTGATTCTTTAATTACCTCCACCACCAAAAATGGACAGGGGTTATGTTTTCACCCCTGTCTGTTTGTTTGTCTGTGAGCAGGATATCTCAAAAAGTTGTGCACTGATTTGGACTAAATGTGGTGTTCAGATTGGGTATGTGGCATGGGCGAATTGCTTAGATTTTCGTGAAGATCCAGATCCGGATATGAGGATTTTAAAGTGATTCTTCACCATTGAAAAATGGGGCCAAAAACGATAAAGAACAAGACATTTCGAAAAGTTGTGGATGGATTTTTACAAAACTTGGTGGATGAGTTGGGTAGATGACAAAAACAAGTTGATTAGATTTTGGTTGAGTTCTGGATGTAGATCCGGCCTATCGTTGGAATACAAAACATAAACTGTTCAGCCTGGCGGAGGTATGCACTCTACTGAGTGCAGTTCTAGTTAAATAATGCAACAATCACAGAACATGTTATACAAGTTGTTCGAAAAGAATAGTACTCAAGTGCCCGTCGTAGACGGGCCCTTCAGCGAGTTAAAAATAATGAAGAACAATTTATCTGTGCCATATGGACACTCATTTCAGAGACTTTTTTTGTGACAAAGTCAAATGTTTCTACACAAAGGCAATTTTTAAGGGTCTATCCAAATGTAAGGAATCAATAATACAAATCCATCAAATAGTGTTGAAGAGTTTAGAGACACTGGAGGTGTGAAAGACCAAATTAAAGGACACAGTGGTCGAAAACCTTCGTTCAGAATACCCGACAATATAAGAGCTGCAAGAGAAGCTTTGCATGCTTCTCAGAAAAAGTCAATACACCGATTTACACAGCTGGTGGGACTATCTCTCACATGACTGTTGGCAGAATCATAAACGACAATGTGAAACTATCTGTACAAGATACAGTTACTGCAGCACTCGACCAAAATAAATAAGAGGGGAGAAAGAAACAAGACATATGGACAGCCCATGGCCTCCCTACTCCATGGATCGGTTTCCTCCCACCTACTATCTATGGGGGAAACTCAAAGTCTATGAAAACAACCCTCACACACTGCAAGAGTTGAAAAATAACAGAAGGAAAATCAGATGCATATCAGCTCCAGTTCTCAGCCAAGTCATCGACAACTTCAGTGTCCATGTGGCAGCTGTCATCCAGAGGTTCCTTAACAAACCTCTTGAAGAAGTTCAGTCACTCAAACTTTTGGGCCTCACTATCAGCCATTAATTTTATTGGACATACCACGTAGTGGTCTTTTTCTAAAATATATCATAGCAGTTTATTTAAGATGCCCAGTGGAAGCAAGGTTTCACACAAACAAAGCAGACTTCCTTATTTAAGAATAAATGTCTCCCAGAAGCCCGACCACCACCAACCTCAGGTTATCGATATGTCATTTTTCTAGACTTCTTCGCTAACTTTGTCATTCCTGAATATTAAAAAAAAAAAAATGAAGTTCACGAATTTCAAGTTTACACAGTTGTCAAAAACTAACATTGTGAACTTGCTAACAAAAACTGACATTGTGAACTCTGTTGTATATCCAATCGTACCTCTTTCCTGGAACGGTGACCATGACCTCATGTGTTATTTGCTGCAGGTCTCACACTCTCATTCTGTCTCTCTGAAAAGACCATCTGAGGAATCCTACTTCCTCAACAATCCTTTTCAAGTTCAGTCACTCAAACTTTTGAGCCTTACTGTCGGCCATTATGATCTTTCTTGGACAAACCACCAGGGCCATTTTAATAGCATTGTAGGCCTTGGGCAAAGCAATGTACTTGGGGCCCCTACCCACCCACCCACTGAAATGAAAACGAAAGCTTTCAGTAAAATTAAACATATAATTAATTGGTCGAGCAAGAATTAATCAACACAAATATTTGCAACATTTCTTTGCAGAGAATTGTTTTATAATTGGTTGGAAGTCAATGTTCTTCAGGATGTGATTTTCCATGCACATGAGTGAACGCCAGTTCATACGCTGCTGTCCTATTGTGCTGCGAAGATGATTCTTTGTTAGTTTCAATCTTGAAAATGAGCGTTCCCCCATACAGTTGGTCACCATCATGCACATGAACACTCTGAATGCGATTTCAACATTGGTAAACACAGATTTCAAGTTATCTGAAATGAGTTTGCTGTACACCGCAGGGAGAGTCACATTCTTCATCGTGGACCATGTAGTGCTTGAGCTGCTTGCATTCATTTAGAAGTTCACCGTAATCAATGTCTTCATCAGGCACAATGTTTCACCGGCTGCAAAGCCAGCGAAATGTTGCCTGAGACCAGGTCTGCTCTCGCTTTTTTGCTGAAATTAGCGGAGTCGATATAGTTTTTTACTTTTGGTTGGAAGTTCCTTCTTCTTCTTTAAAAAAGTATATGCATGTTTATATATATTTTATAATTTAGTAGTGGCGCGCTCTATTCATGGGGCCCCTAAAATCATGGGGACCTGGGCAACTGCCCTGCGTGCCTATGCGTCAAGATGGCTCTGCAAACCACTTATTCAAGTGATGCCAGGTCAGTTGTTTGGGACTGCCACTGGTAGCATGTAACCCAGTGCTACCTGCAGCATGATTGGGTTGTCAGTGACTAAACCAGCACTCTTCAATGGCTTTCCTCGTGGGGAGGGTGAATGTGACTCCCTTCCAGGAATAAAAACAACACTACACAAAGGGTGAATGAGCTCCATTCGGGAGTCAATGGCCATCGAGTAAGAAGATGGTGTCTCCTAAAAACACCCATCCAGATTGGACCAGTTTGTGGGAGCTAGGGTAGCCGAGAGGGATCGTGGAACCCTTAATGTGAGGCGGATGAGCTAGTTTTAGCCAATGGCAACGATAAAAATAGCACTGCAAAGCGGGCGTAACCCCTCAGCCCCTTGACGCAAACTAATTTCAAGATGGTGGCCATATTGAAAATGGCAGCATGCTCATTTTCGAAAGGAACCTTCCTCAACTCAACCCCAACACACCCAGCAAAAATGGATTTAATCGGACAAGGCGTTCTCCTCGAAATTGACGGAAACCAAAAGTTGACAGACGCCCGGATGGAGGCCCGCCGGACAACGCCTGTGACGACAATACCCCTTAGCCCAATTCAGGCTGAGTGGTAAAAAGTTGGATGAACTAGTATTTAGCCAGTGGCAAACACAAAACTACACCCGTTGGGAAGAGGGTGGGTATAGTGTTGCTGAAGCCGTAGAAGGCATGTTCCTCGTCCAGTGGATGACACTGCAATCCAATTATTTCCCAACACCTCTTTTGTACCATTTTCATGGTATAAGTGGGCACTGATATTTGGTGTCAGTGCTTATTTGTATAATTTAAAAAAAGTTGGCTTCCAAAGCCAGTCATTGACTGGGTACCCTCAGTCGTGCAAAGTCTTCCTTGACACTCCTGAACTTTTATCCACCTTCGAGGCCCTCTCCATGGAGGTTAAGCCAACCTGCCTTTTACAACTGCTGATAGGGGGTGTGGTTGTTGTCTCCGTTGAACGCATAACGACGATAGCTGCAACGCTAATGATCGTGCAGATCTAATGATAGCATTTATTGTGTTTTAAATGGGAGTTTTGCAAGCAAGAAAAGAAAGAATAATACCACTGCAGCACTATTGATTGTCTCCAATGTGTCCAAATGGGGGGTTTTGCAGGAAAATAACAAGTATATTTAATTGCATGGCGTTTGCACATGATTAAGGATCCTTTTTATGAGTTAACAGGTAAATCGGGTCCATTGTATTGAACGAATAGGAAATTCATGACGTGCGAACTCCCGTGAAAGGGGGGATAGTTGTGAAGTGGGTGGGGGTGGGAGGAGGTTGGGATGCCAAAGGATGATGGGAGCGGTTTGAGATGGAGGAACGAATGGGTGGATTGTTGGACTAAAAGTTGGAAAGTTGGGGGACATTACTCCAGAAATGAACACATTAAACTCACAATGCATCTCCCTCTCAACAATGCATAGGGAATCTATCTAAGTATATACTTAAGAAATATCTCTCTGGGGAAAATCCTACATGTCTGAATGCACGGGGGTCTTTTCCATAACTGCAACAATATGCATCCAGGAGGCCGATTCCATTTTTTTTATCTGCTTCAACATGACTGGAATCTCTGGTTGTAGCACACACTTAGCTATGTACCCTTAGGTGACAAATCCTGCCCCACTCGGTTCAATAAAGTGGTACTGTGAAATGCCACCGATTTGGTGTACTCCTTTGAATACTTGTTCCAAGTTCAGCAAAGCTGCATGTTCACCAAAGGAATCAGCTGTGACCAAAGTAGCTTTAATTGATTATTGCTTTACTGTTTCATAGAAATCTTGGGCACTGCTGATACATTTTCTCATTTTCACTCTATCTGCAGCAATCCCTTTAAGGGTTGCAACTAACTCCATCTACCGGTCCTTTACCATGGCTTGTTGCACTAAAGTTCCAACCATGCTTTTTACCTTGTTTTTCTGACAGAGGCTGGATGGCAGACATCACATACTTGCTCTAGAATTGGCTTGCAGGTCCATCTGGCCAGACTCTAACTTCAGTAACACCTTCAGGCATCCCAGGCAATATCTCATCCATAAATGCTTCAGCTGATGTTTTCTCATGATGCTTGGATAACCACATGAGGGGACACGTTCCCTCTGAACCAAGTTACAGATGTGGATAGTGTAACTTGTGTCTGATTTCGGTAAGCTGATTGCACCTCATCTTGGGAAATACAGGTGAAGTTTTCTGCAGAATCCATTTGTAGGACAGCCATGGTATAATCAGCTTTCAATGCTTCAGCCTCGTCTCCTTCATATCTCTCAGCCTGTTTTCGCTTCACAAAACAGTGCCTGAGGAATTTGGGAGCAAGAACACATGCAGTCATAAAGTTCTTCTACTGTGCCAGTCTGCTCACATTTGATAAATCTGCCACTGACTTCTTGTCATTGCATCCACTTTGAACTTGTTTGTTTTAATTGGTTGTCATTGGGAGGGGTATCGGTCTGGTTAAATCCACAGATATAATTATTGCTTTCAGCAAAGTAGCATTTTGCTTCATCGGCAGACACCAAACAAGATGATGGGAATTTTTTAAGTGAGGGAGTATTTCTGGAATGTATTGATGAATAGTACCAAGGGCCGTGATGAAATTCTGGTGGCACTATATGTACGGTGCCGATAGTAAGTCTACATCCCCTTTCAAAATTTTCACCTTTTGTTGCCTTATAGCCTGAAATTAAATTGCATTAAAACAGACTTTTCCCACCTGTATTTACACATCGTAAATTACAATTTCCAAGTGAAAAACAAATTCTACAAATTTCGGAAAATTAATTGAAAACACAAAACTAGAATATCTTGGTTGGATAAGTGCCCACCACCCTGAGGTCATACTTGGTGGAAGCATGTTTGGCAGCAATTATCACTGTGAGTCTGTTAGGATAGGTCTCAACCAACTTTGCACACCTTCATTGGGCAATATTTGCCCATTCTTCAGCACAAAACTGTTCAAGCTCAGTCAAGTTGCATGGGGAGCGTTGATGGACAGCAAACTTCAAATCATGTCACAGATTGTCGATTGGATTTAGGCCAGGACTCTGAGTGGGCCACTCAAGGATATTTATCGTTTTGTTTCATTTCCTTTCCGGATGTTTTCCTATAGTTCTGTTTGTTTGTTTTTTCCAGTATATTGGCTTCGATGTCTATTGGCATGCAAAATTTAAGCTCTCTGCGTTACCTGGAACATACCGATCTTTAATATCAGTCAGTGAGTCAGTCATTCAGCGAGTCAGTGGTGAGAATGAGCTTTATATGTTAGATAACAAACAATGCCAGCGAGCAACTGGTGACACTGGATAGTAGGCAAGCCTGACTGAACTGATAATGTAAATTCAGCATACATAAAAACAATATTTCAACTACAACATGTGCAAAATACTTATCGATATAACAAGATGAACTGTTCATTGATATTGTTAAGGATTTCAGAATCCGGTCTGATGAATGCATCCACACATCCTCAGACAGTTATTTCCTTAAATGCATGTTCAGATTAGCCCCATCCCCATGTCTAATGGGATTTTAAATGTGATGCATTGAGAAGGGTGAAGAATATATCCCCTCTCTTATGGGAAGCTTTTTTTCTTTACGACAGACACGTTTACACACATTTCTTTCACGAGCGCCGGCGCCCACCTTATTTTTCCTCAGCAACGTTTATGCACATATTTTTCGCGAGCACTGACGCCCGCCTTTTTTTTGAGCGCACGGGTCGTCATGGTAACAGTGCGCAAGTGGGGCAGGGTGAGCTTGGGGGGACTCTGCGGCCGCCGAGACGGGCCACATATATAAAAGAATTGGAGGTCCGTACAGGGGGAGAAGAAAGCGAGAGAGGAAGCGCGTGAGAAGAGAAGCGAGCAAGAAGTGGGCAAGCGAGTCAAATAGAAAGCGAGATCTGAAGCGCGCGAGGGAAGAAGCAAGCCAGAGAGGAAGCGCACAAGTAAGGAAGCGTGCAAGCGAGGGAGCGTGCAAGCGAGGAAGCGTGCAAGCGAGGAAGCGTGCATGTGGGTGTCTGACCAGCGCCAACAACGAGACAATTCGTCCTTCCCAGTGCTTGAGCAAGCGAGCATGTGGTGGCGTGTGGGTGTGAGCAGCGCCGACAACGAGTGAGGCACGGGCCGGTCACCAACGAGTGAGGCACGGGTCAGTCACCGACAGACCGTGTGGGTCACTGGACGTCACCAGTTTCATGAAGTGTGAGGAGATACTCGTGTCTCAGCACCAGGGTCTAAACCAGCGGCAGACGATCTGTTCGCGAGTGGGTGTACGGCAAGGCTGGGTGCTGGCGACGGACAAGACATGCACGCACACATTTCAGAACGTTTTCACTTCATGGACGACTACTCTCTGGTGAAAGAGATGACTCTTCTCCCCGCCCCCCCCCACTCCCCCCCCCAATGATCTGCTGGGTACCCTTGTCTGTTTTTAGCTGCAAGTAAGTCAACCCCCGATAAGCATCTGCTCTTTGTCTCTTTAATGTCATTTTGATTGATTTTGCTTGATTAATTATTCATTTCGATTGCTTTGGAATTTATTCATTTATTTACCTCAGGAGATAAAAAAATTTTTTAAATTTATTTTATTATTAATAAATCATTTGTTGACTTCCAACCTGTCTGTGTTTGTCCTTTCCTTCCATTGGCCTAGCATTGTCCAAACCTCGATAGACTGGGAGGTAATTACCACAGATTTGACCAAAAATAGTCAGCACACACCAGCGGTTAAAACGCTCGGCCACCCTAATTAAAATCAATCGAGATAACATTGGTACTTTGCCGAGGGCACGCTCCCCACTCAGGTAACCACGTGACCTCTAGTTAAACGGCATAATTAGACGGTGGACACTGGAACTCGTGGTTGACTGGGTGGCGTTCGTGGTTCTAAAACAACCCACTATGCCACAACGTTAATTGTGAGCGGTGGCCCCAGGTCTGGCTCTTCTGAGGACAACCGGCGATTAATCCCCCTGAGTGACAAGCTGGTGTCTCGGTACCCATGGCTGCAACAGTATTTTTCTACTCACAAGCAATGATTTCGTTAGCGTAACAAGGATTGCAAGAGATCAACTTGGATGCATCAGATGGCAGGCCGACTGAGAAATGTACTCAAGTAGTTACATCACTTCCTTTTATCTCGATTATCATGGGAATACAGCAACTTCTTGGGCATGGAATCCATCAGAGCGACCAGACCAGTAGTAGGTGCATCCAACCGCCATAATCTCACCACTATCTGGTCTCCGAACCTTAGAAATTACTGCAATACTGATATTCAAACACTGGAGCTCAGAAGACAGCAGAGACACGTGATCATCCTCTCTTAGAGTGAGGACATTCCAGGCACCCACCCGAAGGGACCGCCTCAGGTTAACCCGAGGAGACTGTCATCTGGTGGACAACACCTTAGCACCACCCAACACACACCACCACAACCCGACTCGGCAAGATTTCTCCATGGTTCTCCTCAGAACATCAAGGAATGGGGGTCCTGAAGGCTTTACCCCAATCCCATCATCCGGTGAGCTGCCCTGTGAAGGGCAGCTGCACAGGAGGTACTCCCACGGAGTGGGTTTTCAGTGTCATTTGTTTTGTGTATGTTGCAGTATGAAGTGTTTTACGTGGCCAGAGTACAAATCCAGCTACCAAGCAAGCTCCTAAAAAGAGGTAACCCAACTGCAGAAGGACGTCTGCAGACACAGTTGGGCACCAAATATGGATGGCCGTTAGCTCACAATAAGCTCTTCCACCCTTTGACAGGTGTCTTAAAAAAAAATCCTGCTGGGTGTCCATATCCATACACCCTCCTCACCAATAAACCTTTTAGGGAGACTAAGCCGCCAACAGCCTTACCATGAAACAGGTTAGTACAGGTTTACATGGAACCTGCCACAAGTCACAGATCTGATCTGGCCTGACCTGACAAAAAGCTACAGGACTGATCAAATCTCTGATTACAGCAACACTTTAACACTGACCAAGGTTTTGCTGGTGATGGAAAATTCCACTGTAAAAAATGTTTTAGCTGAATAATTCAGCATAACTATGATCCCAACCTTCAGGGCAGAGAATCTTCGTTATTGGGGGTCAGATCTCCCAATATTTTACATGTTTATAAACTTTCGATAACACTTTTTAAAAACTGTGCATTTCGAGTCTCCAATTTGTTTTAAGAAAAATGAGCCTGATGTGTTCTTTGTATGGAATGGCCCTCCTGGTGAAACTCCCAAAATCCAGACTCACTGCTCACCTCCACTCATTCATGCCTCTCTTTTTCCCCTCACATGTGGAGCCAACTTCCTCAATCTCTTCAATCTCAATTTCCCCTCCAGGGTTTCAGGACAGCTGTTCACCACCATCTCAGGTCATCTCCCACCCACAACCATGATCTTTTTGACCCCCATCGACCCTCCCCAAGCCCACCTTTTCCCAGTTTTTAAGCGTTTCCTTCCATTTCGATTATTGAGAGTTTGTGGCTGTATCCATCTCGTTTACACCCTGTATCCTCCCCTTGCTCTAATTCTTCCCCACATTCTTATTTCTCCGAATATTCCTCTTCGTCCCTGTACGCTGCTGTTGGTATGTTGTTGGTATGTTGTCGTTCATTCGTTCGTTCGTTTTCTCTTTCTCTCTTTCTCTCTTTCCCTCTGTCTCTCTGTCTCTCTCTGTCTGTCTCTGTCTCTCTCTCTCTCTCTCTCTGTCTCTGTGTCTCTCTCTCCTGTTTTTTTTGTTCCGCTATGTCCTGGTCTATTCTGTGTTCTAGCTCCTCCATGAGCCTCGACACTGTATACAAAAATAAAACTATTGCTTGAAACTGCTCAACCTGTGGCCAAAGGTTCCTCCAAACCACATCCCACCACTTGATTGTCATTTTCCAGGGAGTTGATATATATTCCTTCTCCAAACAGGAGGCTTAACGTCTGATATTCCACACTCGTTAAATCCTCCCACAAGCAAAAGCCACCCAATGAGCCACTGAGAATCTTATACAATGTCAGTAGGTGGATTTTCCTTGTGGGGCTGATACCCCACAAATAAAAGAACAGGTGCTTTGACATGCAGATTAATCTGATGCATCTGTTGGAGCTACCTCAAAACTGACAAATGACATTGTATTTTAGGATGTTAAAAAAAAGATACGTTTAATGTTTTCACTTTCATGCAATAAATAAAGTTTACTTTTCAATGTGTGGGGACAAGATGAGATACTGTATAAAACTGTGTGAGAAAGAGTTTTATCATTAGTAGCTAGTACGGCCTGTAATTCCCAGAAGCTAAAAGCTTACATGGCGTACTCTAGAATGGACAAAGAAAGTCAATGTCTGGGATTGCCAATGGGTGAGTTTCATAAGAGAAGCACAGATTTTTATGGTTTGGGGAATTTGGGGGGTAAGGGGGCATGTTTTTGGGGGATTTTTTTTGGAACTTGTGTGATAAAGGATGATGGCCTTTCCTGCGCTCTGTGGAATTAATTTCTCCAACAGTTTATTGTCGATCTTCACGTTTAAATCACTAAAATATAAATAAATGCACCAACGATTTGGAGTTGACACCTTACTATTGAAATTAATCAAAGTTTTATTCATAGTATCTGCATGAATATAGCGTGATCACACTGACATGGTGCTCATGGTTAGTGTTACATTACTTTCACACAACTACAAATACTCAAGGCATTGAGCTTGAGAGCTGTATTCTCAGATAGCTTTTGAAAAAAAAAAACTTTCCCACTTCATGAGCAACGTGAGCACATGGGCCCTTTGCATTTGTTAGGAAGTCAGACAAAGCTTGTTCTGTTGTGCTACTTCATTCATCCCCTTATCCTTAAAAAAAATGCTGCTGTATGGGGGAACACAAAAATATCACAGACAAAGGAGAACGGATTACCCCCTTCTCTGATTTGGACCTTCCTCACATTAAAACCACTGTGGCGGTACCATGAGGTGCCGTAATTGATGAGCCTTCGAATGGGAGATCGAATCAAATTGTAGAATATACAAAAAGTTAAAACGTAGTTGTTAAAAAATCGTTGCAAGAAATTGTGGTTTTAAAATGAACTAGATTTGTAACTACTGTGTGACATTCAGAAGGTAAAATGAAATATTTTGAAGTTCACTTTTCATGATCAGTGACCGAGTATGTGGGCATACAGGTGATGGCAGGTGGAACAGCTTTGATGCAGAGGCCAGGCTTGCTCACAGGGCACTTCGAACTATCACCCTGCTGCGTTACAACAGCCCCGAGTTTGACAGGTTTACCATCGAGATGAAGCAGCGATCGCTGGAGATGTTCAATTTCAGCTACGGGGATGATAACGTAAGAATAAATTTTAACAATTGCGAGAAATGTACATGAAGTGAAATTACAAAAAACTAAATTGACAAATACTTGGAAGAGACTTCAAATTTGTCATTGACTTTTGTTGATAACTAAGCTTGGACATACAAAGGCAGTTTGAGGATGATGTAGACTTTTATTTGAGAGAATATGAAAGGACAAAGAAGTTGATGAAACATCAACAACTTCTCAGTTATTCTGCTGCCACACACAGACACTTGTGCCATCAAGTTGGAAAGGCCTTTATGTTATCTAGATATTCATATTTGTGACTGTTACGCAGCAATTTCAGGACCTGTTTCGACGCCTTCATTGTTCACAAACTTAATGCCTCTCAATGTTCAATAAATGGTCCATAGATTAAAATCACAAGGTGGCAAATCTCTCGACTGTATGGGGGACAATTGAGAAATCTTCAAACAATCTCCACTAGAGTACGAGTGATCACATTTGACGTTTGAGTGTGAACAGGACCACTATGGTCTGCAACCTCAAACATAAACCTACTCCAAATTACACAAACAATCCACCAAGGTCCCTCCTGCATTCCAAGTCACACACAAAGCAATGATTTCTATCTGGTCTACAAACTTCCACATTCTCTTCAATCTCATTCCTCCCTCCAGGTCTACAAGACAGTTGTTCACCACAATTTCAGATCATCCCCAATCCCAAGCCATGATCTTTTCAACCCCTGCCACACCTCCCCTTACCCCCCCTCCTCCCTACTCCAAACACATCTCCTGAGGCTTTCCTTCTGTATCCACCTCATCCAACCCATGCATCCTTCCCTTTCCTTCATTCCTTCACACATCCCTTATTTGTCCAAGTCTCACTCTATTTTGTCCTTCAACCCTGCCGTCGGTATCCCCTCCCCCCTTCGTTCTGCTGTTCTTTTTGTTCTGTTGCATCCTGATCAGTTCTGTTTTAAAGCTCTTCAATGAGCCTTGACTGTGTACAATTTTTTTTTCAAAAGAAGGGATTACAAGGGGATTTGAAAGAGATGTTTCAACTAATGAAGGGTGTGGACAAGACAGGAGCAGTGGAGTTTTCAGCAGTGGACAGTGTTAGATATGTGGGCAATAGCTTGAGGGTAAAGAAGATGAGAGTTAGGACAGTGTTAAAGCAGAAGTTTTTCAGTCAGAGAATGGTTAATGCATGGAATTGTCTTCCTAAAAAGGTAGTGGCAGTGGAGGGGGTGGATAGATTTAAATGTGAATTAGATACTGTGCCTATAGAAAGTCTACACCCCCTTTCAAATTTTTCACCTTTTGTTATCTTATATCCTGGAATTAAATTGCATCAATTCAGACTTTTACACCTTTATTTACACATCATAACCCACAACTTCCAAGTGAAAAACAAATTCAACAAATTTCAGAAAAATAATTTAAAATACAAAAGTAGAATATCTTGGTTGGATAAGTGTCCACCCCCCTTATAATAGAAATTGTAAATTAGCTCTGGTGTAACCAATCACCTTCAAAATCACACATCAAGTTAATTGGCCTCCACCTGTGTTAAATTTTACTGATGATTATTTGAGAATAAAATAAACTGTTGCTGTGGATTTTCTCTGCTGGGTAGTGCATTCCACATCAAAGACTCAATCATGAGCACCAACGAGCTTTCAAAAGACCTCCAGGATAAAGTTGTGGAAAGGCACAGATCATGTCAGGTCAGGTCAGGTATGGGAGCATGTGCTGGAGCAGCATGACGCTGCGTCCACTTTCTGCCAATACTCCAGATGCCTGGCCCATCCCCATCTCCTTGAGATACCGATCAACCTGCTGCAGCCACGAGGCATGTGGTCGGCCCATTGGCCTCCTCCACTCATGAGGCTCCCTCGCTGAGAGAATCTGGTGAGCAGGATCAGCATCAGGAAAACGAGCCACATGTCCGTACAGCCGCAGCTGACGCTCTATGCAGGTAACAAATCTCATTTGAGTCTCTCGCAGCAACCACTCGGACACAAAGTCAGACCAGCGATAGCCAAGGATTCTTCGAAGAGACCTGGTACCAATTGAATGAAGTCTCAGATCCCTGGTCAGAGTCAAAGTCTCACATCCGTAGAGTAAGACTGTAAGCACCAAGGACCTGAAGACTTTCTCCTCCTGCAAAGGTAAATCCTGAAGGCTTTGCCCCAATCCCATCATCCGGTGAGCTGCCCTGCAAAGAGCAAAATCACAGGAGACTCCCACAGAGTGGGTTTTCAGTTTTCTTTGCATTTGTGGGTTTTGCAGAATGAAGTTTTTTTAATGGAGGCCAGAGTGCAAATTCTGCCACAAACCTCCAAAAAAAAGTAACCCAACTGCAGGAGGACGTCCGCAGAAACAATTGGGCACGAGGTATGGATAGCCGTTGGCTCACAAGGAGCTCCTCCACCCTCTGACATGTTTTGTATTTAATGCTGCTGGGTGTCCATATCCATACACCCTCCTCACCAGGAAACCTGCTGGGGGAGACAGTTTAGTCGCTGACCACCTGACCATGAAACAGATTAGTACAGGTTTACATGGTACCTGTAGCAAGTCACAGATCTAATCTGGCCTGACCTGACAGATCAGGGTATGGGTATTAAAATCTTTCCAAGGCCTTGAATATCCCTTGGAGCAGTCAGGACAATCATTAAGAAGTGGAAGGGGTATGGTACCACCAAGAACCTGCCTACATCATGCCGTCCCTCCAAACTGGATGACCAAACAAGGAGGAGACTGATCAGAGAGGCCACCAAGAAGCCAATAGCAACTTTGAAAGAGATACATGGCTTTATGCCAAATCTGGTCACTGTGTGCATGTGACACCAATATCCCAAGCACTCCACAAGTTTGGCCTGTACGGTGGGGTGGCAAGAAGGAAGCCATTACTCAAAAAATCCCACCTTGAGTCCCTTTTGAGGTATGCAAAAAAACCACTCAGGAGATTCTGAAGCCATGCGGCAAAAGGATTTGTGATCTGACGAAACCAAGATGGAACTTTTGGGCCCAAATGCAAAATGTTACATTTGGTGCAAATCCAACACAGCACATTTCCCAAAGAACACTATCCCTACTGTGAAGCATGGTGGTGGCAGCATCATGTTATGGGTACGTTTTCCATCAGCAGAGACTGGGGCACTTGTCAGGAGAGATGAGAAAATGGAACTAGCAAAATACAGAAAAACCCAAGAGGAAAACCTGCTGCCCTCTGGAAAAAAAGCTGAAATTGGGACAGAAGTTTACCTTTCAGCATGACAATGACCTGAAGTATAAAGCCAAAGTTACACTGGAGTGGCTAAGGAACAAAAAGGTAAAGATCCTTGAGTGGCCCAGTCAGAGCCCCGACTGAAATCCAATTGAAAATCTGTGGCATAACTTGAATATTGCTGTCCATCAATGCTCCCCACACAACTTGACTGAACTTAAACAGTTTTGTGCAGAAGAATTCGAAAATATTGCCCAATCAAGGTGTGCAAAGTTGGTAGAGGCCTATCCCAACAGATTCACAGCTGTCAGGTCAGGTATGGGAGCATGTGCCAGAACAGCGCGTCGCTGCGTCCACTTTCCGCCGGTACTCCAGGGGCCTCCGTCTGGCCATCCCCCAGGCAGATGCCAGGCCCATCCCCATCTCCTTGAGATGATGGTCAACCTGCTGCAACCACGAGGCACGTGTTCGGCCCACTGGCCTCCTCCACTCAGAGAATCTGGTGAGCAGGATCAGTGTCAGGAAAACGAGCCACATGTCCATACAGCCACAACTGACGCTCACGGACCATGCAGGTAACAAATCTCATCCGAGTCTCTCTAAGCAACCGCTCGTTGGACATGAAATCCGACCAGTGATAGCCAAGGATTCTCCGAAGAGACCTGGTACCAAAGGAATTAAGTCTCCATCTCAGATCTTTGGTCAGAGTCCAAGTCTCGCATCCATAGAGCAAGACTGGAAGTACCAAGGACCTGAAGACTCGGACTTTCATCCTCCCGCACAGATACCGGCAGCGCCACACCCCATGATCCAGTGAATCCATGACTCCCCAGGCCCGACCCAGACGTCTGTTGACCTCTGACTCACAGCCAGCAGAGACATGAATATCACTGCCAAGGTAAGTGAATCTCTCCACGACCTCAACATCCTCACCACAAACAGACACATACAGGACAGCAGCATCCAATATGTCACCGAAAGCCTGGATCTTAGTTTTGACCCAAGAAACCCGTAATCCCAGTGGCTCCGACTCCTCATTCAGCACATCGAGGGCCCCCAAAAGGATATCTAAAGTCTCCGCAAAGATGACTGCATCATCTGCAAAATCAAGATCCGAGATCTTGACATTCCCAAACGATGCACTGCAGCTTGATTTCTCTGACATCCTCCCTAAAATCCAGTCCATACAAGTGCTGAAAAGTGTGGGGGCCAGTACACACCCCTGACGAACTCCAGTAACAACTGGAAAAAAGTCAGAGATGGTACCACCACACTTCACAACACTCTCAGTACCAGAGTAGAGTTCAGACATCAGATCGATCAGTTTTGGTGGCACCCCACGAAGACCAAAAATCCTCCAGAGGACATCCCGATTCACTGAATCGAACGCTTTACAGAGATCAACATAGGCTGCAAGCAGCCCCTGCCAAAACTCTCGTCTGCTTTCGGTGGGGACACGAAGAGCAAGGATACGGTCAATCGTTGACCTCTTTGGTGTAAAGCCTGACTGCTCTGGAGGCTGGTGCTCAAGCAGATGGTGGCGAACCCTATGAAGAATTATCCTAGCAAAGACCTTGCCCGGCACTGAGAGCAGCGTCACCCCTCGGTAGTTGTTGCAGTCTTGGCGATCACCCTTCCCTTTCCAGAGAGGAACAACAAGGCCCCTCTTCCAATCAGTTGGGATGATGCCTGTGTTCCAGGCAGAGCACAAAACTGCATGCAACGACACGAGTGCAGCATTTCCACCAGCCTTGAGAAGTTCAGCATGGATGCCACAGATCCCTGGAGCTTTGCCCCGTTTCAACTGGTTCACCGCAGCCCGTGTTTCCACAAGCGAAGGTGGACCACAGTTGATTCGAGGGTCAGCAACAGGGATTGTAACACCCTTGACATCCAACTCGACAGCTGGGGGATCAGCCTGGTACAACCGCTCAAAGTAACCGGCCCAGCGGGCCTTCACTTCAGACTCCTCTGTCAAGAGCTTACCACTCTCTGCTCTAACTGCAGTGCTCCGAGGGATGGGCTTGGATGAACGTAATGCGCGAATTCCCCTGTAAGCGGGACGAGAATCACATGTCCACAGGTGATGCTCTACCCCCTCACAGATTCCTCGCACATAGGCCTCCTTGTCCACCCTCAGTGCACGTACAGTTTTACGCCTCAGCTCCCTGAACAGCTCAGCTCTGCCATTCAGCCTGGCCCTGCGACTCTGGTCAATGGTATCTAGTGTCCCTTGAGAGAAAAAATTCTTCTTTGCCCTGCGGTGAGTTCCAAGACATCCACCGGCAACATCAAGGACGGTGGTCTTGAAGGCACTCCACAACTCTTCAGGACCCCCCAAAGCACCCAGACCCCCAAATGTCCACTCAGCCTGTTCGCAAACTCCTCAGCTACTCTCTCATCCCTGAGCTTGCCAACATCCAGCCGAGGCTGGGATGGTACCATTCTCCAGGATTTAAGGTGCAGCTTTAGAGTTGCTACAACAAGCCTGTGGTCAGTATTGAGGGACTGAGCACTCCGGTAGACCCTGCAGTTCTGGATCATCCTCCAACGACCGTCAATGAGGACATGGTCAATCTCCTTTGCCACACCGCCAGCGTTGGAATACCAAGTCCAGCGATGAGCTTGTGGGCGCTGAAACCATGAACCAGCCACCCACGTCCATGACTTCTTGCAAAGTCAAGGAACTTAGTGCTATTCTGGTTCATAGTTCCTGACCCATGGGGACCAACACACACCTCATAACCATCCCTATCAGTTCCAGTCGATGCAATGAAATCCCCCAAGACTAGAAGTGTATCTCATCTGGGGCACTGATCAACCACATACTCGAGCGTGGCGTAGAATGCATCTTTCACGGTGAGATCACTCGCCTCAGTCGGAGCATAAACAGAGACCAGGGAAATGACACCTAAGGAGTGACGAATCCTTAATCTCATAATACGCTTGTTGACCAGTGTTACCTGAATTATCATTGGGGTCAGCTTATTGGACACAGCTACAGCAACTCCTTGGGTATGGTAACCATCAGAGCGACCAGACCAATAGTAGGTGTAACCACCCACCATTATCTCGCCGTAATCTAGTCTCCGAACCTCAGAGAGAGCTGCAATCCCGATGTCCAAACGCTTGAGCTCAGATGATAACACAGACAGGTGATCATCCTCTCTTAGTGATAGGACATTCCAGGCACCCACCCGAAGGGACCACCTCAGGTTAACACAAGGAGACCGCCGTCTGGTGGACGACACCTCAGCACCACTCCGACACACTTTCCTGCAATCTGACCCAGGGATGTTACCCCATGGTTTCCCTCCTATCATCAAAGATTGGGGGTCCCGAAGGCTTTGCCCCAATCCCGTTATCCGGTGAGCTGCCCTGCGAAGGGTTTTCAGACTTTTTTGCGTTTTTGTGTTTTGCGGAATGAAGGGTTTTACGGTGGCCGCAGTGCAAATCCTGCCACCAACCTCCTAATAAAAAAGTAACCCAACTGCAGGAGGACATCCGCAGACACAGTTGGGCGCTAGATATGGATGGCCGTTGGCTCACAAGGAGCTCCTCCGCCCTTTGACAGGTTTTGTTTTTAATCCTGCTGGGTGTCCATATCCAAACACCCTCCTCACCAGAAAACCTGGTGGGGGAGATGGTTTAGTCGCCGACAACCCGACCATGGAACAGGTTAGTACAGGTTTACATGGTACCTGTAGCAGGTCACAGATCTAACCTGACCTCAGAGCTGTAATTGCTGTCAAAGGTGCTTCCACCAAGTATTAACTCAGGGGTTGGACACCTATCCATCCAAGATATTCTAGTTTTATATTTTTAATTAATTTTCTGAAATTTGTAGAATTTGCTTTTCACTTGGAAGTTGTGGGTTACGATGTTTAAATAAAGGTGGAAAAAGTCTCATTTAATGGAATTGAATTCCAGGCTGATTTAATGGAATAAGGCAACAAAAGGTGAAAAATTTTGATAGGGGGTGTACATTTTCTTTTGGCACTGTAGGTGCCTAGATGCATTGTAGATGGAGGGGTGTGGGGATATTGGCAGGACTTGAAGGTAGCTTGTGTGTGGATGAGTGATGATTTCTGGGGTTGGTGCAGTGCAGTCATGATGGGCCTAATGGCTTCCTCCTGCACCATAGTTCCTTGTGTGTGCCAAAGCTATCCCCTGTCCTGATGCTCTTTCATGACCCACAGAAAACAATCCAAATTCCGAGCCGAACCTTTATGGGGGCACTGCATCAGTAGCAGAACTGCAACCGTTAGAGAATGGTGCACTCCTCTGGACCAAACTTGTTCATGACTCCTGGTCCAACATGGATAGATTCATTCACTCCCATGCTCGGAATGGAGCATTGGTTTGACTGAAAGTTTCTTTGGCAAGGGCTACAATCCTGGATGGGTTGCCACTCTGATGCAGGACATGACTGAGGCAATGTGTTCAATGTGCCGGCAATAGCTGTCCACTCTTTTCGAAGGACACCGTGGGATCTTTAACATCCAGGAACTCATGCTAGCAGACGGGACCCCCGGTTTAACAACCATCCAAGGAACGGCACACACATTAATGAATTGTACTGCCTGTGGAAGTGATACTTTATAGTGAGGGTGAGATTCTAACCCAGGCTAGACTGTCCAAAGGTGAGTGAGCGTACCGCTAGGCTATCCTGTTAGCCTCCAAAACAATGAGAAATGAAACTAGAAAGCATCTGAAAATGCAAAGGTCGTCTGCTTTGAATTCAGACCTTCTTCTTCTTCTTCTCCTCCATGGTAAAAAGTTATGGCACACACACACACACACACACACACACACACGATTGCAAAACACCGTCTCCCACTGCACAGGGGGCGGGCTAACTTGAAAGCATCTGAAAATGCAAAGCCTGTCGCTTTGTATTTGGACTTCTTTCTCTTCTTCTTCTTCTTCTTCTTCTTCTGTCTGCTAAATGCCACATTTGACCTCTTGACCAAATTCTTAACTTTTCTTCACCATATTCTCATAATAAAGCTTTGTTGAAAATTTGTTGTCAAAAGCTCAAATGGTAAAAAAGTTACAGCCGACAGACAGACACACAGACGTGATTGCAAAACCCTGTCTGCCACTGCGCGGGCGATGGGTTGAAAATAATAAACCTCAGCAGCTATGTAAGTACAAGTCACATCAGAAGTCTTTTGGTCATAAATGTGATATTTCTATGTGCAGGTGAACATGTTTGTGGAGGGATTCTACAATGCACTATTACTGTACGCGCAAGCACTACATGAAGCAATGCTGCATGAGGATCACATGCCCAGTGGTGATGAAATTATGCGACACATGTGGAACTGCACCATTGCTGGTAGGCTAATGATGCATGTCGTGCACCTCTTCTTGCAATCCCCACACCTTGCATATTTTGCGTTGCTTTTGCTTTTGTGCAAACAGCAAAGAAAAAAATTTCCCAGCTCAGACCCAACAAGTTGACAGCAATCTTGCACAAAGTAGGTGTCTGATTTAAATAGGCCATATCAAGCACAACATCAGGCAGGATTGTTATTTCTGACACAAACGTTCATCAACGCCTGTCACTGGTGACTGGGATTGCACAACTAGTAAAGGAAGAAAACAATCCAGCTTCCATGGATTGAAAGCATGAATTTACAGCACACAGATGCAGATGAAATTCAAACATGTTCAACAATGCCTTTTTATCTTGTTCATTATATTATGAACTATTTACATATTCTGCTTCAAAAATGAAATGTTTCAAAAATGGAATGCAATACTGTATATCCTTTTCCTGCTTTCCTAACTTTTCTTCCCCCTTTTCCCCCAACTCCCACGACTGCCCATAACTGTTCCACCCTCCATTTTCTCATTTTGCTTTTTATCAATTAGTTTATGATGAATAAGCACAGATAGGCACGTTAGATATACTTGTGTCACAGGTATCGCAGGCACAGTGATTATAGATGCCAATGGAGATAGCGAGGGTGATTACTCCGTCATTGCTTTGACAGACACCGAGAGAGGTACTCAAAAGGTACGTAAAAATGACAAGTTCCAGATGTATTAATTACATTCATCCTTTTGTGGACATTCAATTTATCTCTGAACCTGAAATGTCTATTTCTTCATTAAGACCAATAGACCATAGTATAATGATAAATACAAGCTACTGCTGTACACAAAGAACTCCATTCATTATGATTTACATCTGAATTGATCTTTCCAAAAACCATTCCAAAAAATTTTTCACATAAATAATATGGAACTTCCAAGATGCATCAAGTGCTGGGCTGAAAAACATGAACCACATTTTTTTTATATCTCTCTATATCTCTATCTTTCTATTTCTCTCTCTCTCTCTGGTCTGGCAAACACAATCTATAGGAAAAAATTATAATGGCAAGAAAAAATAAAAGATATCTGCGATCACAAAGCTATCCCCCAGCACCTGCGATCCAATCATGGCTATATATTTTTCTGACTGCCCCATGACCTTGACCTTCAACATTTAGGGATAGAGTGTAAATTGAGAAAATGTGTCCACATCCACAATCTATCCATAAAACTCGACATCATGAAAATCTGAGGAAAATCATTCAAGTTCTGATCAAAAAGGTGTTTTTTGTTAATTAGGTCACAATCTGAAAAAGTAGGTCAAGGCCACAAAACAAATATCAGGTGCACAACTGCAGTGCAGGTACACTATTATGATCCAAGAAGATCTTGGAAGGCCAAGCAGTCTTTGAGATTCCGCATTGGCAAAATTGGGCCATGAAATCATGAATTTACAGCACACAGATGCAGATGAAATTCAAACATGTTCAACAAGTGCCTTTTTATCTTGTTCATTATGAACCATCTACATATTATGCCGTGATGTTAAAATTAGGTCAAGGTCAAACAAAATTATGTCAATCCTACATACTTTGAATTACCATTATTGGGGCAAAATTTGATTCCAAAAGTCCTTAGACATTGGCAAAAAAAGAGGGAGAAAACCATAAATGTTGGTTAAATACTGTGATGTGGAAAGGGGTGGGGGATCCATACCAAGGCTATGGTAACTGTAGCATGGTCCATGTGTTTTAAGTAGGTTAGATTGTCATGTAACAGGGATCTGTCAGAGTAAGTCATTTGTTACAAGTGATGCTGAGGAGGCAGTTTATGTAATTCATCGACAGTGCAGACAGATGAATTATGTATGTGTAAATACCTCTTTTTTGTGTACGGGCCTAGGTAAGGACTTCCCATCACAGGCACATGTGTCAGGTATGCAACTCGGTCCATTGCAATCTCTCTGTCCAGTGTGTGCCATCTATGGTGGTGCAGTGTGCTGTGGAGCTGGAAGTGGCAATGTACATTTATTATTATTGGGGCCATTCCTTGTGGGCAGCAACTCAGAGGAGAAGAGGAAGGAGGAGGAAGAGGAGAACTGAAATGAGATGACGTGAACCAAGAGAGGCCTCATGTGGAAGGAGGATGAACAACTGGTTCATGGACGAGTTTGAGAAGCAGAGATTATTGTTTCGCTACAGCCTGGTGTTGTTGCAGTGGTTAGGGCAGCGGCTTGGGATCCAAAAGGTCCTGAGTTCAAGCCCCGTTGGGCCACTGAATTAATACACCAGGGGGTTGATTCAGCCTGTCATCCTTCTGAGGTCGGCGAAGTGAGTACCAGTGTACTGGGCCGGTGTATACCTCGGTTAAAATAGGTGTACCATATCCCTGTCATAAGAGGCGACCAGGGTTGCGTCAGGAAGGGCATCCGGTGTAAAACATGTGCCAAATCACTATGCGGATCATACGGATGATCCGCTGTGGCGACCCCTAATGGGAGCAGCCGAAAGAAGAAGAAGAAGAAGATTATTGTTTCGCTCTGAAGAAGTTTTGGGATAGACCCAAGCTGGTATCACCCTGCCTTTAGAGAGGAGAAGAAAGACCTCAGACAAGACAGGTCCACGTGCACGGAGTGCAAATAAGTACTTTGAGAAGGAAGAAGAAGTACCGACCAGGAGGCCTCATCGGGGAAAAGGACAAAGAGGACCACATGGCCTGGTTGAAGGCCTACTCCTCACCAGCCCTGCTTATAGCTGTTTTACTTCGCCTTTGGACACCATCGTCACTGGCTCTCATCTCTCCTGGTTTCTTAAAGTGGACTGCATGGAGTCCTGCATCCACCCTGCGCACCGTAGACAAAGGAAAATCCCTCCTGCATTCTTGTCTTCTTGTATGGGTGTGATCTGTGGCACCCAGTGGGTTAGGCTTTGTGTTTTATTTCTCACCATTGTATATAGCTTTACATATTCCCATTCTCCTCGTTGTGTATTTTGACTCGCTTGGTTCATTCCGTTTATGATCACATCTTGTCTACCTTCATCCTTGTACTTTGCTCGACAAAATAAACCCTTTAAAAGGTAAGAAAACATGTTTGAGATATCTGCTTTTTGTGTTTGTGCCGTCGATTTTGGCTCATTTGGGTGACCTTGGGGAAGAGTAAAGTCAAGTAATTATAATTGAACACAGTGCCATACAAGACCGTTTGGGCCATCTCTTGGGCCGAAAGATTCCGACTCTGAGGAATCCTCTGTTAACGGGTACTCAGACGCGACAATACTCTTAGGGGTGTAATACCTTGACCTTTAACCTTGAGGGGTATGATGTAAATTAAGTGTAAATGTGCATTGCTCTAGGAGTCTAGACTATCTAGAGAGGGCAATTTCATTCTGATTAGATAAAGCTTCGTCTAGTTATGATTAAAAAAATATAAAAAAATTCTATGATTAGGTTATGACTTTAAAAGTTGTCAAGGTCAAAAAAATGTCAACCCCGCATATTTTTAGTTCCATTAATGATGCAAAATTTATTTTGCAAAGTCCCAGCTAGTTCTGAGATGCAGCTTGGACATTGGCAGAAAGACAATGGAGAAAACCCTAAATGGTGGCTTAGTACTCCTGGGGGGGGTCTAAGAAACTCTGAGGTACAATTAACAATTGGGCACACTAATTGTTGAAACAAACTCTACAATCGGAAAAGCCTCCCCCCCCCCCCCCCCGATCCTATAGGAGGCTTAATAAATAAATCGCCTCACCTGACAGCGAGAGCAGTCAGGTGGGTGATTTGTTCACCTAACTAATGCAACTGATATGAATGGTTCTAAAAAACAGGCTGAACTCTGCTTGCATAACTACAGGCAATGCCAATCTCCACGTGAGGAATCATACAATTTGGGAGGGGAGTTGAAAATAACATGAAAATTAACATTTCTCAAGTTTATCTCATTGGCTGTAAGATTGATAGGAAGCTTGACGAAGAAATTAAGTTTACAGAGATTTAAGGATCTTGGAAGAGTTTTTAATGAAAGTACAATGGTGAAAACAAATGATTGACATAACATTCTATCCTATCCTATGCGATTGGATTATGGGAGTGGACCTCAAATCCCGAAACTTTCCATATTTTATCTGCATGCTTGTTTTGGAGGATTTCATATAATTCTCAGAAACAGTTCCATGCACTTTTTTAAAGGTCATTGGGAATTACTATGGCCACTGGGCGAAGTTTGAGGAAACACCGGGAATGGAAGACTGGTGGCCACGAAACCTCTCAAGAAAAACAACTCCTCAGGGAGTCTCCGACACCAGCTCCATGTGCCAATCATGTTAGTCGTGAGTTCAGATTTGTTGTACCGCCAATGTTAACCATTTGTTGATGTCATTATATTCCTATTGATTTAGTCACTTAAATAGCTTTCCGAGGACAGCCCATTAAATTTATTACTTTGGTTTAATATTGTCTGTTATTCTTCACAGATGGCTTGACTTATGTGAAGACGGTTGCTATTGTGATCGGAACATTGCTGCTCTGTCTGATACTTCTAGGAATATTCTTCTTTCTGTGAGTTGAAAACAAAAGTTTATTCCCTGCACATCTGCAGCAAAATTCCACCCCAAATTGTTTTACTTTCGTACAAAGGATGGTGAACCTGAAACAAGCTTCTCTTGGTCTTTGTTTAAAGAAAATTATAAGCTTTTTCATTTTCAACACAAATGGGGTTAATTATGTTTTCTACCAATGTTTACACTTAAACTATTTAATATTTGTTGATGTTGTCTTTCCCTTACATACTAGGAGGAAGTACAAGGTATTTATAGTGAAGAAGAAGAATTGGGCCGAACAGAGCTCAGAGAAACACCATTACCTGAGGGAAGACTCCATTGAATCAAACTGCAGCACTGCTTGAGGAGTTTAACGTTGACTCCTAAATGGCACAGCAAGGGCAAACACTTTCGACATGATGCTTGTCCAGTGAAAAAGCAAGATACAGCCACGACATTAATCCAGTCTGTACTTTCCCAACATGTGACTTTTCAATTTGAATCGATTTTGGGTACTTATCATGGGGTTTTTTGGGGGGAAAATATGGATGCCACCACAGTGAATGATACATGTAGCTGGCAATTTTTTGATAGACCACAGCAATACATATAGGCTGAGAGATTCCACATGTGTGGATTAAATTCAAAATTCCAACAAATTATAATTGCACGGTTAGGTACATACCTTTTTTTTCATTCATTCATATTTATGATTATGGTCATGACAAATGTAACGATGGTTGTCAAACGCTTTTAGCACATTGGGTGACAAACGAGCGATGTAAGTTGTGCTTTCTGATTCTATGTCGCCGCTTCCTTGTGTATCCTTGTACATCCTCAAGCGATTGTGAAATTAATTATCACAATGCACAAAATGTGCAGGTCGACAATAGGGTTTACCAAGAGCAGACATGACGAAGGTCTGTCGATTGCCACTGTGGGAAGCAAGGTAAAGCTGAGAAAGATGAAGGACGAATGCCTGAAACGTTAGCTTCACTTTGCTCCCCCATGGCTTTTGGCATAACTTTCATTGACTCTCAACTGATAAAACTTATCAATTGAATTGTCTGCTGACAGACTCACGCTGACCGTGATGAAGTCTCGTATTCTGCATTTTAACTGCTTATTTTATCATCAATGGTTTGGAAGAGTCATGAGGTTAAAGTCCGGAGGATGTGAATACAGTCCAGAGGTCAAAGTGCTGTTGAGTGGAATGTTTCTTTGTTTACGTGTCTGTCTGTAGGTGTGTGTGTGTGTGTGTGTGTGTGTGTGTGTGTGTGTGTGTGTGTGTGTGTGTGTGTGTGTGTGTGTGTGTGTGTCTGTTATTACCTCCACCACCGAAGGTGGACGGAGGTTATGTTTTCATGCCTGTCTGTCTGTGAGCAGGATATCTCAAAAAGTTATGAACGGATTCGGCCAAAACTTGGTGGACAGGTTACAGGTTGGGTGTGTGACAAGGACGAATTGATTTGATTCTGATGAAAATCTGGATCCAGATCCGAATACGAGAATTTTGTAACTTTTAAAAGTAATTCTTCACCATTGAGCGATTGGGGATAAAATTATATATAGCATGATATTTCAAAAAGTTGTGGACATACTATGACAAAAAAACTTAGTGGAGGAGTTGGGTGCAGGTCTGACCTAGAATAGTGGAGGATGTAGATTTGTCCTATCAGTAGGATACAAAACGCAAACTGTTCAGCTTGGTGGAGGTATGTCCTCTACAGAGGGCTGTTCTAGTTCTGTCTGCAAGTGTGTCTATCTGATTGTATGTGCATCTGTCTGTTAGTTTATCTGCATGTTTGTCTGTATGTCTGTGTGCACATCTTGGCAGAGCTGGAATATGAAGCAAACAGAAAAGTTTGACAAAGCATGTCTCAATGTTTCTTGTTGACCAGCAAAAGGAAAGGGGGGCAGGGGGTAGGTGGGAATCATCTCATTCATCATTAATGGATTATCTTTGAATCGTGGATGGTTTAGCATTTGATAAATAATTACATTTGAGACCTGCGTACATATTTTTGTAATATCTTTGTCACACCAAAAGAAAAAAACAAACAAAAAAAAATTAACTTATTTATTTTTGAACTTGTACTTGCTTTGAGAATGACAGTGATTTGTACATTACCCTTAGGGTGTGATTGCATCACTTCCGATAGTGACACACACACACACACACACACACACACACACACACACACACACACACACACACACACACACACACACACACACACACACACACACACACACACGGCCAGTTAAATTTTGGCTGTGAGTAAACGTACACATACATTTCTTATATTTGAAAAAATAGCACCACCACTTATTCCTTCTCCCTTGATAGTCATCATATAATGAAGCACATGTATTGTATATTATAGCCATTACATATTGATCAGAACAAATATTGATGATTGTACATGTATGCAATAAGACCATTGATCGAACACACATTCTACTTTATTAGCGTTATTACATTTACAGGCAACAATATTTATTTATTTCAGTGCTGTTTTGAGGCCAAAAGAAACGCTGTTAATCTCACTTCTGATATGTGGTCGATGAATCAAAGCAGAAAGCAATTCAAACACAAAAGTATCAAATATGACTTTTGGATTAGACCTCCAGAAATGTAGTACACATAGAAAGTGGTCTCTTTTTAAGTTTACCATGACTTAGTGTGCCTGTGAATGTTCACTATTTTACAAACTACATGTACATCACTTTGTTGCAAATGGGCACATGTAGCATGCAACAAACACATTTTACCTTATAGGAGGTTTTATAGGCAATCAACATCAATATTAAGTATTTCTTTAGCCCTTTACTAAAGCGAAATAAGCTTTTAATCTTCCTTTTGGTGTGTGGTCAATATATCAAAGTGAAAAGCAGTTCTGAACACATTACTGTAGTACACACACAGTGAGGAATGTGTAGTGTGGCACAATTAAGACAATATGAATGTTTGCTGCACTTGTATTTTACAAAGTATATCTCCTGCTGTTTAAAGTGTAGATCTGTGATTTATTTAAAACGAGCAAAGGTACCCAGCATTGTAGGGCAACACCGGGTCCTCCTCCCACCCCTTCCTCCAGACTCCCACCCCACCCCTTCCCTACCCCCCCTTCCCCTCCCTCCAAACTCCTTCCCCACCTCCTCCTTCATCCCACCCTATCCCCTGCCTCCACCCACCCAACCCTCCCTCTGGACACCCACCTACCCCTTCCCTCCTTTTTCCTCCCACCCCCTTCAGACTCCCACTCCACCCCCTCCCTCCAAAGTCCCACCCCTCCCCCACTACAGGTGGGGGCTCATGTGTTTATAAGTTATGAACTGTGAGAAAATGACTGTTTTAAATTGCAAGTAAGGTATATCATCATAAAAAACGTGATTCTATAAAGTTTTGTGGCAATTAACCTTGGGAGCTCAGAGGATTAGTGTCACAAGCATACATCAAACGTCTCCTTCGCTTTCATATAGAAGACTGGAATATAAGACCCGTCACTTTGCTGTGATGGCTAATCAAGAGGGCAAGAAGAAGAAGGATTCCTGGGAGTGCGGGGAGAACCAGCGGCGCACGTTGGTGTTTGCAGTTTCGCCATGTGTGCCCATGTACCCATAAAAAAAAATATTTTTTTTCGTCACAAACCTTGAGCAATTTCACAATCAGGGAGTTGCCTGAATCCACCGTAGTTGGATTTATTTACATCCGTTAATCCGTTCTCAAGTTATAACATGACAGACAGACAAACAGACAGGCCAATTATATATACTAGTACGTGCCCGTACGTGCGTGGCCGTACGTGCAAAAAAAACAAACAAAAAAAATTCAAACTGCGAGCCAGAAACAACAGCCACACAGGCGGTTCCTTCGCTCTCGCGTGCCTGTATGTGCGTGGCCCGGAAGTTCGCATATCACAGTTACGATTATTCACAATTTAGTTTTAATGGCCAATTATTCAATTAGCGCCAACATATTTTACCTTTTCGTGAGCCTGGTGTTGGCGCAGTGGTTAGGGCAGCGGCTTGGGATCCAAAAGGTCCTGAGTTCAAGCCCCGTTGGGCCACTGAATTAATACACCAGGGGGTTGACTCAGCCTGTCATCCTTCCGAGGTCGGCGAAATGAGTACCAGTATACTGGGCCGGTGTATACCCCGGTTAAAATAGGTGTACCATATCCCTGTGTTGTAAGAGGCGACCAGGGTTGCGTCAGGAAGGGCATCTGGCGTAAAACATGTGCCAAATCACTATGCGGATCATACGGATGATCTGCTGTGGCGACCCCGAACGGCAGCAGCCGAAAGAAGAAGAAGAGGATATTTTACCTTTTCGCAATGTCACCGCAAGGAAAAACAAAAAGAGAAGAGAAGAGAGAAAAAAAAAAGATAAAAAAATGTACGTGCAAAAATGAATAAATAAATAAAAACAACGAAATAAAAAATACAAACTTTCAAACAAAATCACAGGCCGTTCCTTCGCTCTCGTAAAAGACGACTGGATTGGGGCATTGTGTTCATCTATAAATGCGCATAAGAAATCGAGAAATTATTAGAATACAGGAAGTCATCACTATCCGGAAGTCAGTACATTGTAACCTGTAATGGGGAACGCAGCTGAGGTTGTCTTCCCCATCAGCCACACCTACGCAACAACGTGTCTTGTCATTGGTTGGTTAATAAATGGCCATAACTTGGGAACCACTTGTCCGATTAATATCAAACCTTGAAAAGGCACATACTCAGGGCCCCAGCAATATACCTGGCAAGTTTCAATTAGATCGGACCAGTGGTTGTCGAGAAACAGTGGTCTCACACACACACACACACACACACACACACACACACACACACACACACACACACACACACACACACACACACACACACACACACACACACACACACACACACACACACACACGCACACACAGGTACACACGCACACACACACACACACACATTGCTGGAATTATAGATACTAGTACGTGCCCGTATGTGCGTGCCCATACGTGCAAAAAAATAAAAAACTTTCAAGCCAGAAACAACAACCACACAGGCCTTTCCTTCGTTCTCGCGTGCCGTACGTGCGTGGCCGTACGTGCAAACCAAAAAAAAAAAAATTCAAACCGTGAACCAGAAACAACCACACAGGCCGTTCCTTCGCTCTCGTAAACGACGACTGGATTGTGGCATTGTGTTTATCTATAAATGCGTACAAGAAATCGAGAAATTATTAGAATACATTAAGTCATCACCATCCGGAAGTAGTGTGTGTCCGTACAGAATGTTCACATGCATTCCACGAATTATATTATCGCTTGCATTGAACTAACAACTGCTGTGATACTTACACACACAGAGTTAATTAAAATCCAAATTAAAATCAAGTTTACCTCCCTGTCTTTGCTTGACATGTCATTCGCTGCCATTGACCATTGCCACTCCTACGCCACGGGAACTAAGGCACCGATCTATCCACATCGTAACCGGCACGGCACGTGACGTCATCGTCGGCCGGCCGCGCACCGGCCTACGCGAAGTTAAGGCCTCACTATCCGGAAGTTCGCATATCGCAGTCACAATTATTCGCAATTTAGTTTTAATGGCCAATTATTCAATTAGCGCCAACGTATTTTGCCTTTTCGCAATGTCATCACAAGGAAAAACACAAAGAGAAGAGAAGAGAGAAAAAAAAAAAAAGAGTCCGTGCAAAAAAAACAAACTTTCAAACAACTACACAGTCTGTTCCTTCGCTCTCGTAAACGACGACTGGATTGGGGCATTGTGTTTATCTATAAATGCGCATAAGAAATCGAGAAATTATTAGCGAACGCAGTGAGCTTCATACTTAACGCGTGCACGTGAGAGAATAGGAAACAACAACAACAACAACAACAACAACAACAACAACAACAACAACAACAACAACACATTATCCCTGGCTATTTGGAATCCGTGTCGTTTGCTATGACCTTTTCCTTCCGGTTGTTTTTAAACGCTGTGTGGTGCATAAACACGATTGGGTTTTATTTCTATCTTGTGAATATTACTTAACGTGTGCACATGAGAGAATGGAAACAACAAAAACAACACAATACCCTGCCAATTGTGAATCAGTGTCGTTGGCTATGACCCTTTTGCTTCCGTTTTTGTTTTGTTTCTGGTTTTTTTTTTTGTTTCCGGTTTTTGTCATGGGGAATGATGCATGCCGGGAGATAAAGGCATTGACGGAGACATGAAATACCCAAATAATATCAGACATGGTCTATATTTCCTCCACTGATTTGAATAAAGATATCTCCCGCATCATGAAAAAATAATTTTGAATCGTGATTTACATTATTTGATCGCTGATCCCGAATCCAGGCCAAAGTAACCAGAAATTGCGTATACAGTTGTGAACAAGTTATAGGTAAAGTCAGAAGCGAATGTAAGAAGAATACTACGCTTGCTTCTAGTATTTATTTTTTAGATGAGATCCTGTTCTAGGCGGTGTAGTTGTCGTTGTGAAGGTAATGTTGAGGAATTTTTTTTCAGATGAGATCCTGTTCTAGGTGGTGTAGTTGTTGTTAAGGTAATGTGGAGGTATAATGTTGAGGTAATATTTATTTTTTTAGATGAGATCCTGTTCTAGGCAGTGTAGTTGTCATTGTGAAGGTAATGTTGAGGATTTTTTTTTTCAGATGAGATCCTGTTCTCAGCGGTGTAGTTGTTGTTGTGAAGGTAATGTTGAGGTAATATTTATTTTTGCAGATGAGATCCTGTTCTAGGCGGTGTAGTTGTTGTTATGAAGGTAATGTTAAGGTAATATTTATTTTTTCATAGAAAAAGACCGTTTAATTTGATATATTTAAGAAGCGAATGTAAGAAGAATTCTACGTTCACTTCTAGGCTTTGCCTATTCCATATTAGAATCCACTAAGTCATCACTATCCGGAAGCCCGTACGTTGTAACCCGTAATGGGGAACGCGGCTGAGGTTCTCTTCCCCATCGGCCACGTCCACCCAGCAACGTGTCCTGTCATTGGTTGGCAAATAAATGGCCAAAACTTTGAAAGCAGTTGTCCAATTAATATCAAACCTTGAAAAGGCAGATCCATAGGGCCCCAGTAATATACCTGGCAAGTTTAAATTAGATCAGACCAGTGGTTGTCGAGAAACAGCGATCACTCACACACACACACACACACACACACACACACACACACACACACACACACACACACACACACACACACACACACACACACACACACACACACACACACACACACACACACACACCTGGAATTATATATATATATATATATATATATATATATATATATATATATATATATATATATATATATATATATATATATATCTTCTTCTTCTTCCGGCTGCTCCCTTTAGGGGTCGCCACAGCGGATCATCCGTATGATCCGCATAGTGATTTGGCACATGTTTTACGCCGGATGCCCTTCCTGACGCAACCCTGGTCGCCTCTTACGACACAGGGATATGGTACACCTATTTTAACCGGGGTATACACCGGCCCAGTACACTGGTTCTCATTTCGCCGACCTCGGAAGGATGACAGGCTGAGTCAACCCCCTGGTGTATTAATTCAGTGGCCCAACGGGACTTGAACTCAGGACCTTTTGGATCCCAAGCCGCTGCCCTAACCACTGTGCCAACACCAGGCTCATATATATGTATATATATATATATATATATATATATATATATATATATATATATATATATATATATATATATATATATATCGCTATAAGCTCCTAATGAAATTATATAACATCCGAAATTATGCAAATCGCACAAAAACGTGAAACAATTTCAACCCAGGCTGGACAGCTTAGAGCGAGTGTACGTACCTCTCGGCATTCCTCCTGTGGTATGGGGATTTATTGCTTTGTAACCACTGAAAACATTTTTCAATTCTCTCTTGAACTCATAGTTCACTTGTCACATTGCTTTACTCATTCTAATCCTCTAATTTATTTTGCCTTCCGAACTCTGGGGATATCAACAGAGAACCGAGCCACACTCGCCAAACCCACTGCTCATGCCGTGGAAGCCTTGGCCTGCTTAATTATTTCCATTGCAATCAATGAAGTTACACTTTGGAAAATATACCATCAGAGATGGGGAATCCCCCGCCATTGAAAAATAATTGAAATCAAATAAGAGGTTTTCCATTTATTACAAAAAACATTTTTTCAAGATGGCCGCCCCAGTCGGCCATCTTGGATCCGGCCACGCCAAAAATCAATAGGGTTCTTCCTTTTCAGGTGGTACACGTGTGACCCAAATTTCAAATCGATATGGTGAAAAAACATTTTTTTCAAGATGGCTGCCCCAGTCGGCCATCTTGGATCCGACTCCGCCCAAAATCAATAGGGTTCTTCCTTTTCGGGTGGTACATGTGTGACCCAAATTTCAAATCGATATGGCGAACAGTTTATGAGTTATCGCACTCACAGCTATAAATGTTGACGCCATGCCAGCCAGCCGGCCGGACGGATGGACAGCCGACCCGGGTGATAACAATATCCCCCTTCCGCCACGCGGGGGGGGGGGGGGGATAAAAAGTAGAAAACAGAACAGTTGAGAAAGTGAAGTTTAATGCTTTGGCAATTTCACATTTTCTTATGTAAATATGGAGAAGAAGGGTGCACAGCCTTGCTTAAAGCTTGTAAGATACAGGATACGCTTAGTTATAAGAATCGCTCATTTCTTAATATTTTTTTAGATTTCACTCCAGATTTCGACACTTATTTAGTGCACCAGATCGGATCCTCAAATCCAATTATATCCGATTATTTACAGATCAGATCAAATTTCGATTATATACTTTAATTAGCCTTGAGAGTAGATTGTGCTTCCAAGGGAAGGCATTTTTAGTCGGCTGAATCAAAATGGCAGCAAAGACTCTTGCACAGTGAAGTTGGGCTGACCAGCCTATCATGAAGGTAAGCCATTAATCATCTTCAAAAGGGGTGTTTAAATTTACCCAAATACCCAGTTTTCATTCATGCACTCCCTTGTAGTTCCCTTAGTATGCCTGCAAAGTTCAGGGCCACCAGGTTTCATGGCTTTGGAGTTATGGAGGAAACACACTGATTGACACACATTGACATTTGTTATTGTAGATGTCGCAGATTGCAATGAAGAATAGATAAGGAAAAGTAGGCTATATCCTTTAGAGTTTAGAAAATGGGACAGGAGCAGGGACCCATGGAAATTCCATGCAATGTAAAATGTGACTTCAGGACCTCAACTCTCTCCTCTCTCCACTCACCCTCTTTCCTGACACCCACTCTCGCTTCCTCCCCTTTTCTCACCCCAAGCACCCCCACTCTCTCCTCTCCGCCTTCCACCCCTCTCTCCTCTCCCACCCCTCACTCTGGCCTCCCTCCCTCCCCTTACTCATTCCACACTCACTCCTCCTCACTCTGTCCTCCCTCCTTCCTCCTCATTCTGTACCCCCCACACTCTGTCCCCCACTCACCTCTCTCTCCCCCCCATCCCATTCTCTCCCCCTCTCCCTCCCCCTCCTCTCTCCTGTCTCCTCCCAATATCGCACCCAAACAGAAACGACTTTTTTCCATTCAAAATATCAATATCCATACGATTTTCTTCCAGTTTTTTTGCAACCGAGTCTTAAACCATCTAAACCACGATGAAAAATGAAAATAGACATCGAATTTGAGTTAATTAAAATAAAGCTGTGAGAGAGTCAGAAAGCACGAGCCTTACAAAATAGGCTCATGCAACCTCAGACTGATACAAGTTTAGAAATATGGTGGTGGTGTTGAAGAAATTGTGGAGTCAGGCACACTGTCTAACCAATGGGTGGAACTTGCACACACAGACACATGACACACGGACACACACAGCTCCTTTTATAGTATAGATGTTGAAGTTTGTACTGTATACACCGGTTTGAAGTTACGGCTGTTTCAGCGATCATGGCATCATTCTTGGCATCAGCATACGTTGATGACATCAATAAAATATAATAATTAAAAGCTTCAAGGCACCTTTATAAAACCGCTGAAAGGTATGGCTGCTATTAAATTATTATTTTATTTCCCATACAAAAAGGAACATGGGGATTATCTGGTTCTCTAAGGAGCAGTGTGATATATCTAAATCGACCGTTAGGTGATGAAAGTTCTGCAACATTGTTTTCTTACAACATTTGTTGAGGGCAACATTTTTGACCATTGGATATCCTGGTTGTGCCAATACCGACATTTTGTTTTTTTGTAAAGTTTTTTTTTCCCTTTTTCCACTGTGATGATATCCCCTCATTCCCACGAATGCAGAACATGTCCGATGCACATGTGTCCATTATGAGTTTTGATAAAGGCAGTTGTTGATGTGAACCAAATTACTCACAAAACAATATAATAAAACAGTCCGTCCTGACCGTCCAAGGCGACTGTTAAGTGCAATGTCACTAGATGGGAACATTTGTCCCGCAGTTTCCCATATTGTATGAACGCTCATGTGCTCAGGAAAGTGTAAAAATGCTTCATACGTACGCAATTGGAACTGATCGAATGTCTGCTCATTTTATGCCTTTGTGTCGAAAGAGAAAAGCATTTTGTTGCGTTGCATATACTTTACAAGCCATTGCTATATGTGCTGATGAGAAAAACAAAACATAATATGGTTTCTGTTGTCTGGATGATGTTGATGTGCTGCATTGCTGGCAATTCATCACTTTTCATGCTTGACTGGTGTTTCATTTACATTCATCCACCAGGAATACATATTTGCAATCCCGAGTAACACTTTGGCTGTTTTTTTTCTTCCTGCTTTCCAGTGAAACACTGCCTTTATTGTGTTAAATGAAAAGAGAATGGCATTATCTTTACACCAGCTACCCCTTTTCCCCCACACACCTCCATTGGATTGATACATTTAAACTGTAGTATCTTACTCTCTCATAAGTTGAAAACAATACCATATTTATGCAAAAGAAAGCGACACCATCAAAGTGGTATATTTGGCTCATTAATTCATGCAAATGCAGCAATTAGCTGCTGGTTGGATCTTTTTGTGGGTGTGCTGCTATGCCGCTGAAACAACACCGAGCTCCTTCTCCAGCCAGATAAAGGTAGTAGCTCGAAATTTGGTCAACGTACTGGCACATAATTGCCCACTCTCTTATGAAATACACCATGGGATCCCACTATATTAATGGTGTGTGTGTGTGTGTGTGTGTGTGTGTGTGTGTGTGTGTGTGTGTGTGTGTGTGTGTGTGTGTGTGTGTGTGTGTGAAAATCGTAGAAAGACAAAACAAAACCAAAGCTGTGCCAATCTCCACCAAATTCAGCATACGTGTTGGTAGCACTCGACATCGGGTCATGAGCACAACCACCCTCTCCCCTGCAAGTGGGGGAGTGAGGAGGGGAGATGGCTTACGATTTTCGCCTGTACATGTGCCACAGTGCAAGTGGTTTACTGACTCCAGCTGCAGACAAGGCAGATTATTAGCGACACCACAAAATATATTTGCCCCACCTCCCCGACAATCCCCCCTCCCAGGCTGCTCCCAAAGCGAGCTAGTGTTTCTCGTCGTAATAATGAATATTAATTTACTTTACTCTAAAAATGACCTTTTGAATAATTCTTTTGAAACATTTAATTTCTGAGATCCAGTGTTTATTCTTCTTCATAATGTAAAGCTCAGATTTACACTCAAGATATTTTACATTTCACAAGAAATACATTTTGCAAGTTTCCTGTACGTTACAGGTTTTAAGGACAATTCAAACAGGCTCAAATGAGCTAAGATCCTCGTCCTCTTAATGATGACGTCAAAAAAACGAATATGACGTCATTTTGATGTATCAGGTTTGCGATAAATTATCTGTGCTAATGCCTGGCTTGATTCCCACAAACAAAATTCAAACAGCTTGCCTAGTTTTGGAGATAATGGTATCGGTGATTTCCATTAGCAGCGATATTATGATGTCAACTTTTTTTCTAGGAAAAATTTCCAAAATCGGAGATGGTTACTGCCTGCGCGTGGGCTTTCTGCATATACATGGCAAGTTTCACGAAGATCCGATGAAAACTCTGGGTTGTGAAACAAAAAATGTCAAAAAATAGGAATGACGTCATAAAAATTGATATGACGTCATAGTGATGTATGATATGTGCGGTAATTCATCTCTGCTCATGCCCTGTTCGATTCCCGTAAACAGAATTCAAAAAGCTTGCCTAGTTTCGGAGATAAATTTTTAGGCGATTTCCAGTAGCGGAGATATTTTGACGTCATAACTTTTTTTCTCGGAGGAATTTTCAAAATCGGAGATAGTTACTGTCTGTGCAGGGTATTTTTACATATATATGTCAAGTTTCAGGAAGTTTCGATGAAAACTGTAGGCTGTGAAACAAAAAAGTCCACAAGAAGGAGATGAAGAACAACAACGTGAGTAAGACATAGTGATCCTCCACGAGCATCTAAAAATGTTCAATATTCAACACACTTATCTTTATGTCCACTGTTTCGATGAAACAGCTAAAATCGAAAACTTTCGACGATCACACAGTTATGAAGGTGGTAAGGTCCGTTCGTGAGTTCGTGCTGACAGCTGTTTACCTGACTACTGGCCGTCAGGCAGCAGAGGAAAGTTGACCTAAAAATGTATTGACATATTCCTTGGGGCCTGTGTCTTACCCATGAGTATCTGCGGACGGCAGTTTTGGTAAGACGGATAAAAGTGCCTTTCTGTGACATCTCGAGTCGAAGTGCGATGGCCATCTCGTTGAATCGGTTAAGTACACAGCCATCCTGATTGAAGGTATAAGCTGTCATTCATGCCATGTCTCGCCTTCCAGACGTTGGGTGGGCTTGCGGACACTATTTTATCACAGATTCTGAGTCTCACTGGATGATATGATAACCGCAGAGTAGACACTCTGGCTCTTCTTAACAACGCATGGAGATATTTGGCAGAAACCAGAAAATCCCTCAGCAGTGGCAAAAGAATTTTGAGGGATGGCATGAACAAGGAGGTATTGAGCAAATTTCTGTTTACAGTTTGGAGTGAAGATATCACCAAACTTTGTGATCACTCGCTGTGTGTTGTATACAAGGAGCAGTGCCACAAACTATCCAAACAGGGTGTGGATATCATTTTTTTTGATATCAGAGAATTTTGCTGTGACCATGAAGAGGCCAACACAAGGTTGGCCCTTCATCTGAAGCATGCAGCCGTTGATATGCTGAGTGCAATCATTGAGGTACGGATTCCAGATACGAACTTTGCTCTGATATTGCTGTTTCAGTTGGACTAAATTCCAGGTGAGGTGCATTTCCATCCTGGTTTCAAGGGTACTGCCAGGACAATAAATTTGAAAGGATGCTTCAATGTCTTGGGGAAAATCTTTGTAAATCCCTTTTTGGTTTCCATGCATTCACTGGATGTGACTCTATGAAATGCTTCCAGGGCAAAGGGAATAAAAAGCCTGTAGATTTAGTCCTTGCTTGCCCAAACCACTGTGGCACTTTAAAGCAACTCGGTGGACATTTTAATCCCCCCCCACCCCCGGCATTTGTGATTATTGCTTGAGGACTTTGTTGTGGAGCTACACGGTCAGAAGTGTGTGTTTGTCAATGAAGTCCGCTATCGGTTGTTCTGTCTCGGCTCAAACGATGACCACTCTTTGCCACCTACAAGTCAGCATTCCCTGTGGGCAAATTATCAGGCTGCCATCCATCAACGGGAACTCGATCAGTACGTTCAGGGTGCGAGTCCAGATAATTGTGGGTGAACGGTGGAATGCAACACCCTTAGCATGAGGTGGATGACCAGGGAGTCAGCACCTGACAAACTCCTGAATTTGGTCCATTTCAAATGTAAAAAAAGCCATTGCTCGTCAAAGCGATGCTCATGTCATGTGAGCAATGCCTTATACACTGAGCTGTGTGAGTATACCGGGTGTTTTAACATGCACTGTATATATATAACGCGGTACACAACGAGGAGAGCGACACTCACCTGGAGCAATTGTGAAATCAACTTTCATAATGGTACCTGATGTACGCATTATAGATGTGAATGTCTCTCTAACTAATCCTGCCTGTAATCTTGGCGTGATCTTTGATTCTGAATTCACCTTTCAAGAACATATATCCTCCTTTGTTACATCAGAAAATGATCACATCTGCAATGGGCATAATTCGAAAAATTTTCACCAATGATGCCCCTCGACTGCACAGTACGTCCAAGCTCTGACTGACCACATGACTTGACTTTTGTAATGCCCTCCTCCAGGGTCTCCCCAAATCGTTTATCCTCACTTTACAGAAAGTACGAAGCACTGCTACCCTCCTTGTAACGCGATCCTCTAAATGCTCATCTGTGACTGCTCCAATACATCACCTTAATTGGCTACCCTTCCTGCTCTCATCATTCCATGCTCTAAAATCCCTTCCTTGGGTGACAGGTCCTTCTTTCATTCTACATACCACATCCTGGTTGCACAGTGCTTTGATCAGTGTTTTTCTCACTGGATTTGAGGCTATGTAGTTATCATGACATATCCCAATACATTTTGTATTGCACATGTATAAATCAAGTCTCTTTCACTTTGCTCTTGGTCCAAGTACCATCACAGAATTTCCCAATCGGTCTACACTGCATCCCCAAATCGCAATGGTCCCACCATTGGTACCACTGAACAGAAAATCGTTTCCACTTGCCAACGATACCACACATTTGTAGGTTAAGGATGCGTGACGCACAGGTTTACCTTCTGAGTGGTGTGACCCCGAGAGCCATGCCCCTCCCCCGAACCCTATTAGAGTAAGATCCCCAGTGGTGCACGGGAAACTGCCAATCCCACCCAACGATACCACACTATGTGGACATTCCGGGTCGATGGCATGTAAAATAGCTCCGACTGCTGTGAACCCTTTGAGCCTTATCAGAAGTTCAAGGTAGTTTTGACCCCCTTTGAAATGGAGTATTGAGCGTGAAACTGCAGATTCGTAATCAGCAAATCTTAAGCCCCCAGGAAATGTCCACTTTCACTTGGAGGCCAGGTGGGTGCAATGAAAGTCATTTTCTAGCCTTTGGTCAGATTCTAGGTTATGGCCTAAAAGTCCTGACATGAATGTCAGTGAAAACATTTGTGAATATATATGGAAAGAGAGTTGTGGAAAAGCTGAAATCTGCCAAGTAAATCCCTAAGAGTTGCAACAAATCTACTGCACATTTGGCAAAATCTGCATCGGGCTGTCGTCCAGGATATCATTGATTCGATGCCTTCAGGCTTTCAAGCACTATGATGGAAAAAGGACATGCTACTTGTATCACAGAACATTAAACTAGAACTACACTCGGTAGAGCGAGTACCTCCGCCAAGCTGAACAGTTTACGTTTTGTATCCCACTGATAGGCCAGATCTGCATCTGGATCTCAATCAAAATCTAATCAGCTTATTCTTGTCATCGACTCAACTCATCCAGCAAGTTTCGTCCAAATCCATCCACAACTTTTTTAGATATCCTGTTCACAGACAGACAGACAGACAGACAGACAGACAGACAGACAAGCCGGAGTGAAAACATAACCGCCATCCTCCTTCGGTGGTGGAAGTAAAATATAGTTCGTTTACAATCCAGGTCTTTAATTGAATTCTGACAGGGCATACTTATGTACCATCCTGTCAGACAAGATTGCCTTTTTTTGAAATGATGTCATAAATGTTCTTTGTTGCCTATTTTTTGTTGACCATCTTGTGTAGAGCTTTGGCAAGCAGCACTCAGTGCCCAGGGTTATGGGCCGTTGAAATAACACGGAACTATAAGCTTGCATCTGCTCAAATTTTTTTTTAACTTCAGAGCTTATGTACTCATCCTCCTAAAAGCATGCCAATTGGATTATTACTAAAATCCTTCTTTCCACAATGAACCTCTTCTTACTCCTTATCGCACATTGTGGGGGTGTTGACAGATAGAGAATACATTATTGGTTCAAGTATTTCCTGAACTGAGTGGCCAGGCCTAACATTCTACTGGAACTTATTAAGGCAGGAATTTGGAGTTTTGGCTCAAGGTGCTGGTGATAAACTCAACCATTTTTTTTGTAGAATTATATACTTTGGGATCTTTAATGCCCATCAGAAAAAATACTTGCTGACGAGTACCCATGCTTAGTGTACATCTGAAAGATGGTGCGTTTTGTGTTGTCTGTGACAGTGCCCCATCTCCAAAGCACTAATTCACCAGTTGAAAGCTGGGCCAAGGGTCAAACTCATAATAGACAATCTAAAGGGGAGTGTGGATGTATCTTTCCATGATGAACGACTGGTCTCTAAATAAACTCGCATTTATAGCAGTAATGCGTTTCATTGAGTCAATTGCATAGCTCGATAATCGAAAAAAATATTATTATCAAGAAGACAGAATAGCTCGAGAGTTTCCATTCCAGTTGAATGAGTTACCTTGGCGGTCATGAGATGATATTCAACACTGCCTTGTGTAAAGCTAAAAGAAACCTCTCGCTGTGCTGAGATTCTTGTCAGCTGGTGCTCGTTTCATGGTAATTTGAAGGAATTTCAGAGTTTAAGACCCTTGACTCTTCCTACCCCACCCCAAGTCAGAGTGAAGGCGAAGCAAGGGTTAATACTTGGTATCACGCCCCCTCCTGTAAATCCTTTTCCTGGCACTGTGGGAAGGCAATTAAACTCAGGGTGAGATGAAAGGGTCACCGTCAGACTTGACCCAGCAGGCTGTGAGTGAGCATTGCTTCAACCATAAATCAGTGCAATATGTTTCACCACTCCCCCACTCCTCACCCCACTTACCCACCGCATTTCCCACTTCCACAAAGGAGCACAAAACAGTGTATTTTTTCTCGTACTTGTACGCTTTTAAACATGCCATTGTTCTGCAAAATAATGTACAAACGGTTGGTTGCAGCTACATGATGGGAGCAAATAAGGACCTTCCCAGTAACTCCTTCTCTGTCTTACTGTCCATGGCACTGTCAAGTCACATCTAAATTCAGATTGATATCCAAGAAGACAATTATTCTTTGAGTGACACTCCTGCCGGAGGTAATTAACATCAACTCATTACCGAGACTTGGCTGCCAATCAAGGAATTAATGAGCTCGTTAACTGCTCAGTCCTTGTGTTTGTTGTGAGTGAGTAGAGAAGAAATAATCTACAGAATGACTGTTTCTTTGCATATCCATTTCCTGTGGGTTGTGGATAAGACACAATATGATGGTATTGTTCTACACTTGAGACGAGTTGGAACTTGGTGGTTAAAAGAAGTTCCAGCAAATTACTTTTTCTTTGAACAAAGGCGATATATTTGAGCTTTGAACTTAACATTTAGTCCCACGATTAATCATCATCATGTCGATCATAATCGGACAATTAAAAAAAATATAATTTATACTTTTCCTTGTGTGCAACAGTTTCATTGATCTCTTCCGCTGAGATAAGTGTTCGTGCGTTGAATGTTGCTACTAAACTTGGATGTTTGCATTTTAGAAGATGCTGCTGCTGCTGCTGCTGTTGTTGGTGTTGTTGTTGTGGCGGTTGATCAGTATCTAACTTTTTGATCCCAGCCTGGTCACTATCTGGGGGACACGGCTCTTTTTCACCTGCGCCATGACCGATGCAGTATGGTTGAAAGATATTATTTTTCATTATCATGAATTGAGGATTACTCCTCAAGATTTTGACTACACTTCATCTGTCCCCTACCATCAGACCTGCCTGGGTTGGTAAGACCTCTCCATTATAGCTCATTGGGTCATTGGGGCACACAAGCCGCTCCATGATCGTCAAAGTGATAGTCAGTTGGAGCAGTAAATAAGCAGCTATAATTCATCCTAGGAAGAGTCATAGGTCGACTTAATTACTTCCTTGGTCGCAATAGAGGGAGTGCACTACTGTACTGCTCGCAAAGTGTGAGACAAAAGCTTAAAAACTTCAGGAAGCCCTTTTGAACATCAAAATAGTTCTCTTCTCAATTTACTTACACCCGATAGCAGCAGCAGTACCCAATGGTGGAGTGGAATGCCTTATGCAAACATAAAAAGGCTCGACATCCTGGGAAGAGCAAACGGCTTTTTCAAAACATGTCCGCCTCGATGTGGCAAGCAGCCAGAGCATGGTGCGTTCCATAAAATTACTTTGTGACAAAAGAAACACGATTGCAGAACATCTCCTTGCTGACAGAGTAACCGTTGGTAATCTTTCGTGCTTTATCAAGAGGGTTAAAGAATGTGCCAGTTATTGTGACAGCAACATACAATAAACACGTGGCATTTGTGACATCCTTTCAACCACCATTTTTGTTATGATACTCTTGCTTCCCTTCTCCTTCATATTCCACCATTTTAGCCAAGCCATATGTCAGCTTTCTTCCTTCTACAGTGTGTGGCTTTCTTGAGAGAACGAGCTCGGCCTCATCACTCAGTTAACACAGTTTAATTGACCGATTGCCAAGTAGATAACAGGCACAGAGCAGCATCTGGTAGCCGGGTCATTCTCTGGTAAATGGCCAATCAATGCTGCAAGCCTTTGGAGGTAAATTTACGTATGCCTACCCAGCTGGATTTATATGATATGTCAATCAGGCCTGGATTAACAATGGTGTCTAAGGAGCACAGGCATGGGCCCTTCATCATTGGGAGGCCCTCAAACTTTACCTTTATTTGCCTTTACTTTTATTCATCATTTATCAACTAACTGCCATGCTGGAAATATGTTACAAATCTAAGACAACGATATTTCCTGCAAGTACCTTCACCTTGTTTCAGAATTATATGAAAAAGTCCTAATATTGTTGCGGGGCTGGGTATCGGCGACGAGCACGACCACCAGATGGAGCTGCAGGGTTGACTCCGCCGATCACCCGGAATGTATAGGTCGTCACCCCGGATAACTCCGGAGCCGACGGGTCCCTTATCGGACTGAAGTTCGCCAATATTTCGACGGTGTGAGGTAGGGTCCACTTGTCTAACTCCAATTTACCTAAGTACTCACACCATCCAACTACCGGGGAACTTCACCCTCGACGATGCTCGTACGGAACGAGTCGCGAGCGTACTCGAACAGTGTGCGACCCGAGCGGATGGTCACCGAGCTTTCGTCGGTCCAAATGTCCCTTTTACAGCGGCAACAGCCAGGCTAATTCCCAACACGCAGCATGTCAAACCAATAAAAGAAACACAAAACGAACTGATACATTTAACACATGGGTATATTTATAATAGGTGGGGAAGGAGGGGAGCACGTAAGAAGCAGAGTTATCACGACTAATATAAATGAAATGCAAATAATGTACAAGGCACTTAACAGTTTTACTTGTAGAGGGCCCCCCCCCCCCACACACACACACACACACACACACACACACACACACACACACACACACACACACACACACACACACACACACACACACACACACACACACACACACACACACGGACCCCAATGGTCTTTATTGAAGTCTTCCAGCTCGAGGAAAGGGAGCTGGAGACCAGAGCCTGCACTTGGACCTGTCCACCTCGTGTGGTCTTCGACGATCTGGCTCGAAGGGACTCGAACCCGCAACATGATGCCACTCCAAGCACCAGGGATGGAGGGAAAGCGTAGGACGCCAGGCACTGCCAAGCCGACCAGACCAGACAAGTCGATCTCCGGCACCTCGAACCCGATCACTGCCAAGCCGACCAGACCAGACAAGTCGATCTCCGGCACCTCAAACCCGATCACTGCCCAGCCGACCAGACCAGACGAGTCGATCTCCGGCACCACGAATCCGATCACTGCTAAGCCGACCAGACCAGATGAGTCGATCTCCGGCACCTCAAACCTGATCGCCCAACTCTGACGCTGACGTTCATCCCTGATGCTCACTCTGACTTCACGTTCACCCTGACGCTGACGTTCACACTGACCTTACGTTCACCCCTGATGCTCACACTCTTTCCAAGGCCCTGGCGTTTCTTATATGGCATTTCTCCTGCGGGAGGGGGTGTCCTGGGAAGGACCACCGTCTGAGACGTCTCGCCTCCCATTGGTCCGGGATTCGTGAGAAAGTCCATGTCTGAGATGTCTCACACCTCCCATTGATCCGGGGTTCGTGGGAACGTCGATGTCTGAGGCGTCTCACGCCTCCCATTGGTCCGGGGTTCGTGGGAACGTCGATGTCTGGGACGTCTCACGCCTCCCATTGATCCGGGGTTCATGGGAACGTCGATGTCTGAGGCGTCTCACGCCTCCCATTGATCCGGGGTTCGTGAGAATGTCGATGTCTGAGATGTCTCACACCTCCCATTGATCCGGGGTTCGTGGGAACGTCGATGTCTGGGACGTCTCACGCCTCCCATTGATCCGGGGTTTGTGGGAACGTCGATGTCTGAGGCGTCTCACGCCTCCCATTGATCCGGGGTTCGTGAGAATGTCGATGTCTGAGACGTCTCACGCCTCCCATTGGTCCGGGGTTCGTGGGAACGTCGATGTCTGGGACGTCTCACACCTCCCATTGATCCGGGGTTAGTGAGAATGTCGATGTCTGAGATGTCTCACGTCTCCCATTGATCCGGGGTTCGTGGGAACGTCGATGTCTGAGGCGTCTCACGCCTCCCATTGATCCGGGGTTTGTGGGAATGTTGATGTCTGAGGCATCTCACGCCTCCCATTGGTCCGGGGTTCGTGGGAACGTCGATGTCTGGGACGTCTCACGCCTCCCATTGATCCGGGGTTCGTGAGAATGTCGATGTCTAAGTCGTCTCACGCCTCCCATTGATCCGGGGTTTGAAGCGTCTCACGCCTCCCATTGATCCGAGGTTCGTGAGAATGTCGATGTCCGAGTCGTCTCACACCTCCCATTGATCCGGGGCTCATGAGAATGTCGGTGTCTGAGACGTCTCACGCCTCCATTGGTCGGGGGGAACATCCCATCTCTCCGGGACTGAGTCGGAGCGCTGGTAGCCGAGGAAACTCCACCCACGTACGTGATCGAATGCACGTTGCCAATGGCGTTGGTGTGAGGAAGCGAGGTGAAGACGTGTTGTTGTTGTTGTTGTTGTTGTTGTTTCAAGACCGTGTTTCCCTCGAAGCAGATTTACCAACATACACCAAACAATGGAGGCCAGGATTCCAAACAAGGCTGCAGCACACAACTATTCCTTCATGAAGGAACGCAGAGATCTTGGTTTGTAACTTTGCACAAAATCTTCAACAAAGAGAGGCCCTGGGTCGGCGGGGCTGACATGATACAGGTTGTGGTGAATTGAAGGACGTGACGTGTGATCACATGTCGCACGGCTCGAGCACGGAATAGATAAAGCTAAGGTTCCGCTCGGTCGGAGGCGATTGTCCCAGGGGCATTGTCGTTTACGGCGGCGGCTCACTTGGTGCTCGTTGAATGGTGAGAATTGAGAGTATATCGGAATCCGTGCTTATACTGATTTATATTGCGGTGATTAGTTGCACGTGTATACCTTGCTGCTTATGTACTCCTTGCTGCACCTGTATTCCCTGATGTGCCCGTAGAAGCGGCTTCAATCAAATGGAATAAAGCCTACACTGAAGGTTCTTCTCTCGCTTTCATTTCAATTTATTCCATTTGGTTTTCTCGGCTCTCTCAACCAACGATGGACAAGATCTACAAACCAGAGAGGTTCGACGCAGATCCAAACGCGACTGACTCAGAAATGAAATGGTCGCATTGGTTCCGTTCCTTCTCACACTATCTGACCATCATCGAAGAGGGAGCCGACAAATTGGCTGCCCTTGTGAATCATGTCTCGCCCAGCGTATACAGGCTCTTCTCGGAGTGTGACACCTACGAAGCAGCGATCGACGTGCTGCAGGCGCTCTACGTGAAGCACAAGAACGAGGTGTACATACGACATCTTCTCAACACACGCAAGCAAGCAGCCGGGGAGACAATCGATCAGTTCCTGCAAGCTCTGAAACAGCTGGGAAAAGACGGCAGCTTCCGGGCCGTAAACGCCGAGGAACACCGAAATGAAGCGACCCGAGAGGCATTTATCCAAGGACTCAGGTCAGCCCACATACGGCAACGCTTACTAGAGAAAGCGCAACCCACTCTTGAAAAGGTAGTCGACCAGGCTCGAGCGATGGATACGGCTCAGCAGCAATCTGAGTCATTTGGGACACCGATGCTGCTAATGAACGCCGCTACGGTGGAAACTCAAGGAACCCCACAGACACAGACACAGCCTGACACAGGGGATGGAGAAAAACCCGAGGAGTCGGATACCCAGACCTCGTCAAACTCCTCAGCAACTACTCCGGTTGGTAAATGCTTCTTTTGTGGGTACAAAAGACACCCCCACCACAAATGCCCGCCAGAGATGCCACATGCATGAATTGTGACAAGAAAGGGCATTATGCCAGGGTATGTAAATCTACTCTAAGGAGAAATAAACCCACTTCTGCGGCTCTCCACTCACAAAAGAAACTAACTGCAGCCTCACCGGGGAATCTATCCAAGGCTATCATCAACGTACGAATTAACGGGCATATGGCTGAGGCTCTGATTGATACCGGTAGCTCTGAGAGTTTCGTCAACAGCTTGCGAGTGAAGGGCAGGAAATGGACGATCCACCCGACAGACAATACGGTATGCATGGCCGCCACATCACTACAGTCCCGCGTATGAGGGTACTGCAATGTTGAATTGGACGTAAAAGGGTACATGCATCGGGATGTAAGCGTACTGGTGCTTCGTGATTTATGTGCAGACGTAATTCTGGGTCATAATGTCCTCAAGCAGCACACGAGCGTCGAAATACCCTTTGGAGGAAGCAAACCTCGTCTAATTTTAAATGCTTTGACCACCGCAGAGGTAACGTCCCCCCAGCTGTTTGCTAACTTGTCGCCGGACTGTAAACCGATAGCGATCAAATCGCGGCGATATACCACTGCTGATATGAACTTCATCACTTCAGAGACCAAGCGATTACTGGAAGAAGGAATTATAGAACCGAGCGATTCGCCATGGCGCGCACAGGTGTTGGTCACCGCCAATCAGAATCATAAGAAACGAATGGTTGTCGATTATTCCCAAACGGTCAATCGTTTCACCCAACTCGATGCCTACCCTTTGCCGCGCATAGACAAGATGGTCGAACGCGTGGCCAATTATAAAATATTCAGCACCATCGATTTGCGAAGCGCCTATCATCAAATTCCCATCTGAGAGGAAGACAAACCTTACACCGCGTTCCAGGCAGGTAGACGCCTCTACCAATTCAGGAGGATTCCGTTCGGTGTCACGAATGGAGTAGCTTGCTTCCAACGAGTTATGGATGACATCATCTCAGATGAAAACCTCAAAGACACTTTTGTTTACGTGGACAATGTCACAGTGTGCGCTAAGGATCAGGGGGAACATGATATGAATCTGGACAGATTCTTGAGCATTGCTAGAAAATATAACCTGACTCTCAACTACGAGAAATGCGTATTCTCGGCAAGGTCAATTGACCTTCTCGGCTACACAATAGCAGACGGCACGATTAAGCCTGATCCTGAATGATTGCGCCCACTTTGTGAGCTACCCCCACCTCAGGACCTGCAGACAATGCGCCGGGTGATCGGCATGTTCGCTTACTACGCAAGATGGATTTCCCAATACTCCGAGAAAATACATCCCCTAGTGCATTGCAAAAACTTCCCACCAGATGCCGCTGTTGTAAAAGCTTTCCACAGCCTCAAAGATGATATCAGTAATTCCGTGGTATTATCGATCGATAGCTCGGTGCCCTTCGTGGTGGAAACAGATGCTTCTGATCACGCGATAGCTGCTACGCTTAACCAGTCTGGGCGAGCCGTCGCGTTCTTCTCGAGAACTCTCTCTGGAAGCGAGCAGAGACACTCAGCCATAGAGAAGGAAGCGTACGCTATTGTCGAAGCCCTATGTAAATGGAGACACTATTTACTGGGAAACCATTTCACGCTCGTCACGGACCAACGATCCGTGGCATTCATGTTTGATGGGAAAAATAACGGGAAAATTAAGAATGAAAAAATAATGAGATGGCGGATAGACCTAGCCTGCTATAGTTACGACATTGTTTACCGGCCCGGGAGGGAAAACCCTGCTGCAGACACCTTCTCTCGGGTCTACTGTTCGGCGACAATCAGTCGGGCTTTGCAAGACCTCCATGTGTCTCTTTGCCACCCAGGGGTAACCAGAATGGCACATTTCGTGCGCAGACAAAACCTTCCCTATTCTATCGAAGATATTAAACAAATGAATGCTTCATGCCCTGTTTGTGCTGAACTAAAACCCAGATTCTATGGCGTGGCTTCTGGCAGATTGATCAAGGCCACTTCTCCCTTCGAGAGACTAAACATCGACTTCAAAGGGCCCCTGCCGACCGAGACAGACAACAGATACATATTCACTGTTGTTGATGAATATTCAAGGTTCCCTTTCGCATTTCCGTGCTTGGATATGACCTCGGGCACTGTCGTGAAATGTCTGTCTGACCTCTTCGCTATGTTTGGGAAACCTTCGTACATACATTCAGACAGAGGGCCGTGTTTCATGTCGGCCGGGCTAAAACAATTCCTATTAGAGCACGGCATAGCAACTAGTCAAATGACGGGTTACAACCCACAGGGAAATGGGCAGGTGGAACGATATAATGGAGTTATTTGGAAAGCCATAACTCTGGCGTTGAAATCAAGAGGACTGGGCCCCGAGCGGTGGGAGGTTACCCTTCTCGACGCTCTGAATTCCATACGCTCTTTGCTCTGCACGTCCACCAATGCAACTCCTCACAAACGAATGTTTACTCACCAGCGACGTTATGTTGACGGACAATCGGTGCCCAACTGGCTAACCCATCCCAGAACAGTGTTCATGAAACGCCCGGTATGACAAAGCAAGTATGAACCCATGGTGGAGAGGGTCGAACTCATCGATACTAATCCAGAGTATGCTCATGTCAGGCTCCCGGATGGCAGGGAGACCACTGTGTCGGTTCGCCATTTGGCTCCCTCAGGTACTCCTCCCGCAGGTACACCACCATCTGGCACTCCTCCCTCTGACATCCCCTCCCCAGGTGTTCCCCCCCCCAGGAACTCCACCTGAGAATGGTGGCGACGGAGCTGCCGCGTTCCACCCGAGAGCGATCGGGGAGTCATCTCCGGCACGAGTCGAGGCTCACCAAGAGGATCGGAAGCCTCCCTCAAGTGAAACCGCCATTTACTCCCGGAGAGGTCGACGGATAATACCCCCTCGCCGACTCAATCTGTAAAGGGGATTATCGGCATCCTCGATGCTCATGCTCCTATATGCTCGTTACATTATATATCGATGCTCATTACCATGCTCCTACAACTCAAAATAATCCTCACTGCTTGGCATGTATGCTTCTGTAGTTTAGATAGTTCGCGTTGCTTGAAATGTATACTCCTATAGTGCTGAAGTAATCATGGTGCGTTAGTTGGGCCTCTAGTTACATTTTAAAGACGGGGAAAATGTGGTGAATTGAAGGACGTGACGTGTGATCACGTCGCACGGCTCGAGCACGGAATAGATAAAGCTAAGGTTCCGCTCGGTCGGGGGGATTGTCCCAGGGGCATTGTCGTTTACAGAGGCAGCTCACTTGGTGCTCGTTGAATGGTGAGAATTGAGAGTATATCGGACTCCGTGCTTATACTGATTTATTTTGCGGTGATTAGTCGCACGTGTATACCTTACTGCTTATGTACTCCTTGCTGCACCTGTATTCCCTGGTGTGCCCGTAGAAGCGGCTTCAATCAAATGGAATAAAGCCTACACTCTGAAGGTTCTTCTCTCGCTTTCATTTCACAGGTGATTCTTCTTCTTCAACATTATCGACTTGTGTTGTTGTTATAAGGGGTGTAAAAATCCTAACTATTAAAATAACGCACAGCGCATTAACATTTATTTACCCATTAAACTAGGGTATGGATTCTAACTAGAAAACACATACTTATCGAAATAGCCAAGCTATAGGAACCTGAATGTCTGTGTGCTCATGGCTTCCAGATTCACAACAATATAAAATTCAATTCTGCACAACTGCCAATAACTTCAGAGCTACAATGCTAGCTGCACATCTGCAGGCAGTGTTGTAGCTCTGTACAATAGGGGGGATGGGCCATGCACATCTGCCAATCAATAAATTTGGCTTTTATTTGAAATTAGGATTTTTTTTGGTCACTACCAATTTTTTTTGGTCACTTTTTTGATCATATTTTTTGGTCACGACCACCAGAGCTCCGACTCCGCCCCGGAGAGATGGAATGTTCCCCCCGACCAATGGGAGGCGTGAGACGACTCAGACACCTGTTTTACAGGGAGTAAGTACAGACTGAATTACAAATTCAGTACAGATTCAGTGATTCAGACACACAGTCTTCAGCTGTCTTAATCCGGCCTTGAAGTCATTGAATGCTTGTGAGTAATATACGTAATGTAAACATTCTACACAAATTTTAGCTCATCTGCATCACTCAGAGAAAGAAAGATCTGACTCCAAGTATTCCAACTAAGCAGAATCAACTTGTCACACATTGGGGTAGTGATTTTAACAATTATTTATCAGTCAAGCATTGAGAAATAAATCATACAGCCATGTTTTCCGTGGTAATGCCCTTCACATGGCAGAACGTATACTTGTACTTTGCATGCCTAAAATACATTTTTTGGTGATTGTTAGTTTCCTGTCAATACCTTAACGGCTGTATGCGGCTGAGACGTCCAGTGAGTGTGTGATGACTTTATGCATGACAATCATATGGGTTCCTCTATACTATAGTCTATCAACTGGCATATCCAAACAACTACAGTGAATATGTTCGGGGGCATGTTCTGTTAGCAAGTGGCCTGCTTAATTCAAAGCGCTCAAGCAAGCACTCCCAACGGAAGGAAATGATCGGCACTTCTTAACAACATGGCGGCCGAGCCCCATGGAAACAATGCTATCATAGTACTCGAGGAAATGCTGGTCCGGGCCATCGTTTTCAGTTTTACTCGATCCTCTTGTAACAACAACTTCCCCAAACAATTTGATTGCATGTGTTTGCAGTGGCTACTGAAGGTAATAAGGTGACTGGTTTAAGATCTCAGGGTCCTGAGTTTGAGCCACTGATCTTTATACCAACTAGATAGGGTGCCTAACATTAATTTGTCAGGTGGTCATGAAGCCACCAGAAGTGATCCATACACCATATTCCTTCTTTCGCAACACAGAAAATCCCGTTTGCGTCAATTCAAATACTTGCTTCAAGATGCCTGGTGTTGGCTTAGTGGTTAGGGTGGTGGGCTTTGGATTCTCGGGTCCTGAGTTCAAATCCCGCTCAGCTGTTGAATTAATACCAGGTGGGGTTAACTTGGCCTGCCATCCTTCCGAGGTCGGTAAAATGAGTGCCAGCATGCTGGTATACTGTATCAGGGTGGCAACCTGTTCAGGATTGTGCCCAATAGCCAAGGAGGCTGCTTTCGCAGCAACAACGCTCTGCACATAGTATGATCACAATCTCCTCCTCTCCTTCAACATGCATATTTCCCACGACAATTGCACCTTCCTACTTGATTTTTCTCCTTTCCCACTTGATTTTTTTTCTTTTCCACTTGATTTTAGTCCATTCCCAGGTTTAAAAAAGCATTATATAGTATTTATGAAATGCCATCGTGTGCTGCTTGCAGTTGTAATAACTGCAACTGTCAAGATCAAAGGAGAAGATGAATCACATTTCATCGGTAAGTTAAATTTACCTTATTTAATAACAGTCCCATTCATTCAAGCCTGGTGTTGGCTTAGTGGTTAGGGTGGTGGCTTGGGATCCCAGGGTCCTGAGTTCAAGCCCCGTTGGCTGCTGAATTAACACCAGGGGGTTGACTCAGCCTGTCATCCTTCCGAGGTCGGCAAAATGAGTACCAGTGTACTGGTCCCGGTGTATGCCCTGGTTAGAATAGGTGTACCATATCCCTGTGTTTCGTAAGAGGCGACCAGGGTTGGCGTCAGAAAGGGCATCCGGCCATAAAACATTGCCTCAAGAAAAAGCCAACCCCTGCACAGCAGGGAAAATGGCTGTAAAAACGGTCATTTTAGTCCCATTCATTCGCTTTGGGAGAGCAAAGATGGCAGACAAATGGCTTCAAAAAATGAGCTTCCTCTCGTATCTAGTAAATATAGAGATCAGAGGTTCAAGCCCCTGTCGTTCCATTGAAATAACACCATAGTGGTTGACTCAGCCTGTCATCCTTCTGAGGTCAGCAAAATAAGTACCAGCTTAGTGGGGTAATAAGCTATTCGAGTGTAATGCGTCGCAGTGGTGACCCATCCAGGATTGTACTCCTTCGTCAAATGAAACTGCCTCGACAGCCCTATGCGCCTCACGGCATGAAAGGAATAGTTGGTTGGTTGCAGAGGGTATTAGAAAGAGGAAAAGAAAGAGAAATAAATGGGGAGTCAGAAAGGGGAGCCCCCCTGCCAAGCTTATTATCTATGGATCTTCTACTGTCCATTTTGGGGAGGAGGTTGGAGGGGTTTGCATGTTTTTCATGGAGGGGTTTTAATGAAGGCAGGGGTACACCTTCTTGGATGTGGGGGATCTTTGGGTCAGAGAGAACTGTCTAGGACTATACAATTACTGTCGTTTACATTTGAAATTACAAAACATTATTTTAACTCTTTCCCTGAAAAGGGCTAAATGAGATCATGCCATTATTTTGAAACTTTTGTTGTGTCAGATATTGAATTTTTCTTTTTCTTATAATTAAGTTTTTATATATGCAATATATAGATAGCTTGGTGTTGGCTTAACGGTTAAGGTGGCTGATTTAAGATTTTAGGGTCCTGAGTTTGAGCCCATGTCGTGTCATTAAAATAGCATCATGTGGGATGACTTAGCTTGTCATTCTTCCAAGGTCGGCAAAATGAGTACCAGCTTACTGGGGTAATAAGCCAATCGAGTATTCTGCGTCGGAGGAGCAACCCATCCAGGAATGTACTCCTTCGCCAATTAAATTGCCTCCGCAGCCCTATACGCCTCACGGGGGAAAGGAATGGTTATGTGCAATAGATATTAAAAAGTAGCTATTTGTCACAGGAAGCCAAATATACCAACTTGTTTAAAAGCTGTCATGGAAGGTGTTAAAATGTAAAACCCTTCGGAATGTCTAAATTATGATGCACGAAAATTTGCCACAATGGATGTTTCAGTTTGCATTCATCACAATAGGAAGCATTTGCATTGCCAAGACAGCTTAGGCTGAGAGTTTACCCAGATGTAGGTCGGTCTGGCGGTTGTGAAGAATCACCTGTAGCCTTCGGAATTTCAAAGTATTTTGACATCTTGCAACGTCATATGAAACATTTGGTGAAGACATTCTCACAGGTCTTCAAAGACATTTAATATCTCCGGGTGTTTTGATTCATGATATCCATTTTGAAATGTAAAAAATTCCAACACTGAAAGCTTTGTTTATCCCGTTCATATTGTTTGGATTGTTTACACAACTTAAGCAAAACTTTATGTACGTTATACTTTTAAAACTACAAGGGATCATCGAATACTTACCCCGCACACTCTTGAGAAGGACTTGGTGCGAGCCAACTCTTCTGGCAGCAAATGTGTAACAAAAAGAAATTAAATTCAAATCAAATGGAAGACCAAATAAAATAGGTATTGCAATGGAGTCATCAGAATGAACCCGAACAAGCAAAAAGCAAAGATGAAGTCATCAGGAGGAACCTGGATAGGATTCACATTTCAGCTGCGACTCCCTACCCTCAAACCCAACCAGTCACAGCCAAGTGAGCCTTATTCAAAAAAAAAGTAAAAAGAATGCAGATTAAAATAATTAAATCATTCTGGCTGCCACATCATTCGTCCAATCAGCTTAAAATTTAAACCATATATTCCCCATCACAACGAGAACAAAATTTTGAAGTTTCACCTCAATTGATGCAGCAGTTAGAGAGAGAGAATTTTAAATATATATTCCTTCAATCCAATATTGCTACCAAGCCATATGACCAACCAATTATTCATGAACGATTCATGGTATCCCCAAGGCTTGGGGAATATGTGTGTGAAATTTCCCCTCGATCTGTCCAGCCGTTCTGGAGAAGATTTTAAAGGTTTCAGGGTAAATCCAATATGGCTGCCACACCATGTGACCTATTACATAATAGGTGGAGAACGTTTTGTTCAGTTGTTCTCAACCTTTTTTTTTTTTTTACCCCATGCACTCTTTTCACCATATGTCAGAATGTCATTTCCCCCTTTCCAAGATTGTCTGACTCAAAAGGTACATTCCAAATAACATGCATATAATATTGAAAATCTTTTATTTTTTCTATATTAGTGCATACTAGCCGAAACCCCATCACAGATGGGGCACAAGATTGGTCCTTCAGTATTAATTTTGATTATCTGTCGAATGGCGTTGGTCCTGTCTCGATCGGATGAAATTGAGAAATTGAAGTTACCCGGTGACCTTGACCCCGTGACCTTTGACCTTGAACTTGACCCCCCCCCATGTTCGTTCTTATGTCCCAAGGATCACTCATGCCAAGTTTCATCTCATTCCATCCAACGGTTCGGCCGCCTATAAAGGAGGAACAAACACACACACATACATACAAACAAACAAACATATTGTTGCGAATTCGCACCCGCCGGCATGCGAGCGGCCACGTAACTCGAATCGCGGCACGTCGCCCACCGGACGGACAATTCTGTCGTGACCCTCTCGGACTAACGCCGGGAACTAGTCACGGGTGGGCCTTTCGGCCTCACCACGATCGTGCCAATCGGCCCTCCGCGTGGGATAGGGTTGTTCGCCAAATTCGACCTACCTAAGTACCCACAAGGAGGGTAGACCGGGCGATCGCACCTCACCGCAGGTCGACTCCGGACACAGGCCACTGAAGCGACCCGTTCCGTACTATCTGGATAACCGAGCGGTGTTATATCGTCGACCTCGACGGTTCCGATTAATTATCGGGCGTATTTAGCCCACTACCAGCCCTTTATGTGAAGTAAGATGGAGATTCAATTAAAGAAAAGACGAAGCGAAACGGGAAAAACAGTTCAACATGAGGCACATTTATTCCGCGGCACACGGATAGCACACATATACAATTACAACAATTATGCACCAAAAGCAATTGCAACAAAAGAAGCACAATGCAGAGATACTACCGACTACGCGAGCACACGGCAACACTTACACAGTTTTACTTTACAGACGGCGCCGACAACACATATACTCAAAAGCAAAAGAAAAGGGGCCACCCTCAACGACAAGGGGACAGACGGGGCCTGTGGGCGCGAGACCGGGTGGAGCCTACCCGTCTTGTGATGAGCCGCAAATGTCGCGGCGGTGCCACAACTCCGCGCTCCTCCGCGGGTTTCGTTGGCACTGCTTGGAATGGGGTGGGAACGGGGCCCCCTTTCCGCACTATCTCAGCGTGGGGGGGGGAAGGGGGGAATTGTTGATGCTCTGGGGAAAGAGGATAGCTGGCTTGCTCGGGTCCCGTGACGAGCGACTCCACTGCGACCTCGACCGCGCTCCAGGCTTCCCCTCTCTGCAGCTCCCCGACAGACTCCGAACCCTGACAGACTGACTCTCCTCCAGACCCGTCTTGACTGCTGCTGCCACACTCTGCCACTGCCACACCTCTCCAACTCGCCCGAGCCCAAAAACTCTCCCGCTGCCACACTTCTCCAACTCGCCCGAGCCCAAAACTGACTGAATTCGCCCCGCGCTCGGCGCTTTATAGTACGGCAGGAGAACCCATATGCAAATTTCCGGATCAGGATGAGCTTGGGGGCGGAGCCACTTTTTGCATTCTCTGTGATGGAAAGGAAAGCTGTGATGATGAAAAAAGTGGCCTCGGAAAGGCCACTTTTTGCACCCGCGGCCCGGCGCGCGTCCCGCACGAGGCCAGGACAGCCTGACGCTCGGCGCCCACAAGCGGCGCGGGAACGGCCGCAGAAGGAGAGGCGAAGGTGGTGGAGGGCCTAAACTGGCGGTGATGGCCATGGCTACGCTTGGAATGGCGGTGATGCGATGTTTACGGGAGCGAGCCATGACGGTAAAGGTCGTGGCTGTTGGCGTTGTTGTGAAGCGGCGTTGCGGTTGGTGGTTGTTGTGTGATGGCAGTTGAGACATGGTTGGTTCAAAATAAAGATAGAACAGAAAAACGGCTATCTTAAACGGTCGTAGCCCGAATGAATCACATTTATTCCCTCTAAGCAATGGGTTTGGGGCTAACTACACATGTCTTACAGAGATATCTCACCTACAGGACCTGAATGGTGGTTTGCGAATTTCCTCAACCACAACAATATTCTATTTTTTAGTGTCGTAGATACATTTACTTGGATTATTTTTATAGTGGAGTTTTACAAATTTAATACCATTAAAATGTTGATAGATTTTAAAACTTGAATGAAAGTAGTTTTTTTTATATTCATAACTAATTACTTAACAGACTAAAGTTACTGAAGCATACTTCAATAAACAAAAAGTTCAATAGAATGCCAGGGTATTGTAATTCATTTAATTCTGATGAAGATTACAGTCAATGAGAAAGCTGTGATTGTTTTTTCTTTGCCAATTCTTGGATACACGGAGGAGTGCTTGAAAGGTCACAACACAGATCATTTTCAACCTCCAATCTACTTCGTTGCTTTGTTTTCATTTGCAACAGAGTTGAAAAGCTTGACTCACAAAGATATGTCGACACAAATGGAAGCAATGCATGGAGAGCTCTTTCTGCCATTTTCGGGTAGGAATCGCATTTCAAGGGCCAAAATTCTGTGATTGATTTCTCATCGAACATAACTCTTGCTTCCGAAACAGTCTTCAGCTCCAGACATTCATCTTAACAATCATCAGGAACTTTTTCAACTGACAATTTAAATGGAATTTGCACTAAATCCAACTCCTCATCACTGAGTTGAGGAAAATATCGGCTGAATTTATTTTCCAGTGCTGCCAAATGCTGCAAAATTTCATTTTTTGCAAATTATGGAAGCACTTGGTCATCACCACCAGCAACAAGAATTGATGACAGTTTCTCAAACATTGCAACATTTTTGATCTTGACCTTTCTCTTACAATTTTCCACCTTGCTCATGAAAGCTTTCAAGGAATCCATGAATTTTATGATGTTTGTATTCCTTCCTTGCATCTGAAGATTCAGTTTATTCAGCTACTCAAAAATGTCAACCAAACAGGCAAGGCACATGATCCATTCCTCATCATCCAGCCAGGGAAAAAATTCCACCTTACCCTGAACTTCAAAAAATAATTTGAGCTCATCTCTAAGCTAAAATACTCACTCAGTTACAATTCCTCTTGAAAGCCATCGAACATTTGTGTGGAAAAGAAGCAAATGATGGCTTGCATCCATCACTGCTTGAATAAATCACTGCTTGAAAAGTCATGAGTTGAGAGCTCCTCCTTTGACAAAATTCACAATTTGAATTGTTTGATCCAAAACCTTCCCGAGTGGAGCTGGAAATGTTTTTGAGGCCAGTGCCTGACGATGGATCATACAATGAATGCCTTTCACTTTTGGAGCTCACATTTTCACACAAACTTAAAATCCAGATTTTGTCCCCAACATAGCTGATGCTCCATCTGCACAGCACCCAGAGACATTATCCCACAAAAGATTTTCTGATTCAAAGAAAGATGAAACCTTTTCCAAAATATCTGAGGCGTTGGTAGTTGTTTCAAGAGGAGAACAAAAGAGAAACTCCTTTTTAAAAGAACCTGAGTGAACATATCTTGCAAACACCAGCAACTGGGAGCACGATGCCACATCAGTCGATTCATCAAGTTGAATTGAAAACAAGTCAAATGCTGCAGACTTGATCTCCTGCATCACTTGATCCTTGATGTCAATGGCCATGTCGCTGATCCTCCTTTGAACAGTACTATTTGATAGTGAAACTGCTGCAAGTTTTTTCTCCAATCCATTTCCACCATTTTGAGAGTGAAAGGTTTGATCAAAGTTTCCCCAATTGTCTGTGGTTTTTTTCTGCTTTGCTATCTCCAGTGCTACGATATAAGAAGCTTCACTAACCTTTTGGTTTATTTGTTGGAATGCCCCTGTTGAATCCAGCTTCATCTTTTTGAGAGCATTTCCATGACGTTCAAAAAAGCTTTTGTCCTTGTGCTTGTGTTGAGGATGAACATTCTGCAAATGTTGCTTCAACTTTGTTGGTTTCATATAATCATTTGACAAAGCTTTGCTACAAATGACACATTGAGGCCTTTCTTCTCCATTGATGATGATGGATGTGAATCCATATTGAATATATAAATCATCATACCCTCTTTTTTTGATACTCATGATAGGCTTCAAATTTCTGTTAATAACAAACAAGAATAAGTCAAAGATAACTATAAATGGAATATTTCCACAGATAAAAAAGTGAAATATTTATCTTTATTTTTAATTTAATCTGTGACATTCAATAAACTTCATTGAATGTAACAGATTAAACTAAAGGGGGAGCACTCGGAAGAGTGCAAAACCTCCGCCACCAATACTGCAAGGTCACTCAAGTGAACCTGATATCCTATTCATTCAATTTGACGTCAACAGTGCTCACAGAGTTATAGTTTGCAACTTTCCCTTTTACTTTTAACTTTTACATACTCAATTCATTCGTCATAACTAGATTCCTTGAGACAGAAATTGATTTTACGTGGGTATATCCACCTGAAGTTCCAAAATCAGCCGCAATTATAATTTTGGCATGTTTCTTGTTGGAAATCACTACTAACATGTAGAAATGCAAAAAAAAAATCGAAATTTTGTTGGAAAAAAAAAGTTGTAAAATTTTTTTTTCCCTAACAATTTTTTTTGAGAGGGGGGGGGTGTTGGAAATCACTTAAAACATGTAGAAATGCAAAAAAAAAAAAATTCAAATATTTTTTTCGAAATGGCCGCTATAGCAGCCATATTGGATTTTGGACCAAGTCCAAAATCTAATGGCATGGTCGTTGGACCATACCTAATCCCCCCACCAAGTTTCGTCGAAATCCGTCGAGGAGTTTTTCCGTAATACTGTTCACAAACAAACAAACAAACAGAAAGGGGTGAAAACAGTAACCTCCGATTTTCGATGGCGGAGGTTAATTAAAAACAAACTACAATTCTACAGATTGCACATAATCTACAGGACATCACACCTTATTCAATAAAGTGTGATGTCCTGTAGATTATGTACAATCTGTAGAATTGTAGTTTGTAGAAAGATCAATATTCCAACAGTTTGAGTCTGCCAATCTCTGGTCCCAATTCCCCCCTGAAATCCTAAAATTCCCTCGGGGGGGGGGGGAATTCCCCCCTGGTTGAGAACCTCGAGTTTTGTTTCCTCGTGGATAGGTGGTCACACCTATAAAGTTTCTTCTTGATATGTTCAGACGTTTTGGATATTTTTGATAGTTAAAATATATATATATATATATATATATATATATATATATATATATATATATATATATATATATACATTATACTAATAAAAGGCAATGTGTGTGTGTGTGTGTGTCAGTGTCAGTGTCAGTGTCAGTGTCAGTGTCAGTGTCAGTGTGTGTGTGTGTGTGTGTGTGTGTGTGTGTGTGTGTGTGTGTGTGTGTGTGTGTGTGCGTGTGTGTGTGTGTGTGTCAGTGTCAGTGTCAGTGTGTGTGTGTGTGTGTGTGTGCGTGTGTGTGTGTGTGTGTGTGCGTGTGTGTGTGTGTGTGTGTGCGTGTGTGTGTGTGTGTGTGTCTCCTCCATAACTCCAAAACTATAAAACAGAGCAGCCTGAAACTTTGCATGTACACGAAGAAAACTCCAAGGAAGTGCAGGAGTGAAAATTTGGTGTTTAGGTTAATGAAAACACCCCTTTTGAAGATAATTAACGGCCTTATTTAATTATATCCTTCATCAGGCGATCTTTGGCACCTCACTCTCTGGGGTGTTAAGGCATTTCCTGGGTAACCTCGCTGGGGTCTGAAGCCACCATGTTTTTTGGACTGCTTACCCATGCTTTGATTTGGAACAGACCACAACGATTTATCAACGACACATAGATGTAAGCTGCAGATTTGAAAATATCAGCAGTTCCAACTCCAAAAAAAGTGTTGATTTATTCAATTCGGATATTGCACGGGTGTTTCCAGGTACATCGTTGGGTGTAAAATGGCGAGCTGCCAGGCAAGAAGTGAGACAATGTGAAATGCCAAGGAAGTGGATAGGTTTTAACAACATTCCTGTTCCACTTCGTTCAGAACAATGTTAAAAGTAAATAATGACGGACCGATAAATTCACACTCTTGCGAGATTCCGCCCTTCTCTGTGGTGTCCTGATTGCAGCGTTTGCTCTGAGGCTCTGAGGTCAGTGGTTCGAACCCTGGCCGAGTCCTGACTCATACGAAAGACTAAAAATGGTCTGTGCTGCTTCCTTGCTTGACGCAAATCATTGAAATAGATAGAGCACGGAAAAATAACCGTAGGTTGGTGGTGATAGCGCAGGCTTTGATGGAGGGACCGAATGGCCTCCTGTGTCAAAAGTTCCTCACAAGGAAACATTATTTATAAAGTAAATAATAATGGACCATTAATTCAAAATCTCGCAAGATTCCATCATTCACGATATATATATGTGTGTGTGTGTGTGTGTGTGTGTGTGTGTGTGTGTGTGTGTGTGTGTGTGTGTGTGTGTGTGTGTGTGTGTGTGTGTGTGTGTGTATATATATATATTATATAATATAATATATATATATATATATATATATATATATATATATATATATTATATAATATAATATATATATATATATATATATATATATGCAACATAATTCATGCATTCTCTGTTGGCACGTGCATTCGGGTTGGTTACCGTGACAACGGACGTTGGGAGTTTTTGCTCGATATTGTGACGTCACGCTCCATAATTTGTGTAGTTTCGTAGATGGTGGAAACATCATCATCTTGTTTTCCTCTGAACTCAGTGAAGCGATTTTCCTCACAATGTGGATCCACTTTGCAGTTGGTCTGTGGACAGTCTGTTTTATGTCGACCTATGTGTTCCCCCCAGAAGCCAGTCACCTTTATGGGTTGCCTTTGCAGCTTCGTTTGCATTGCTCCACTCTATTTATTCTTCTTCTTGTGTATGGCAGCTCAGCTGCTGGGGTAGTTATCATTTCTTGGAAGCGCGACTTTGTCGCTGATGCAGTGCCCCTCTACCAGTACACACTGCTACTCATTTTGCAGACCTTGGAAGGATGGTTGGCTGAGTCAAGCCCCTGGTGAATTAATTCAGCAGCCAACGATGCTTGAACTCAGGACCCTTGGATCCCAAGTTGCCACTCTCACCACGAAGCCAACACCAGGCTACACACAGAGAATGTAAAAATACTGCATTTACCACACAGAATATAAAAATACCATAATTACCACACAGAATGTAAAAATACCATAATTACCACTCATAGAAAGTAAAAATCCTGTATTTAACACACAGAGAATGGAAAAATACTGCATTTACCAAACAGAGAATGGAAAAAATACTGCATTTACCAAACAGAGTGTAAAAATACCATATTTACCACACAGAGAATGTAAAAATACTGCATTTACCACACATAGAATATAAACATACTGTATTTACAACACAAATAATGTAAAAACACTATTTACCAAACAGAGAATATAAACATACTGTATTTACAACACAAATAATGTAAAAACACTATTTACCACACAGAGAATATAAACATACTGTATTTACAACACAAAGAATGTAAAAATACTGTATTTACCACACAGAGAATGTAAAAATACTGCATTTACCACAGATAGAATATAAAAATACCGTATATACCCTTCAGAGAATGTAAAAATACCATATTTACCACAGATAGAATATAAACACACTGTATTTACAACACATAGAATGTAAACATACTGTACATACCACACATAGAATGTAAACATACTGTATTTACCACACAGAGAATGTAAACATACTGTATTTACCACACAGAGAATGTAAACATACTGTATTTACCACACATAGAATATAAACATACTGTATTTACCACACAGAGAATGTAAAAATACCATATTTCCACACATAGCATATAAACATATTGTATTTACCACACATAGAATATAAACATACTGTATTTACCACACAGAGAATGTAAAAATACCATATTTCCACACATAGCATATAAACATATTGTATTTACCACACATAGAATATAAACATACTGTATTTACCACACAGAGAATGCAAACATACTGTATATACCACACACTGAATGTAAACATACTGTATTTACCACACAGAGAATGTAAACATACTGTATTTACCACACAGACAATGCACACAAACTGTATATACCACACAGAGAATGCAAACATACTGTATTTACCACACAGAGAATGTAAACATACTGTATATACCCCACATAGAATATAAACATACTGTATTTACCACACATAGAATATAAACATACTGTATTTACCACATAGAATATAAATACACTCAATTTACCACACAGAGAATGCAAACAAACTATATATACCACACATAGAATGTAAACATACTGTATTTACCACACAGAGAATGTAAACATACTGTATATACCACACAGAGAATGCAAACATACTGTATATACCACACATAGAATATAAACATACTGTATTTACCACACAGAGAATGCAAACATACTGTGTATACCACACATAGAATGTAAACATACTGTATTTACCACACATAGAATGTAAAAATACCATATTTACCACATATACAATGTAAACATACTGTATATACCACACATAGAATGTAAACATACTGTATTTACCACACATAGAATATAAACATACTGTATTTACCACACATCAAATGGAAAAATACCATATTTACCACACATAGAATGTAAACATACTGTATATAACACACATATAATATAAACATACTGTATATACCACACAGAGAATGTAAACATACTGTATTTACCACACAAAGAATATAAACACAATGTATTTACCACACAGAGAATGTAAAAATACCATATTTACCACACATATAATGTAAACATAATGTATATACCACACAGAGAATGTAAACATACTGTATTTACCACACAGAGAATGTAAAAATACCATATTTACCACACATATAATGTAAAAATACTGTATATACCAAACAGAGAATGTAAACATACTGTATTTACCACACAAAGAATATAAACACAATGTATTTACCACACAGAGAATGTAAAAATACCATATTTACCACACATATAATGTAAACATACTGTATATACCACACAGAGAATGTAAACATACTGTATTTACCACACAGAGAATGTAAAAATACCATATTTACCACACATATAATGTAAAAATACTGCATATACCAAACAGAGAATGTAAACATACTGTATTTACCACACAGAGAATGTAAAAATACCAAATTTACCACACATAGAATGTGAACATACTGTATATACCACACGGAGAATGTAAACATGTTGTATTTACCACACATAGAATATAAACATACTGTATATACCACACAGAGAATGTAAAAACACCATATTTACCACACATAGAATGTAAACATACTGTATATACCACATATAGAATATAAACATACTGTATATACCACACATAGAATGTGAACATACTGTATATACCACACGGAGAATGTAAACATGTTGTATTTACCACACATAGAATATAAACATACTGTATATACCACACAGAGAATGTAAAAATACCATATTTACCACACATAGAATGTAAACATACTGTATATACCACACATAGAATATAAACATACTGTATATACCACACATAGAATGAAAACATACTGTATATACCACACAGAGAATGTAAAAATACCATATTTACCACACAGAGAACATAAAAATACCATATTTACCACACAGAGAATGTAAAAATACCATATTTACCACACAGAGTATAAACATACTGTATATACTACACATAGAATGTAAACATACTGTATATACCACACATAGAATGAAAACATACTATTTATACCACACAGAGAATGTAAAAATACCATATTTACCACACATAGAATATAAACATACTGTATATACCACACAGAGAATGTAAAAATACCAAATTTACCACACATAGAATGTGAACATACTGTATATACCACACAGAGAATGTAAACATATTGGATTTACCACACATAGAATATAAACATACTGTATATACCACACAGAGAATGTAAAAATACCATATTTACCACACATAGAATGTAAACATACTGTATATACCACACATAGAATATAAACATACTGTATTTACCACACAGAGAATGTAAATACTGTATTTAGCACACAGAGAATGTAAAAATATGCCACACAGAGAATGTAAAAATACCATATTTACCACACAGAGAATGTAAAAATACTGTATTTACCACACATATAATGTAAACATACTGTATTTCCCACACATAGAATGTAAAAATACTGTATATACCAAACAGAATGTAAAAATACTGTATTTACCAGACATAGAATATAAAAATACCATATATACCACACAGAGAATGTAAAACTACCATATTTACCACACATATAATATAAACATACTGTATTTACCACACAAAGAATTTAAAAATACTGTATTTACCACACATAGAATATAAACATACTGTATTTACCACACAGAGAATGTAAAAACACCATATTTACCACACCGAGAATTTAAAAATACCATATTTACCACACAGGGAATGTAAACATAATTGTCGATATACCTAATTAATCGCACGGGTAGACTACCGAGAGACTGTACCTCAACGGGGCCGCTTGTAAACGAGCCGCTTTGGCAGTTCGCTTCGTTTTGGGATAACAGAGCGGGGAATTATCGCGCAGCCCCGTTGGACCCAATCACTTTATCGGCTATTGAAAAACCAACTATATTCCGAACGCAGAACGGCAGTTCAATTAAGGGGAGAGGACGCAACGAACGGGTTAACATTTGAACAAGCACATTTATTTACAAAGCACATGTAAACAGTGATGCAGTCATGCAGGTATGCAATTAAGGAGAGCAAGCATGCAATTATACAACCAACATAAGCATTGCAAAAGAGCTACTACCGTCTATCTATTATGTACACACTTAACAGTTCTACTTACGGACATGGCACCACAACGTTCATTCAAAAGAAATAAAGAAAAACCCAAGGAAAGACGAGGGGTAGACTGGACCTCTTGGGTCTTTATTTCACGGAGCTGTGACCGCAGAAGTTCCACGAGGCCGGGCTGGTTACCTTCACCTTCGAGGTGCCTCACTGGGGCGACCCGCGACGTCCCGTCCTCACGGCAGCTGTCGTGACCGCGGTCCGGCCCAGGCCTCGTTTGACGGCCTGGTGATTCGGGCCCAGCCGGCAATGCCTCAGAGGAATGAAAGGGTCTTTTGTTCTTTCAGAGTTGATGCTCTCTTTAAGAGCCCGTCCATCCCTCAGCGCTGATCGGACTGTCCTGAAGCCCGATTACCTCGGACCGTTCGATGCTGGTTGGCAACCTCTCTCATGTTCTCCCCACGTCCCACACACGAACGCGCAGTTCTGCGCGGCACGGCTAGCCTGGCTGTACTCCCAGCTCCGTCTCCTCGGCGAACCCGGTCCTCCAATGCCCTCCACTGGACTCGAACCTTGCTCCTCACACCACTCCAAACCCCCACTGACTGCTCTGAACTGGCGCTCTGCGCGCCTTTTTATAGGGTTCGTGAGGCGAGGTTTGATCTCCGCCCTTTCCCCTCTGACCCGCACTGGCTCCGCCCCTCTTGATCTCCTGATCCGAATTCCGAGGCGAAGCTTGGAGCGAGTGGACGTGGTAGAGATCATCGACGCTGAAGGGAGAGCGGACGTGGTAGAAATCACCGTCGCTGGCAACAAGGAAACCCCCGCGTTTGTTTGCAGC
>NC_140971.1:71728819-71986319 GCF_056783735.1 Eptatretus burgeri
CACACACACACACACACACACACACACACACACACACACACACACACACACACACACACACACACACACACACACACACACACACACACACACACACACACACACACACACACACACACACACACACACTGCTGGAATTATAGATAGGTAAACCTCTTGTCATCAAAAGCTTCCAATGCTTTCTTTTTTACCTCTTCTATATATAAATGATGTTTATAACTTCTTATTATGTTCATTTTTCTCTACTCTTCCTTCTTAAAGACTAAACAGTTGTAATAATCTTCAAATTTATGGTTTCTTCGATTATGTTTTTCTTTACGCCCTTTAACTTTTTATCACTCTTTTCAATTTTATTATCAACATATTTATAGGCATAAGTGTTTGCGCTCAATTCCACAAACTCACTCATTATGTTTTCCCCCCAACTCATCTTTAAACTTTCCAATAACCTATATATTCTTTGTGGAGAATAGTTTTTTATCTGATTTATAATTGCTTGTATCATAAATACCTACATCTTGAGACATATCCTTATAAATGTCTTCCATATTGATTTTCAAAATAAAACTGTCTGTATCCATATAAAGTAGGTTAACCCCTTCCATATATTTATTCTTTAGGTTTTTGTAGAAATAGTCATACATTAACCACTTTGACAAGTCAAGAATTGATGTTCCTATATGGATAGGTTTATCCATTTCAATTCTTTATTTGTTCAAATTTCTCTGAAGTAAAACATAATTTCCTTTATAATACAATGTGGTAAGCAATTTCTCTGTTGGTTTGCCTTTTGTAAGAAATGATCGTTGATAACCGTTAAGCCATTCCTTCTTTGGACTTTCTTTATCAGGCGCATATGGAAGGTCGTTATGTTTCTTATGGAGTTCTTCAGGATATTTTAAGTCAACCTCAAAATAATATCACACTTTAGCTTCATCTAATTATTTTTGAGAGGAGATAACAATGTTCTGTAAAACCTTTTCATATTTTTTTCTTCTTAACCCATCTAAGATTTCCATTTGGTAAAGATTGAGATGTAGCCCATCCATACAAATTGTTAGCATCATACTAAATCAAGTAAGAACTATCTTTTTTAAAATCATCGTTTAGAAGATATTTGTTGTTGGCTTTAGCATATCTCTTTGAACAGACTTGTGATATTCCACCTCTTTTTGCTTTCTCTATCATCAAAAGCATATCTATATAACCGATTAATTCCAATGGTTGTTTTGTCATTTTTAACATAGCACTCCAAGCCAATCCTGGGGCTGTGTAATGGTGAGCGGGGTCTAATCCATAGGAATTTTTATTATGACATACTGTTCTAAAAGTCTCAAATGCATCAGCCAATAAAAGAACATCAGTTATAAGATACAAATCGTGATATTCCCCAAGGTTCTTTATATTAAACTTCTTCCAAACATTTTGTGCTTGTGCATAATCTTCATCAGTTATTTGATTTTTATTTCATTTATTATAGAAACTTTCCTTTGAGGGAAGTTGTGTTTCTTTAAACCTCTCAAATGAGTTGATATAATCATCAGGATATATTCCCTTTTGTGATGGGAGATCAATCTCTTCTTGATTTGAGTAATGTGATTGGAGAATTGGAAAGTTTTTAATATTTGATACCAAGGTCTGTGGACATAATACATGCGCAACTGAGCCGGGCACGGACACTGCACAGATGTTCTTTGGGAGGGGGTCGTCTGGTGTTGGGGAGCATTTTTGATGAGCCAAGTTGGCAACAAGGCCATGCCGAGAGTGCCTTGTAGTTTGTGAAGTTGTTCATCCTTGCCGCACGGATTTACATGCATGGTATGTGGATGGAAGGTTGCACAGTGAGGGGCATTTTGCAGAGGTGTTTTAAAATTACACGTTAAAATGTGGAATGGTCTTGCTTGGGCTGCCATGCTATTTGGTGGGCCATGCGGGTGATGATTGTGGAGCCCCTGGTGTTATCGTTGTAGGGGAGTGTTGTGTTCAGGCTAGTGCATTTTAAAACTTCCACACTTTGTTGTTAATTGGTCAAGAAAGGAGGTCCTATATGTTGCGGCCAGAGAGAGGTGTGCGAAAATATGTATTTGCTTCATTTGATAAGAGCTGAAACGGCAAAGGCCATTTCAGGAACAGGTGTGCGAGCAGTGTGCGATCAAGGATAAACAACAGACCATGTGTGTCTCTCATGATGGTGTGATGTGAGCACACAAAAACTGCATACATAAGATATAAATGGACATCATTGCTCATGCTGTTATATTCGCAAACAGGCGATGCATAAACGTACGTTCCGCCTATCGGATGGATGTCGATGCATTTCATGTCAGACTTCCTTCCGGCTTGTGGAGGTGCTTGTTAAAGTCAGGTCTATTGATCAACATTCAACGTTTATCGTAACAACCGGCCCGTGTCCACCTGATCATTCAGCTCTTTTGAAAGGGAGCAAACATGCTCTCAAAAGAGGAAAAATGAGGAAAGGGCGCCGACTACTGACGACATTGCAGCACTACAGGAGGCAACTGAGGCAAGTGAAATAGCTCGATGGAAGGAAATGGGTTGCTGCTATAATGTGGAAACAAAGCTCTGGTTTTCAGAAAGAAGGTAAAATAGTTGCACCAAAGGCATTTTTGCCATGGTCTGCTCGTCTGGCCCACGGAAGTGGCCACATGAGCAAACGGGGGATGCAGAAAGAGGTGCTCTGAACATGGCACGCTCCAGGATTTACAGCTGTGGCAGAATTTTTTTGTAGAAGCTGTGTGTATTGTCAACACCTAGTACCGGATTTAGGGGTGGCCAGGTGGGGCCATGGCCCAGGGGCCCCCCACAATTTTGATGACATTTTCAAAATCCCTTGAAACTGTGCTTCCAAAGTTTTATTGTCGGTGAATGAAGATTGTAAACTCTTTGTAAGGATATCTTTTCAAAATTGTCCGTCATTGTGAGGATCCTTTTGAAGCTTTGGCTTTTTCAAGCCGTTTCTTCCAGGGTCCACAGAACGGATCCAACATGGTCAAAAATTCCCGGGAAAAGCCTCGGGTATTGGGGGCCCGCATTCGGATCTTTTTTTGGATCGATCATCAATGCTTCGGATGGTTGAGCGTGGCCAACTAACTACGGCACTGCCCGCCAGAGCCCAGCAAGCACAGACGGAATACAGAGGTCCAGCCAGAGGAGAGGTGAAAAGGTGAAAGTCGATGTGGTAAAACTAGGCCAGGCCAGCACAGCACACGGCTGGCAGGGGTAGTATTGTACACACTGAAACTGCGGCTGGCAGGGAACGCTGTCAGTACTCTGCTTACTGGCACGCACAGCACAGTAACACCGTGTGACTTTCTATGTTTCAGGTGTGTGAAACATACTTGTTGTTCGTGATTCTGGTACGTCCCACGTGCACTCTGACGATATCTCGGTACCTGGGTCAACATTTGGTAATGGCGAGTTTTCAGAAAAGCCAATGCTGCCTTACAAACCATGAATTTTTCAGTAATTTGGGGTTGCCTTAGCAAAATTAGGTGTTAGTTGTTGTGCCTGCATCTAGGAACACATTTAATTAATAAACATTTTTGATTTTTTTTTACACTTTTCTCACGAAGTGGTTTGTGGCAATGTCATCTACGTCACAACAGAGAAGTAGGTCTTCTCAGGTTCTAATATGCAAACTAATTATCTACTTTGGCATTAAATCACAGGCAAATGATTACATATGTTTCATTAAAGGAAATGCAAAGTAAAAATGGATATTATCAATTTAAGATTGGTTTCTACAGCCACACTGAATAGGCACCACTGCTATTGGCCTGATAGCACATTAAAATTAAAGCTTTCAATCATGACTGTGATATAAGGAAGGACCATCAGAGATTGACCTTCACCGAGTTAAAAGCGCATGACTTGTTGTTTCTTCTGACTTCACCTTGTTCGATATAAACCACGAGTAATTAATATATTTATAGAAATATCGGCTGTGACATAGATGACATGTCGTGACAGAAGTGACGGGTTGTGACGTAGATGACGATTATTATGCAATCATATAGACAAACAAAGATCAGGGAGCCATTTGTATATATTGTTGTGGTTACCAAATTCGCAAACCACCATTCAGGTCCCTTAGGTGAGATATCTCGGTAAGTATATGTGTAGTTAGGCCCAAACCCGTTGTCTAGTGGGAATACATGTCATTTATGCGTGCTGCGACTCTTCAGGATAGCCGTTTTTCTTTTACTATCTTTATTTTGGACCAACCGCCATTGTTACCACCACCAACCACAACATCAACCACCCACCGCGGCGCCGCTTCACGTCACACCTCGCAACCGTCGCATCGCCACCGTTCTTGCGCCGCTTGTGGGTACCGGTGTTGGACTCGTGCAGGGCGCGCGCCGAACAGCGTGTACAAAACCACGGATTTTCCGCTTCAAAAATGGATCAAAAACGACACACGCCCACTTTTGTTCCGTCCAATCGGTGAGCGAGGGGCGATTTGGCCCCGCCTCCAGGGCGTTGGAGGGCGATCGCTATATGCAAATTTATGGATCAAAATGCATTCACGCCCACTTTTTCTCGGGCCAATGGGGAGCGAGGTGAAAGGTCGAAGGCAGGGGGTCAAAGGCGAAGCCACGGGGCTTATATAAGCGACCGCGTTCGTCAGTAGAGAGAGTTAAGACTTCGCAGTCGGTGGAGTTGGGAAGAAGAAGCAAGAAGGAGTTGGTCGTCGTCGTGTGCGTTGGAGTCGGAGCGAAGGGGACGGAGCTGTGGAGAGGCGGCGAGGGCAGACGAGGGGGTGCTCACGTCGTGCCGGGAGCTGCACACCAGGGAGGCCGACGGCGCGACCTGGTCGAGGTGGACACGCTCGTCGCGGGACTCGAGACAGAGTAGAAATCCTCCTTTCCCCCCGAGCATCAGCAACCCCCTCCTGTTTCCCCCCGCGCTGAGATAGTGCGACCAAGGGGGCCCCTTTCCCACCCCCTACCAGACACTGTCCGCGAGGCCCGCGGAGTTGAGGCACCATCGCCGCTCCGCGTCTCATCACCAGACGGGTAGGCCCGACCCGGTCTCGGCCTCAGGCCCGCCTCATCCTTGAGGGTTCTCTGTTCTTTTCCTTGGTTTTGGGTATGTGTTGTTGGTGCCGTCTGTGAAGTAAAATTGTATAAGTGTTGCCGTGTGCTCGCGTAATCGGTATTAGATCTGCATTGTCGCATTTGCATTGTGTTTCTTTTTCCTTTTCTATGTGCTTTTGGTGGAATTGAATATGTGTGCTTTCCGTTCATCGCGAATAAATGTGCTTTGTGTTGAACTGTTTCCCGCTTCGCTTCGTCATTTCTTTCATTGAATCCTCATCTTGCTTCACGTAAAGGGTTGGTAGTGGGCTGAATACACCCGATAATTAATCGAACCGTCGAGGCTGACGATAACACCGCTCGGTTATCCCGATAGTACGGAATGGGTCGCTTAAGTGGCCCGTGTCCGAAGTCGACCTGCGGCGAGGTGCGATTGCCCGGTCTACCCTCCGTGTGGGTACTTAGGTAGGTCGAATTTGGCGAGCAACCCTATCCCACGCGGGGGCCGATTGGCTCGATCGCGGTGAGACCGAAAGGTCCACCCGTGACTGGTTCCCGGCGTTAGTCCGAGAGGGTCACGACTGGATTGTCCGTCCGGTGGGCGACGTTCCGCGATTCGAGTTACGTGGCCGTCAGCACGCCGGCGGGCGCGAATCCGTAACACTGGTGTCAGGTCGTGCGATACAAATCCATCGCCCTCCTCGCGGCACTGGTATCGGAGAACAGGAAAACGGGCTCTCCTGTCTCCAGCTAAATTCACGGGAATCGGTCCAGGGGTGAGAGAAGCGACCCCCGATTCCCTCCAAATTACGAGTGATTCAAATTAACCCTTTAAGAGAAGCAAGATGGCGTCTCAAGGCGAGCGGGAGCCGGGGGTATTAGAAATGGATGTAGAATGTGTAGAATCCATGGCTCAGGATGGAATCCCCGAGCAGGAAATGTTGATTGTGCAGGAACACGGACTCGCCCAACTGAACCCAGAGCCCGAAATAGGTGCGGCAGCGGCCGCGGTGTATGACACATCCCCCCCCCCTCTCCACCAAAACCCTTCCCCAACCCTTGCCGAAACGGCTCAGCTGAGTGCATCCGACATGGCCCAGCTATGCGCCATGCTGGCGGCAATGACAGCAAGGATGGATGCAAATACAAATGAAATGAAAAACGAAATGAAAGGCATGAACGAAAAGATGGATGCGAATACAGAAAAGATGGATGCGAATACACAAAAGATGGATGCGAATACACAACAAATGAACGAAAAGATGGATGCAAACGCAAATGAATTTATAAACGAAATGAAAAGCATGGGCAAGCAAATGAAAAAAGAAATGAAAGAACTACGGGGTGAGACGCAGAACATGGGCCGATGCCTGCAGGCGGGCATGAAGGCCGTGACCAGGGAGCTGGGAATGGCGACTCCACGTGTGGGAGCAAACGAGCTGGAAGGGGGTGCAACGGCTGACAGGCCCGCGGTGGAGGCGGGTAAAAAAATAATTCGGGGGGCGTGTTGGGCGAGGGTCGTGACAGAGGAATCGACGGTGACCAAAAGGGAAAAATTAAATGGGGAGACCAAAACGTGCGAGACGAGACACGAGGTGACGACGACAGAAACTTATAAATGTATAGAGACACGGGAGACAGAAAAAATAGAGAGACTGCACGATGAAGACGGGGTAAGTGACGCACACACACACACGGAGGTAGTGGAGGATAGTGAGGTTGAGCTCGCGGAGCGTGTAGGGACCCAGTGCGAGCACCTGGATGGCCTCCTCCAGGAACGAGGGGAGGGAGTCTGCCCCCTTGAGGCGAGTCACGACCAGGTGAGTTCGGTCGTGCTTTGCGAGGTTGAGGGGATGGGTGCTGTGGACAGGTGCACGGAGAGCTTGGGGGGTATAGAGGCCCCGGAGACCCTTGTGGGGACACGAATCCCCAGTGTGGTTGTCCCGGTGTGTGTGGTGCAGGGTGCAAGTGCGTCCCCGTGTGTGGAAGCGACCCCGTGTGTGAGTGGTGTGGTGGCGATGGTGCCAGAGTACGTGCTTCCCAGCACGCCGTGTGTGGATGAGGCACCGTGTGTGTGGATGAAACGGCCAGTGTGGATGAGGAACCGCGGGTGAGTGCCCCCGCGTGTGTGAGTGAGGCACGGAGTATGGATGAGACACCGCGGTTGAGTGCCCCCGCGTGTGTGAGTGAGGCACCGCGGGTGAGTGCCCCCGCATGCGTGAGTGAACGGCCGTGTGCAAGGTCGCTGTGTGCAAGGGAGACCGTGTGTGTGAGAGAGCGGTATGTAAGGGAGATGTCGGTGGGCATGTGTGAACATGCAGCCGCGTCTCCCGGGGTGAGTGTAATGGTGTGGAGTGTAATGGTGTGGAGTGTGAGCGTCGTAACACGCAGGTGTGCGTGGGTCGAATGGCGACGACGGCGACATGTGAGGGAAGAAAGCCAAGTAGCGGCTGTAGTTGTTTCGGGGACCGTGCCGGGTTCACCCAGCAGTGAGCACGCGGTCCGTGCTGTGCAACGCACGAGACCACCACGTGCTCGCTTGCGAGAGTGAAGTCCCGGTCCGGAAACGCCAGCGGTGGATTTGCCGATCCCGCGGACGGACAAAGTTTAGGCAGGATTTTGGATTTGGACCGGACGGGTTCTCCACGTGATCGTGTGTGTTAAGCTCCAACGGGCAAAGCACATGTGTTCGCGTGGGGAACCCCTCGAGACGTGGGGCTTGTGTTTTTTTTTATGCGCACGGTGACGCCATGGCTGCACGTGGGGTTGGAATCCGGCAGGAGGGGTATCCCTGCCGGATGGCACCGTCCAAGGAGGGACGAGGAACACGTGCAGCTGCATGACGTCACGGGCAGGTGCAAAGTGCGCGAGCTCTGAGTTGCCGCGCAGGTGCTGCGCATGGAAAAAAAAATAAAAATAAAAACAAGCCTCACTTTCGGGTGCACAGGATTCCTGGGCAAGGGGTGGAAGACCCCCTTACCCGGGGCACAGGATGGAAACTAGTTAGGGGGAAGGGTTAGCTTAGCTAGACCGACTTCATGGGGCAGGGGTAAGTCCTCATGGAGTCCGTGGAATGGATGAGTTAGAGGGATTGTAGCCAGATTTAGGTTGGGTAAATAATTTTTGGGACATTTGAGACAGTGACAGGCAGTGAATGTGTAGAGGGGACGTAGTTTAGCTACGTAGTGTTAAAAGGAACGTGCTACTAGTTTAAGGGACGACGTGGGAGCACGAGTTAGTTAGGGGAGGTAGATAGAAGGATGGCAGAGTTCAGTGGTGTGTGTGTTGAAGAGTTGGTGAGTTGTGAGGCATGTGCTTGGTGAGTGAGTGAGGCCAGCGGGTCTGTGTGTGTGGAGTGAATGGGGAATGCATGGTGCGATGAGTGATTGGGGGGAGGAGTGACTCCCGCCCAAGGGACCCCGGGGTCAGAGTAAAGTGAGTTAGCTGGGTTAGTCAAATTGAAAAATGGAGGTCGTTTTGTTGTTGGTGGGAAAGTAGGCTCGAGACCCATTTGGAGGGGTGCAGGAGCCCTGTTGACGGGCTTGGGAGCGTGGCTGCGAAAGGTGAGTATCGCTGAGTGGGTACCCCGGGCACCAGGCTAGTCGGCCGCGGTAGGCCATGGGCCCATGGGGGGCCGGGATAGAGTAGTGGGCACGGGTGCGGGGGCCCGGGGCGCCATTAGCCGCGTGGGCAGTGTTGTGGGCACGGGTGACCCTCGGAAAGGGGCCCGGGAGGCCGGCCTGCCACGTGTGCGTTTCAGGGGAGGTGCCATGGGGGGCACTCCCCGGTGTTAGGGAGCTGGTAGGCTCGGAGGCGGTGTAGTGCCCGGGGGTGCCATAGCGGGAGATTCGGCAGAGGGTCGTGCCTGCCAAAGGGAGCCACGTGTCCCAGCCAGGAGACCGTGTGAGGGCACGGAGAGAAAATTGGGGGGCGAGGCCCGAAATTGTGAGGACACCAAAACAGGCGACGGGAATCTGGGTTGTTAGAACCAATAGTTTAAGCGAGAGGCGCTTGTTGAAAGCCCCGGGGTAGTTTAACAGTTAAATGGTTATGGTAGATTAGGAGATGTACCCCTCCGCACCATCCATCCCCTCGCTGTCGTTGTGGGCCGCTGGACCCACTTTGGGTTAGATCGCCGAACTCTGGGGAGGCCATTCTGAGGCTTCGTTGGGCCTCGACACAGGACGTTAGCTCTCCCTTATTCCCCTCCGGGAAGGGAACGTAGGGGTTGGGAGTAGGCGAGGTGACAGGATAGGTTAGCCGAACAAGGACAGTACAGGGGGTTAGGGGACGATTTATAGTGGGGAAGTAAAAAAATAAATAAATAAATAAATAAGTTGGGGCTAAATTGGGGTTTGACAAATTAAGGGAGTGGGTATGTACAGTGACAGGCAAAGGCGATAGGTGGGAGGGAGACAGGTAGGTAGGTCCGAGCCCACCTTCCAAGTGGCCAGCACCACCACACTCCCTCCACCAACCTCCACTGAACGGCAAAGGCTGGCCAACTTCATCGGCTGGCAGTGTTTTGCTTCAAGGCAGAGGCCGGCCAACTTCATCGGCAGCTGTTGTTGTGCTGCAAGGCCTGTACCGGCCAGTTCATCTGCTGGCTGTTTTTTCTTCAAGGCCTGTGCCGGCCAGTTCATCTGCCGGCTGTGTTTGCCTGCAGCGGCCTTCTTCTGCGGGCTGTGTTTGCCTGCTGCCTTTGCCATGCCATGCCCACTGCCCATGTTCACCAGCCCCGTTCAATGTTTGCTTTGCCCCCCCCCCCTGTTCATTGCCATGTGCGCCAGGATCAAGGCAACAGTTTGCAAGCTGCAAGAACTGCCCTGTTGGCAGCTACAACACGGGCCTGCAGTGGCAGCCCATGCACCATGTTGTGTCCATCCATCCATCCGTTGTGCTCATTGCGTGTGCCACTTGAGCTGGCACGGAGACTACGTTTGTGCGGCCCATGCACCGTTGTGGTTCACTGCGTTCAGTTCAAAAGGGAAGGCCTTGGACTGCGTGTGAGCAGCCAGCCACGTTCCCTGGCACCTGCATTGTTTTGAGCCAGAGACTGCATGCGAGCAGCCTGGCTCCCTGCTAACTGCTTTTCTTTTGCAGAGTTCATTGATCCTGGGCCATGGTTTAGTGTAAAATTTGTAAGTTAAGGTTAAGATGTACTGTAAATATGAGTGCGCCCCCGGCATGTTTGTCTTAGCGCCGGCAATTTTATTTAAGTCGTCCGTGTGAGTGAGTTTGTTTAGGTAGTTACGCAGCCCTCAGGTTATTTATTTTGGGGACACGAATACCATGAATGTCGCACTCAGGGATCCGTAGGTAAAATGTACTAGGGGAAAACTACACATGATGGCACACGAAAATTTGACGACTCGGGACGAGTCTGTAAAAAGGAGGGGGTAGTGTTGTGGTTACCAAATTCGCAAACCACCATTCAGGTCCCTTAGGTGAGATATCTCGGTAAGTATATGTGTAGTTAGGCCCAAACCCGTTGTCTAGTGGGAATACATGTCATTTATGCGTGCTGCGACTCTTCAGGATAGCCGTTTTTCTTTTACTATCTTTATTTTGGACCAACCGCCATTGTTACCACCACCAACCACAACATCAACCACCCACCGCGGCGCCGCTTCACGTCACACCTCGCAACCGTCGCATCGCCACCGTTCTTGCGCCGCTTGTGGGTACCGGTGTTGGACTCGTGCAGGGCGCGCCGAACAGCGTGTACAAAACCACGGATTTTCCGCTTCAAAAACGGATCAAAAACGACACACGCCCACTTTTGTTCCGTCCAATCGGTGAGCGAGGGGCGATTTGGCCCCGCCTCCAGGGCGTTGGAGGGCGATCGCTATATGCAAATTTATGGATCAAAATGCATTCACGCCCACTTTTTCTCGGGCCAATGGGGAGCGAGGTGAAAGGTCGAAGGCAGGGGGTCAAAGGCGAAGCCACGGGGCTTATATAAGCGACCGCGTTCGTCAGTAGAGAGAGTTAAGACTTCGCAGTCGGTGGAGTTGGGAAGAAGAAGCAAGAAGGAGTTGGTTGTCGTCGTGTGCGTTGGAGTCGGAGCGAAGGGGACGGAGCTGTGGAGAGGCGGCGAGGGCAGACGAGGGGGTGCTCGCGTCGTGCCGGGAGCTGCACACCAGGGAGGCCGACGGCGCGACCTGGTCGAGGTGGACACGCTCGTCGCGGGACTCGAGACAGAGTAGAAATCCTCCTTTCCCCCGAGCATCAGCAACCCCCTCCTGTTTCCCCCCGCGCTGAGATAGTGCGACCAAGGGGGCCCCTTTCCCACCCCCTACCAGACACTGTCCGCGAGGCCCGCGGAGTTGAGGCACCATCGCCGCTCCGCGTCTCATCACCAGACGGGTAGGCCCGACCCGGTCTCGGCCTCAGGCCCGCCTCATCCTTGAGGGTTCTCTGTTCTTTTCCTTGGTTTTGGGTATGTGTTGTCGGCGCCGTCTGTGAAGTAAAATTGTATAAGTGTTGCCGTGTGCTCGCGTAATCGGTATTAGATCTGCATTGTCGCATTTGCATTGTGTTTCGTTTTCCTTTTCTATGTGCTTTTGGTGGAATTGAATATGTGTGCTTTCCGTTCATCGCGAATAAATGTGCTTTGTGTTGAACTGTTTCCCGCTTCGCTTCGTCATTTCTTTCATTGAATCCTCATCTTGCTTCACGTAAAGGGTTGGTAGTGGGCTGAATACGCCCGATAATTAATCGAACCGTCGAGGCCGACGATAACACCGCTCGGTTATCCCGATAGTACGGAACGGGTTGCTTAAGTGGCCCGTGTCCGAAGTCGACCTGCGGCGAGGTGCGATCGCCCGGTCTACCCTCCGTGTGGGTACTTAGGTAGGTCGAATTTGGCGAGCAACCCTATCCCACGCGGGGGCCGATTGGCTCGATCGCGGTGAGACCGAAAGGTCCACCCGTGACTGGTTCCCGGCGTTAGTCCGAGAGGGTCACGACTGGATTGTCCGTCCGGTGGGCGACGTGCCGCGATTCGAGTTACGTGGCCGTCAGAACGCCGGCGGGCGCGAATCCGTAACAATATATATATATTTTATTACCATGTCTACTAGTGACAGAAAACATCAATAGGCCGGGGGCCAGTGGAACCTACCTTGCACCCTCCCTGCGACAATATTTCACTGATACCACAGTGTTCATATATATCCCAAGTATCAGACAAAAGATGTTACCAGAAAAATAACTCATTTGCACTATGCTTTATTAAGCTGTTTCCATGGCAACCAATCAGAAATAGACGAATATCACAAAGATCGGCCAAATGTTAATATCTCTGTCAAATATAAACATAAAATCACAAAATTGGTGTCAAATGAAAGCTTATATATTTACGTATTAAAATATATTTTGTTTATGCTAATTTGCATGTTAATTTAATTTGACGTAAAGACAATAATTCCCACAAAAATGCAAGAATTTCCATTTTCTTTCCTTGTAATTACCACACCTCAGTTTTTTTGTCAAAAAACATTACTTAAGTGTTGCCACATACAAGCCAGGTTGGCAAAAAACATATTAAAAGTTTTGAATTTTTTTAAGTAGGCTAATTAGCATAAAATACAAAGCACAATGAATCGTTCGAAAATCATGCGAAATCAGATTAATCAATAGAATTAATGACCTGGGAATGATATAATACATAACTGCGACTTATGATGTCTGTTGGGGTTTCAGGGAAACATAACTATTTTCTGTTTGAGTAAAAGTAGTGGCAATAATTTTAAATGCATTGATATGCTAATTAGGATCTGCCATGATGGAAATTCTCATTTTCGTAAACATCTCAACTTCTGGTACGTGGAAATTTGTAAATGAGGAATCTACACATATGTTTGGAGGGTCAAGGAAGAGTGAACATATTTCCTTTGTTGTCAGAGATGTAGAATAATGTTTGGATAGCTTAATTACATGCAAAAATGGAAACACCTTAATAAAGCATAGTGCAAATGAGTTATTTTTCTGGTAACATCTTTTGTCTGATACTTGGGATATATATGAACACTGTGGTATCAGTGAAAAATTGTCGCAGAGGGCCCCCGGCGCAGGGTGCAAGGTAGGTCCCACTGGCCCCCGGCCTAATTCTCTTTGTGCGAATTTCACCTGATGAGAGCACAATGAAAAGCTTTGTGGTTTTCTTTTGATGGTAGTGTCCTTCAGAATGTCTAAATTCATCAATTAATCAAGAAATCAACGCTGGATTTGGTATTCCAATGCTATTGGCAGGTCAGGTCAGGTCAGATTAGATCTGTGACTTGCTAGAGGAACTATGTAAACATGTACTCACCTGTTTCATGGTCGGGTTGTTGGCGACTAAACTGTCTCCCCCTCCAGGTTTTTTGGTGAGGAGGGTGTTTGGATATGGACACCCAGCAGGATGAAAACAAAACCTATCAAAGGGCAGAGGAGCTCCTTGTGAGCCAACGGCCATCCATATCCAGTGCCCAATTGTGTTTGCGGATCTCCTCTTGCAGTTGGGTTACATTTAATTCGGATGTTGGTGGCAGGAATTGGACTTCGGCCACCGTAAAACCCTTCATTCTGCAAAACATACGAAAAGCACACAAAAATAATCTGAAAACCCACTCCATGGGAGTACATCCTGTGCAGCTGCCCTCCACAGGGCAGCTGACCAGATGACGGGATTGGGGCAAAGCCCTTGGGCCCCCCCAATTTTTGATGAAAGGAGGAAAACCATGGGGTAACCTTCATGGCTCAGATTGCAGTAGTGTGTGAAAGGGTGGTGCTGAGGTGTCGTCCACCAGACGGCAGTCTCCTTGGGTTAACCTGAGGCAGTCCCTTCGGGTGGGTACCTGGAATGTCCTATCCCTAAGAGAGGATGATCAACTGTCGCTGTTATCAACTGAGCTCAAGCGTTTGGACATCAGGATTGCAGCACTCTCTGAGGTTCGGAGACCGGATTGCGGTGAGATAATGGTGGGTGGTTCCACCTACTATTTGGTCTGGTCGCTCTGATGGTTACCATACCCAAGGAGTTGCTGTAGCTGTGTCCAATAAACTGACCCCAATGATAATTGAGGTAACACCGGTCAACGAGTGTATTATGAGACAAAGGATTCGTCACTCCTTAGGTGTCGTTTCCCTGGTCTCTGTATATGCAATGACTGAGGCGAGTGATCTCACTGTGAAGGATGCATTCAATGCCACACTCGAGTTTGTGGTTGATCAAAGCGCCAGGCAAGATACTCTTCCACTCTCGCGGGATTTCAATTCATCAACTGGAACTGATAAGGATGGTTATGAGACCTGTGTTGATCCCCATAGGTCTGAAAATGTGAATCAGAACAGCACGAAGTTCCTTAACTTTGCAAGAATTCATGGACTTAGGGTGGCAAGTTCAAGGTTTCAGTGCCCACAGGCTCATCACTGGACTTGGTGTGGTAAAGGAGAATGACCATGTCCTCGTTGATGGTTGCTGGAGGATGATCCAGAACTGCAGGGTCTACCGGAGTGTTCAGTTCCTCAATACCGACCACAGGCTTGTTGTAGCAACTCTGCAGTTGTAGCTTCAGTTTGGGAGAATGGTACCATCCTAGCCTAGTCTGGATGTTGGCAAGCTCAAGGATGAAAGGGTAGCTGAGGAGTTTGCGAACAGGCTGAGTGGGTATTTGGGGGGGGGGGGCGGGTCTGGGTGCTTTGGGGAACCCTGAAGAGTTGTGGAGTGCCTTCAAGATCACCATCCTTTATATTGCCGGTGGATGTCTTGGAACTAACTTCAGGGCGAAGAATAATTTTGTCTCTCAAGGGACACTGGATACGATTGATCAGAGTTGCAGGGCCAGGCTGAATGGCAGAGCTGAGCAGATCAAGGAACTGAGGCGTAAAACTGTACGTGCGCTAATGGTGGACAAGAAGGCCAATGTGCGAGGAATCTGTGAGGGGGGTAGAGCATCACCTGTGGTCAAGTGATTCTCACCTTGCTTACAGGGGAATTTGCGCATTGCGTTCCTCCAAGCCTGTCCCTCGGTGGACTACAGTGAGAGCGGAGGGTGGTAGGCTCTTGACAGAGGAGTCCGAAGCGAAGGCCCACTGGGTTGGTTATTTTGAGCGGCTGCACCAGGCTGATCCACCAGCTGTCGAGTTCGATGTCAGGGGTGTTACTATCCCAATTGTTGACCCTCCAATCAACTGTGATCCACCTTTGTTTGTGGAAACACAGATTGTGGTAAACCAGTTGAACTGGGGGTAAAGCTCCTGGGATCTGTGGCATCCATGTTGAACTTCTCAAGGATGGTGGAAATGCTGTACTCATGTCATTGGATGCAGTTTTGTGTTCTGCCTGGAGCACAGGCATCATCCGAACTGACTGGAAGAGGGGCCTTGTTGTCCCTCTCTGGAAAGGAAAGGGTGACCTGCCAGGACTGCAACAGCTACTGAGGGGTGACGCTGCTCGAGGTGCCAGGCAAGATCTTTGCTCGGATAATTCTTGATGGGGTTCACCACCATCTGCTTGAGCATCAGCGTCCAGAGCAGTCAGGCTTTTCACCAAATTGGTCAACGATTGACCGTATCCTTGCTTTTCCGGTCCTCATGAACACAGACGAGAGTTTCGGCAGGGGCTGCTTGCAGCCTATGTTGATCTCTGTAAAGCATTTGACTCAGTGAATTGGGATGCCCTCTGGAGGATTCTTGGTCTTCGTGGGGTACCACCATAACTTATCAATCTGATGGCTGATCTATACCCTGGTACTGAGAGTGCTGTGAGATGTGGGGATGCCATCTCTGACTTATTTCCAGCTGTTACTGGAGTTTGTCAGGGGTGTGTACTGTGTACTGGCCCCAACACTTTTCAGCGCTTGCATGGACTGGATGCTGGGGAAGATGTCGGAGAGATCAAGCTGCGGTGCATTGTTTGGGAATGTCAAGATCACTGACCATGATTTCGCAGATGATGCAGTCATCATTGCAGAGAATCTAGATATCCTTTTGAGGCCCCTTGAGGTGTTGAATGAGGAGTCGTAGCTGCTGGCATTACGGGTTTCCTGAGTCAAAACTGAGATCCAGTCTTTCAATGACATCTTGGATGCTGCTATCTTGTCTGTACCTGTTTGTGGTGAGGATGTTGAGATCATGGAGAAATTCACTTCCCTTGGCAGTGATATTCATGTCTCTGCTGGCTATGAGCCAGAGGTCAATAGATGTCTGGGTTGGGCCTGGGCAGTCATGGATTCACTAGATGGTGGGGTGTGGCACTGCCGGTACCTGTGCGGGAGGACAAAACTCTGAGTCTTCAGGTCCTTGGTGCTTCCAGTCTTGCTCTACGGATGTAAGACTTGGACTCTGACCAGAGATTTGAGATGGCGACTTAATTCCTTTGGGACCTTGTTTCTTCAAAGAATCCTTGCCTATCGCTGGTCGAACTTTGTTTCCAACGAGCGGTTGCTGAGACTCAAATGAGACTTGTTAGCTGCAGAGTCCATGAGCATCAGCTGCGGCTGCATGGACATGTGGCTCGTTTTCCTGACGCTGATCCTGCTCACCAGATTCTCTCAGCGATATAGCCTCCTGAGTGGAGGAGGCCAATGGGCCGACCATGTGCCTCATGGTTGTAGCAGGTTGATCAGAATCTCAAGATGGGGTAGGGCCAGGCATTTGTCTGGGGGATGGCCAGACGGAGGCCCCCGGAGTATCGGCGGGAAGTGGACGCAGTGATGCGCTGCTCCGGTACATACTCCCATATGCAACCTGAATAAATAAAAAAAATAAAAAACACCCTTTATAGCCAAATCATTGTTCACTGTTGTGTCAAAATATCAGCTTCCTCGCTCAAAAGATGCCTGTGATGTTGCCCAATGAAAAATAAAATAAATAAGTAATTGATGAATTGATAATTTAATTATGTAATTTATCAATTGATTTAATAATCAAAAAATAAAAAAAACTTTTTTGCCAAAGAACATCCTCACTTTTGTCCCCAAATTTCAGCTTCCAAGCTCAAAGGATGGCTGAGATATTGCCCAGACAAACAAACAAACAAACAAGAAAACAAACAAACGAAGTAAAAACTGAGTACTCCCATCGTTTGACGCCCGGCGATGACGCCATGCATCGCCAAGATATGGAATTGGGAAGGAGCGATGCACAACAAAAGGAGTAAAAACTGAGTGCTCCCTTCCTTGCACCCGGCAATGACATCATGCATCACCTGTGTATGGAATTGGGAAGGAGCGGTGTACAATAATGGGTATTTATACCTTTTTCATTGACAGAATATAGAGGAAAGATCACCATAGATGGCCCAGAAAATATGACGTGTAATCGGCATACTTAATTTATTTTGTGTGCAGCCTGTGGCTGCAGGTGAACTCACCTGGAATGTAATTCCGGGCAGCTTATGGGATGGCGTGTCGTCAATGCAAAAATATTCAACTTCTCTGAAACTACACATACGATTTTGATGAAACTTGACGACAACCTTCATCACCTGTGATGTACCAAAGTTTGTTCATGGCATTAAAAAAATTCCATTGGTATTTACTTTCTTCTCAATTACTGTGGGTCATCCATTCCTACCAGCAGTTCCCTGGTTATCTTATTCAGCCATCACCAGGTGAGTGTCCAAGGGTATTGCCCCTATGTTTCATTGCTGGGAGCATGACTGTACCACTGATGAAGTGCCCTCTGTGGATTCTCTCTCTCTGATGTACCATACTCTTCACAGAGCATTGGTGCTGCCAAAGCAACTTCCTGAGCAAGGGTTATGCTCAGTGGTTTGCCAATACCTTCCCTGCAATACTTAGGGCAGGAATTTGTAATTTGCTCAGGGTGCCGACAATATCTCGCCGACTCTTCGCAAAGAATATCGTGGGATCTTTAACCTCCACCAACTAATGCTGGCAAAAGGAACGCCCAGTTTAACGTCCATCCGAGAGATGACACACATTGATGAATCAGCTTGCTTGTGAAAATACCGGGATGACAGTTTATAGCTGCGTCGGGATTCTAACCCTGGCTCAAGACAGCTTAGATGCGAGTGTGCATACCTCTTGCCAATCCTGCCGTTCAAGGTGGATGCTTATCACAGTGACTTGTACATCAGAAAGGAAACCACCGACACTATTCCTACTATTCACAAAAACAAACTCGATAAAATGGTTTATTTCATATATCATGATTACGATCATTACATCATTGAGGGAGCATGCAAAGGTGACAGGTGTCAAGATGCTAGGTTCTAAAATTGACATGTTCTTCTTCTTTCGGCAAACTGCCGTTAGGGGTCGCCACAGCGGATCAAACGTCTCCATTTCGCTCTATCCTCCACATCTTCCATTGACACTCCAACCACCCGCATGTCCGCCCTCACCGTATCCATGAACCTCTTCTTTGGCCTTCCTCTTCTCCTCCTGCCTGGCGGCTCCATCTTCAACATCCTTCTCCCGATATACTCTGCTTCCCTCCTGTGCACATGTCCAAACCATCTCAATCTCGCCTCTCTCACTTTGTCTCCAAACCGTCCTACCTGCGCTGTCCCTCCAATATACTCATTTCTTATCCTATCCATCCTAGTCACTCCCAACGAGAATCGCGGCATCTTTAACTCTGTCACCTCCAGCTCCGCTTCCTGTCTTTTTGTTAGTGCCACCGCCTCCAAACCATACAACATAGCTGGTCTCACTACCGTCTTATATACTTTCCCCTTCACTCTTGCAGCTACCCTTCTGTCACAAATCACTCCTGCAACTCTTCTCCAACCACTCCATCCTGCCTGCACTCTCTTTTTCACTTCTCTCCCACACTCTCCGTTACTTTGGACAGTTGATCCCAAGTATTTAAACCCATCCACCTTCCCCACCTCAACTCCTTGCAACCGCACCATACCACCACCCTCCCTCTCATTTACGCACATGTACTCCGTCTTACTCCTACTGACTAACATTCCCCTTCTCTCCAGTGCGTACCTCCACCTCTCGAGGCTCGCCTCAGCCTGTTCCCTACTCTCCCTACAGATCATGATGTCATCCGCGAACATCATAGTCCATGGAGACTGCAGTCTGATCTCGTCCGTCAACCTGTCCATCACCATTGCTAAAATCACCATCACTATTGCTCCCCTAAAATTGACATATCTGGTCCCCCAATTCTCATTTGCCATCCTCATCCTCTTCTCTATCCCTATCATGCTTGATCGATTTTGATCTGAACTAACAGATCAAATTAAATAACCTTCATAATCACATCTAAAGATCACTGAGGATCTCACCCCCCTCCCCCCTTCAAAAAAAAAAAAAGGGAAAACATCGTTGTCCGAGCTTGATGCACATGGACATCGTGGGTGATATAGTACAGGCAGAAAGAGAAGAATAATTTTACTCGAAATTCTACAACTCATGCAAGACAGCACAGATACGGAGAGCACAACAATGTTTGGAGACTATTGCACCGATTTCAATATGTTCATACTCCTTCACATTCCAGAATCCCATCGAGCTGTGCATTTAAGAATGGAAATGCCTTCTTTTGAATGAAGTATTCCACAAATTCACAGGTCAAAAAGGCGAGACTGGAAATTACAGCAATTAAATTAGATATAGGCTCAAAGTCATTCCTTTTAGTTTTGAAATTTCTCAGGGAATAAAAGAGGGTGGGGAGTGAGGGGAGCTGCACGAAGCAGAATTACTTGGCTTGAGCTACAAACCAATGGGATCAACTAGGTGTCCTTGTGAGCTCAAAATATGAAGTTAAGAGATGTCACAGAATCCCACAATAACAGATATAAGTTACAACATCCAAAATAAATGATGCAGTTAAACCTACATTTACAGAAATCTTATTACCTTAACCGTAAACACATTTAAATTTAGTGTTGAAAGAGTCAAATCGCACAAGCAATTAAAAAAAAAAATAACAATAATTCACAGATCTTCACCAAGCCCACTCTCTCCCACCCACCACATCCAACATGGACAGCTGCGAGCAGTTTTGAGACAAGATGGCCTGTCTGTCCGACTTGAATTTATAGGAAACATTTGGAATCCCGTATTGGACTTGAGGAATGCAATAAAGGTCCTCTTGATCCTCAGAGAATAAACTTTGCACAAACCCCATTGTTTATGGTTATCAACAACTCTGTCCCGTTTGAGACCACATATTTGACAGGAAGGCAGTTCCACAGATGCATGATCAAATGTGTTCATTTCATTGGCAGTTTTGAAGTTCTTCGGATTTCCAACTTGCTCCCACTTAAGTTTTGGCCATATAATAATGACGCCAATCCGACTTGCATTTAAATAAGTATTTGTTGATTATATATTTTGCAAATCTATCCACCTTTTGTGGAAACGAATAATTCGATTCCACACTGTGCTCTGTCCAAAACATTCCAAACCACATCGACCGATCGTCCGCACCACGTAGCATCGGGAGTACGGGCAATGACGAGGGATGGAAGTGAAGAAAAAATGAATTCAATGACTAGATAAAACACTTGAGCAGAAATCAATGGTCCTTTAAATTTCATTTCATTCCCTTCTCAAATCTGGGGTGAAAGTGGAACCTTGATCCTCACCTCACCACTTAAATTGATCCCATCACCTCCAAACCAAAGTCCGTTCCGTTCTCTTGGTGATAATTGAACGGGAATCAGGCCAAAATGTCAGAGGAAAAAATGACATGCAGGAGGACAGCCTGAAAGAGGTATTCTAAGGAAAGGTATCCAAATGTGTCAACATCTAGTCGGACCAGTCCTCGGTGTCAAGCTCGGAATCATCTTCTGAGTCAGAGTACTCAACAGCAATCCGACGGGACAAGATTGTTGCCACATCGTTTCCGACAGGCTCTCTGCGTGCCTCCATCTCTCGTTGTTCTTGCACCTTCCGCAGTTGGATGCCTGGAATTGAGATGGGGTGATGAGATAAAGAAATAGTGTGCAAATATGCACAAAACACACAACTCGACTATAAGAAGCTTTGCTCAAGGACTTTCTCTGAGGACTAACTCAAGCAAACCTTCATGTGCTCAACAGCAAGCAACAGTTCAATGGTCTGAGCAAAGCCAAAGTTTGTGAAACGACATATTAAAAATAAAAGTTTCTCTTGCTCAAACCAGCTCGCCTTTCAATGAACCAATGGATTAAATTGTACGTTTTCACAGAAATATCCCGTAATCTCTTCACACTTTCATCAGGGTAAATGGAGTAAGCTATCACACCAGAGCATTGTGGTTTGTCATGTTATCTGACCAGTACAGCAGGATGGGACAAATCCAGATTTGAATGATCAAGAAAGTTCATTCAATGGCTTAAAATTTCATTCCTTTTTTCTTTAAACCCGCAATTATTCCCACGTTGCTGTGGGGATTGCAGAGGTAAGCTTGGTCCAAGTTTTTCATGAACCAGTTGGCCAAGCCTTACGTTCGACGAAGGTTGGGGCAGGAATTTGTAATTTTTTCATGGGGCCGGTGATACCACGCCTACTCTTTGCGAAGGACACCGTGAGATCACCAATGTCCACCAATGGATCCTGGCAGATGGGACGCCCAGTTTAACGTCCATCCGAGGGATGGCACACACATTGTTGAATCACCCTGCCTGTGAAACACCGGGATGACACTTTATAGCTGGGCTGAGATTCAAACCCATGATAAACAGCTGAGAGGCAAGTGTGCTTACCTCTAGGCCATCCTGCCAGCCCAATGGCTTAACATTTAATTCTGGCCATCAATTGTTTAATTTGAAATAATGGTGAGGTACATGCAGTGAGGCTGCCAGATGACAAGCTTAGGTAGTAAACCTATTTGAGCTTTAATGGCCAGCACAGCTGTGAGAGTTTGGAACAGAATGAATAACATAACTGCTCAAGGGAAAAGCAAAACACAACCAGACCTCATGAACACAGTTGTGTTGGGCAAGGAAGAATGGTTAGGGGAAGGATGCAGGAGTTAAGCGCAAAGGCAGTCAGTGAGAATGGTTCTAAAAAATGCAGCGTGAATGAGGCATCAGGCTCTCAAGGTGATTGACATCTAATGATAAGGCCGAAACGCAAGGCCTGTTCTCACATAGGCAGATCGGCGGTCTCTCCATTTCATAACCACCTCTCCTAGGGTCTCGCTCCCTCTGTTCTCTCAGCCCTCCGATGCTTCGACGCTACTCCAGGATGTACGTATTCTTCCAGTGACTCTCTTCTGGTCAAACTCCCAAAATCCAAGCTGACTGCACACCTCAACTGCTTTGTTCCTCTTTTCTCACATATATAGGACCACTTTCCTGAAGCTATTGCACCCTAATCTTCCCTGCAGGACATCAAGGAACCAGTGCACCACCAACTCTCATTCCATTTACCCCCGTTTAACCTATCCAGCCAAACCCTCTTCCTTGAATCTAGTGGCCTACAAAAGTATTCAGCTGCCACTGATAATGCCACATTTAGATGAATTACGAATTTTGTGGAAACAATTTTTTCCAAATTAACTTTTTTTTTATTCATAACTGTAGAGATCAAACTGAACACTGTTATAGTTGAAGGAGGTTAGATGTCAGGAATACCTGCAAAAAACATGTACAAATCAAAATTCACTGGTTGCAGAAGCATTCAACCCCTTAGGTCAGTACTTGGTAGAAGCACCTTTTGCAGAAATGACCGTTATGAGTCTTTTTGGGTTGGTCTCCACCAGCTTTGTATAGTGAGATGGTGAAATCTTTCCCCATTCTTCATGTGAAAATTGTTCTAGTTCTGCTAAGTTTGATGGGGATCATCGATGGACTGCGATCTTCAAGTCTCACCATAAATGTTCAATTGAGTTCAAGTCAGGACTTTGACTGGGCCACTCAAGAACATTTATTTTCTTCTCATTCAGCCACTCCAATGTGGCTTTAGCTTTGTGTTTTGGATCATTGTCCTGCTGAAATGTGACTCTCCTACCAAGTTTCATATTTAATGACCGACTCAGGCAGGTTTTCATCAAGGATTCTGCTGTACTTTGCACTGTCCATTGTCTCTTATCCTGACAAGGTTGCAAGTCCTTGCTGATGAAAAGCAGCTCCATAACATGATGCTGCCACCACCATGCTTGACAGTAGAGAATGGTGTTGACTGGGTGACGTGTTGTGTCTGGCTTGCGCCAGACGTAACGCTTTGAATTTAGACCAAAAAGTTAAATTTTTGTCTTGTCTGACCACAAAACATTTCTCCACATGCCTGCATTATCATTAAGATGCTTTTTCACAAACTCCATATCAGCTTTTAGATGCAACTTCTTCAGTAATGGCTTCTTTCTTGTCACTTGTCCACAAAGGCCAGCTTTGTGAAGGGAATAGGATGTTATTGATTGATGAACACTGATCCCCATGTTGGACATCGAGCCTTGCAGATCTTTCAGTTATTTTTGGATTTACAGTGACATCCCGAACCAGTTTTCTGCTTCCCGGCTGCTGAGTTTGGATGGGCGACCTGATCTGGTGGAGTCTGGGTGGTGTGATAAATCTTCCACTTCTTAATGATGGATTTCACCATACTCAAAGGGATAATGAGGGATTGAAATCTTCTTAACCCTCTCCTGAATGGTGCTTCTCCATCACTTTATGTCTGACTTCTTTGGAAAGCTACTTAGTTTTCGTGGTTGCCTTGTTGGTTGACCAAGTGAGTTGTACCTTAAAACTCTTTAGATAAGTGTGGTCGCTTAATTTTTAAATTATAAGTTAAACAGTTGATTACATGCAGGTGAAACCTATTACACTTATTTTGTAATCACCAAATAATTTGCTCCTCAAGTGATTTTGGGTTAATTAGGAAAATGGTTTGAATACTTATGCAACTGAGAATCATCTGATTTTCTCTGTTAATCCCACTTATTCTCTGTTAATCTCACTTATATCTGCATTTTTTATCTTTATCGTTTTGGAGTATTTTGTGAAGACTATATATTATCAAGTTTGATTTGAAAGCATCATGAAATAAGCTCAGGTGGCATCAAAATGTGAAAACCTTGGAGGGATGGGTGGGGTGGGGGCAGTGGGGGGGGGGTGGATACCTTTGCAGGCCACTGTATCTATCTGTATCTCTTCTCTCTAATTTTCCTGTTCAGTCATTCCAATGCTTATTGCATCAAGCTATTGCCCAACTGTATGTTACCATTTTACTCTGTCACCTTGCTGTTCCATGAGCCTCAATCTTTTATAGAATCAAAGAATGCATTGTTTATGAAGTGGTTAGGCTCAACCTATGGGATGCCACTGCTCTTGGCCAGGCGAATGATGCTTGTTAGCCAAAACCATAGACCAATTGGCAGGATGTTGTTTTTGTGGAATCTTTGGCAGGATGAGACATCAGATAAATCTCTTGGGCAAGAAACGACTTTTTGCAATTAATAAACAAACAAGCAGTCATACACTGGTACTTACGAAATCGTCAACTTGACCTCTGACCTTGTCTAATAAAAGCTGTCTCTAGAGAAGGAAGCGACGCAAACCAGAAGTTTCTACGATGTAAATGATTCTGCACCAAACCATCAAAAATCGTAACGTCGACCGAAGCAAAAATCTCCATTTCTCCACGCAATTATTTAATATTATTTTATCAAAGTCACAAAACCGTAATATTCGGCCATCCACCAACAATCTTTACATAATGCGATGGCTTAGCGAGTCAGGCATGCGACGATAACCTTTATTGAGATAAAAAATGACTTTTAAACACCAACTTTATCGAAACACCATCAGCGCGCACACGCAAAACCTTTACGTGACTCAACGACGCGTCTGCTCGAGCGCGCTGCACCACGTGACGAGCCGTGATGCGGTGAGTGAAATATTGTTTATACAATCTTAAAACGTCTCCAAAACATCCGATTTTTACCAGAATTTCGACAACCGAGTGTTAAGCGTCCTAAGCGATCGCAAAAACTGAAGACAAAATTAAAATCGAAGTTAAAACGAACTCGCAACAAATGTCAGTCATTGCATTAATCAATTTCTTGCAGGACATTGAGCACTTAAATCTACTGGGATCTATACGTGCTGCATAGGAGTTCGCTATTTTTTTTAAAAAAGCACTGCCCAAAATCCTCAACAATGGTGGTGTGGTGAGGTGTAACAACAACAAGATGGGCACTCAGTAGAGTGCTTACCTTCACCAAGCTGATTAGTTTACGTTTTGTATCCCACCGATAGGCCAGATCTGGATCCTGACCTGAACTAAAATTTAATTGGCTTGTTCTCGTCACCTGACCAACTCATCCACCAAGCTTCGTCCAAACCCATCCATAACTTTTTGAGATATCATGCAAAATATCATTTTAGCTCTATCACTCAATGGTGAAGAATCATTAAATAAATTATCGGATCCGGATTCGGATCTTCACCAGAATCGAATCAATTCTTCCTTGTCACACACCCAAAGTGTCCACCAAATTCCATCTGAATCTATCCAAACTTTTTGAGATATCGTGCTATATATAATTTTAGCCCTATCTCTTAATGGTGAAGAATCACTCAAAAAGTCTGGTAACTGGATCCGGATCCAGATCTTCACCAAAATCTAATCAATACTTCCTTGTCACACACCCAACCTGCCCACCAAATTTAATCCGAATCTCTGCAAAACCTTTTGAGATATAGTGCTATATATAATTTTAGCCCATCTCTTAATGGTGAAGAATCACTCAAAAAGTCTGGTAACTGGATCCGGATCCAGATCTTCACCAAAATCGAATGAATACTTCCTTGTCACACACCCAACCTGCCCACCAAATTTCATCCGAATCCATCCACAACTTTTTGAGATATCCTGCACACAAAGAAACGAACAGACAGACGGGGTGAAAACATAACCTCCTTCCAACTTCGGTGGCGGAGGTAACAATGACCACTTGATACCCACAGGTGAGGCAGGAATTTGTAATTTGTTCAGGACATCGGTGATAACCTGCCTATGCTTGGCGAAAGACACCATGACATCTTTATCGGCCACCAACTAATTAATGCCAGCAGATGGGACATCCAGCCTAATGTCTATCTGAGATACGGACAGTGCTCTGTGTGATGCAAGGTATTACCTACGAAGCACCACTACAACAGTTTATACTCAAAGTCAAGTGTACCATTCACTAAAATTCATACCATCATTCTATAACACTAAAAGCAACACTGACACACGCACACACACACACTTTGAAAGACATGGTAGGTCTCTGCTACATCTCCTGAAACCCACCCACGTGTGGAGATAGCAGTCAACAACAGCAACTTGCATGCACACACATGTATCCACATACTCATATCCACATGCACACATGACGGTGGAAACTTTGAGACCTGGGAGGGCTTCCACCTTCTGAAACATGCATAAGGAGATAACAACCGACACACACACACACACACACACACACACACACACACACACACACACACACACACACACACACACACACACACACACACACACACACACACACACACACACACACACACACACACACACACACACACACACACACACACACGGAATGAGGTAAGGCAGTATTTCCCAAGAACCTCCCCCCCCCCCCAAGTACAAAACCTTCCAAGAAAAACTCCAATCCACAACGAACAGTGAACAAAGTCGACTAGATGGAAAACATGGAATAAGTCATCCTTCCATCCAATGAGTTTTTGTGAACTGTTGCCTTCCTCCTTTGTACCACTCTAACAATCGGTCTCTGTCCAAGCCTGCTCTATGACATTCACCTTTTACTCGAGCACGCAGAACCGTGTGCCATATCGGATTAAATTTTGTTTAAAAAAATTAAAAAAGACCATCAGAATGTAAAAATGCTTCAGCTGGATGTCCTGTCTGATTTCATTATAATGAATGACCTCAAAGTATTGCTCACAGGAGTTGTCTTTTCAGCAAGTAAAAGATCATATCATGTACCATGCTCTCTATACATGGTATCAGTTATGCCGATGCAGTTTCTTGGTTGGGGTCATTAATGGTCACCACTCCGACGTAGTATATGGCACTGAGCATGCAGAAATTTGTAATTTGTTAATGGTGCTGACGATAACTCACCTACTCTTCACTAAAGACTAAAGTGGAATATTTAACATGCACTAACTTATGACGTCCAGTTTAATATCCATCCGAAGGACGGCTGGATGCTGGATGTCCTGTCTGATTTCATTTGAAAGACCTGGTGGTGAAATTTTTTTTTGTTTGACTTGAAAGACCGAAACCTAACTCTAACATTATTAAGTTGTTGATCGTTTAAAAAAAGCTATGTTAAATGTCTTTCATAACCTGCAGTCCACACACACTGATACCTTGCGAAAACACCGGCATGACAGTTTATAGCTGTGCCAAGATTCAAACCCAGGCTAGACAGCTCAAAGGTGATTGTGCATACCTACCTCTAGGCTATCCTTCCAGCATTTAAGCATATCACAATTCTTGCCTCTAACATATTCACATAATTTAGACCAATAACAACAACTAGAGAGTTCACAGAACACAATACCCCACTCAGTGTGTTTTTAATACACTAATCCTTGTTGATTTTAACGACAAAAATAATGGTTTTAACGATCGTTAAAAAAAATCCACAAGTTTAGTGCTATTGAAGTCGTCCAGAAGCAGACCAGCAAAGCACCCTTATAACAACCCCATTGAACCTTTCTTGAAATTGAAACACAGCAAGTCCTCGCTTCACATCATCCCGGTTAACATCATTACCTCTGCCACCGAAGGTGAAGGAGGTTATATTTTCACCCCTTTCTGTCTGTTTGTGTACAAGATATCTCAAAAAGTTGTGGACGGATCCGGATGAAATTTTGTGGACAGGTTCGGTGTGTGACACGGACAAACTGCTTAGATTTTGGTGAAGATCTGAATCTGGATCCAATGACTAGAATTTTTAAAGTGATTCTTCACCATTGAGAGATGGGGCTAAACTAATATATAGCATGATATCTCAAAAAGTTGTGGACAGATTCAGATGAAGCTTGGTGGACAGGTTGGGTATGTGACCACGACGAATTGATTCGATTTCGGTAAAGATCCGGATCCGATTACTAGAATTTATAAAGTGATTTTTCACCATTGCTAGATAGGGCTCAAAAACTATATAAAGCACGATATCTCAAAAATGTATTGGGCCAAATATGTTCTTGTGGGTCAAGCATTACAGAGCGGAGGTATGCACTCCACCGAGTGCCCTTCGAGTTTCATTATTAAGTTGCTGATCTATTCGAGAACATACTCGTTTAAAGCCGTTTTACCTCTAATTTAGTACCAAACTGATGGTTTTCCTCGTTTTAAAAAAGCTACAGTAGAAACCATATCGTAAATACTGGTGTATCTGCCGTACCGTAAATACTGGTGTTAAGCCCAATCAGAGAATGTACAGTATAGGCCTTATATACACCAAGCTGTGTATCGACAACATCGGTGGTTGTGTCACCCTCTCCAGTCTCAGGTGTTTGACAAGTAGTGATCCACCTATCTATCTGCCAAGTGTTAATATGTTAAACTGGTGGAAACATCCTCAAGTGCACTGATAACATTGGTGAGTCCTGGGCTGAAGTTACTCAGGTGTGCATGAAAGGTGTGTGGAGGAAGTTGTGGCCTGAATGTGTCATTGACTTGAAAGGATTTACAGATGTTGTCCCCGCTATGAAGAAAGTTATCCTTGGCCTGGCAGGTTTTGATGAGGTGGAAGACGCTGACGTTGCACAACTTTTGCAATCACATGGGGAAGAGCTAACCAATGAAGATCTGAAACAACTCGAGATGATGATATTCAATTGTTTGTTTAAAATTATTTAAGCTTATATTCCATAAGAAAATAATGTCTTTTGTCTGATGATAAATTTTTTCCTTGGAACATAACCACCCTATTTACATTAATTCTTATGGGGAAATTTAATTCACTTAAAGCTGTTTCAGTTAAAGTCACATTATTCAAGAACGTAACTACAACATTAAGCGAGGGTTTACTGTTCTGCAAAACTGGAGGTTCTTGGAAGTATTATGACAGGTGATTTGTGTTCTCCAGTGTTTAAGTACTTGTATAATTAAATTAAAATAAAATAAAGATTGTAAAAGTCGTATAAATAAATTAATTCCGGAATTTGCCGCAGTGTCTATGATACCACCCTCTCTGATACGTTACATTAGTTATTCGTGCCTGTTGTTTGTGTCTTTTATAACATCCTTAAAAACAGTAAGTTTCTTGTTTGGAATGATTTCAATTTTGTTTGACTGCCAGGCAGGTAGATGGAGTAAATTTTTTTTAATCTCACTCCTCTGGTGCTTGTTATGATGGTTTGGTTATTCCAAACTGTCATAACCTGCAGTGAGGAGATTGGCTACCTCTACCTCTCCAGCCAGCCAACCGGGTACTCAGCGGGATAACCGAGTCCCTCCAAGAGGTTTCCTGGATGGGTGGGGTTGTGAGTAACTCTTGTGGAACTAAAAACAACATCCACAAAAGGGCGGAAGGCAAACTAACTTTGCTAACGACCAACTCACTCTGCTGGTGGAGGACTGGTGACACGCCAGCGGAAACTGCTCACCAAAACCTCCAAAAGAATTACAACACAGGCAACCACAATAATACCCTTTTGGACGTGGAGCCCCGGAGCACGCGAACTGGATTTGAAGCAACTGGGATGAAGGTAAAAATGCTTTCAATTATTTGCGTTGTAATAACATCTCGCACTTAAAGCCTACATTGGACAGTGCATGGTTGAAGATGCATGAAGAACGAAGCATGGGAACCTTTAACTTAGGATGCTGGAACAAGACCACACTTAATTATGATCAAGCACCTGAACATCTGATGGCCATGTTGAAAAACTACCGTTATGATGTCACTGCTCTATGTGAATCACAACATCGGCCAGAAATAGTCATGCAATGGTCACATTGTGATGCCAGGTGGTGAAACACACCGCAGGTGTTAGTATACTGATGTCTACACAGGCAAAAAACAGCTGCCTTGTCACCCACGACATATCAGATCGAATTATGGCTGCTCATTTTTGGTTGAGGAAAGGTTCCCTTCTGTTTGTCTCTGTCTATGCGCCTAAATCTACTGAAGCGGATGACGTTATTGATGACTTTTATGAGCAGCTGCAAGGCGCGATCAATTCCTACAAAAATAATTGAGACACACTTGTATTGTAGTGGCTGGTGACTTCAATGCAAAACTTGGAAATCAATGTGTTCCTCTGGTTATGGGACCTCATGGTTATGGTGACAGAAATCCAAGAGGAGATAGACTAGTTGAATTTTGCACGGGTGGCAACAAGCCTGCCGCGCACTCCCGGTTTCCCAAACGATTTTCTCATCAGGTAACTTGGATCAGGAGGGAAAGAAATGCAAGAAATGCCATTGATTACATTCTAATTGGCACAGAAGCAAGGAATCATCTGACTGATTGTCATTCTTTCAGAGCTTGCTTTGACACTGACCATTGGCTAGTAATTTGCAACCTGAAGTGGAAGTTCCTTCATCCTGCTGCTGTACATGGACTGTGATCTAAACATCCAAATGTTGAAGCCCTTAAGTCAGAACGAATGTCTGAAGACTTTTTTTTGTTTGATTAGATTCCGTGTTGTACAAGGTGACTCTTGAAGTTATTACACGTAGCATACATGATGCAACTCTTGAGACATGTGTCACACAAACGTCTCAGATGAAACAGCCCTATTTGTCTGTAACAACACTTCAACTAATTGAGCACAAGAGGCAGGCTCCAGAATTTACAGGTATGAGGACAAACACGCATGTCAGAAGGATCTCGATGAATGGTTGGTGGCAAATATTAATACAACGAACCAAGCATACCGGGATCACAACTCCAGAACTCTGTTCAAAACTGCTGATGCTCTTCTTCAGAAATCTCCTATGCCTCTATGGTGAACATCAGATGGTATTGGAGTCAAACGACTTGGTATTGGAGTCGGTCAAAGAAGAAACACAGCATTGGCATCAACATATTGAGGAGCTATTAGAATCCAACTGGTCATGTCCGGCCCAGCACACAACTGAGGTTGAACGAAATCCATCCACACCGGAAGAAACCAAGAAAGCTATTCAGGCACTGAAAAACCATAAGCCTACCAGAGTTGATGTCACATTGGAAACTCTTAAAGCTGTGGCACAGGACCCAGAAGTATTTAAAGCCCTCCACAAATCAGTGTGTAATATTTGGAACACTGGAAAGTGGCCACCGTTGATGACCAAGTCAGTGTATATTGCTTTGCACAAAAAGAACTACAGAGGTCTGTGCGGCAATTACAGAATGCTTGCACTAATCATCCATGCAAATAAGATCATTCTCAATGTTTGTCAATGCAGACTGGAAAGAACCGCCAGTATTGAAGTGAGTAACACCCAATGTGGTTTTGCAGGCCACAACTAATGGGATTTAACTTCTGAAAGGTGTGGCCGAAGCTTACGACGCAGGCAAACGCCCTCTCCAGGTGGTCTTTGTTGACTATAAGAAGGCATTTGACTTCGTCAACCTTGCACTACTGTTAACAAAACTGTGGGATTTTGGTATAGAAGACGATGTGATGCGACTGCTTGAGGATCTCGACATCAACTCAAATGGTCAGCTCCTCTGGAAAGGTCGGATGACAGACGAGTTTGAGATGCCAGTCCGAGTACGATAAGGCTGTCCAATGTCCCCTATACTTTTTAGCCTCCACACTGAATGTCTCACGCGGGGTGGTATGAATGCATATCACACCTTAAAGCTCCAAATGTAAATGGTATCTCCATAAAAGGAGATCAGATACACCGATAACCTAGTAATGATGGCGCTATGCAGAGCTGCCTCACAAGAGATGCTTGCAATCCTGGGTAACATCTCAGATGAGTATGATGAGTATGGTCTAGTCATCCATCCTGGCAAGGTGGAATACATGGTTGTCCAGCCAACAAGGAATGACAACACTATCATATACCTCTTGATATCAGTACCCCACGTCACATCTTTCAAGTAACTGGGCGTGTCAATCAACCACACTCTAGATGACAGCAAGGAGGTGCGAATGTGGATAGGTATGGGCAAATCCACTCTTCGGCATTGTAAATACCTGCATTCCACCCGTGTCAGCCTAGAAACAAAGGCAAAGCTTGCTCAAGCACTAATCATGTCAAGAGTATTGTAGGGTGCCATCACCTTGTCGTTGAAGGCAACCGACATCAGGCGACAAGAAGACTCTGGCCTTACCATCTGGTGACATCTGCTCAACATCAAGTGGCACGACCGTGTTAAAAATGAGAATCTAATGGAGATGATCTGTGACTGATGGTGTCTCAGCAGTAGCAATGTGATGGAACGCAAGGCAGCATGGCTGGGCCATGTGATTCAGTACGGTGGACTGGCAGCAGCTGTTGTGGATGGTTTCCAGAGGGATGTCGTCGTTTGGTAGGTTGACCAGAGATGTGTTGGGTTGATATCATCTGAGAGAGGTCAGGGTGCAATATCACTGAACTCAAAGCAGCAGCGCTGGGAAGGTGGGTTGTGTCGAAAGCGGTGGCAGTGGTTCCAGTGTTGTATAATTATTTGAAGAGGTGACCACGTGCTTATGCCTCTGTAGTATGATGTCACTGTCACTCCTCTCTGCGTATGTGCAATTGGGACAATTTGAAAGCCAAAGTACCGAAAAATAAAAGACTTGTTTTCCTATCCATGTTCTGATTCGTGTTCAAAATATAACATTTAATTTAAATAAGTTTTTCCTTGATTATAAACTGACAATCATAAACTGATAAGACAGACAGATGGACATGAACAAATTGCTTAATTCCACTTTTCACTTTGCATTTGCAGGGTAACAACAACCACCCTCATTGCATAAGACCCCAATAATCCTTCAGACAATGCAGTATAATGTAGAATTTAATAAACCTCAAAACACTCGAGACAAAAAAAATATCCCATTGGCCTTGCATGCTTTTATTACCAAGATAATGAGAAATATAACTAAATTATATTTTAAACCTACTCCATTAAAACAGACAAAATAATTACACAATGCTGGCCAGCTGTAAATAAATGAAATGAAACTGAGAATTCCAAATATTTGCTTCGTTGGCTTGGCCGAAATTCAGAAATCACTGCAGGAATGCACCAATGGATACAAATGGCATTGAATGGGTCTTTTGTAACTCAACTGATAATCCAATGCATCCCCCACTCTTCCAGCACATAGCTAACTGTATCCATTGGTGACAATGGCAGCATTCAAGCACTGACACGTCCTCTACACTTTCCATCTCTCCCCCCCCATTGGATGCAAAACTCTGACTTACATCTCGGGCATACTGCTCTTTAACCCTGTATTCTCTGTCACAAAGTCACTTATTGGTTCACGTGCGCCAGCCAGAGTGACCACTATATTCGTTATGTCTGTGTCTGTGTGTCTGTCTATCCAGAGCATAATTCCGTGGACTTTGATCCGATCTTGATGAAACTTGGTTATATGTTCAATATCAATGTCTAGTTGTGTTTTCCTGGATGAGGGCATGCTACACCCATTGTGGACGGAGCCACACCCAAAAAATAGCCATTTTTAGGGGGCAGTCGGATTAAAAATGTATCTTCTCCTAGGGAATTGACTGAATGGAATGGGTTCTTCGGTATTTGAATAGCAAAAAGAATTATCTAAAACTTGTCGTTGTCCGATTTTTCATTTTCGTCCCAAGGTCAAGGTCAAAAACTTAGAAAATTGCGAATTTTGACATAAAAATCATATGACCGCCCAAACTTTTGAGAGCTAGGATGACAATATTTTTTATGCATAATCTTGAGGTCATTCCCCACCTAAAGTCTTGAAACCATTTTGCTCTATCTCGAACACCTTGCCCGTGGCGCCCCCTTCAAATTTGTTTTCATGCTGATTTCATCAAAGTATGGATAATAATCCGAGGAGTGTGAAATGCCATATAGCCTATATGACGTTACATTGTTCCTGGAATGTTCCAGAGAAAGTTTTGCACCGAAGGTCATAATCCTTGACCTTTGACCTTTAAAGGCCACAAACGTCAAATTTTCAAAGTTGTGGGAATCAAACCGGGTTTTCGACCTTCTTCGACGAACTAACTCCAATAAGCTATAGCACATACCCTGTTTCCTTATTTTAATGTCCACAACATTGTTTTGTGACCTTTAAAGGTTATGCAAAGGTCAAATGTTGAAAGTTGTTGAACGAAACCGGGTTTTCGACATTTTACAGCTAATAACCTGTCACTCGTACCACATCATGTTGATAATTTTTATAACTTGGTCAAAAATTATCACATTGTCTCATCCTTGACTTCTGAAACAATCTACATCGTCAAATATCGCTCATGAACCATTGTCGTTTTCAGACTTGTTTTTTATTTATTTCCTCTACCAATGGTTCACAGGTTGCATCCCTGCAGGTTATGGTTGCAATTTGTTTAGTGTGCTGATGATAACTCACCTACTCCATCAAAAAATACTGAGATCTAACATCCACCAACTATAGTTAGCAGACAGGTCACCCAACTTAACATCCACTTGAGGGATGGCCCTGCCTGCAGAACACCAATCAGACAGTTTAGAGCTGGACTGAGACTCGAACCCAGACAAAACAACTCAATGTTAAGTGGGATACCTCTGCAGCATCTTATCAGAGTTCTTCAAATGCTGAACCCAAAGGCGTGAAATGGCTCCTAGCAAGTTTACGCCATGAAGCGTAGCACGTTTGGAACAAAGTCACATTAACAGATTTTCTGGTGGATATATTTTTCATGTGAAAATCGTAAATGCACTTGAAAAATGTATGCACGAAAAATACAACTCACCCATTCGGATAGCAGCCAAGAGGTCACTACGAGCATCGCTCACCTGGCCCTCTCCTACACTACTCCTCCCTTCTTGCGCATGTGGGGGAGGGGTGCCCACCATCCCCGGAGTTGGAGGAGGAGGAGGGGGAGCTGCAGGGGGACCTGAAGGAGGTGGTGTAGGAGTGGTTGGTAATGGTGGTGGGGGTGGAGGAGCTGGAGGGGCAAAACCCAAGGCAGAAGGTGGTGGGGGTGGAGGTGGTGGGGGAGGGGGAGAAACCGGGCTTAGGAAGGCCGTATGGGGGGAAGGGATGAGGGCAGGTGGTGGAGGAGGGGCAGGAGGAGCTCCAGCGTTTGCATAATATCCGGCTAAGTGTGCAGGAGAAGGGCTGGGAAAGAATAGGAAGAAAGAGTCAAAAAAAAAAAACAATCTCGTGATGTTCATTCCAATGAATGAACAATGAATGAACATTCCAATGAATGAATAATACAAATCATATTACCATCTCTTGTTAATAATCATATTCTCAAAGTTACCATAGTTCAAATGACTGAAGGTTTGCTGGACACTTGCACAAACCTGTAATCGTGCGGTGGTGGAGGAATACTTGGAGACATGGGAGGTGGCGGTGGCGGTGGTTGTTGTGGTCGAGCGATTCCACGGCCGTGGGGAGCGGACGGTGGAGGCGGGCGAGTCTCATAGTCGTGAGTTGGAGGAGCAGGGGGTGGAGGCGGTGGTCCAATATACTGAGGGTGTGAAGGGATGCCAGGCGGAAGAGGACCATGGTTGGGGCTTGCTGGGTACGGTCCATCAAGACCATCAGAGCCATGGGAACTGAAAGCACAAAATAAAGTTTTGTTAAAAATAAAGTAAGACTATATATACCAAGAGCCTGAATTGCCTTGGAAGGAAAACGTATTTAATGAAAAGAGACAGGGAAAGGGATAGACAGACCGAGAGAAAGCTTGATGAAATATTGCAATATTATCAACACAGAAAGCAACATGACCTTCAATTTGAGGTATAACGATAAAGACAGGCGTTTAACATTAATACACGTGGTTATGAAAAAGTCATGGTGAATGAGAAAGACAAGGTGGAAAAGAGACAGATAGTACGAATACAACCGGGTATCTGGAGAAAGCGAGCCATCAGATGGAGCCGCATGGGTAGCAAGTGGCCGCCCAGTGCGAAACTCTATATCATAAGCCATGAGGTTCCACTCTTGACGTCTGTTCCGTGCTTTGCGCACACTCTTCACTTCGCGTGGAGCACCATCCCGTCGCTGTTCCTAAGGGACAAAGCCAGGGATGAAAAACAAACACAAGCTTCACTACACTGCTGTGCACCAAATAAGATGGAGTTAAGGACAAGAGGCAGACCTTGAATAAAATGCCGCAAGACCAGACCAAACACTTGAATCAGAGTAAGCATTTGCACACACACCTTTTGCCTTCGTCGCTCCTTACGTTTGTCCTCTGTATCCTGGAGCATCTTCTCTTTCCAAAGGTCAAAGAAGTATGATGGATCTGTATAAAACTTCATCCCATCTCTGCAATCGTCCCTGGAAAATTGGACAAGCATCTCCATTGGTATGAGATTCAAAATTTGTGATGGTAAGTAATGATTTGACATCTCAGGCATTTTTGTATTTTTTTTGCGACGTGCAATGAAATTTCCAGAGGATATTTGAACAGTTCTGTCAGCAAATCACACAAAACGACGGAGTTAAACAAGCAGATGTTCCTCAAGAAATATGAAAGCAATGATTTACCTGGTAGACAGTGACAGTTAGAGCACAGCACATCAAAACATCCTGTTGTGGAAATGACTTCTCAGGGTTAAAGATGCTCACTACAACACAGTTAATTCCTTGGAGTGAATATTTAGCATCGGAGTAAAGTAATTAAATTTGATACAAGATATGCGTCGCTTCTATACATAGTTAAAGCCTGTTGTTGGCTTAACGGTTAAGGTGGCTGTCTTAAGAGCTTAGGGTCTCAGCCTATCATAACACCAGGAGGGTACACTCAGCCTGTCATCCTTCTGGTCAGCAAAATGAATACCAGCTTACTGGAAACAGGGGGCATGCATCAGTGGCACAGCCATGCTCCCAGCATTGATGCAATCATCAGCCACAGGCTGCAGACAAAATAGTAATAAGAATGTATAGTTAGAGACCGTCTACCCCTCCTCATGTGTGTGTCTGAAATCATCATTCCTTTTGGCCTTTTAATGGATGTTTTTCCCTTTGGAATCTATCTCAAATGTGTATTTTTAGCACTCGCCAGACCATGAGTGCAAGTTGAGGAGAAAAAGAAACTTGTTTAAAAAGCCGACCGAGCTTGCCAGAGCATCGACAGCTCAAGCGTCAAGAACGGGTTTCCCCACACATGGGCCAATGGTGAGTGATAGTGGAGAGGAGTGGCACGTCATTTATGTCATCAAAGCCATACGGGATAAAGGGCGGAAGCATGAAGAGAAGCCCAAATTCTCTTGAGGAGAGCTGTGCACATCGCTCACTCTGGTCACGCCAGAGCCACACCCTCTCTCTACTCCTCTCCTCCAGCCAGATGACAGAACGTGATGGGCCGTTTCCCTGCCAGAGTGGCTGGAACCTTGACCATGCGGTGCCCCGCTGAACACCGCACATATTTCTGTCTTGCAATTCCCTGTCTCCCGACCATGGAGTGAGTGAATGAGCCCAAAGGCATAGAATAATTAAGGTCTCCGTTTCTTCGTTGGTTTTGTTGGGTGCATATGCATGGTAGTTGGGTTAAGGGGTTTTCTTGTTCATTCCCTGTAATTGCTTGCCTTCCTTCTGTTCGCCATGACCATTGTCATCCTTGTTCATTATTAAATCCTAATTTAAAGCCCGTCAAAAATGACAGGGCCAAGAGCATCCCCCCCATCACAGCACAGTTGTTAAAGAATACGCAAAGACCAGGCTTGTGGATTTATCTGTTTCATAAAGAAAAGTATGATTATTTTCGAAATACATTTATTATCAAAGTGATAATGAAACTTGAAAAGGCAAAAAAAAAAACATTTCTATATTCACAAGGCATGCTTTATCTGATTTGATCAGCTGCTTTATAAATGACAAACAAAAGTACGCGTCCCCATTAACAGGAAATGTAATTGGGCATTTCAAGTACCATTGCTACCAACATCTTTCCTTCCCACTTCCCATCAATGCTTGTTCTGACCTTCTCTTTTTGATTGGCCCGATTGGATCGTCTTCGAGCATTATCTCGAGCCTACTTGTTTGGTCAAATGGAAGCATCTGTGCGAGCCATTTGTCTATGTACAGTGTTTTGGGCCTGTTCTTGCATTGTAATGGAATGTCGACGTGCTTGTATTCGTTCTTTAGCAGCAGAATTTTATTGTGATCTGTAGTCGTTATCTTCTTGGTGCGTTCTTTTTCTAGCTCTCTCACGTTCTTGCTCAGCTGCCGTCCCTGCCGCATTTGCTCTTCTGGCTTGCATATGTTGTCTAGCTTGCTCTCGCTTTTCATCATCAGTTTTCACCCCTTTCGGTGGTATGATTGGATAGAGAAGAGGAAGAGGATGATTACCTTACCAATAATAGATAATTGAGTGAAGATAGAGGGAAGGGGTTGGAGTTCAAAACCACAAACAGGCGTTTTTTGGGAGCGAAATACTTACTGTACATTGCCAGTGAAAGAAGAAGATGCCATAGTGTGCGAATGTACAGAGAAACACTCCGCTTGGACCCGTATCAACAACAGTCGATACATGGTTGGCGATCTTCCACCATTGTGGCTCTACTTTATTAATAAACAATAAATATTAATAAAAAGATGCATAAAAAAAGAATACTGGATTTTTTTTTATAGATCATCAACGTTCATGGTAGAACATGAACACAGACAGACAATGACATTCACGGTAGCAACAAAAAGTTATGGATTACAGTATGTCCAATTGGGAAATTGGAAACGGGAACGGGTCAAAACGTTAAGCAGGATTTATTTTGTGTCCTTCAGGCATATGTGCAAAATGCACAAACATATGTTGTATAAGCAGTAAGCACAGCCTTGATTGTTCCTGAAATAAAATATGAAAATAACGCAGGTGGTGCATAGGCACAGAACGCTGGCTTGATTGTTCGATATCTCGAAAAAAGACAACTCGGGTTATGTAATGAAGCAAAAACATTGCCATTGCTTATGTGCATATATAATACATCAAGTTTATATAGCTTGGCTTGATTTCAATTCCACTGGGCCAAAAAGAAATCATCCTATAGGCCGGAAGGCTTGAAGCCTGGGGCCTACACAAACTGTATGCCTCAGAACGCCGATGGGCTGCAACCTTCAGACATTTGATGATGCTTTCAATAGTCGCTTTTGGTGTTTTTCACACTGAAGAGAACAGTTAGAGGGAATTCATGGCGATTGTGAATATAATATTTCTGCGAAGAGCAATTTTACCTCACGTCCCGCCGAGCATATTATTTAATATATGGGGTTCTAATAAATCATTTTTTTCCAAAATTTTCTCTGATTAAACGATAGATTTTGACATAATTATTTAGGTCATGAGTTCCGATGCTAAAAAAAATATTGAATCAGATTTTGAATATAAGCTTAATCAGCATAGACAATAATCTTTCCAAGAGCCAATCACATTGCACCAGGTCTCCTCACATCTAATCAGCAAAACAGCTAACAGATGAACGGACAGCCATCCTTGTCATATGTGTGTGCGTGTGTGTATACATACTGCATATATATATATATATATATATATATATATATATATATATATATATATATATATATATATATATATATATATATATATATATTGTTGCGGATTCGCGCCCGCCGGCGTGCGGACGGCCACGTAACTCGAATCGCGGCACGTCGCCCACCGGACGGACAATCCAGTCGTGACCCTCTCGGACTAACGCCGGGAACTAGTCACGGGTGGACCTTTCGGTCTCACCACGATCGTGCCAATCGGCCCCCGCGTGGGATAGGGTTGCTCGCCAAATTCGACCTACCTAAGTACCCACACGGAGGGTAGACCGGGCGATCGCACCTCGCCGCAGGTCGACTTCGGACACGGGCCACTTTAAGCGACCCGTTCCGTACTATCGGGATAACCGAGCGGTGTTATTCGTCGGCCTCGACGGTTCGATTAATTATCGGGCGTTTTAGCCCACGACCAACCCTTTACGTGAAGCAAGATGGAGATTCAATGAAAGAAAAGACGAAGCGAAGCGGGAAAACAGTTCAACATAACTCACATTTATTTCGCGATGAATGGGAAGCACACATATACAATTACACCAAAAGCACATGTAAAAGGAGAAGAAACACAATATTACACAAAAAGCAAATATAAAAGAGAAACACAATGCAGAGCTATCCGGCTACCGAGCACACGGCAACACTTATACAATTTTACTTCACAGACGGCGCCGCCAACACATATTCCCAAAGCAAAAGAAAAGAGAACCACCCTCCAGGATGAGGGGGGTAGGCGGGCCTGGGGCCGGGAAATTGTCGGGCCTACCCGTCTGATGATGAGACGCAGAGCGGCGGCGGCGCCTCAACTCCGCCGGCCTCGCGGACCGTGTCTGGTAGGGGGTGGGAAAGGGGCCCCCTTGTCGCACTATCTCAGCGCGGGGGGAAACAGGAGGGGGTTGTTGATGCTCGGGGGAAAGGAGGATATCACCCTGTCTGGGGTCCCGCGACGAGCGTCTCCTCCTCGACCTCGGTCGCGTTGCTGTCCTCTCCCTCTGCAGCTCCCGGCACCGACGCGAGCACCGACGCGACGCGGCACTCATCCGCCTTCGCCGTCGCCACCTCTCCACAGCTCCGTCTAATCGCCCTCTCCGTCTCCTCTCTTGGCTCGTCCCAACTCTTCACTCTTGACTTCTCCCCTCCGTACTCACAACTGCCAACTGAACTGCCTTGACTGACGAACGCAGCCGTTTATATCCCCCGTGGCTTCGCTCCCCCACCTTTGACCCTTTACCTCTCTAACTGGCTCCCCATTGGACCGAGGAAAAGTGGGCGTGAATGCTTTTTGATCCATGAATTTGCATATAGCGTCCTCACTCCAACGCCCTGGAGGCGGGGCCAAATCGCCCCAGCTCGCCGATAGGACGGAACAGAAGTGGGCGTGAGTCATTTTTGATCCGTTTTTCTTCGGAAAGTCTGTGATGTCTCTGAACACGCTGCTCGGTGCGCGCCCCGCACGAGTCCAGTATCGGTGCCCACAAGTGGCGTGGGAATGGTGGGGATGCGATGGTGGCGAGTTGTGATGGTAAAGGTCGTGGCTGTTGTTGTGAAGCGGCGTTGTGGTTGGTGGTTGTTGTGAAGCGGCGTTGTGGTTGGTGGTTGTTGTTGCGAAGCGGCGTTGTGGTTGGTGGTTGTTGTGAAGCGGCGTTGTGGTTGGTGGTTGTTGTGTGATGGCTGTTGAGACGTGGTTGGTGGTGGTAGTAATGGCGGCTGGTCCAAAATAAGGATAGTAAAAGAAAAAACGGCTATCCTGAAGAGTCGCAGCCCGACTGAATGACATTTATTCCCTCGAAACAACGGGTTTGGGCCTAACTACACATATACTTACAGAGATATCTCACCTAAGGGACCTGAATGGTGGTTTGTGAATTTCGTCAACCACAACAATATTGTTACGAAATTTGCCTGCCCGGCGTGCGATCGGCCACGTAACTCGAATCGCGACGCATCGCCCACCAGAACGGACAATTCAGTCGTGACCCTCCTGGAACTACCGCCAGGAGCCAGTCACGGGTGGGGGTTTAACCTCACCACAACCCAGTCCGCATTCTACCCGCGCGAAATAGGGTGAATCGCCGAATGTCGATCTACCTAAGTACCCGTGCGGGTAGCGTACCGAGGAGTTGTACCACGCCGCAGGTCGACTTCGGACATTAACCGCTTAAGCGGCTCATTCCGTGCTGCAGGGATAACCGAGCGGAGTTATCGTCGACCTCGACGGTTCAGATTTACTTATTGGGTGTTTCAACTCACTACTAATCCCTTACATGATGCAAGATGGAAATTTCAACCAAAGGAAAGGACGCAACAAAACGGGAAACAGTTCAACAAGCAAGCACTTTTATTTCACACACACACACACACACACACACACACACACACACACACACACACACACACACACACACACACACACACACACACACACACACACACACACACACACACACACACACACACACACACACACACACACACACACGTATTTACAGCCATACAAAAATGCACATATAACAGTTAAAACAATAAAAGCAACGCGGAGCTACAACCGAATAAAAGGCAATTATTTACAGCACAGGCACTTATACAGGTTTTATTTTGCAAGACTGGCGCCACAAACACACATACAAAAGCCCGAAAAGAAAAGAAAAGAAGTGACTTCCCTCATGGACCGTCGAGTCCTCCTCTCCTACTACCGTCAGTGCAGTCACGCCTGGTTCCGTCCTCCCACGCGGTCGGCGAACCCTCTCCGGCACCCCTCGTCCGGACACGAAGGTCCACCACAGGCCGCACTGCGGCGCCTCCCGTCCGCGTCTCCACCAACAGGCGCGCTGGGCCACGAGTGTGGGAACGAGAGAGGAGGAAGGGAGCGCTTTGGAGAGCGAGACCCAAGGAGAGAGACCGAGCCTTTTTGGAGAGAGAGAGCGAGAGAGATCGAGCCTTTTTGGAGAGAGCTACAGCCAACATGAGCCACGATCAGAGAGCGTGAGCCTCGCGTCAGTTTGCCTTTTGTAAGGCAGGGCTCCGCCCTTCGCCGTGCGGGGCTCCGCCCCGTTCGCGGCTCCACCTCCCTTCAAGGTGTTTCCAGAAGGCTCTCGAAGGGGTGTGTGCCCCCACTCCGACCGCCTCACGCCGGGCCTCCACCAATAGGGAGAGAGCTGCCCTGCCCCCCTTCCCGTGCCAGCCTTGGCACCGCAGAGGGGTGCGCAAACCCGCGCACTAGCGCAGGTTTCTTTTTTGCCGTTGTCGTTGGTTGGTTTTAGGTTGTTGGATCCAAAATAACGATAGAGACAGAAAAATGGCGAACTCAAAGCGTCGCAGCCCGGATGAATCACACATATTCTCCCTAAACAACAGGTGTGGACTAACTACACATGAACTTTGCATCATAACTGATCTAAGGACCCTTTATGGTGTATTGCGAATTTCCACAGCGGTAACAACATATACATATATATATATATATATATATATATATATATATATATATATATATATATATATATATATATATATATATATATATATTTTGTTACGGCGCCGGGCGTCGGCCGTTCGCCGACTACTCTGATGGAGCCGCAAGTCGAGTCGGCCCGACCGATCGCCCGGAATAGAGATCGCCGCCCGGATAAGTCCGAGTCAACGGGTCCTTGTACAAGAACCGAAATAAGCCAATGGGCAGATCACGTAGGGTAGTGTCAATTGCTAATCTTCAATTTACCTAAATACCCACGTGATTCAACTACCGGGGTATTCCACCCTCGACGGAACAAACCGCCGAGGCGAGCCTGTCCCGTGCGCGATTCCGAGCGGCTTAATCCCTGAGAACCGTCGGTCCAAATGTCCCCCTTTTACGGCAAACCAACGGCTTTCTAACTCCCAACACACAAAATGCTCAGTTAATGAAAGTATCGACGCGACGAGCTGAAAACATTTTACAATTGGGGTATTTATTAATAATAATGGGGAACTAGGGAAGCACGTAAGAGCAAAACTACACAGACTATACGAAATGCAATGCAAACATTTACAGCACACAAAGCACTTAACAATTTCCTACTTATTAGACGGGCCCACGGACAAACGTACGCACACACACACCCAAGAAATGGTGGCCGAGGCCTTTAATAACGGGCTCCAGCTCGGAGGACAGGTTTGCTGAAACCCAGGACCAATCTCGAACCTCTCCACCTCGTGTGGTCTTCAAGTTGTTCGGGCCCGGGCTCCAGCGAGAGCGAGCTGGACCCAATCGCCGTGAGCCGCGATCCTTCCCGAGCTCCAGCGAATTCTCCCGTGCTTCTCAACACGTGCTGGTGAGACGAGGCGCCGATCCTTCCCATCGATGCGCTGCTTTTTAAATAAAACAAATCTAACTGATAATTTAAAATAAAATATAAATTTGTGCTCAGTTCCTTTTTATTTATACATGTTGGCTTCTGACTGTCAGTATATATTCATTCAGAACAAAAAATATATTTGGCCGACCTCCCCCACCATCTCCCCCCAGCACCATTCACTGCATTCCCCCTCCACCATTTCCCATCTCCCCACAACCCCCGATATACCATCATCCTCACCAACCCCCACCTACCATTCCCCCCTTCCCTCACTCCCGGAGAAAGCAGACATTGTCAAAGATGCCTCTGCAGCGATGTGTGGTGAGGCACGCAAAGCGTGCCGATCCATGCTGGTATCTATACTAATAAATATGCGTTTGTCAGTGTGTCTCCTCTATAACTCCAAAACCATTAAACCTAGCGGCCCATAACTTTGCATGGATGTGACGAAGCTATGTGTGAGTGGAGTCCGCAGGGAGGGGGTGTGGGGTGGAAGGATGGAGGGGGAGGGGAAGCGGAGGGCCAGAGGGGGTGGGGTGGGGTCCGTAAGCAGAGTGGTGGGGTGGGAGGAGGCAGGGATAAGGGTGGCATGAGGGAGGGGGAGGCGTGGGAGGAGGGATCCAGCATTGCCCGGCAATGCCAGGTACCTTTCCTCCAGTAATACTCGCAGGAGTACCCGGCACTGCCCGGTGCTGTTCTATAATCTTATTAGCATTTTAAAGAAATCAAATTTTGTATTTTTTTACTATTTTTTGTGGGGGCCAACACTTCCCTACACCTACGAAGGAATGGGGTCAGGGATAATTTCATATTGACTTTCACATAGCTGCAAAAGCTTGGACACTATAAGCAATTAAAATCCTCTATACCTGTTTGCTGATGACTCCAGCCTCTGCCGTACCATCGGTCATCCCTCAGACCGGCAAGCAGCAGCTTCTTCGCTCACTGCAGATCTGGATAAAATCACAAACTGGTCCAACACGTGGAACATGTCTTTCAATCCGGACAAATCTCACACTCTCACTATGTCTCTTCGAAAGGACCGTTTAGAAACCCCCCCCCCCATCCACTTTCTCAACAATCCTCTCGAAGAAGTCCTTTCTTTCAAGCTTTTGGGTCTCACGATCTGCCATGACCTTTCCTGGGAAAACCACATTTCAAACCTCGCCTTCAAAGCCAGTTGCCGATTGGGAACCCTCCGTCGTGCAAAGTACTTCCTCGGCCCACCTGAGCTCCTGACCACTTGCAAAGCTTTTGTCCGCAGCCTGATGGAGTACTGCTCTCCACTCTGGGCTGGTGCTCCTGCCTCCCACCTTTCTCGGCTTCACGCTGTAGAAACCAAGGCATTTCGGATCATTGGCATCTCCCGCAATGAGGCCGAGTCTTTGGGCCTCTCACTCATTCACCGCAGGTTGGTCGGTGGTCTTTCTGTCTTCTACCGTCTCCTCTCCAGCCTCGCCCCCCCCCCAGCTCTCTCTGCGATTTGTCCCCACCACATTTCCACAGGGCGCTCAAGGTCCGCCAACAACCCCCTTCTGGTAAAACTACCAAAATCACGAATCACTGCTCACCTTCACTCTTTGATTCCTCTTTTTTTCCTGCCTTTGGAATAAACTCCCTCACTCTAGTCAATCCCATTCTTCCCTTCAGGCCTTCAAAACAGCTGTTCACCACCACCTATCCCCCATCCAAATCCTCAATCTTTCTACCCCCGATAATCCACCCAAGCCCACCTCCTTCAAATTCCCTGCTTTCCTTCCTGAAAGTCCCTGTGATGTCCATCTTCTATTCCCCATGTTCCCCGTCCCATACCTCTCCCTTCTACAGATCTCCTAATGTCTCTGTTCCCCACTGTTTTGTCCTTCCCACTCCCTCCTCTCTTGTCTCATGTCCCCCATGATGTGCGTTGTGTGTTAGCTCTCACACGAGCCTTGACAAGGTATCGAAAAAAAAAAAACAACAACAACAAACAATCACTTTCGCCTCAGAAACAACAGTCAATCTGAACCACGTAGGCCACTGCTCAGATGCCATGACTGAAGACGACTGCGCAGCTCTGTTAAAGGTGACTCGGCATTTTGGCGCACGCACACGAAATTATATTTTGAAAATAAATGCCGACGTTTACATTTCGGGTTTTGAAACTTATGCACCTTCGGCGGAAAATGTACAAATATAAAAGGCTAAAAATGTGTTTTATATTTATATTTCATTTCGGCAAATATACCGTCGGCGGATCCATAAACCAAGTTATAAAATATCTAAGGCCTTACTTCTGATATATCCCTGATACCAGGCATAAATCAATACTCTGGCCCTGATACTCTGGCACATGGTCCAAATTAAAGTCTTACTGCATTCGAGCTATGGAAGGATAGCTCACCCTCCCCTTCCACATGGGAATACCTTAATGTAAAACAAAAGAATATGCTTCAAAAAATGAAAACAAGGTTGAGAGATGATTACCAACTTTAAATACACTCGGAAATTAATAGAAATAGGATTACCTGCTTTTGCAAAACACCGCAAAAAAACAAAACAATAAATCCGTTATTGCATGGACCTGACACAAATCCACCGGTTCATGGTTTCAGCACCCACAAGCTCATTGCTGGACTTGGTATTCCAACGATGGCGGTGTGGCAAAGGAGATTGACCATGTCCTCATTGAAGGATGATCCAGAACTGCAGGGTCTACCGGAGTGCTCAGTTCCTCAATACTGACCACAGGCTTGTTGTAGCAACTCTAAAGCTGCACCTTAAATCCTGGAGAATGGTACCATCCCAGCCTAGGCTGGATGTTGGCAAGCTCAGGGATGAGAGAGTAGCTGAGGAGTTTGCGAACAGGCTGAGTGGACACTTGGGGGGGGGGGGTCTGGGTGCTTTGGGGGGTCCTGAAGAGTTGTGGAGTGCCTTCAAGACCACCGTCCTTGATGTTGCCGGTGGATGTCTTGGAACTCACCGCAGGTCAAAGAAGAATTTTGTCTCTCAAGGGACACTGTATACCATTGACCAGAGTCGCAGGGCCAGGCTGAATGGCAGAGCTGAGCTGTTCAGGGAACTGAGGCGTAAAACTGCACGTGCACTGAGGGTGGACAAGGAGGCCTATGTGCGAGGAATCTGTGAGGAGGTAGAGCATCACCTGTGGACAGGTGATTCTCGTCCCGCTTACAGGGGAATTCGCGCATTGCGTTCATCCAAGCCCATCCCTCGGAGCACTGCAGTTAGAGCAGAGAGTGGTAGGCTCTTGACAGAGGAGTCTGAAGTGAAGGCCCGCTGGGCTGGTTACTTTAAGCGGTTCTACCAGGCTGATCCCCCAGCTGTCGAGTTGGACGTCAAGGGTGTTACAATCCCTGTTGCTGACTCTCGAATCAACTGTGGTCCACCTTCGCTTGTGGAAACACGGGCTGCGGTGAACCGGTTGAAACGGGGCAAAGCTCCAGGGATCTGTGGCATCCATGCTGAACTTCTCAAGGCTGGTGGAAATGCTGCATTTGTGTCGTTGCATGCAGTTTTGTGCTCTGCCTGGAACACAGGCATCATCCCAACTGATTGGAAGAGGGGCCTTGTTGTTCCTCTCTGGAAAGGGAAGGGTGATCGCCAAGACAGCAACAACTTCCGAGGGGTGACGCTGCTCTCAGTGCCGGGCAAGGTCTTTGCTCGGATAATTCTTGATAGGGTTCGCCACCATCTACTTGAGCACCAGCGTCCAGAGCAGTCAGGCTTTACACCAAAGAGGTCAACGATTGACCGTATCCTTGCTCTTCGTGTCCTCACGGAACGCAGGCGAGAGTTTCGGCAGGGGCTGCTTGCAGCCTATGTTGATCTCTGTAAAGCGTTCGATTCAGTGAATCGGGATGTCCTCTGGAGGATTTTTGGTCTTCGTGGGGTGCCACCAAAACTGATCGATCTGATGTCTGAACTCTACTCTGGTACTGAGAGTGCTGTGAAGTGTGGTGGTACTATCTCTGACTTATTTCCAGTTGTTACTGGAGTTCGTCAGGGGTGTGTACTTGCCCCCACACTTTTCAGCACTTGTATGGACTGGATTTTAGGGAGGATGTCGCAGAGATCAAGCTGCGGTGCATTGTTTGGGAATGTCAAGATGTCGGACCTTGATTTTGCAGATGATGCAGTCATCTTTGCGGAGACTTTAGATATCCTTTTGGGGGCCCTCGAGGTGCTGAATGAGGAGTCGGAGCCACTGGGATTACGGGTTTCTTGGGTCAAAACTAAGATCCAGGCTTTTGGTGACATCTTGGATGCTGCTGTCCTGTCTGTGTCTGTTTGTGGTGAGGATGTTGAGGTCGTGGAGAGATTCACTTACCTTGGCAGTGATAGTCATGTCTCTGCTGGCTGTGAGTCAGAGGTCAATAGACATCTGGGTCGGGCCTGGGGAGTAATGGATCTTGGTACTTCTTGGTACATGGTCCTTGGTACTTCCAGTCTTGCTCTATGGATGTGAGACTTGGACTCTGACCAAGGATCTGAGACGGAGACTTAATTCCTTTGGTACCAAGTCTCTTCGGAGAATCCTTGGCTATCGCTGGTCGGATTTTGTGTCCAACGAGCGGTTGCTGAGAGAGACTCGGATGAGATTTGTTACCTGCATAGTCCGTGAGCGGCAGTTGCGGCTGTATGGACATGTGGCTCGTTTTCCTGACGCTGATCCTGCTCACCAGATTCTCTCAGCGAGGGAGTCTCATGAGTGGAGGAGGCCAGTGGGCCGACCGCGTGCCTCGTGGTTGCAGCAAGTTTACCATCATCTCAAGGAGATGGGGATGGGCCTGGCATCTGCCCCAGGGGATGGCCAGACGGAGGCCCCTGGAGTACCGGCGGAAAGTGGACGCAGCGATGCGCTGTTCAGGCACATGCTCCCATACTTGACCTGACCTGCTTCTGCACCCCCCCTCCCCTTTATGTAAAAGTGTGAAATTAAATGTAAAAAAAACAATTAAAAAAAACATTTAATTCTGGTTTAATGATTACATCCAGCAATTCCCAGTTATTGAACGATGCCTTGTTTTTCCTTGAAGTTTTGAGTCTAACATGCAAGCAACTTCATCAGTTTAACTGTACGGCAAAGAAAAAAAAATTTTTTTTTTTTTTTTTTTGAAGCCTATAAATTTTCGTCAATAAATGTTTGCCTAATAGCACATGAAATAAACAGGATGTATTTCAACTTCGTAAATTATAACGTTGTAGTTCACCGAGATGACAAGAGGAAAGGGCCCAAGGAGTACAAACCCCACCTGTACGGCGTGAGAATGTTGAGAGGAGGCGGCTTGTCAATGGTATTGTACGTGCCCAGAAGTGGGTTTGGGACAGAGTTGCGAGCCACGACTTGCTGGTCCTGGCATGCAGAACTGCGAAATGCCTTGCGTAAGTTGATGTCTTGCAAAGACACTAAGGGAGGGGTGAGATAAAGGGTCAAAAAACAACAACAGAAAAACCTTCACAGACTAGAAGGGCACTCTGTAGAGCACATACCTCCGCCACACAATGCCTGATCCATGAGAACATATCAGGTCCAATACATTTTTGAAATATTATGCTAAATAATCGTTTTTAGCCCCATCTCTCAATGGTGAAGAATCACTTTAAATATTAAATAATTCTCATAACCGGATCTGGATTCGGATCTTCATCAAAAATGAATCAATTTGTCGTTGTCACACACCCAACCTGTCCACCAAGTTTCATCCGAATCCGTCCACAACTTTCTGAGAAATCGTGCTACATATAGTTTATGGCCCTATCTCTCAATGGTGAAGAATTACTTTAGAAATTCTGGTAGCCAGATTCGGATCCAGACCTTCACCAAAATCTAATCAGTTCATCCTTGTCACACACCCAACCTGCCAAAAAATTTCATCTGAACCCATCCACAACTTTTTGAGATATCCTGCACATAAACAGACAGACATAGGTGAAACATAACTCCTTCCACCTTCGGTGGTGGAGGTAAAAAGAACCACTACCTATAATGTTATGTTTGCTTCCTTAAAAAAAGATAAAAGACATCACCTCAACCACCTCCCCAACCCCCCACCCCCTTCCACCCTATCACCACAAAAGATGGGCTTACAAGGTAGAGGGTAGTAAAGGTCATCCTTACCTTCCTCCACAGTTGAGTCCAACTGAGTGACCTTGATGGCGAGGCGGTCAATCCTTTCCTGCAGCGAATTTGCCCGGAGGTACACTCCACTTGCCTCGTGGAAAAGCTCCCCAAACAAATCCTCTGCATGCCGGCCTGGTGTGGATGTAATACGATTGAGTCTGGTTACAAGGAAACTTCTCGAGTTATTGCGTGGAAATCAAATAAAACTCTCATTAAAACCCTTTCATTAAGCACTATAATGGCCAAATGGGAACAGCAGGCCCAAGCATCAATGGTTAAGTGTAGAAAGTTTTTTCCAATAAATTTATGGCCATGCCACAGCGGTATGGCTCACTCATGCACCGTGAGCATAAGTAGGTGTCATCTTTGGGAGAAAGAAAGGGGAGTTAAATAATTATTGATACAACAACCAATCCAAGGAATGTGTCTGTTATAACGAGACTACTGTAAGGAACCAAGGATTATGGACACCATGCTAATGCACCATTTCCACCTTGGTACAGCTGTTTATCGACAATCTTAATTACTGTATAAGAGAGATGTTTGTCTGTCCATCAGTCTGTGCGTGTGTGTGTGTGTCGCCATTTTTATCAGAGATGTCCAAACGGATCTTGATTAAACTTTCAGAGGTTCATCAGTGAGTGATGGGGAGTGTTTTGAGCAAAAAAAAAAAAAAGGATTTTTTTTTTTAATTGCTTATAGTGTCCAAGCCTTTGCAGCTATGTGAAAGGCAATATGAAATTATCCCTGACCCCATTCCTTCGTGGGTGTAGGGAAGTGTAGGCCCCCACAAAAAATAGAAAAAAAAAAATCCAAAATTAGATTTCTTTAAAATGCTAATAAGATTAGAACAGCACCGGGCAGTGCCGGGTACTCCTGCGAGTATTACTGGAGGAAAGGTACCTGGTGTTGCCGGGCAATGCTGGATCCCTCCTCCCACGCCTCCCCTCCCTCATGCCACCCTTATCCCTGCCTCCTCCCACCCCACCACTCTGCTTATGGACCCCACCCCACCCCCTCTGGCCGCTCCCCTTCACCTCCCCCTCCATCCTTCCACCCCACACCCCCTCCCTCAGGACCCCACCCACACATAGGTTACTCACATCCATGCAAAGTTATGGGCCGCTTGGTTTCATGGAGTTGGAGTTATAGAGGAGACATAGTGACACACAAATATTTATTAGTTTATACCAGCATGGATCAGCACACTTTGCGTGCCTCACCACACATCGCTGCAGAGGCATCTTTGACAATGTCTGCTTTCTCTGGGAGTGAGGGAAGGGGGGAATGGTGGGTGGGGGTTGGTGGGGATGATGGTATATCGGGGGTTGTGGGGGGATGGGAAATGGTGGAGGGGGAATGCAGTGAATGGTGCTGGGGGGAGATAGTGGGGGAGGTCGGCCAAATATATTTTTTGTTCTGAATGAATATATACTGAAAGTCAGAAGCCAACATGTATAAATAAAAAGGAACTGAGCACAAATTTATATTTTATTTAAATTATCAGTTAGAGTTAGAGCCCAGCACTGATCTACGACCAGTTATCCTTTCGCCAACACATTTCAATACGTTGGTCAAGGCTCATGGAAAATAAGAAATTTTAAAAGGCTGTGGAAGCTACTTGGGGTCAGAAAAAAAAGAAGCAGAAAGACTTGAGACTTGGATTGCCACTGACAAACAGGGTTCATGCAGAGTAAAATGTCACACAATCAAAGGCAGGGTTTCATAATGAGTGTTGAGGGATGGATGATTTGAGAGCACATAGGAAAGGGAAAGGAGTGCTGCGCAATTAGGCAGGTTACTCCAGAGACAGGAAAAGGGCAGAGTATTGGTGGGGCTGTAAAAGGGACGTATGATAGGATCAGGGAATTTGGCGGCACTGGGTATCCCGGTGGGGATTTTGGAAAAGTAACATCGTGCAAAACAAACATGAGTAATCAAGATGTATGAACGTATATATTTCTTTCCATTCAGCCAGTTTATGCAAATCCTATTCCATCTTTTACTAAAAGGAGAATCTCCAAATGTGGGTGTCAGAAGATGGGACAGAGTCCTTCCAGGTCTCGAAGAATCCACCTCTGTTTCAGTAAGGGATCATGATTGATGGACGAAGCTGTGAAGTTTTTTTTGTTCGCAGAGTTTTGTTATGAGGACTCTTTTCAGGATCGGCACTGAGCCCTGGATAGTATAGCTTGAAACTGTTCGGTAGTTCGTGTGCAGTAATATTCCCAGGGATGGCTTTAAGATCTCTGTGAGGATCTTCTTTATCATTCCCATTGCTATTGCTCCAATTATCACTCTTATTATTTCGATGCTTATCACCTTCCACCAGGATGTCATAATAGTCTTAAACAGGTAACTCGCCGAGGGGGCTTGACATGAAAATGGAAATTACATTTCTTTAATAAATACAGTACATTTAATCATGCTCGTGAATAATTCTACCTCTGACATTTGTTATCTGACACCTCACTATTGTTGTTGTTGCTATTCAAATATGTGTTTCTTTGCATACATTGAGATGGAACCAAGTTTAAATGTAAAATGTATACACCAGGACCTCGACATTCACAGGGGATACGTTCCGGGAAAACTCCGCGAATATTGAAATCGCGAATATGTGGGCATTGTTTCAATGGGAAATGGGGGGATAGGTTCCAGGGATTTCCTGACCCACAGATAATCCGCGAATGTCAGGGTAAAAGCCGCGAGTACTTTGTTATTGTTGCGAGGGAGAAAAGAGGGATAATGTTATCGGTTCGCAGCGGTTCCTGGTTCATGAAAAAAGCTGCAAATAGCGATGCCACCAAAGTCAGGGAATTGGTACAATGGGGACAAGGGGGATAGTGTTATCAGATTGCAGCAGTTCCTGGTTTAAAGGGGAAAGTTTTTAAAGTTTAAAATGTTTTCGACCACGAATGCACAATTACAGCTTCATTAAAGATGCTTACAAAAAAAAAAAAACGACACCAGGTACCGTTTCCAATTAATTGAAAAATGCATTTTAAAATCTCTTAACCATCCGGTACCATTCCGCGAAACGAAAAACACAACAACATGTGCCGTTTCAATTTTTTATTAAACAAACACAGCACACGTAACTTTGCAAAATGATGAAGAACATGATGATGATGAAGATGAAGTGCACCGGGTCTAATAAGTCTTGAAAGTTGATATTACCCCCTGGTCAAGCAGCTGGATGAGGGAGATGGTGTTTGGTGGCAGGAGCATGACCTCAATATTCGGGTGAGTACTGTTCAAGTGCATGGGGTGGCTAGGAGTGTTGTCAAGCAGCAGGAGTACCTTGAATGAAAGGTTCTTTCTTGCCAGGTACTTCTCGACCTGAGGAACGAAACAGGTATGGATCCGGTCTATAAAAAGTTGACGTCACCAATGCCTTCCTGTTCACCCTCCAGAACACGGACAGCACCTGCTTGTTTTTTTTCTTCAGCGCACACGGGTTCAGGGAATGGTAGAGCATCATGGGCTTTACCATGAAGTCCCCTTCGGCGTTTGCACAGAGAAGGGATACCCAGTCCTTTGCGGCATTGAAGCTGGCTGCTTTGTTCTCGAACTGTGAGATGAACGTTTTGGTCAGCATCTTTTTCCAAAACAAGCCGGTCTCATCAGCATTAAAGACCTGCTACGGCAGGTACTCCTTCTCCTCGATGAGGCTCGTGAGTTCTTTAGGGAATGCCTTGGCCACGTCATGGACCACGGAGGCACGCTCCCTTACGAGCTTGATGTTGAGCATATTATATCGTGCCTTGAAGCGGTGGAACCACCCCCTGCTCGCTGTAAATGGGTTGGAGGTGCTGCTTGTACCTGCCGTGCTCGTGCTTGCACCATCCATGCCAGAGAGATGGTCATGCAGTAGCTTCACCTCCTCCCACATCAGTGGTATGCTTTGAGGCATACTATTCTGAGTGTTATCCTCGATCCTTGCGAGCCATTTTTGCATAATGAACGGGGCGAGGTCAGAGGCAATACACAGATCAGAGCAACGGGACGAGTATGATGGCGATTCCAGGATGCGGTCAGTAGTCTGCGCATTGTTTATGGGGGATTTTTACAGGTAAGGCTGTATTCGGCAGCTGATAATAGATGTGGTGAGTGAAGCCATTGTGTAAAACTAGTACGTGCCCATAAAAAAAAAAAAATAATAAATAAATAAACCACACAGGCCGTTTCTTCGCTCTCACGTGCCCATACGTGCGCGACCCGGAAGTTCGATATTATTCGCAGTTACGGTTATTCGCAATTTATTTTTAATACCCAATTATTCAATTAGCGCCAACATATTTTACCTTTTCGCAATGTCGTGGCAAGGAAAAACAAAAAGAGAAGAGAAGAGAGAGAAAAAATGTACTTCCTAGTTCGGAGCATACCAGCACTCTGAAGTTCCCGAAATTTATACATCGTCTAATATGAAAACGATCATAACTTGGGCCATTGTGTTTATCTATAAATGCGCACAAGAAATCGAGAAATTATTAGAATACACGAAGTCATCACCCTCCGGAAGCCCTACGTTGTAACCCGTAATGGGGAACGTGGCTGTGCTTCCCTTCCCCATCGGCCACGCCCACACAACAACATGTCTTCCCATTGGTTTGGTAAATAAATGGCCTTAACTTGGGAAGCACTTGTCCGATTAATATCAAACCTTGAAAATGCACATCCTCAGGTCCCCAGCAATATACCTGGCAAGTTTCAATTAGATCGGACCAGAGGTTGTTGAGAAACAGCGGTCACACACACACACACACACACACACACACACACACACACACACACACACACACACACACACACACACACACACACACACACACACACACACACACACACACACTGCTGGAATTATAGATAGATAAGTCCATGTGGAGTGAGCTGCTAATTACACTCATAAATATGCTGAACGTTTCCATTATTTAACTCACAGGATATGGCGTTTTTCCTCTCTGCAGGCAGATTATGCTGAGCGTTTTAAAAATGTAACAGCTCAGATGGTGCTGTTTGTAGAAAGATGGTGATTTACACAAAGATGCTCTGAATGTTTCCATTGTGTAGCGTCCACATGTGGCGACATAGTAATTACTGGATACATCAATAGATGCTGCGATGTACTGAATAGAAGATGCTTAGCAGGCAGACACGAGCGGGGGAACAGTCGAGCCGGGCTGTGTTGCACAAGCGCGAGCGAGGGCGTACTTTGCCCGCGGCTCTCCTTTATTACGTACTCAGCACACTCACGAGCCGGGCGACTCCAGCATTACTACAACGCCTCAGGCGGCGCGCACACCTTATATCCCTTGCAGACCCGATGACCACGCCGACCCCTCCTCCCATCATCGTGCCCATCATGCATCATCATCATGCCCCGCCCTGCATGCCCGCAGGCTACACCACACTCATCCCTCCTAAAACTATGATTATTAAATGATCACCATCATAATAAGCATAAAGAACACGAAGGACTTCGGTATAATAGTCGACAAGGCACAAAAAATGAAAACAGCGAAGTATAACAGCACACCACATCATATAATGCGTGAAAGCGAGTTAATGGAGCTGCCACGGCCAGATTCCGAAGACACAGCACCTCCCAAACTCTGGCCGCGTTACCGATATGAAGCAGCAAGGCGAAAAGCACAGCAGCCCTACACAGCGGAAACGCCCCCAGGCGGCTCATGCTGACATGGCCCTCGCCGAGGCCGTGGCGATCTCTTGAGCAAACCTCCCCCGGCACCATCAAACGCCTCCGGCCCACTCCCCCCAGGCAGACCCGACGTAGATAAACATTCCGAGGCCGGAAGCCCGCTGTCTGGAAGCCGTGGCGCCAGCGCCAGCCTTGATCGACCTTGGCTGGGGGCGCTGAACAGCGCCGCTGGCTGTACGCACTTAATGCTCCAAAACAACCCACGCACCACAATCAGTTGAGACGCCAATGCCCGTCTAAACGGCCTTGAGCGAACACAGAGAGCTGCGCTCGCAACCAGAGGTGGGGGTAACGCCGACCAGCGCACCAGTCTTGGTTCCGAGTCGATCTCCGAGACCCACACGGCAGCTAGACGGTAGCAATTCCATTTAAACCACACTTCAATCATAGGCTCGTTATAAATCACTACGAACATCATTCGAAGCATTGCAAACTCATTTTTTCCGTACAGCGCGTTCTTTTGATAAAATCCCAGCACCTGACAAAGCAACTACCCGCGGCCCGGGACAACGGAAGGCCAACCCAAACTTTTTATTCGCCACCACCGCTCCCAAAGCCACCACATCACATTGATCATAATACAAATCCCATTGATTGATCTCCGCCAAACCCACTCTCACACGGGAACTGCTGGCATTTATTTCAACAACGTTAAACTGCATCACTAGAGCAAGGAAAAACACATATGCAATGAACAGCAACCCACAACCCACATCACGAGTCCGTCTCTTGGTTGTCGACTCGATGTCGTGACTCGCGACTTCCTTTAACGCCACGGGCTCACCACAACCTGTCGCAGCTGCCCGAACAACACCGGCGCGCATTGCCTCACGAACGCTGCCGAAACGCGGGAACTCATCGCGAGAGCTGATACGGCTCTCGCCGCTCCCGAACCGTACATCACCGCCGCAGGCAGCAACGAACGGCCGCTCCCGTTGCATCGACGCGGCCCCCGCCGCAAGAGCCTCGCCCTCGGTACTCGACGAGGGCATCGAAGAGAGCACTGGCACATCTGGAGGTACGAACCGGAGATCCAGCCCGAGGTGCGCCAGCCAGTCCCGACCCAAAAGGGCGGGCCCCTCCCCTCGCACCACGAACACCGAGAGCCGGGCGCGTCGACCTCGGTAGCGCACTGAGACGTCGGCCCTCGCAAGCGGTGCAATCGCTTCACCGGTGTACGTGTACAGCGACAAGGCCGTCTTGACCAGGCGAACACCGCGAAGACCACGACGCATGCTCACCCATGACCGACATGGTGAGTGTCTGCTCGACAGACGAAGCAGTCCCGACCGCCGAGTCGAATGTGATGTCGGTCAACCGCAGGATGGCTGCTACCATCTTTGCGTCTTGCAGACCAGAAATAAAACGATCTCTGAGCCGTGCCGGACGCTCCTCTGTCGTGAACTTGCACGGCACAGCCGAATGCTTCACCCGTGCTACGAAGTCTGCAACGCGCTCCTCGCCACCCTTAGCGAGGTAATCGAACTGGAACCGCGCGAGATGTAACGACTTCTCTGGTGCCAAGTGGGTCTTCATTTTCGCCACGATGTCCTGAAACGATAGCCCGTCATCACTGGGCTTATTTGGAGCCACCAAATCACTCAGCAGCCGGTAGTGCTCCGTTGATAGCGAGGCGAGCAAGATCGCCTTGCGTTTCTCTTCATCATCTACATCATTCGCGCGAAAGTAGCAACCTAACTGTTCAGAAAACAACTCAAATTCATCTCCCCCGAACACGGGTACGCATCCGTGCGCCGTGCCCCGACCTTCTGCCATGCTCGTGCTGGCGAGACCCTTGGCTCCGTAGCCTGGAACCGCACGGGTTACTTGCCGCCCTGCACACGCCGATCCGAAGATCCTCGTCAGCCAACTGTGATGTACTGAATAGAAGATGCTTAGCAGGCAGACACGAGCGGGGGAACAGTCGAGCCGGGCTGTGTTGCACAAGTGCGAGCGCGGGCGTACTTTGCCCGCGGCTCTCCTTTATTACATACTCAGCACACTCACGAGCCGGGCGACTCCAGCATTACTACAACGCCTCAGGCGGCGCGCACACCTTATATCCCTTGCAGACCCGATGACCACGCCGACCCCTCCTCCCATCATCATGCCCATCATGCATCATCATCATGCCCCGCCCTGCATGCCCGCAGGCTACACCACAGATGCTGTTAGTGTTTTCATTTTGTAAGTAACTCACAGGGGATGGTGGCGCGGGGAATGACGTGTTACACTGGTGAGACATCCCGCAAAACTATGTTTATACCGCGAAGCTACAATACACGTACAGGAAACAGGTTTGTGCCTGTTTGTGGTGAGTGTGTTGAGGTCGTGGAGAGATTCACTTACCTTGGCAGTGATATTCATGTCTCTGCTGGCTGTGAGTCAGAGGTCAATAGACGTCTAGGTCGGGCCTGGGGAGTCATGGATTCACTGGATAATGGGTGTGGCGCTGCCGGTAACTGTGCGGGAGGACGAAAGTCTGAGTCTTCAGGTCCTTGATGCTTCTAGTCTTGCTCTATGGGTGCGAGACTTGGACTCTGACCAAGGATCTGAGATGGAGACTTAATTCCTTTGGTACCAGGCCTCTTCGGAGAATCCTTGGCTATCGCTGGTCGGACTTTGTGTCCAACGAGCGGTTGCTGAGAGAGACTCAAATGAGATTTGTTACCTGCATAGTCTATGAGCATCAGCTGCAGCTGTATGGACATGTGGCTCGTTTTCCTGACGCCGATCCTGCTCACCAGATTCTCTCAGTGAGGGAGTCTCCTGAGTGGAGCCTCAGCGAGTCAATGGGCTGACCACGTGCCTCCTGGTTGCAGCAGGTTGATCGGAATCTCAAGGAGATGGGGATGGGCCAGGCATCTGCCTGGGGGATGGCCAGATGGAGGCCCTTGGAGTACCGGTGGAAAGTGGACGCAGCGACGCGCTGCTCTGGCGCATGCTCCCATATCTGACCTGACCTGAAGCAGGTCATGTTCGTGGCTCGTGGAAGATATGTTTTACAACTGTGTTATGCTCGAGACTCGTGATAAAAAAGCCACGAAAACCGCGAATATATGGGGAAATTTCCTGTGACTGTAGGAGCATGTCACAAATTATCAACCGCGAATGTTGGAACCGCAAATGTCGGTGTCCGGGTGTATTATGTTCCATCCATATTTTGCTTCATGCATATTTGTCTTGATTTGTGCATATTCATGTTTTTCCTCATGCATATTGTGCGCTCTGCCCATGTGTTGTGTCATCTCCGCTGGCGAGAGCAGCTTTTCCCAATCTGGTGGAACATTTGTTTTGTTTTTTGGAAAAGGCACAGTTTTTACTGTCACACTTGGAGTATTTTAAAATAAAGAAAAAGTGATTTAAGCCTCTGCAAGTGTTGGTTAAACTGCCTGGAGCATTCTTGATTCAAGAATCGGGACAGGTAGGCTGTTCCAGGATAGTCATACTGTGGGCTCTTTTATTCTTAGTCTATTTTCTCGATATATTGCCTTTTTATTTCCTCTTCTTCTTCTTCTCTTTTTTATTTTATTCTTTCCTTGTTGTTGTATGACTTGTGATTTCTTATCCAACTGTTCAAATGTACAATCACAAGAAGCTATTCCAACTCCAATTCCTAAGTGGCTTATTTTTTTGCAAGCATTGCTTTTTATTGGGGTCCTCCATGTTTCATATCAACAATTGAAATATCAGTCATAACAATTATAATTTACAAAATGAACTGTTATGTTGTTTTATGTACATACTGTTTTGTTATGCAATATTTCAATTTTCTTTGCATGAGAACTTGAGGCATGAAATTAGCCAAACCAAAGTGCTTTGATATGGGTTTACATCTTGTTGATACACAAAGACTTCCTCCTTTCTCTTCATGGTCATCACAGTACATTACAATCTTATCTGTTTCTGGTATAATGGAATGCATTTTGTGGTCCTGTGAGCTGTCGTAAAATATGCACAAGTGTATATAAGAAACAGGCATGGGGCCTTGCATCCTTACTCAGGCTGCTGAGCTGGCGGATGATTCCAGCAAGCGTGTGGTTGGTAACGCATTCCAGCTCACTGGGTAGGCTAGGTGGCAGTGGCCTACGGCACAGGAAGCGTGGCTCTATATTGCGCTTGATGAGAGGCATGGTGGCTCGTCACGCAGGGCCTGGAAAGAAGTCACAACACCTACATTGTATGTTTTAATAATGAGCAACTGACAAGTGAAATTATCTCAATAAATACAAAAAAACCAACTCTTGCACAACTCGCATAATTAGAGGTAGTCTACAGCCATGCGAATCCCTTGTGCGACCATGCAAATTGGTTAAATGCAATACGAGTACAGCACTGACTTTTATACGCAAGTGCTATCATAAAAGGCAGTCAGCTTAGCCTCGTCTATATGAACCAGTTCTGAGTCTGTACATTAGCTGTGCAATTAGTTTTTTTTACAAGTTATGAGTATCTACTTTCCATGAAACCAAATAAACAATTCCTTCTACGGAATGAAAAACTAGTCTGGTTGGTGAAGGCTAGTGTCAATCTGCATTGGCGGGCAGGTAGAACGATGGACGAAATCATGAGTACATTGAGATATGCCAACTACTGTGGGAAGCAAGAAGCTGACATTTTGGGAATTAATCCTTTGTCAGAGCAAAAGAGGTTAGGGCATTATCTCTTCATTCTAATGTTTTCTGATGAAGGATTAACACCGAAAATGTGAGAAATTCCCTTGCTCCCCATGGTGGCTAGCATACCTCGATCAACATTCTGTTGATTTCATCAATAATTCCTTTTAAAATTGTTGAATAAAACCCTGGCTTACATTTTTAGGTCACCTGGACTTTTGTCCAGTGAGCTTATGCAATCGAGCAGCGTCTATAGCTGTGAGTGAGTGAGGAAGTCAGTGAACACTTCAGTCATTGTCGCTTCACTCAAACACACAGTTTTGATGAAACTTCGCAACAAGCTTCATCTCTGATGCATAACGAAGGTTTATTAACCGCATCAAAATCTGCGCTCATTAAGAGGTCTATTGGTGGGTTTTTTTTACCCCTCAAAATAGGTATTTGCTCTCTTATCCGAAACTACACATACGATTTTGATGAAACTTGACCACAACCTTCATTACCCGTACCAACGTTTGTTCAAAGAATAAAAAAAACATTATCTTCTTCTTCTTCTTCTTCTTTCGGCTGCTCCCGTTAGGGGTCGCCACAGCGGATCATCCTTATGATCCGCATAGTGATTTGGCACATGTTTTACGCCGGATGCCCTTCCTGACGCAACCCTGGTCGCCTCTTACGACACAGGGATATGGTACACCTATTTTAACCGGGGTATATACCGGCCCAGTACACTGGTACTCACTTCGCCGACCTCGGAAGGATGACAGGCTGAGTCAACCCCCTGGTGTATTAATTCAGTGGCCCAACGGGGCTTGAACTCAGGACCTTTTGGATCCCAAGCCGCTGCCCGAACCACTGCGCCAACACCAGGCTATAAAAAACAAAAAAAACAAACAAACAAAAAAATTATATATATATATATATATATATATATATATATATATATATATATATATATATATATATATATATATATATATATTGTGTACAGGGTGTCCCAAAAGTCACCTTGGGATTTAGAAATTAAATAACATTTCAGTTTATTAATAATTTATTTTTCTTTTCTTTTCAGAATTTAGATTAACATCTGGAAATTACGCATCGAAAAATTCACAACTGAACAAAGAACCAAAATCGTGGAATTTTATTTTAAATTTCATCGATCAATTATTCTCACCCAAAGAGCATACTGCCAACACTTCAATGCCAGAAAACCACCTTCAGATTTAATGATTCGTCAGTTGATTCAACGTTTTCAGCAATATTGGTCAGTAAGTGACTTGCCACAATCTGGAAGACCACGTTCAGTCCGTTCGCAGATTAATTGTGAACGTGTACTGGACAGTGTTCAATAAGAACCAGGAATATTGATCTGCAGACGTTCTGACCAGTTGGGGATGTCTCGGATGTCACTGTATTGCATTTTAAGAAACGATTTGCACCTGTACCCATACAAAGTGCAATTGGTGCAAAAGTTGAAACCGACTAATCATCGACAACGCTTAAATTACTCAGTCCAAATTCAGAAGTTGGTCAATGAAGAAAACGAATTTGTTCATCAACTGATTTTGAACGACGAGGCTCATTTCCATTTGAACGGTTTTGTGAATAAGCAGAACTGTAGGTTCTGGGGATTAGAGAATCCTATGGCTATTCATCAACGTGAGTTGCACCCTCTCAAATGCACTGTCTGGTGTGGTGTAACGTCAGAAAGGATTATCGGCCCTTATTTTTTTGAAAATGAGGATGGCAGTGCAGCGACAGTCACTGGTGAGCGGTATCGAGCCATGCTCGAGAATTTTGTGCGTCCTGCAGTGAAGGATAAACCTGAGATTTGGTTTCAACAAGATGGAGCCACTGCCCACACGGCATGACTCACGGTGGAGCTTCTCAGGCAAATTTTTGGAAACCGAATAATTTTGCGAAATTCATAAATTTCTTGGCCATCACGTTCTCCTGATTATTTTCTTTGGGGTTACCTAAAGGAGCGTGTATACATCAATAAGCCCCATACAATTCAGCAGCTCAAGAACAACATCTGTGCAGAAATTTGAGGGCTGCAGCCAGTTATTGCCCACTGTTATGGAAAATACTGTCGAAAGAGCCAGTCTCCGCGAAGCCAAAAATGGAGGACATCGAAGCTGCATCATTTTTCATAAATAAAGCAAATTTATCCCCATTTTGTAAATTTTCTTTTGGTATAAAAGTAATCATAAATTAGTAAAAAACAGAAATGTTAGTCCCAAGGTGACTTTTTGGACACCATATATATATATATATATATATATATATATATATATATATAAAATATATATTACTAAAACTCTCATCTTGTATATATGTATGTGTGTATGTATGTTCCCGAAATACAGCCAAAACGGTACAAGATAGCACAAAAATGTTAGGGCCAACTTACTCACCGTTCTCCTGCGATGTGCAGTATCAAGTTTCGTTCAAATTGGGGATCGAAAAAATTATTAAAAAAATCAATTCCCGATTCAGTCAAGTACTCTTCGGGAGAATTTGATCAATGCAAACAATCTCAGTGGTAGAGATCGCTGGAGCTATCTTTTGTTTTTTTTTCTTGAAATGATTTATTTTAAAATCTCAAACATTTCGTATAGACAAAGAATGATATATTTTTAAGCATAAAATAAACCGCCGTTTTGATCTAATACTTCCGTGTTCATTAATAAATAAAATTGTGTTTAGAAGATTACGCACAATAATTTTTTCGACTTTCTTTTCTCCGTTTTTTTTTTTCACATTGCCGCGCAATATCAAGTTTTGTTCAAATCGGGCAACGAAAAAAATTATTGAAAAATCAATTCCCGATTCAGTCGAGTACTATTCGGAATTATTTGATCAATGCAAACAACCTCAGCGGTATAGTTCGCTGGAGCTATCTTTTTTTTTTAATCAACTGTTGTCACAACGGGAACCCAACGGGTTCACGGGTCGTCTAGCGCGCGCACACACACACACACACACACACACACACACACACACACGGGCTCGTCACTTCCATCCACACACACACACAACACGGGCTCGTCACATCCATCCTCACACACGACACGGGCTCATCACATCCATACACACACACACACACACACACACACACACACACACACACACACACACACACACACACACACACACACACACACACACGGGCTCCTCACATCCATCCACACACACGGGTCCCTCACATCTCTCCAGACACACGGGCCCCTCACATCTTTCCAGACACACATGGTCTCCTCACATCTATCCACACACACACAGGCTCCTCACATCTATCCACAGACACGGGCTCCTCACATCTATCCACAGACACGGGCTCCTCACATCCATCCACACACACACACACACACACACACACACACACACACACACACACACACACACACACACACGCACACACACACACACACACACACACACAACATGGGTTCGTCACATCCATCCACACATACACACAAAACAGACTCGTCACAGGCTCCTCACATCCATCCACACACACGGGCTCCTCACATCCATCCACATACATGACATGGGCTCCTCACATCTATCCACACACACGGGTTCTTCACACCTATTCACACACACACACACGACCTCCTCACATCCATCCACACACACGACACAGGCTCCTCACATCCATCCACACCAACACGTTATATTTGGAAACCCATACAGTCATACAAGTACAAAATTCACACATTCAATAAAAATATTTCAAGACTAACAGTTAGGAATCGAAGCACTCTTGAGTATTCATTCCAATGGACACGTGACTTTTATAAATACAATTATTGCTAATATTCAGGTCAATAACGAACAGCGATGTGATATTTTAAATGATTACCACAATCTCATACCTAACCGATGGTGTCACGGCTTCATAATCCACCGAACAACATTTTATTTCATCCCCCGCCATCGTCATTTGGCACGAGCCTCACATAAGACAACTGAAAACACTCGTCCCGTAAAGATCGTGAAGGAAGAACCGCAGGCACACAGGGAAATAAATAATTAATACAGTGAAGAGGAATAGGAAACCGTGAACCCCGCAAGAGGCAATTGCGGTTGACCGCAAAACCGCGATAATTCCACGTTCAAAACATCTCTCCACGTGACTCTTCATTAACTAGTCGACATCCGCCATTTTAACCTGTGCTTTGGGCATTCCTCATGCTCACAGCGACATTGCGTGCAGTGCGCTTTACAATTCCTTCACACGCACAGAGGGGAGTGTAATTATCATCCTGACCGCACCCGATTCTCTTCACCATCAGAACAAGTCATTACGGATGCTTCCTCCATGCGACTTTTTCTTCATGGCGTTTTTGGGTCCATGTTGTTTAAATATATTTACGTCAGTTATCTTACACCAGCCGTCATAACTCACAAACAGCGACCGCTGATTGTACGACGTATAACGCCATGGCGGTGTTGTTCGCACGTGCGTCTTTGACATGTTATGACTCATTAGTAAATTTTCAGTCGATTTGACCTATTTCACTCCATTCTCACATTCTTCAACAACTCACTCACTTCACCGATTACTCTTCACCATTAACTGCTCTCTTCACCCACCATTCATTGCTGCTCACTCTGCCAACAAATCACCTCAGAGTTCATTCAAATCACTTGCCACAAAATCAACTGAGAACAGAAGTATTCATTGAAACCTCTAATATGGCTCACTCTTCAATCTCACACCACGGCTCACTCACTCTTCAATCTCACACCACGGCTCACTCACTCTTCAATCTCACACCACGGCTCACTCACTCTTCAATCTCACACCACGGCTCACTCACTCTTCAATCTCACACCACGGCTCACTCACTCTTCAATCTCACACCACGGCTCACTCACTCTTCAATCTAACACCATGGCTCACTCGCTCTTCAATCTCACACCACGGCTCACTCACTCTTCAATCTAACACCATGGCTCACTCACTCTTCAATCTCACACCACAGCTCACTCACTCTTCAATCTAACACCATGGCTCACTGATTCTTCAATCTCACACCACAGCTCACTCGCTCTTCAATCTCACACCACGGCTCACTCACTCTTCAATCTAACACCATGGCTCACTCACTCTTCAATCTCACACCACAGCTCACTCACTCTTCAATCTCACACCATGGCTCACTGATTCTTCAATCTCACACCACAGCTCACTCGCTCTTCAATCTCACACCACGGCTCACTCACTCTTCAATCTCACACCATGGCTCACTCAATCTCACACCACAGCTCACTCACTCTTCAATCTCACACCATGGCTCACTGATTCTTCAATCTCACACCACAGCTCACTCGCTCTTCAATCTCACACCATGGCTCACTCACTCTTCAATCTCACACCACAGCTCACTCACTCTTCAATCTCACACCACGGCTCACTCACTCTTCAATCTCACACCACGGCTCACTCACTCTTCAATCTCACACCACGGCTCACTCACTCTTCAATCTAACACCATGGCTCACTCGCTCTTCAATCTCACACCACGGCTCACTCACTCTTCAATCTAACACCATGGCTCACTCACTCTTCAATCTCACACCACGGCTCACTCACTCTTCAATCTCACACCATGGCTCACTGATTCTTCAATCTCACACCACGGCTCACTGACTTCAATCTCACACCATGGCTCACTGACTTCAATCTCACACCATGGCTCACTGATTCTTCAATCTCACACCATGGCTCACTCACTCTTCAATCTCACATCACGGCTCACTGATTCTTCAATCTCACACCATGGCTCACACTCTTCAATCTCACTGACCTTTAAAACTCACACCACGGCTCACTGACTCTTGAATCTCACACCACGGCTCATTCACTCTTCAATCTCACACTACAGCTCACTGACTCTTGAATCTCACACCACGGCTCATTCACTCTTCAATCTCACACTACAGCTCACTGACTCTTGAATCTCACACCACGGCTCATTCACTCTTCAATCTCACACTACAGCTCACTGACTCTTGAATCTCACACCACGGCTCACTCACTCTTCAATCTCACACCACGGCTCACTGACTATTCAATCTCACACCACGGCTCACTGACTCTTCAATCTCACACCACGGCTCACAGACTCTTCAATCTCACACCACGGCTCACTGACTCCTCAATCTCACACCACGGCTCACTGACTATTCAATCACACCACGGCTCACTGACTATTCAATCTCACACCACGGCTCACTGACTCTTCAATCTCACACCACGGCTCACTGACTCTTCAATCTCACACCATGGCCCAATCACTCTTCAATCTCACACAACAGCTCACTGACTCTTCAATGTCACACCATGGCTCACTGACTCTTCAATCTTACACCACGGCCCACTCACTCTTCAATCTCACACCACGGCCCACTGACTTCAATCTCACACCACGGTCCACTGACTTCAATCTCACACCATGGCCCACTCACTCTTCAATCCCACACCATGGCCCACTGACTCTTCAATCCCACATCACGGCCCACTCACTCTTAAATGTCACACCACGGCCCACTGACTCTTCAATCTCACACCACGGCTCAGTCACTTCAATCTCTCACCACGGCTCACTCACTCTTCAATTTCAGACCACAGCTCACTCACTCTTCAATCTCCCACCACAACTCACTCATTCTTCAATCTCACACCACGGCTCATTTTCCACTGGAATCACATCTCCCTCTCACTTCATTTCTGACTCTACACTCAGTTCTTAATCCAAATTGCGCGTTGTTACTTTCTCACCATCGTCTCAGCACAATCAATATCGTCAACTTTGACACAAGAGGAGGCCATTCGGCCCGTCATGCCCGTGCTCTATCAACAACACACACATGAATCAATGCTTCAGTTTATCGACTTCATTTCGATTGGGCCGAAGAGTGGTACAGAGATATAATCATCACATTGATTTTTTCTTCATTTTGTTTTCACTTTTCGAATTTTTTTTTTTCACACGATCTCCTCAGCAGCTTACAGTCATGCTCCCGCCTTACATCGCAACCTTTTCTCTCGACGGCTCTTGTCGCAGCTCACTCCCTCACCACAGCTCTCTTTATAGCTCGGTCTCCTCTCACAGCTCATATCTAACCCTCACCCAAAGCGATGTGATCTGATACATTCTCCCGCCATCACCAACACGCGCCTCCCGCGGTCATCGAGACAGCACAGGCAAACAACCATCACCTACCTTATGGATACCTGAACATGTATTTCAATTCCTCACACACTTCCTTCTGGTTTTTTTTTTTTCAGCTCTCCCGCTCCCGTTCTCTATTTTTCTTGCTCATCCCTGCGATCCGGCGATCGAGACAAAGGTTCGTACCATTTTCCGAACAGGGTGTGACGTATTTACCGATGAAGCGATGTCTTCGCACGATGTGTTGGTGAAGCAGTTTGTTTTGTTCTAAATTAAGAAAAACATTCATAGCCATCATTTCCTTTATTGAGGTAGAGATCATTTCGAAGTGAAACCAACCATTTCCCGGCCATTCTGGCACCTCCTTACTCCGTGTGCAGGCAACGTGGAACGGTCCGCGCGCGGTCATTCTTCGGACGGACCACGTGGTGAGGGGGCGGAGTCACGGCGAGATGACGAACGGTCCGCGCGCGGTCATTCTTCGGACGGACCACGTGGTGAGTGGGCGGAGTCACGGCGAGATGACGAACGGTCCGCGCGCGGTCATTCTTCGGACGGACCACGTGGTGAGGGGGCGGAGTCACGGCGAGATTACCCGGTTTTGCGAGACGTTTTTGCCGCGTCTCGATGCCCGTCTCACGTCCGCGCAGTCATCGGATCAAGGACAGCGAACGACATTGAAAGTGTGCATTGTGCACGTTGTACGACTGGAGCATCCCCACAATTTGCTTACAATTTCTAATTTATTTTTTCGAGTGCGGAGTTCGGAGCATATCACGATGTGAACAGTCACGTGGTCGACTGCCCAGCCGTGCCTTCCCTTCCATTCGTATTCTGAAAGCGTCAGTGCATAACATTGGACAACAACAATGGCGAGATCCTTGTGCACTGCGGTAGTATCTATCTCGTCTTCACGTATCACCAGCTTCGTTGGAACGTTAAAAGGGCCAAACTTGACAGCTTGTAATATTTCGGTAATTCATGGAATAAGTGAATCAATAGTTAGCGGATACAAGTAACGTATGTTATTCTCAACACTGCACGCGCAGTCTTCTTTCTGATCGACCGTATAATTGAACAGCACACCCGTTTGTGTTGAGCAAACTACACCCGTCACAATTCAGTGTTTACATCGTCACAATACCCCGTACCACCCCGAAACGGCCTGGGATTCTCACCTATTAAAGGGTTCGAATCACGAGTCGTGTGTTCATTGATGTAACTAGTGCGGGCCCGTACGTGCAAAAAAAGAAAAAAAAAAAAAGAATTGTGACGTCAATCGTGACGTCATAGCACCGTGTCCTGTCATTGGTTTGTTAAATAAATGGCCATAACTTGAGAGCCACTTGTCCGATTAATATCAAACCATGAAAAGGCACATCCTCAGGTCCCCAGCAATATACCTGGCAAGTTTCAATTAGATCGGACCAGAGGATGTCGAGAAACAGCGGTCACACACAGACAGACAGACAGAGATTGCTGGAATTATAGATAGATAATCTCCTCGTCCAATCACGAGCTTTCGTAGGGGTTAATGTCGAAATCTAAACACTGTAAAAACAAAAAATAAACTAGCAAGCCGTTTTCGTCATCAAAACCAAAATAATGGCGTTTATCGTCATCACCACCCACCTGGCTGATTAATCAAAGCAATATAGAACCAATGTGCCATCCTAATATGACGTCATATGATCCCCTCTTCACTCTTCATTGATCAGTAGCTGGGTGCAGGTAAACGCCATTGTTACAACACCAACATCACCAGGTGTCAGGGTATAAAATGGCAATGCCATTGTGCCTGTTGGTTCAGACCATGCCAATTAAATCAATGGGGGTTCGTGCGTCCTTTTTCATTCGAGGGTTTCCCGCAAAACAAGTTTTTCGTGTTTTATTTTCAACAATTATTTAATTTGTATGTACGAGTTCGATTTGCTTGGAGAAACTGTATAAAGCACCTCCGCTGGGTCCAGTGTCTTTAAAGTGTGCCAAAGCCCCGTTGATAGGCCGACTTTATACCATGTGGAAGGACCAGAGGGGTGCTTCCACTTTCACTCCTGTATCATAAAAGGGGGATTAGGTTGAAGAAGTCCAAGTACAACCAGTCGATTTCACTAACTCACCCCCTTCGGTCTTGCCTTGACGAGTCGACCTATGGGTTCAACTGGCACGTTTGATCAGATCACATTGAGGACCAGGTTTACAGCTGAGTAACCAGTAGGTTGTACAGTACCAGTAAGTGGAGTAAATGAGTGAAACCACAATCATGCAATATGATACCTTTGTAAAAGGTAAGAAGCAAAGCAGCATTAATCAACTTCTTGCACTTTGTTTGATTCTTTCCCCCCAAATGCTACTTTCAGTCGAACAGGCCTGGATAGCCGATTCCTGAAAGACTTGAGTCGAAATATTTCCCCGACCAACCACACAAAATGCTGGGAATAATTGGGGCCGTTAAAGTATGGGGTGTTTTATGGTTGGGCATCACAGTCACGTCATGTTGTGGTTTTGCTCTTCCATAAGTTTCAAATGTGAATGTATAATTAAACTAGAGAGTTCATAGAACATTATACCCTGCACAGTGTTCAGGTATACACTTCAATTTTACTAAAACTAGTACGTGCCCGTACGTGCGTGGCTGTACGTGCGTGGCCGTACGTGCGTGGCCATACGTGCAAAAAAAAACAAACTTTCAAACCGCGTGCCAGATACAACAACCACACAGGCCATTCCTTCCCTCTCGCATGCCCATACGTGCGTAGCCGTATGTGCAACCCCCCCCCCCCCAAAAAAACTTTCAAACAACCACACAGGCCGTTCCTTCGCTCTCGTAAATGACGACTGGATTGGGGCATTGTGTTTATCTATAAATGTGCATAAGAAATTGAGAAATTATTAGAATACAGTAAGTCATCACTATCCGGAAGTCCGTACATTGTAACCCATAATGGGGAACGCAGCTGAGGTTCTCTTCCCCATCGGCCACGCCTATGCAACAACGTGTCTTGTCATTGGTTGGTAAATAAATGGCCATAACTTGGGAAGCACTTGTCCGATTAATATCAAACCTTGAAAATGCACATCCTCAGGTCCCCAGCAATATACCTGGCAAGTTTCAATTTGATCGGACCAGTGGTTGTCGAGAAACAGCGGTCACACACACACACACACACACACACACACACACACACACACACACACACACACACACACACACACACACACACACACACACACACACTGAATTATAGATAGATAAATGTAAACTGCATCCCAGTAAGGTCTTATGGGGTTGTGCTCCCCTTCCGGATCTGTCCATTTTGAGGGGGCTAAAGGGGCGTTTTGCCCACAATGTTGGTATTACATTAAAAAAAATCTTCTTCTCAGAAACCGACAACCAAATTCAGACGAAACCAGCCACACGGCACCATGACATTACGATCAGTGACAGGAAAGGTGATGGAGAGGGCCCTATTATCTCATTTAATCTCCACGCTGGAGGCCTTCCTACCTGATAAGCAGGGGGTCTTAAGGCCCGGCCGCAGGACCTGCGATCAGGTTGTTGGCCTCTCCACCATCATCGAAACTGACTTCCAGAGAAAACAAAAGATGGCACCTCCTTGGTGGACCTATGACAGTCTGGTGCTAAGGCCTGCTTCTCAAAGTCTCGAAAGTCTTACACTGTCAGAAGTCAATCAGACTACTGTCAGTATTCCTTGGAGACCGAAAGATCCATAACCTCAACAGCAAAATCAGCCGTGTTCGAACACTAAATGATGGCCTCCCTCAAACACCTGTTGTAGCCACCGCCCTCTTTAACCTCTATGTTAGTGACCCACCAACGACGACCTCCTTCAAATTCACTTATGCTGCTATCGCACTCGTAGCTCAGGGACCCGACCTAAAATCTGCTAGGAACCAACTCACCCAAGATCTGGGCAGACTGGAGGAGTAATTATATAAAATGGAAGCTTTGCCCAAACCCCAACAAAACAGCTCTCTGCACCCACCATCTTGACAAACGCATGGCAAATGCAGAGGGAGATGTGACATTCTGCGGTATGAAAGTTGAAAATGTCCATTATCCCAAATACATTGGGATTACATTTGATCGGACCCTGACCTACAAAAAACACCTGCAAAGGTGCCAGGACAAGGTCGCGGCATGGGTAAACCTCATCCTGAAACTGGCCAGAACATTGCATGGAGCTGGCACTAACACCTTACTTACGGCATCTCTCGCCCTCATAGACTCAACGGCAGAGTATTACACACCAGTCTGGTCGGCGAGTGTCCATAAGAAGGCCATCAACGTTCAGTTTAACGCTGTGATGAGAACAGTGTCTGGAACCCTCAAGCCAACAAAGATCGAGTGGCTTCCTATTCTCTGCAATATTGCTCCATCAACCATCCATAGGGATGTGCTTCAGCCGTATTTTGGCTACCAAAATTCCAGCCCAGCACCTTCTCACTGAACATCTGTGCTGTCGCCTCAAGTCCCGAAAACCACTGTGGAACCACTCCGAGCTCCTTACCGGAGCCCACCAAAGTGAAGCCGATCTGTGGAGGGCCACCTGGGAGGTTGCCACAGCTCCTCATAAACATATTGTACATGATCCGACCATTGCTCCACCCAGTTTCACACTCCCACATAGGTAATGGACAGCCCTCAACAGGCTCCGCACTGGACAGGACCTTTGCAATAGCACCCTTTACCGATGGAGGATGAGGCCAGATGCACTCTGTGACTGTGGAGGAGTTCAGACGATGGAGCACATCAACTCGCACTATCCCTTGCGGCAGTTATTGGGAGGACTTTTAGCTCTCCACCAACTCACCCCTGAGGCAGCCACGTGGCTGCAGAACCTAGACATTAAACTTTAATGCAATCCATATTGGCCATATGCAAGAAGAAAAAGATCATGACCATGCCCAAACCTTAAGATGTGCTTCCCATAGACGAATCTCCCCTGAAAATTGGGCCACAGTCTCCCTCCCATAATCTCTTCATATTCACTGAAACATTTTCCTCCCAAACTATATGACTGATATGGACCACATGTGGTACGATACATCAGAACAATGACATCTCATGGGGTTGTGCTTCCCATCTGGATCTGCCCACTCGAGGAGGTTGAAAAAGGGGGCTTTGACCTCAAATTCAGGTCATTTATTTTATAATTTTCTCAGAAACTGATGGCCAGATGCAGACCAAACTCTTCATGAAACATCAGGACCATGCCATTAACTTAAGTTGTGCTCCCCATGACCATACGATTTCAAGGGGGGCCGTTGCTGCTTCCCACTAATCCCTCATTTTCATGCTGCCTGTTTGGTAAATAACAGTCAGTCCCCCACGGGGATATTTTTTATTGTAACGCGACTTTTCGGCTTTATGGCATTCTTGTTATCCATCGCTTGTAAGTTGTAAAAGTCAGAAATAACAAAAACAACCCGTGATTGTCAATTATATCCCCCCCCCCCCACAACAGGAAATTTCACAAATCGCACCCTGGTGATGTTGATGACGACTGGTGATTCCATGGTTGTTTTCGAAACTTGAGGCGGCAGCGTGGATGTTCAATGAAAATGTGCTGAGATGTTATTTTGGTTTCCAAAATGTGGTTGAAGTATCAGGACAACAGCACATTCCTTCAGATGGCTGGTACACTAATATTGAAGAGGGTAGATAGCCACTCTGTCTTTGTTAACTTGAGGGTTCCAGACACTATTCTCATTGCGGCATTTAACTGAACATCGATGGCCTTCATATGGGCACTCACTGACCAGATTGGTGTGCAATACTCTGCAGTCCAGTACATGAAGGCAAAAGTTGTGGTTCATAATGTGTTTGCGCTGGCTCCTCATGATTTTCCGGCCGGTTTCCAGATGAGGTTTACCTGTTCGCTGAGCTTCCCCTTGCTTCTTTGCAGGTGTTTTTTGTCAATAAGAGTCCATTCAAATGTAACCCCCAAGGTATTTGAGATAATGGACATTTTCAACTTTCATACCGCAGAATGTCACATCTACCTCTGCATTTGCTGTGTGGTTATCAAGATGGTGGGTGCAGACAGCTGTTTTGTTAGGGCTTGCACGAAGCTTATATGTGTAAGTACTCCTCCAATATGCCCAGATCTCAGGTAAGTTGGTCCCCGACAGATCTTAGGTCGGGCCCCACACTACAAATCATCAGCATCGGTGAGTTGGAAGGAGGTCATCATCAGCAGGTCACTGACATGGAGGTTAAAGAGGGCAGGGACGAGAACAGATCCATTGTTTTGTGTTCCAACACAGCTGGTTTTGCAATTGAGGGTAACCCAAATCTTTCGGTCCACAAGGAATACCGAAAGTAGTTTGATTGTCTTCTGACAATGGAAAACTTTCGAGACTTTGAGAAGGAGCTGCCAGATTGTGTCATAGGCTGACAATAAGTCCTCCAAGGCAGTTGACATCTCTTTATTTCTCTGGAAGCCAGCTTCGATGATGGTGGAGAGGGCAAGAACCTGATCACAGGTACTAAAGTCTGGGCCTAAAGCACCCCCTCCCCTGCTCATCCGGTAGGAAGGCCTCGAGGGTGGGTGGTTAAACGGGATAGTGGGACTCTCTCTGTCAGCTTTCCCGTCACTGATAACAAGGCTATGGGCTGCAGTTGCAGGGCAAGTCTGCTGTCTTCCAGTTTTTAGGATGGCAATAACATTATTCTTCTTCCTGGCTGCAGGAATTTGCCTTGTTTCATGGACGGCAGTAAAAATGGCTGCCAACCAGGTGTGACCCTTTTCTCTGAGGGCTTTAAGAAATTCAGGGAAAATTCTGTCGGCCCTGCGGATTTGCCATTTTTGTTTTCCGACAGTACCGTGTCAATGTCTTTCTTTGTATATGGGGCTGACAGGTGACTGCTCAATGGACTTTAGTGGAGGTTTCGGAGGTAATCCCTTTTTACCTCCTGCCTTAGTGACTTAGAGGTCGGCGTCTTTGAGGTCAGGAGGAGGTGAGATGCAATGGAATCAGAGGAAACTCTTGGGATGGCAGCGGTATTGTGTTTTTTTGCGGCACCCACTTTCCTCAGAAATGCGCATGCCTTGCGGCTGCTGTGGGTGAAGTCTGTTGACTCCACCAACTTCTTCCAATGCTTCAGACTTTGTGTCCAGAGCCTCAATTAATGCCTATGCGACATCTGGGTTCCCAGTTTTTTTGTGCTCCTTTAGGAGCCTTTCAGTATCCGCTGTCTGGCAAGATGTGTCGGCCTTGTGGAAGCCGCACAGTATGGGTTCACTGGCGCCAGAGAGGAGTTCCGCAGATTCCACATATTTAGCTGAGACAGGTGGTATATCCTCGATCTTGGATTCAGTTGCTTTGGTGAAAGTGGTCCAATTCACTTTCTGGAAGTTCCAGCCTGGTTTTGCCTTGGAATGCACCAGCTGGATCTTGATACACCACATGGCCAAAAGTATGTGGACACCCCTTCAAATTCGTGGATTCGGCTATTTCAGCCACACCCATTGCTGACAGGTGTATAAAATCAAGCACAAAGTTCTGCAATCGCCATAGACAAACACTGGCAGTTGAATGGGCCATACTGTAGAGCTCAGTGACATTCAACGTGGCTTCATCAATGGATGCCATGCTTCCAAGAAGTTAGTTCATCAAATTTCTGCCCTGCGAGAGCTGCCACAGCCAGCTGTAAGTACTGTTATTGTGAAGTGGAAATGTCTAGGAGCAACAATAGCTCAGCCGCGAAGTGGTCGGCCACACAAGCTCACAGAACAGGACCGCCGAGTCCTGAAGTGCGTAATGTGGGAAAATCGTCTGTCATTAGTTGCAACACTCACAACTGAGTTTGAAACTTCCTCTGGAAACAACGTCGGCACACGCACTGTTCATAGAGAGCTTCCAGAAATGGGTTTCCATGGCCGAGCAGCTGCACACAAGCCGAAGATCACCATGCGCAATGGCAAGCGTCGGCTGGAGTGGTGTAAAGCTCACCGCCATTGGACTGTGTAGCAGTGGAAACAAGTTCTCTCGAGTGATGAATCACGCTTCACCATCCAGCATTCTGACGGACGAATCTGGGTTTGGCAGATGCCAAGAGAATGCTACCTGCCTAAATGCATAGTGCCAACTGTAAAGTTTGGTGGAGGAGGAATAATGGTCTGGGGCTGTTGTTCTTGGTTCGGGTTTGGCCTCTTAGCTCCACTGAAGGGAAATCTTAACGCTACAGCATACAATGACATTCCAGACAATTTTGTGCTTCCAACTTTTTGGCAACAGTTTGGAGAAGGCCCTTTCCTGTTTCAGCATAACAATGCCCCGTGCACAAAGCGAGATCCATGCAGAAATGGTTTGTCGAGATCGGTGTGGAAGAACTTGACTGACCTGCACAGAGCCCTTACCTCAACCCCATCGAACACCTTAAGGGATGAATTGGAACGCCGACAGCGAGCCAGACCGAATCACCCAACATCATTGCCCGACATCACAAATGCTCCTGTGGCTGAATGAAAGCAAATATTCACAGCAATGTTCCAACATCTCGTGGAAAGCCTTCTCAGAAGTGTAGAGGCTGTTTTAGCCCATGATTTTGGAATGGGATTTTGGATGAGTAGGTGTCCACATACTTTTGGCCATGGAATGTACCATAAAAAAAGCACTAAGCATAAAAAAATCTGAAAACCCACTCCTTGGGAGTACCTCCTGTGCAGCTTCTCTTCGCAGGGCAGCTCACCAGATCACGGGATTGGGGAAAAGCCTTCGGAACCACAATCTTTGATGATAGGAGGGAAACCAAAGCATAACATTTCTGGGTCAGACTGTGGGAGAGTGTGTCGGGGTGGTGCCGAGGTGTCGTCCACCAGACAGCAGTCTCCTTGGGTTAACCTGAGGCAGTCCGTTCGGTGGGTGCCTGGAATGTCTCATCCCTAAGAGAGGATGATCACCTGTCTCTGTTATTATCTGAGCTAAAACGTGTGGACATCGGTATTGCAGCACTCTCTGAGGTTCGCAGACCGGTTTGCCACGAGATCATGGCCGGTGGTTACACCTACTATTGGCCTGGTCGCTCTGGTGGTTACCATGCGCAAGGAGTTATTGTGGCTACGTCCAATAAGCTGACTCCAATGAGAATTGAAGTAAACTAGGTCAACGAGCGTATTACGAGACGAAGGATTTGGCACTGCTTGGGTGTCATTTCCTTGGTCTCTGTATATGCTGCAACTGAGGAGAGTGATCTCACAGTGAAGGACGCATTATATGCCACGCTCGAGTCTGTGGTTGATCAGTGCCCCAGGTGAGATGCACTTCTAGTCTTGGGGGATTTCACTGCATCGACTGGAGCTGATAGGGATGGTTATGAGATGTGTGTTGATACCCATGGGTCTGGATCTGTGAACCTGAATAGCACTAAGTTCCTTGACTTTGCAAGAAGTCATGGACTTAGGGTGGCTGGTTCATGTTTCAGTGCCCACAAGCTCATCGCTTGACTTGGAATTCCAACAATGGCGGTGTGGCAAAGGAGATTTACCATGTGCTCGTTGATGGTTGTTGGAGGATGATCCAGAACTGCAGGATCGACTGAAGTGCTTAGTTCCTCAATACTGACCACCGGCTTGATGTACCAAATCTTAAGTTGCACCTTAAATCCAGGTGAATGGTACCATCCCAGCCTAGGCTGGATGTTGGCAAGCTCAAGGATGAGGGGGTAGCTGAGGAGTTTGTGAACAGGATGAGTGGAGATTTGGGGGGTCTGGGAGCTTTGGGGGATCCTGAAGAGTTGTAGAGTGCCTTCAAGACCACCGTACTTGATGTTGCCAGTCGATATCTTGGAACTCACCGGAGGGTGAAGAAGAATTTTGTTTCTCAAGGGGCACTGGGTACCATTGACCCTGTTGCTGACCCTCCAATCAACTGTGGTCTACCTTCGTTTGTGGAAACACAGGCTGCGGTGAACTGGTTGAAATGGGGTAAAGCTCCAGGGATCTGTGGCATCCATGCTGAACTTCTCAAGGCTGGTGAAAATGCTGCACTCTTGTTGTTGCATGCAGCTCTGTGCTCTGCCTGGAACACAGGCATGATCCCAACTGATTCGAAGAGGGGCCTTGTTGTCCCCTTCTGGAAAGGGAAGGGTGATCGCCAAGACTGCAACAACTACCGAGGGGTGAGGCTGCTCTCAGTGCCGGGAAAGGTCTTTGCTCGGATAATTCTTGATAGGGTTCGCCACCATCTGCTTGAGCACCAGCATCCAGAACAGTCAGGCTTTACACCAAAGAGGTCAACGATTGACCGTATCCTTGCTCTTCGTGTCCTCACCGAACGCCGATGAGAGTTTCGGCAGGGGCTGCTTGCTGCTTATGTTGATCTCTGTAAAGCGTTTGATTCATTCAATCGGAATGCCCTCTGGAGGATTCTTGGTCTTCGTGGGGTCCACCAAAACGGATTGATCTGTTGTCTGAACTATACTCTGGTACTGAGAGCGCTGTGAGATGTGGTGGTACCATCTCTGACTAATTTTCAGTTGATACTGGAGTTCATCAGGGATGTGTTCTGGCCCCCACACTTTTCAGCACTTGAATGGACTGGATTCTGGGAAGGATGTCAGAGAGATCAAGCTGCGGTGCATCGTTTGGGAATGTCAAGATCTCTGACCTTGATTTCGCAGATGATGCAGTCATCTTTGCAAGGACTCTAGATATCCTTTGGGGGCCCTCGAGGTGCTGAATGAGGAGTTGGAGCCACTGGCATTTCAGGTTTCCTTGGTCAAACTAAGATCCAGGCTTTCAATGACATCTTGGATGCTGCTGTCCTGTCAGTGCCTGTTTTTGGTGAGGATGTTGAGGTCGGGGAGAGATTCACTTACCTTCGCAGTGATATTCATGTCTCTGCTGGCTGTGAGTCAGAGGTCAACAGACGTCCCGTTCGGGCCTGGGGAGTCATGAATTCACTGGATCATGGAGTGTGGTGCTGCCGGTACCTTTGCGGGAGGACGAAAGTCCGAGTCTTCAGGTCCTTGGTTCCTCCAGTCTTGCTCTTTCGATGTGAGATTTGGACTCTGACCAGGGATCTGAGATGGAGACTTAATTCCTTTGGTACCAGGTCTCTTCGGAGAATTCTTGGCTATTGCTGGTCGGACTTTGAGTACAACGAGCGGTTGCTGAGAGAGACTCAAATGAGATTTGTTACCTGCATAGTCCATGAGCGTCAGCTGCGGCTGTATGGACATGTGGCTCATTTTCCTGATGCAGATCCAGCTCACCAGATTCTCTCAGTGAGGGAGCCTCGTGAGTGGAGGAGGCCACTGGCCAACCACGTGCCTCGTGATTGCAGCAGGTGTATCGGCATCTCAAGGAGATGGGGATGGGCCAGGCATCTGTCTGGGGGGATGGCCAGACGGGGGCCCCTGCAGTACCGGTGGAAAGTGGATCCAGTGACGCGCTGCTCCCTTCCCTGACCTGAGTGTATCATTGTGGACGGCAGTGGGGCAATGTTGGCTTTTTAGGAAAGGGAGCGGGAACTCTTCTCAATGCCGTCGTTGGTAGCCCTCTACCATCCTTTGTCAGGAAGCAGAGGTCAGGATTTGTTCCAGTCTACCACCATCCCGAGTGGAAGGTCTTCGGCTGTTTTGGGTCAAACAGCTATTTGAGATTGGCTGTCGAGGCCCAGTTGCTTAGCTATTCTCCGCCACGTCATTTTTCCTTTATTCCCATTTAATGCGATGACTAAAAATCCTCGATGTAAACCGCAGGGTGGTTATATTGGGGGAGGGCAGGTGATGGCCATCTTTGCGTCGGCAGCTTGTACACATTTGCAACAGTGACACCGCTTACCTTTGCTGTTGCATATGGCGTATTCGTGTCTACAGTTTCGAGATTTCAAAGACCATGTCTGATGTAGGCGGTGAGGCCATGTTTTGCTGCATTAAGAGGTCATGAGGTTGTAGCCTGCAATATTTTTCTTTGCAGCCTTTTTGTCGTCCTTGTAATGGGTTTCCTAGAGTATGGCTATGTTATTGATGTCGTCCTTCAGGATCTTGGCGAGGATCTCACACTTAGGAAATGTCAGCCCTTCAACATTGAGTTGGAGAAAGCGGAGTGAGGAACCCACTGGTCATGTTGGTCCATGGCTTTTTGGCCTGAAAAACCCTTTTTCTATGCAACCTCGGGCCAAATTGCTGCGGTTTTCCCTGAGTGCGTCGGTGATATTGGCCAGTTGATGACATTAGTCCTGATATCTTCAGAGTATAACACTGTCGATTATCGTTTATCAGGAGCACCACTTGTAGGTTGTCATCTCGCTCCCAATGTCCCATCATGTCTGTTTCAAGTTCTACATGTTCTTATGTGTTCCTTCATGCACATTTCAATAACATTTGTAAAATTCAATCACATGGAAGGCACTCAACCCTGATCTCAAAATTTGACGAGGTATGGTAGGTGAATTACGTACAGTAGATCACAACAATGAAGAATTTGAAGAGTACAACAGCATGCTGGCCAGTTGTACTGTGTAGTGATCTCACTCGAGCTGTCACTGAGTAATGACTAATGAGATGTTGTGTCAAAGTTACATTAATGTCAATCACGCACAGGGTGCAGGAAAAAGCCATTGGGCCTATCTTGCCACTGCCAAGCATTCTCGTGCTGGTACTCAAACAGTGGTCTCTAAAATGTATCTGCCAGGTAGGTGGTCATGCTAGAGTGAGAAGGGGGTGCAGTCAGGCCCGTCGCTAGGGGGGGGCATTTGGGGGCAATTCCCCCCCATGGCGCATCTGGTGCCCCCCCCAACTTGTACGCCACCTATTTATGCCCTGTTGCACCCTGTGAACAACTTAGTGTTTAGGACGAGTGCCCACTGTGAACTCCTTGCTGTTTAAGAGTTCACCTGTGTGAACTAAAACCCTTATTCCAGATGTTCAACGTGGTGAATAATAAGGCCTTCTTGGATAAACTGTTCTTTAATAATATCCTTCTTTGAATAACAGTCAAGAGATAAGTATGCGCTTGCCAGCGCATCTCCAAAATCAACTGGCAAGACAATACAGTCCAAGCCCACAAGATAAAAAGATAATAACGCAAGCACTAACGCCAGCTGCCAAGACGACAGACAGCCGCAATACCTCGTGTCGAATGTCGACGCTGTGGGTGTGTGTATATGTATATATATATATATTGTTGCGAATTCGCACCCGCCGGCGTGCGAATGGCCACGTGACTCAAATCGCGGCACGTCGCCCACCGGACGGACAATTCTGTCGTGACCCTCTCGGACTAACGTCGGGAGCTCGTCACGGGTGGGCCTTTCGGCCTCACCACGATCGTGCCAATCGGCCACCCGCGTGGGATAGGGTTGTTCGCCAAACTCGACCTACCTAAGTACCCACGCGGAGGGTAGACCGGGCGATCGCACCTCGCCGCAGGTCGACCCCGGACACGGGCCGCTTAAGCGACCCGTTTCCTACTATCGGGATAACCGAGCGGTGTTATCGTCGGCCTCGACGGTTCCGATTGATTATCGGGCGTATTAAGCCCACGACCAACCCTTTACGTGAAGCAAGATGGAGATTCAATTTAAGAAAAGACGAAGCGAAACGAGAAAACAGTTCAACATGATGCACATTTATTCCGCGGCACATGGAGAGCGCACATATACAATTAAACAATTATGCACAAAAAGCAAATGTAACAAAAGAAACAATGACGCAGAGATACTACCGACTAAGACCGACACACGGCAACACTTAACAGTTTTACTTCACCAGACTGGCGCCACACACACACGTTTACACAGAAACAAAAGAAAAGGCCACCCTCAAAGACAAAGGGGCAGACGGAGCCTGTGGGCCAATATTTGCGCGGGACCTGAAAGAGCAGTCAGGTCCGCGAGACCGGGTGGGTCCTACCCGTGTCTTTGTGATGAGCCGCAAATGTGGCAGCGCTGCGGTGCCCCGACTTCGTGCTCCTTCGCGGGTTTCGTTGGCACTGCTTGGAGTGGGGTGGGAACAGGGCCCCCTTTTCGCACTATCTCAGCGCGGGGGGAAAAAAGGGGGGGGGAATTGTTGATGCTCTGCGGAAAGAGTATAGCTGGCTTGCTTGGGTCCCGTGACGAGCGATTCCACCGCGACCTCGTCGCCGACCGCCGTCTTCCTTGCCTCGGACCCGAACTCCTCGATCTCTTCCCCCAATTCTCCTCAGCCGACTGCCGAAAACCACCGGGACGCCCTCTCCTCCCGACTCCACTCTGCGCTCCAAACTGACTCTGCCCAAAACTCTCTCCGCTCTTCCAAGGCCGACTCTGCTCAAACCGACTCTGCCCAGATTCGCTCAGCGCTTTATAGGCCGGCAGGAGAACCCATATGCAAATTTCTGGATCAGAACGAGCTCAGGGGCGGAGTTACGCTCGCCCATTGGACGGAGAAAAAGGGGCGTGAATCTCCCCTGATCCTAGAATTTACAGATCTCGATTCCACACAGACGCGCCTGGAGGCGGGGCCAAACCGCCCTGCGCTTGCTGATTGGATGGATCAGAAGTGGGCGTGAAGCATTCCTGATCCGAATTCTCCTCGGAAAGGCCCCATTTTGCACTCGCGGCTCAGCGCGCATCTTGTACGAGCCCAGGACAGCCCGACGCTCTGTGCTCACAGGTGGTGCGGGAATGGCCGCAGAAGGAGAGAGGTGAATGTGGTGGAGGGTTTATGGTGGTGGTGTATGTCCATGGTGCCGTTTGGAATGGCGGTGATGCGATGTTTGCGGGAGCGAGTTGTGAAGGTAAAGATTGTGGCTGTTGGCATTGTTGTTGTTGTTGTGAAGCGGCGTTGTGGTTGGTGGTTGTGTGATGGTTGGAGCGTGGTTGGTTCAAAATAAAGATAGAACAGAAAAACGGCTATCTCAAAGCGTCGCATCCCGGATGGATCACATAAGTTCCCTCTATACAATGGGTTTGGGGCTAACTACACATGTACTTACAGAGATATCTCACCTACGGGACCTGAATGGTGGTTTGCGAATTTCCACAACAATATGTATATATTGTTGCGAATTCGTTTCACTTTCAAATGAGAGGCGCTTCTCCATATTGTTGATCAGACTTTGTGGGAATTGCTTTGCATTTATTGACGTGAGCTTTCCATTTGACTCCAGGGAAACCGATTCAAAATGTCCCGAAACCTTTGCTTTTAATGCCACCTCCAACATCTCTCCTGGACAGTCTTTGAATGACGCCAGCAATCGGATGGTGCGCTTCAGAAGCTGTTCTGCTCTCAATAGTGTGATTGAATGGGCCTGGAGTTGCTGAGACAGGTTTGCAAGTTCAGACAGTACATCGTACACGAGTCCAAGGTCACACAGAAATTCCTTGCTTTGCATACGATGTGCCAGACCTCTGTAAGTTTGCCTCTCTTTGCTGTTTCTTGTTTGGTCTCCCGCATCATTTTCAAAGTGTCTGTTGAGTGCTTGATATGATCTCCACACAGCCTTTACAGCACGGAAGCTGCTGGCCACCCATCGCCTATTTAAAACTCTGCCAATTTTCTTGACTCGTGAGCCCACTTCTAGTGCTGCTTCGAGAAGTTCCCGTGAATTTTTATTGGAATAATTGTAGAGATTGTGGATCTTCTCCATGAATGCTTTGAAGTGGTTGATTGACTGAACCTCATCCACAGCATCAGATGCAGCCAGTTCCAAACAGTGGTTCATGCAGTGCCACATGAAGAGGTTAGGGTACCTTGCAGTCAACCTGGTTGCCACACCAGAATTCTTGCCTAACATGACACTGGCTCCAACAGAAACAAATGAGATCCAGTTCTTTTGAAGCCACTCTTCACTGAAGCCTGCAGCGTCCAAACAGCTCAATAGGGCTTCCTCTATACCCTCTGCCTTTCTAGCTCAACCAGCTCCAGAAACACAAATTCCGGAGTAGCTCCATCTATAGAGGCTTTCACATTGACAGTCATGGCAGATTTGTGGCTGAGAGATGTAGCCTCATCAACGAGAACAGACAACTTGCTTGAAGAAGACACAATGCTGTTAACAATTTTCTTCTACATCTCTTTTGCCATGTGTTCTACGATTTTTGTGGAACTGTACCTTGAGTGCAGACTAGTGCCCATGCTGACACCATTTTTCCCCTGAAGCTCAATGAGATTGTCATGGTCAGTGAGAGGTCGGTTCATCTTAGCAAGGTAGTATGCCGTCCTGAATACAGTATCTGTCTCAGCGAACACAGTCTCTGACACAGCTCTCACCACATTTCCAAGTAAATCCTGTCCACCCATTTCAGTGAGCTCCTGAGCTCTTTCGTGTGCCCTGGACATCTGATGTCGTCGAATCTTGTTCCTCAAGGAGGCCACGGCTGTTTGTCTGTTTCCGTTTGAGCATGAGAACTGGATCTTAAAGGAAACCCACTCCTCAGATATGGACACTTTTTTTTTCTCTGTAGACGCCAATTGATTTTGTAGTGCTACAAATAGCACAACCTGGAAGTAAATAAAAACATGGCTAATTAACATCATCACACAAGTTGTCCTTTTTGTATCTATATTAGCAATAGCACCGAGTGCTGAACAAGGCCAAAATCTACTCAAAAGTATTTAATGAACAGTTTACAATCTTCACACCATGGCTAACCAATTCATGACAAGGAGAGGAAAGGAGACACATGTTCCACTCTTTCAATAGGTCTAATTATCTGACAACTATTGATATTTAACATACCATTTAGTAATTTAATAGTATAAAAGTCTGAAATTACTGCACCTTTAAGATGACCATGAATTAACTATCCTTCCATTTGCACGTAGAAATCAACTTTATGAATTCCAATTGTTTATACCGCAGATTTGCATGTTGGCTGATATTTACCTAAATTTCTGTCCCTCCATTCTAACCAAGGATCCCGGTTTTTAAATTCCATAGCCTGACTCTCAGTCCACATGGCTGGCCAGTTGTTCTCATCTAGAAAGGAACAAGGAGATACAGTGTGATCACAGCATTGTATTCTGTTGATTACTGGACCCACACACAAACACGGACACACGTTTTCTTGTGGCGGATTTTTCTCTTCAGATCAATATTAATCCACAGGAGGGGAGTCTCTCGTTTTTGCACGCCGATGGAACTATTAGAGACTGGAATAGTCTGAATGCATCAGGTGTCAGAACCCCCAATGTTGACACTTCCAAGAGAGCTTTGTGTGGCTAGTTTGCATGTAATCACCAGGTTCAGTGCACGAGTCTTCAGCATTGAAGTTAAGCACTAAATTGGATGAAGATTTTTTAAAAAAAATAATGAGCTATGGTGTGAACAATAGCACTATGAGGATGAGGCATAGGCCTAAGCCACACTAAAGGGAAAGCAATAGCACACGAGGCCTAATAGTCATCCTCATGGGCCAATCAATGGTTCACAGCGAACTGACAATATTATTGCCTGGACCTGAAACGTGTGTGTGTGTGTGTGTGTGTGTATATATATATATATATATATATATATATATATATATATATATATATATATATATATATATATATATATATACCAAAAAATTATTTACATTAACCGCCGCTAAAGGAAATTAATCAGCGCATTTTATTTCCTGTTCTCAAAGTAACCAAAGCTGCTTTAGTCGCCAAAATACCAAAAATCCTCCGATTTTCACCTGGTTTTCTATGTTGGGATTTAGCCGATGGCTATCGACTGCGAAATCTGAAAACAGAATTCCAAAATATCTTTCCGTTCGTTCGTGAGAGCCGGTAGAGTGAAACTGCATCACATCCGTAAGGCCTAACGCTAATCGGATCGGCCAGCGGCGCGAAGTCCTTTATTTGCTCATAACTCGACAACACAAAGTCACACAAATTCAACACACACACACATCATCGTGCAGGTAATAATATCAGGCATCCGGCGATATCAGTTATAAAGGTGAAAGAAGCCATTTTGGTCGCTAAAGAGGCCCCGAACCGTTGCGGCCTACAACTATCCTTGGCGTGACGCTCCGGACCGCGAAGCCGCGATTTCTTTAAACACTCATAAAATGACGATACAAATTCCGAAAACGTCCAAACATACCTCAAAATGCTCAGGTAGTTTTCCATTCTCCCTGAGCTCGCCTTAGGATAGACCAATAATTAATTGGCCAATCTCCCACACCCCCCTCTATTTACATGAAATGGTTTGGTCCAACTCCCAAAGTCAAAGCAGACGCGAACGGCTTGCGAGTACGGAGACCATAACATGGGAACCACTTTTCCGATTAATTTCAAACCTTGAAAATTACCCCGGTGTGGGGGTGATGGTCATCTCTGTAATACCACAAGTTCTCAATGTTCAGTTATGACCGAAGACTACTGCGCAGTTCTACTGCGCAGCTCGAACTGCGCAGTTTGTTTAAAGATGACCCGGCATTTTGGCACGCGCACGCACGAAATTGTATTTTGAAAATAAATGCTGATGTTTACATTTCGGGTTTTGAAACTTTTGCACCTTCGGCGGAAAATGTATAAATATAGAATCATGAGTTCCTGTTACTAGGGCGTAGTGTTCTCGGGTCAGGAGGGATTTTTGGCCAACTTTGTAGTCACGTGATGCGAAAACGAAAGCGAATATCGAAAATCCTGCCCGACCAAATCTAGATATTGTCCCATACATTCATATGCCACAATCAAATTCAAGATAACTTAAGAAATGTAGGAGGAGATAGATTTTGAAAATCGTCATTTTGCAACGACATGAAGTAGTTTTCGCAAAATTCAAAGTCACGTGACGTGTACGTATTCGAAGATATCTGTATTCTTTCGAATGGACATGAAAGACAAGGTCAGCTGCTATGCAATGACACCATTTACTAACTTTCACCATGCCCAGTAGAGAATATATAGCCTCCTGAAGGTAGGGCAGTTTTTGCAAAATTTGAAGTCACGTGATGCGAAAACGAAAGCGAAATTCGAAAATCCATCCCGACCAAGTTTAGATATTGTCCCATACATTCATATGCCACAATCAAATTCAAGATTGCTTGAGAAATGTAGGAGGAGATAGATTTTGAAAATCGTCATTTTGCAACGACATGAAGCAGTTTTCGCAAAATTCAAAGTCACGTGACGTGTACGTATTCGAAGATATCTGTATTCTTTCGAATGGACATGAAAGACAAGGTCAGCTGCTATGCAATGACACCATTTACTAACTTTCACCATGCCCAGTAGAGAATATATAGCCTCCTGAAGGTAGGGCAGTTTTTGCAAAATTTGAAGTCACGTGATGCGAAAACGAAAGCGAAATTCGAAAATCCGTCCCGACCAAGTTTAGATATTGTCCCATACATTCATATGCCACAATCAAATTCAAGATTGCTTGAGAAATGTAGGAGGAGATAGATTTTGAAAACTGTCATTTTCGCATTTTTTGCCAAATTTGAAGTCATGTGACACGAAAACGAAAGCGAATATCGAAAAATCCGGCCTGACCAAATTTAGATATTGTCCCATAGATTCATATGCTACAATCAAATTCAAGATTGCTTGAGAAGTGGCGGAGGAGATGAAATTTGAAAATCGTCATTTTCCCAACTTCAAAGGCCTCGTGACCTTGACCTTCGGTGACCTTGAAAGTCATACCATCGTGTACGTCTCATCGACCTCTATCAGGATCACTAATGACCAGATCTCCCGCTTCAACTTCATTGTGAACGGACGGACGGACGGACGGATCGTCACCTCTCCTCTCAACACCCATATTATTAGGTCATGCTCGAAGAGATGACCTAAAAAAGGCACATCCTCGGATCCCCAGCAATATACCTGGCAAGTTTCAAGTAGATCGGACCGGTGGTTGTCGAGAAACAGCGGTCACAGACAAACAGACAGACAGACACACAGACACACACAGAGATTGCTGGAATTATAGAGAGATTAACTAATTTGTATGCGACTTTCACTTACCAGGTGTTGCGTTAGCATCAGGCTGCTCCTTTTCTGTAGTTTCTGTAGTGTCATCCGAAGCGGCAGTCACTTCAGGGCCAGACTTGCGAAAATACTCAGAGTGTAGTTTGCTTTCTTTTCATAATGTTAGCTAATTAAAAACTTGCAACGCTAGCTACTGTCAAACACGTGTTCATCGTTGGTAGGTGCGTGAGCGTGAGGTCAGGTCTAGGTCACGTGTCACAGCCAGTGAGCCACCGCGTTTCACGCTTTGTAACAGCACCACACTGGAGTGTAGGTGAATTTTATGAATGAAGTAGATGGCTTCCCCTGCAAGGCTTATTTTATTGCAGTTATACTCTACCCAGTATGTGGGAACAAAATCACTGAACTGAAAGTTCTGTCACAAAACTATATCGTGACATATCCTTGCACAGTTTTAAGTGGGTATATGGAAATCATGGAGCTTTCTTAGTGGGTATATGGCGTATACCTGTGTATCACGTAGACTACACCACTGCTCTCACCGTGACATTAGTGACACAGGTCGATGTGCATATGAACTTGGTTCTGGGGACATGATCCAGGATGTTGGAAATTACCTACGTCAAGTGATTCTGGAGAGCTTCGCAAAAGCTGATGACTTGAAATGGCCTCCATCTGCCCAGGACCTTGGAAACATGACAGCTGTAATTCCATCACAATTGGAAAAAATTTTGAATTAGCTGATATCAGGCAAACCAACTCCTCACACGTGAATTCAGGTTCGTGAATTCAATTGGGCAAGATATTTGTCGTGCAGCATCGAATGGGGAATGGAAACTCCCGAAGCATATGCTCATATGCATGACACTTCGTCACCTTATCAGGAGTGAAAAATTGATAACCTTGCTGAACCGAATGGGACACTCAGAAAACTACTCATTCTCACTAGAGTTGGAAACTGCCCTTGCTCAGGCTGTTGCTGAAACATCAAGTCTGCTGTCAATGCAAATCATTCAATCACCAGGGGCCCCTTCCATTTTCCACTCTGAATTTGATAATTTTGACCAGTTACTGAACAACCTCACTGGAATGGTCTCAATCGACACTGCACATGGCATCATGCTACAGGACACAGAAGGCAAGCCAGAGGATCATGGTGGAGTTCATGTAAACATTCCATTCACTTCAAGGAAGAGCGGTACCAAACAGTGTTCTCTTGATATCCCTGATGCTGGTGACGGACAAGGTTGGGCACTTGTCAACCAAAAACTGGAGCCTCTCTGGTATGAGGGGTGTGTTCTCCCACAGCAGTTGACAGATATTGCTGAATCAGTGAACACCAGTGATGATGGAGATGATGAATCAGATGACGATGACAGCATACCAGAGGAACAGGAGTACTTACCTGGTGACAGCTCGGAGTCTGACCAAGATTGAAGAACATAGCTGAACCATTTGCTCTTGACATTGATTTAAATGGATGACAGTAAAATCTCATGATATTGTGACTTACCTGATGAATACAATGAAACTGTATGATCATGATAATATATCAACAGAAATATGTATATGAAAGATATACTGTGTTATCGCTTGGTAAAAGGAACAATGTTACAGACTGTTATTACCTACTATATGTAAATATAATGTTGGTTTCAATCATTGTTTGTAATCAGAATTTGGGAAATAAGTATGAGTGTAGCACATTTATAATGTATTGTAAAATACATTACTGTATTATTTAGAGTGGGAAAGAATATACCAGCGATATTAACATGAATAATGTTCTCAGCAATTTATATTTTTAAAACCCAACCCTGCTTTTGATTTTGTGAATACCGTTCTGTTGTTTATAGTGTGATAACATCATGTGTTCAGGTTATCTGGATTAAATTGTATTTGGATACTATATATATGGATAACAAATTAAGTCAGATTCTTATTCTAGACTATTTGGCAGAAGAAAAAAAAAAAAGTCTTAAAAATAAGCTTTATTGAAATTTCTACAACACAGTAATGAACGGTTAATAAGACGATAGAGTACATGAACTCAACATGTTATCTAAGCTCTTGGAGATATTAATTTTAGACACATACATGGAACCACCATGAGATGATGTTTCATACAAGCCATAATATGTGTAGTCTGACAGAGTAATGCATCGTCTAGAAGCCGTTCTGATTGTGTACGGAAATCGCTTTTGGCACAAATGACAAAATTCATTTTTGAGGGTACCCCTTTTCATGAGGCTAAAAATGGTAGTGCATCCCAATATTTTCAATGTTAACATTCAAAGTCGTATTCAGCATATCTTGACACTTCAAAAAAATATACTTTTGTTGGGAGGTGGGGGGATTAGTGCACGGTGGCCCTATCTAGCCCATGGCCTAACAGCATTGCTTGCACGAGCTTGATGGAACCAAGCAGTTGTCGCTTCATTGACATCTTTGTGGATGTTGTCATGGGTACGCTTTCTGTTGATGTTAGAGTTGTTGAGGACTTTAATACGAAGTGACTCCTTATCTTTGACAATTTTGCTGAGGGTCGACAATCCAATGCCAAACTTTTTCACGACATCGGCTCTCATCAGTGATTTCGACTTTAAAGAATCCAAAATTTCAACTTTCTCCGCAACACTCAGCGTTTTTCGAGCGGACGCCATTGCGATGAAGCGAAACGACCACTTCCTCATTCGGGATTTCTGGAAAACTACTGTATAGGAAAGTGAAACTAACGCGTCAGCCGACGCTCGCCCATTGGATGGAGGAAAAGGGGCGTGAAGCCTTCCTGATCCGAATTTCTCTCCCGTAAAGGCATCCATTGCACTCGTGGCTTGCTGCGTTCGGCAGCAATCACCGAACGGCTTCGGACAGTATGACGTTCGGTGTTGACTGGTGGTGGGGTCGATGGTTGTGGAAGGAGAAAGGCGAAGGTGGTGGGGGGTTTGCTGTGGTGGTTTGGTGGTTGGCGGGCGTCGTTTGGGAATGGTGGTGATGCGATGTTTGCGGGATGGAGTTGTGGAGGTAAAGAGGCAAAGGTGGTGGTGTTAGAGTTGTTGGCGGCTTAATGGTCAAAATAACGATAGAGAAAGAAAAATGGCTCACTCAAAGCGTCACAGCCCAGATGAATCACACATATTCCCTCGAAACAACAGGTGTGGGCTAACTACACACGAACTTATCGATATATCTCACCTGAGGACCGTTTATGGTGTATTGCGAATTTCCACAGCCGTAACAATATTATAATCGGTTTCAATTGTCGATAAATCCTTACTCTGACCCATACATCATACATATAAATGTATTGAGAAGAGAATGTTAGTATTCTCCAGCATCCTCCATCAGCACCATCTCCAAAACAAAATTAACATATATTAATTGGTATCGGCGATAGAGATGACAAATTAATTACCTTGGGTAGTTTCTGTTGGATGATTGGCACAAGAGGCGACACGTCATGTTTGATGCTGGAAGAGAACAGACGCACAGGTTCAAGAAAACAGACACAGACACTGGAACACCTCTTGCATTCACATCTCATGTAACTCCAGAGTGTTTTCTTGTTTAAAATTAAAATGCCTTTTACATAATTCTTCAGACAACGTTGAAATGTGTGAATTTGTTGGTTAAAAAATGTGAGGCTTCCATCTCGGAAGGAGGTCATTGAACCAATTATTCAAATCGTTGCGAAAATTCTGATGAATGAACTGAACTTCGCTAAAGACTTCATTAAGAGTTTCCGACTGCTTGTGAAGTTCATTGGCTTCACAATTCACCTCTTCTGTGAGTTTGAAATGCTGTAATGAAAAAAAAGCTAAATAATTTAATCATTTACAAGGCTTTCATTAACGGTTTAATGGTGTATGAAACTCCTGTCTGAAACTTACCAATGTTGTGAAATGAAATCCTTGTCCTCCACATCAGAAGGTAACTGAAAGCTTGAGTAAAACAAGTTGTCACTCATCTCCCTGTATCAAGAGCACAGATCCTGTGGAACTCTAAATCTTCTCAGCTTAAGATGAATTAAAAGGGGTATTTTAGGGGAAATTTGTATAATAATGGGTGGGTTTGAAATACAGGAAAGAGAAGAATGGAGAGGAAGTCCAGGAAACCAGCCAAGTTTTGGATAAAGACATTTCTCAAGAGATAAAAGTGAAAATTGAATTAATGTGAAGATGTTAAGATTGGGTTGAGAATGCCACACACAAGAGGTTAGACTATGGTGGGTGTCTCTCACTCATAAACATACAAGTAGGATAAGAATGTTGATTTTGAGATAAAAGCTTGACAGGGAGCGAATGTGAGTGAGCGACGAGCGTCAGGGAGTGTCTGTTGAGTGGTTGTCTCACAATCAACATTCTTCACAATTAAAGGGGAGCGGACAGGCAAACAAACGGAAGTGATCAACATACTTGTCAAAAAAAATTGACAAGTAACAAACACACAGACTGACAAACAGACAGACAGACAGACAGACGGGTGAAAACATAACCTCCATCCACATTCAGTGGAAGGAGGTAATTGTAGGATTTGGATCTTCACCAAAATCTAATCCGTTCATCCTTGTCACACATCCAACCTGTCCACCAAATTTCATCTGAATCCATCCATACAGTGGGGAGAACAAGTATTTGATACATTGCCGATTTTCCAGGTTTTCCCACTTACAAAGCATGTAGAGGTCTGCAATTTTTATCATAGGTACACTTCAACTATGAAAGACGGAATCTAAAATAAAAATCTTGAAAATCACATTGTATGATTTTTAGATAATTAATTTGCATTTTATTGCATGAAATAAGTATTTGATACATCAGAAAAACTGAATTTAATATTTGGTACAGAAACCTTTGTTTGTAATTACAGAGATCAGACCTTTCCTGTAGTTCTTAACCAGGTTTGCACAGACTGCAGCAGCGATTTTGGCCCACTCCTCTATACAGATCTTCTCCAGATCCTTCAGGTTTCGGGGCTGTCGCTGGGCAACACAGACTTTCAGCTCCCTCCAAAGATTTTCCATTGGGTTCAGGTCTGGAGACTGGCTAGGCCACTCCAGGACCTTGAGATGCTTCTTACGGAGCCACTCCTTAGTTGCCCTGGCTGTGTGTTTCGGGTCGTTGTCATGCTGGAAGACGCAGCCACGCCCCATCTTCAATGCTCTTGTTGAGGGAAGGAGGTTGTTGGCCATGATCTCGTGATACATGGCCCCATCTATCCTCCCCTCAATACGGTGCAGTCGTCCTGTCCTCTTTGCAGAAAAGCATCCCCAAATAATGATGTTTCCACCTCCATGCTTCACGGTTGGGATGGTGCTCTTGGGGTTGTACTCATCCTTCTTCTTCCTCCAAACACGGCGAGTGGAGTTCAAACCAAAAAGCTCTATTTTGGTCTCATCAGATGGTCTCATTACATCAGATTTTGGTCTCACCTTCTCCCATTCCTCCTCTGGATCATCCAGATGGCCATTGGCAAACTTCAGACAGGCCTGGACATGCGCTGGTTTGAGCAGAGGGACTTTGCGTGCGCTGCAGGATTTTAATCCATGACAGCGTAGTGTGCTACTGATGGTTTATTTTGATTCTGTGGTCCCAGCTCTCTTCAGGTCATTGACCTGGTCCTGCCGTGTAGTTCTGGGCTGATCCCTCACCTTTCTCATGATCATTGAGGTTCCACGAGGTCAGATCTTGCATGGAGCCCAGACCTCGGGAGATTGACTGTTATCTTGAACTTCTTTCATTTTCTAATAATTGCGCCAACAGTTGTGGCCTTCTCACCAAGCTGCTTGCCTATTGTCCTGTCGCCCATCCCAGCCTTGTGCAAGTCTACAATTTTGTTCTTGATGTCCTTCGACAGCACTCTGGTCTTGCCCATTGTGGAGAGGTTGGAGTCTGATTGATTGAGTGTGGACAGCTGTCTTTTATGCAGATAACGAGTTCAAACAGGTGCAGTTAATACACGTAATTCAAACAGGTGCAGTGAATACAGGTAATTCAAACAGGTGCAGTTAATACAGGTAATGAGTGGAGAATGGGAGGGTTTTTAAAGGCAAAACTAACAGGTCTGTGAGAGCCGGAATTCTTCCTGGTTGGTAGGTGATCAAATACTTATTTCAGGCAATAAAATGCAAATTAATTATTTTAAAATCATACAATGTGATTTTCAGGATTTTTGTTTTGGATTCCATCTTTCACAGTTGAAGTGTACCGATGATAAAAATTACAAACCTCTACGTACTTTGGAAGTGGGAAAACCTACAAAAATCGGCAGTGTATCAAATACTTGTTCTACCCACTGTAGCTTTTTTGAGATATCCTGCTCACAGACACAGATAGGGGTAAAAACAACCTCCATTCAGCCTCGGTGGCTGAAGTAATAATGAAGAGAAACAATTCGTTTAACACATTATAACTGGGCTGACAGGATAGCTTTGAGTTATGCACATTCACCTTAAAGCAGTCTCGCCTGGGTTTGAATCCAGACCAAACTATAAACTGTTATCCTGCTGTTTCGCAGGCACTTTAATTCATCAATATGTGTGCTGTCCCTTGGATGGACGTTAAACCGGAGTCCCATTTGCCGACACTAGTTGGACATTAAGGACCCCACGGTATCTATTAGGCTATTATTGAGGTCAAAAGGTCAACATAGGCCAAAGGTCAACAATTTTAATTTCTAAAATCCTCAATTTTCATCCGATTTACTTGTAGTTTGAAGAGGATTTGCAAATCAGGTCATTGAATTCAACCACCAATTATTTTTGAGGTCAACATGGGCCAAAAGGTCAACAAAAGCCAGATTTCTAAAATTGTCACTTATCTGATTGACTTGAAATTTGAAGAGGAGTTGCAGATTTGTTCATCGAAATCATCCAACAATTATTTTTGAGGTCAACGTAGACCAAAAGGTCAACATAGGCCAAAGGTAAACAATGTAAGTGAAATTTCTAAACTTCTCAATTTTCATCCCATTGACTTGAAATTTGAAGAGGATTTGCATATCAGGTCGGTGTGTTCAACGAACAAGTATTATTGAGGTCAACACAGACGAAAGGGTCAACAACGGCCAAAAGGTCAACACTGGCTAAAAAGTCAACATAGGCCAAGTTTCTAAAATTGTCAACTTTTATCTGATTGACTTAACAGTTGAAGAGTATTTACATCTTTGTTCTTTGAATTCAACCACCAATTATTTTTAAGGTCAAATTTGTTTGAAGGATTTTGCAAGTATCGTGCTATGCATGACATCTTTCTTGAATCCGGATCCGGCTACTAGAATTTTTTAAGTGATTCTTCACCATTCCGAGATGGGGCCAAAAACGATATATAGCACGGTATGTCAAAAAGTTGTGGACGGATTCGGACGAAACTTGGTGGGCAGATTGGGTGTGTGACAAGGACGAAATGATTCAACTTTCATGAAGATCTGAATCTAGATCTGGTACGAGACTTTTTTGTGATTCTTCACCAATGAGTGATGGGGCTAAACTGATATCGATCACGATATCTCAAAAAAGCTGTGGACAGATTCGGACAAAAAAAATTCCTCTTTTTTCCTGCTTGTGGAACAAACTCCCACACTCTCTTCAATCCCACGCCTCCCTCGAGGTCTTTAAAACAGCTGTTCACCATCATCTCATATTTTCCTCCATCCAAAATGTTGATCTTTATGAGCCCCATTAATCCCCCCCAAACGCACCACCTTCAAATTCCCTGTTTTTCTTCCTGAAGGACCCTATTGTACAATCTTATTCACCCCGTGGAACCCACCCTTCTCCCTTCCACAGATTCCCTCTCCCACCCTCTTGTCTCCTGCCTTGTTATACGTTTCTATGTATTAACTCTTACATGAGCCTCGACTTGGTATACAATGAAAAGTAAAAAACATAAACAAGAAAAAGAGCAATCAGAGATTGCAGACCCTGACCAGAACTTATTTTGTGTGGTGTATTTTGTGTGATGTTTGTGTACTGGTGTGTTGTGTAATCAATAAGAGACATAATTATAACTGCCACTATATAACCACTGGCACTGATGACCTGGTACTAAGATGTCCCACTTTGATGCAACCTCGCTTTGATTGGACACCTGACCCTGATCCATGACGTTTTTCATTGTTATTCAATTTAATTTAGAATGGGATTAAAATTAATTCAATTCAAATGAAATGGATAACCAAAGAGGTATAGTCCTGCAATGGAGTAATCAGAAGGAACCTGAACAAGTAAAAAGCAAAGATGAAGTCATCAGGAGGAACCTGGATAGGATTCACATTTCAGCTGCTACTCCTCTACCCTCAAACCCAACCAGGCACAGCCAAGTGAGCCTTATTCCAAAAAAAAAAAAATCTAAAAAAGCCCAGATCAAAAAACTAAATAATCATCGCTGCCAGACCATGTGTCGCACCAAGTTAAAATTTAAAACATGTATTCCACATCCCTACTCGATTATAATTATGAAGTTTCATGTGGATTGATTTAACAGTGACAGACAAAACGCTATTTAATATTTTCCTTCAATCCAATATGGCTGCCAAACCATGGAATCTATTCCTTCAATTATTCCTTCACAAAATTGTACACCCACGACTTGGGGAACATTTGTGTGAAGTTTCCCTCGATCTGTCCAGCCGTCCTGGAGAAGAATATTTTTATAGGTTTCATGGTAAATCCAATATGGCTGTCAAACCATGTGACATATGATGTCATATGTGTACTTTTGTTCCTCATGGATAGGCGGTAATACGTGTCGAGTTTCGCCTTGATCTGTTCAGCCACTTCAGAGACCATTTTATCCCAGGATGACCCTCAAAATTTTTCATACTAATCACATGTAGCGTTCTACATATGCAATTATGACGTCATAACGAAGTATGACATCACAGAAAAAACAGTCCTATTCCCCATTAGGAGTACTTGCAATGCGCCGTTTCAATTTTTTCCTTGGTGCGGTTTCCAAGATACAGAGGTTCAAATTACTTCCGTTTTTCCAACATGGCTGCCACACGTCGTGACCTATGACGTCATAATTATGACCAAATCAGTGGTTGCACCGATGGTGAAAATTTCGTCTCAATCCGACAAACAGTTGCGGAGAAAAACAAGAAAGTTCTGTGCAGACAAACAAACAGACAGACAGACAAACGGACCCAAACGCAATAGTCTCTCCTTCAGTGAGGTTAAAAATAAACAAGGACAAATGTGTCCACGAGCAGCGTCCTAAAGATTTTGTCAGCTAAAAAAAAAAAATTAAATTAAAAAAAAAAAAAAAAACTTCCGATATTTCGTCACGTGCCTTGATTAAGCCAACAGCGAAACGCGTCATAATATATTTACGTATTTACGATATATCGTGTATTTACGAAATAAATAATGTATTTGCGAAATTACAATACGATAAATGGAATGATCTTTAAATAGTAACGTGAACTTTTCGAAACTTTAAAGCGAATGTCCGAATATATTTAAAAGTTCATGACGACGCTCTCAAAAGGCACCGTCTATGTGAGGATGTGTACATGTGCTCAATATATAAAGAGATCCGGATATTGTATATCCAAGAGATTAAGGTTTTGTAAGAAGAAGAAGAAGAAGAAGAAGAAGAAGAAGAAGAAGAAGAAGAAGAAGAAGAAGAAGAAGAAGAAGAAGAAGAAGAAGAAGAAGAAGAAGAAGAAGGCCGAGCTCTACTATGAGCAGCGTTCGCTACGCAAGACGCTGCTAAAAACTTAAGGCCCAGTCACACCTTGACGTTTTAGCCAGCGATGGCAACGTATTAAAATGTATCTAAAACGCTGGCTTACGTTGAACTTTTGATGTTTTTTTTTTAAAGATTCGGACGTATTCATAGCGACTTGATCTTATGTATAACGCATTGGTAACGGACACAGAACGTTTCGTTGTGTTATAGATACTTATACCAACGAATGCTGAACCTGTTGTCGGTCTACACAACCGATGCCCAACGATAGTCTAACTTAGGCATAGCGCGTTGCACGCATCGCCGACGATGTCGTGACGTAGCCTATTAAAAGGCTGACGCACAATGATTCGAATCATAACTGCCGTATAAATGGAAGTGTCAACATCGCGGTCACACCTTGGCGATCTTGCCAGCGCATGCCGACCTAAGAAAAATGTGTCTAAAACGTTGGGGCACGTCAAATACGGTATGAGTAAGTTTGGTATACGTGAGTAGAACGCTAAAGTACGCTATCATACGTCGTAGTAAGTAGAGTACGTCAAGAAATTTTAAACATGTTCAAAATTTTACGATGTACTTGGCGTATGACACACGTTCCGCATGTGATGGGGATAGGTTGTACACACGATATGTGGACGCTTACACACGTCCACAAACGCTACTTATAAGCTCCTCATAAGTCGAAACACGTCGCGGTAATGTCTTTTTTACGCGAAACTTATTTCTAACTTATGTTTGATGTGCTTTGAACCAATTCTTTACGTAGTCCCAACACACATTGACGTATGTAGACGTATTCCAATGGCGTCTTCCGGTCGACAAAAAAAAATAAATTAACGTGTTTCAGCTTTTCACTGAAATGTTTTAAATGTTTTAAATTAACAGCTTACAACTGCCATATAAAGACGTGTTCCCAGCGGTTTTGGGAATTGGTATATAAAAATGGTGCTCATAAAAGGGGAACCCAACAGTATTTTCGAGTCCTTTTTGAGTCGATGTCCATGTCAGCAGTAACAGTATCAGTAACAGTATCAGTATCAGTATTAGTATTAGTATTAGTAGTAGTTTGTTCATGTTGGCAGTAGTAGGTGAGTGTGAGGGGGAGGGTGTGGGTTATGATGGATCGTCCTTGCGTTTAACGATTTAACGATTTAAATGATAAACTCAACGATTTAAATGGCTGCATCTCCACTATTGAAAGTGGACGCTTGCGCTCAACAATTGGATTTTTTTTTACACTCAACGACTTTTAAACGGTACCACTCAGCTATTTTCATTGGTTACAATGAACGATTTAAATTGCTGTCACTCGCCTTTGTTTTTTGACGCTGGGGTTTGGAAATTTGAAGCGTTTCTTCTGAACGTGTTAAAACGCTCAAACTCGACTATTTTAAATAGACGCTGCCGATGGACAATTGGAATCATAGCCAAGCCAGACATCGAAGTGTGAACATCCTCGTCATGCCGAAGAAAAGTTTGAAGAATGCTGCAAATAAGTGTCCTGGCCGTGGCCGTGGACGCTGACGCAAGGACGATCCATTATACCGACGTCTTTCAGCCTATGAGTAACTTAAAAGTAACGTCTGTCGATGTGTGGCAACGATCGCGTAACGTGCCAACAACACGTTAATCATAGGTTAGAAATAAGTTTCAGGTACGCTAAACATTACCTCGGCGTGTCTCAACTTATGATTAACTTACAAGTAGCATGTGTTGACGTCTGTCAACGATCGCAGACCGTGCATACAACTTGTGGCCAGCGTAGCGGAACGTGTGAGTCATACGCCGGCATACGTCGTGAAATTTCAAGCATGAAAAAATTTGAGGACAACCGAAAAGTACAACGTTTAAAGCCAGCGAACAACGACGTATGGCAGTGTTTTTCAGTGTGCTCTCAATGTTATCAAAACTTACCCATAACGTATTCAACGTGTGCCAGCGTTTTAGAAAAAAAAATTCAAAAATCGGCATACGTTGGCTAAAACGTCAAGGTGTGACCGGGCCTTTAGACACTTTGTGGACAGGTTCGGTGCACGACAAGGACAAATTGTTCGATTTTGGTGAAGATCCGGATCTGGATCGGAATATTTTAAAAAAGTGATTCTTCACCATTGAGAGATTGGGCAAAAAATCGATACATAGCAAAATATTGAAAAAGTTGTGGATGGATTCGGACAAAACTTGGTGGATGAGTTGGGGAGGTGACAAGAACAAGCCAATTAGATTTTGGTTCAGGTTGGCGCATGCATGCTGGCGTGACGGCCGAGAGGTACGCGCACTCACATCAAAAAGCCGTCTGCCTGGGTTTCAATCCCAACACAGCTATCAACTGTCATCCTGATGTTTCACAGGCAGGACGAGGGATCTCTGTGTGTGCTGTCTCTCGGATGGACGTTAAAATGAGCATCCCGTCTGCCTCCATAACAGATGGTATACGTTAACGATCCCACGGTGCCCTTCGCTAAGAGGAGGTTTGCTGTTGCTGGAAACATGGGAAAAATTCCAAATTGTTTCCTTAACTTCTGCTGGGAAGGCAGTGGGAAACGGTGGGGTGCTGGAGAGAAGGCAAGAAGAGAGGAGGTAGGTTCGGAGAGAGGGAAATTGGAAAGTCTTCTTCGTTCGTATGCAGCACAAGGCTGTGTTCTAATGAGATGCTGTGTTCATATCTCACGTTCATATGCAGTGACCCTGCTGGTTAGGGCAGGAATTTGTTCATGATGCCAGCGATAGCTCACCTACTCTTCACGAAGGACACCGTGGGATCTTTAATTTCCACCAACTAACGGCAGCAGCCGGGATTCCCGTTCAACGTCCATCCGAAGGACATCACGCACATTGCATGATGAACCACCCTGCCTGTGAAACACCAGGATGACAGTTTTTAGCTGGGTCGGGATTCGAACCCAGGTTGGACAGCTTAGAAGTGAGTGTGCATACCTCTAGGCCATCCTGTTAGCCCAACTGGAAAGTGAGGGGTGGGGAAGGGTGGCGGGGTACATCCACAGACAAGACACCACCCTTCACAGCAATTCGAGGGGTGGGAGGAGGTGCAGCTTGGTGAGCGTTCAATAACACAAAGGAAAGGACATGTTAACTCTTGGTAAGACCCAAATCAGTGTGAATCAGATCGACATGTCAAATGTCTAAAGAACACTTCATGCACACAACACTCAAAGATCAGGACCCATCCAATTCCATATATCTACCAAACATTCTGCCTTGGTCTCTGTACCGCTCAATCCCCTTTGCTTCTCCGCAGGTGTATGCAGTTATATATTAAAACCCATCAATTAACGGTGTGCCACGACCACCCTCTCAGGAAGACCAGTTTACTTCGATTCCCAGAAAACAATGGCATATAAGAATTGTTAGCCATGATCTGAGTGCATGAACATTCCTTTGTAGCATTTTTTTTGTATACAGTGTTTTTAAAACGTTTCCTGACAACGACGTCCAGCAGCTGACTGTGAGGTCGTCCTGAAGTGGGTCCAAGTCGTAAATCTCTGTGAATCACAACAGCAAAAACCGTTGCGATGGGAGAGGCTGGCTGTATGTGACAGGCACAAACAAGTATGTCAGATAACTGGGTGTGGAAAAGAATGTCAGTCTTGGCTTGGCCATAAATATGTAAACTTTTCACCACTTGCAAACAGCAGCTGAAGATCGCTACAAGGTATTGATGAAGCTCTCGCTTTGCTTGTGTCCGAAAACTTTATAAACTACTTTGTAATTATCCATTCATCAAGTCTGTTCTCATTCCATAATATATGAACTATAAGGATGTAAATGTTGTTATATGTGGTAAAGTAAATGAATCAATGCGTTTACAAGTGGTGTTCTAAAAGTTTTTGGAACGAGATGGTCGTGATGTGTTCAAGAAACACCAACTTTATTTTTCTATTTTTTTGATTTATTTATTAAGCTCCAGGTCAGGTCAGGACAGGTCAGGTATGGGAGCATACACCAGAACAGTGCGTCGCTGCGTCTACTTTCCACCGGTAGTCCAGGAGCCTCTGTCTGGCCATCCCCCAGACAGATGACTGGTCCATCCCCATCTCCTTGAGATGCCGATCAACCTGCTGCAACCACGAGGCACGTGGTCGGCCCATTGGCCTCCTCCACTCACGAGGCTCCATCACTGAGAGAATCTGGTGAGCAGGATCAGCGTCAGGAAAACGAGTCACATGTCCATACAGCGGCAGCTGACGCTCACGGACTATGCAGGTAACAAATCTCATTTGAGTCTCTCTCAGCAACTGCTCGTTGGACAAAGTCTGACCAGCGATAGCCAAGGATTCTCCGAAGAGACCTGGTACCAAAGAAATTAAGTCTCCATCTCAGATCCCTGGTTGGACTCCAAGTCTCACATCCATTGAGCAAGACTGGAAGCACCAAGGAGCTGAAGACTGGGACTCTCATCCTCCTGCACAGGTACCAGCAGCGCCACACCCCATTATCCAGTGAATCCATGACTCCCGAGGCCCGACCGAGACGTCTATTGACCTCTGACTCACAGCCAGCAGAGACATCAATATCACTGCCAAGGTAAGTGAATCTCTCCATGACCTCAACATCCTTACCAAAAACAGGCACAGACAGGACAGCAGCATCCAAGATGTCATTGAAAGCCTGAAAGCCAAGAAACACCAACTTTATTTTTCCATTTGTGTATTTCTTTAAGCACCGTATGTACATATATATATATATATATATATATATATATATATATATATATATATATATATATATATATATATATATATATATATATATATTTGTCGAATTTTAAATTATATACCATCTATACATTATACAGTACTGTACTTGCCAAGCCTAGTGGTGTTCTAAAAGTTTTGCGTTTCAGTGATGGACCAATTAGTCGTCCTGTTTGCCAAAAATTGCTGTATTGGTCATTTTGGCATCATTTTGTGGACTTAAAAAAGCATCTGATGCCGCGGCCACATAGCCCACGTTACTTCCCTCACAAAGTTGCATCTATACCCTGAGTTCCGACTTCGGAGTTTGTAGCTTCCACCTCATCTCCCAACTCCCCCCCCCCACCCACACCTTCTTCACCCCTTCCACACGTCCCTTACTGCTCAAATTGTTTTCCTCACATGATGTCCCCGGCTCCCTCTGTTTATTATGTTTCCCACTTTGACAGGTCCCTCCATTTTGGGCGAGAAGAAGGAAAGGAAGGCAAATTTACCCGTGCATAGAGTGAGTGCTCCCCTTCCTCACGTCCCGCTCCCCCCTTTGCCTCCCATTCGGCCTGATGTCCCTTCCCGCTAGAAATCTCACACATGATGACAGGCTTGGACAGTGTAATGTACTCAATAGACAGGGACGAAGGCTCTGAAGTGGGAACAACAGGTGTAATCCGGACACGGGCACAACACAGCACAACATAGCATCGGAACATCACCTGACTGCTTAACCGTGCCCAGGTGCACCCATGTATCCATGCATTAGCAAAAACTACCGATACATCTCAGACAGGCCCCTAATTTTTTTGGGGGGGCGGGTGTGGGGAGAATGAATGGAAGGAAGACAAATTTACCCGTGGAAAGAGTGCTTTACCCTGAGTGTTGCCCAGATAAAGAAAAAGGATTTGTACCCTCTGTCACGATCACCAGGTGGTGCTACACGGTACACATTTATATAGAGGCACATGGAAGGACAGGGGGAGTGGGGGGGGGTTATACTGTAACCCCATAACAAATACAAGGACACAGCAACTTAAAATAAACGTGGTATTTAATGAAAATAGAAATATTTACAAGGCTAATAATTAAAATCTAATAATAATCATGAGATAAATTAAAGTCTAAAGTCGAGGCACCTCAACACACAGACTTAAATACAGACAAGGGGGGAACTAAATAAAAGAAAATCCTCCCTTTATTCTGGCACTTAGCTTGTCCAGAGATGGTCTCTGTGGAACTTTGGAATTGAAGCGCTTCGTCCTGCGCGTGATGACCCACACAAAATGGTGCCAAGCCGCTTTCTCACAGCGGGAAAAATGCACATCAGGCAATTCATGAGCGGTATTCAACACCAGGGCCCAGAGACCATCGTGCAACTTCTTCGTTGATCGTGCTTGCCAATACGCGGCACTCTGCAGAATGGTGTCATCCCCTTCGGGGACATACACGAGGCTTCGAGGTCCATCTCTCATGACCCAACCAGGTGCCATTGGCCAGTGTCTTGCTCCACCATGCAAGCCAATTCGCCTCAGCATGAACACGCAAATCGCACCGTCTTCTTCATGCATCAAAGGAAAGCCATTTTTTTCATGCCGAGAGGAGAGCAAAGCGACATCCTCCGTCTTAGCCACATTATTCTCACGACTACAACTGCGTCCCTCACACCAAACTTGTGCATTCGCTCCCGATCTCCCTTAGATGTCACACCGAACAACCGTTCCACCTCCAGGGCGTAACTTGCTCACACAAAATCTGGGAAGGCGGGCTTCTGCCTGCTCGGCATGCCTTGCTTGCTTGTTGTTAGTGTTGTGTTTGTTATAAAAACGCACTTCTTCCTGGCTGACTTGTAAATGCAAAAACGTAGGAATAGGTCACAGGGGGGCAATCACATACTGGAGAAATTTCTTGGACAATTGTGAAGATCTAGTGCTGAGAGCTTTTGGGAAATTGTGGAGGAGCATGTGAACATACTTATTATTTGGAGGGACTATTAAGCCGGTCGTCACTCCAGAAACGTGTGAACTTTTGAAAAAGTTAAATATCCTGTGCAATCTTGAGACAATACGAATCCCTTTCAAATTCGGAATGATCTAAGTAAGATCAAACGTATTGTTACCAATCTCCGCCCGCCAGGCGTACGAGTGACCGTGTTCTCTGATAGCGGTCGTTTCGCCCACCGAACGAGCAATTCAGTCGCGACTTCCCAGAACAACGCCGAGAACCAGTCACGGGTGTGCCTTCAACGCACACCACGGCCCAGTCCGTATTCTACCCGCGCGAAATAGGGTCAACCGCCGAATATCGACATACCTAAGTCCTCGCATGGGTAACCTACCGAGAAGCCGTACCTCGGCGGAGGCCTGCTTGGACACGAACCACTTAAGAGGTCCATTCCATTCTGGGATAACCGAGCGGGTATTATCGCCATACATCGCCGGACCCGATTATATTTATCGGTTATTTAAAAACCATCTAATATTCCGCAATACAAGATTGCACTTCAATAGGGGAAAGAGGACATGACGAACGGGTTAACATTTAAAGAAGCAAATTTATTTCTACACACATACACAGGAAAGCAACAATAAATTCAATCGATTGATGAAACACGCATGCAGTCATGCAACCAAACAAGCAATGCGCAGGACAGACACAAAATACGAGCAAGGACAAAGCACTACAACCGACTATTGTTATTATTCACAGGCACTTAACAGTTCTACTTGTCAGGACTCAGCACCACATCATTCACACAAAGAAAAGACCACCCTCATATACAAGGGGGTCAGGATGGGCCCGTAGGCCTTTATGGCGCAGAACTTGGCAGACTGAACGAGTCCCACGAGACCGTGCAGGTTACCTGCAATCTCGTGGTGCCTTGATGGGGCGAGTCAAGACGTCCCGTCCCCACGGCAGCTATTCACGCTTCGCGCACCTTCCCCATGACAGGCGAGCTCTCTCCGGCTCTCCCCACACAAACACGCAGGCTTGCGCAACACGGCAGGCAGGGTTGTGCCTCCAGCCCGTGTCTCTTTCGCGATGCCTGGACCTCCCCCGACTGACTGCTCCCGACTCTGACACGAGCCCAGACCTCCACGCAGCTCCTTGGCTTCTCCGAACCCCAACAGACACTCTCTTCCACCCGACCGACCCACCACTTGGCGCTCTGCGTGCCCTTTTATTCCCCCGGCGCCCCACCCTCCCTTCGTGGCGCGGGGGGGGGGGGGGGGACGACATTCCAACAGAGATCGGCTGGATTAGTTGTTGTTTCCCAACCGTCAATCTTGTTTACCAGGGAAATCGGGGCGGGAGTTGTTTCCCAACCGTCAATCTTGTTTACCAGAGAAATCGGGGTGGGAGTTGTTTCCCAACCGTCAATCTTGTTTACCAGAGAAATCGGGGTGGGAGTTGTTTCCCAACCGTCAATCTTGTTTACCAGGGAAATCGGGGCGGGAGTTGTTTCCCAACCGTCAATCTTGTTTACCAGAGAAATCGGGGTGGGAGTTGTTTCCCAACCATCAATCTTGTTTACCAGAGAAATCGGGGTGGGAGTTGTTTCCCAACCGTCAATCTTGTTTACCAGAGAAATCGGGGCGGGAGTTGTTTCCCAACCGTCAATCTTGTTTACCAGAGAAATGGGGGCGGGAGTTGTTTCCCAACCATCAATCTTGTTTACCAGAGAAATAGGGGCGGGAGTTGTTTCCCAACCATCAATCTTGTTTACCAGAGAAATCGGGGCGGGAGTTGTTTCCCAACCGTCAATCTCGTTTACCAGAGAAATCGGGGCGGGAGTTGTTTCCCAACCATCAATCTTGTTTACCAGAGAAATCGGGGTGGGAGTTGTTTCCCAACCGTCAATCTTGTTTACCAGAGAAATCGGGGTGGGAGTTGTTTCCCAACCATCAATCTTGTTTACCAGAGAAATCGGGGCGGGAGTTGAGTTCAAACCATCAATCTTGTTTACCAGAGAAATCGGGGCGGGAGTTGAGTTCAAACCGTCAATCTTGTTTACCAGAGAAATCGGGGCGGGAGTTGAGTTCAAACCGTCAATCTTGTTTACCAGAGAAATCGGGGCGGGAGTTGTTTCCCAACCGTCAATCTTGTTTACCAGAGAAATTGGGGCGGGAGTTGTTTCCCAACCATCAATCTTGTTTACCAGAGAAATCGGGGTGGGAGTTGAGTTCAAACCGTCAATCTTGTTTACCAGAGAAATCGGGGCGGGAGTTGAGTTCAAACCGTCAATCTTGTTTACCAGAGAAATCGGGGTGGGAGTTGTTTCCCAACCATCAATCTTGTTTACCAGAGAAATCGGGGTGGGAGTTGAGTTTCAACCATCAATCTTGTTCACCAGAGAAATCGGAGCGGGAGTAGTTTCCCAACCGTCAATCTTGTTTACCAGAGAAATCGGGGTGGGAGTTCTTTCCCAACCGTCAATCTTGTTTACCAGAGAAATCGGGGTGGGAGTTGAGTTTCAACCATCAATCTTGTTCACCAGAGAAATCGGGGCGGGAGTTGTTTCCCAACCGTCAATCTTGTTTACCAGAGAAATCGGGGTGGGAGTTGTTTCCCAACCATCAATCTTGTTTACCAGAGAAATCGGGGCGGGAGTTGTTTCCCAACCGTCAATCTCGTTTACCAGAGAAATCGGGGCGGGAGTTGTTTCCCAACCATCAATCTTGTTTACCAGAGAAATCGGGGTGGGAGTTGTTTCCCAACCGTCAATCTTGTTTACCAGAGAAATCGGGGCGGGAGTTGTTTCCCAACCGTGAATCTTGTTTACCAGAGAAATGGGGGCGGGAGTTGTTTCCCAACCATCAATCTTGTTTACCAGAGAAATAGGGGCGGGAGTTGTTTCCCAACCATCAATCTTGTTTACCAGAGAAATAGGGGCGGGAGTTGTTTCCCAACCATCAATCTTGTTTACCAGAGAAATCGGGGCGGGAGTTGTTTCCCAACCGTCAATCTCGTTTACCAGAGAAATTGGGGTGGGAGTTGAGTTCAAACCGTCAATCTTGTTTACCAGAGAAATCGGGGCGGGAGTTGAGTTCAAACCGTCAATCTTGTTTACCAGAGAAATCGGGGCGGGAGTTGTTTCCCAACCGTCAATCTTGTTTACCAGAGAAATTGGGGCGGGAGTTGTTTCCCAACCATCAATCTTGTTTACCAGAGAAATCGGGGTGGGAGTTGAGTTCAAACCGTCAATCTTGTTTACCAGAGAAATCGGGGCGGGAGTTGAGTTCAAACCGTCAATCTTGTTTACCAGAGAAATCGGGGTGGGAGTTGTTTCCCAACCATCAATCTTGTTTACCAGAGAAATTGGGGTGGGAGTTGAGTTTCAACCATCAATCTTGTTCACCAGAGAAATCGGAGCGGGAGTTGTTTCCCAACCGTCAATCTTGTTTACCAGAGAAATCGGGGTGGGAGTTCTTTCCCAACCGTCAATCTTGTTTACCAGAGAAATCGGGGCGGGAGTTGTTTCCCAACCGTCAATCTTGTTTACCAGAGAAATCGGGGTGGGAGTTGAGTTTCAACCATCAATCTTGTTTACCAGAGAAATCGGGGCGGGAGTTGTTTCCCAACCGTCAATCTTGTTTACCAGGGAAATCGGGGCGGGAGTTGTTTCCCAACCGTCAATCTTGTTTACCAGAGAAATCGGGGTGGGAGTTGTTTCCCAACCATCAATCTTGTTTACCAGAGAAATCGGGGTGGGAGTTGTTTCCTAACCGTCAATCTTGTTTACCAGAGAAATCGGGGCGGGAGTTGTTTCCCAACCGTCAATCTTATTTACCAGAGAAATAGGGGCGGGAGTTGTTTCCCAACCATCAATCTTGTTTACCAGAGAAATAGGGGCGGGAGTTGTTTCCCAACCATCAATCTTGTTTACCAGAGAAATCGGGGTGGGAGTTGTTTCCCAACCATCAATCTTGTTTACCAGAGAAATCGGGGCGGGAGTTGTTTCCCAACCGTCAATCTTGTTTACCAGAGAAATCGGGGCGGGAGTTGTTTCCCAACCGTCAATCTTGTTTACCAGAGAAATCGGGGTGGGAGTTGTTTCCCAACCGTCAATCTTGTTTACCAGAGAAATCGGGGTGGGAGTTGTTTCCCAACCGTCAATCTTGTTTACCAGAGAAATTGGGGTGGGAGTTGAGTTCAAACCGTCAATCTTGTTTACCAGAGAAATCGGGGCGGGAGTTGAGTTCAAACCGTCAATCTTGTTTACCAGAGAAATCGGGGCGGGAGTTGAGTTCAAACCGTCAATCTTGTTTACCAGAGAAATCGGGGCGGGAGTTGAGTTCAAACCGTCAATCTTGTTTACCAGAGAAATCGGGGCGGGAGTTGTTTCCCAACCGTCAATCTTGTTTACCAGAGAAATAGGGGCGGGAGTTGTTTCCCAACCATCAATCTTGTTTACCAGAGAAATCGGGGTGGGAGTTGAGTTCAAACCGTCAATCTTGTTTACCAGAGAAATCGGGGCGGGAGTTGAGTTCAAACCGTCAATCTTGTTTACCAGAGAAATCGGGGCGGGAGTTGAGTTCAAACCGTCAATCTTGTTTACCAGAGAAATCGGGGCGGGAGTTGTTTCCCAACCGTCAATCTTGTTTACCAGAGAAATAGGGGCGGGAGTTGTTTCCCAACCATCAATCTTGTTTACCAGAGAAATCGGGGTGGGAGTTGAGTTCAAACCGTCAATCTTGTTTACCAGAGAAATCGGGGCGGGAGTTGAGTTCAAACCGTCAATCTTGTTTACCAGAGAAATCGGGGCGGGAGTTGAGTTCAAACCGTCAATCTTGTTTACCAGAGAAATCGGGGCGGGAGTTGTTTCCCAACCGTCAATCTTGTTTACCAGAGAAATAGGGGCGGGAGTTGTTTCCCAACCATCAATCTTGTTTACCAGAGAAATCGGGGTGGGAGTTGAGTTCAAACCGTCAATCTTGTTTACCAGAGAAATCGGGGCGGGAGTTGTTTCCCAACCATCAATCTTGTTTACCAGAGAAATAGGGGCGGGAGTTGTTTCCCAACCATCAATCTTGTTTACCAGAGAAATCGGGGTGGGAGTTGTTTCCCAACCGTCAATCTTGTTTACCAGAGAAATCGGGGTGGGAGTTGTTTCCCAACCGTCAATCTTGTTTACCAGAGAAATTGGGGTGGGAGTTGAGTTCAAACCGTCAATCTTGTTTACCAGAGAAATCGGGGCGGGAGTTGAGTTCAAACCGTCAATCTTGTTTACCAGAGAAATCGGGGCGGGAGTTGAGTTCAAACCGTCAATCTTGTTTACCAGAGAAATCGGGGCGGGAGTTGAGTTCAAACCGTCAATCTTGTTTACCAGAGAAATCGGGGCGGGAGTTGTTTCCCAACCGTCAATCTTGTTTACCAGAGAAATTGGGGCGGGAGTTGTTTCCCAACCATCAATCTTGTTTACCAGAGAAATCGGGGTGGGAGTTGAGTTCAAACCGTCAATCTTGTTTACCAGAGAAATCGGGGCGGGAGTTGAGTTCAAACCGTCAATCTTGTTTACCAGAGAAATCGGGGCGGGAGTTGTTTCCCAACCGTCAATCTTGTTTACCAGAGAAATTGGGGCGGGAGTTGTTTCCCAACCATCAATCTTGTTTACCAGAGAAATCGGGGTGGGAGTTGAGTTCAAACCGTCAATCTTGTTTACCAGAGAAATCGGGGCGGGAGTTGAGTTCAAACCGTCAATCTTGTTTACCAGAGAAATCGGGGTGGGAGTTGTTTCCCAACCATCAATCTTGTTTACCAGAGAAATCGGGGTGGGAGTTGAGTTTCAACCATCAATCTTGTTCACCAGAGAAATCGGAGCGGGAGTTGTTTCCCAACCGTCAATCTTGTTTACCAGAGAAATCGGGGTGGGAGTTCTTTCCCAACCGTCAATCTTGTTTACCAGAGAAATCGGGGTGGGAGTTGAGTTTCAACCATCAATCTTGTTTACCAGAGAAATCGGGGCGGGAGTTGTTTCCCAACCGTCAATCTTGTTTACCAGAGAAATCGGGGTGGGAGTTCTTTCCCAACCGTCAATCTTGTTTACCAGAGAAATCGGGGCGGGAGTTGTTGTTGTTGTTCCCTTTTGGTGTTCGTGGAGATGTCGGCGGTTGTGGAGAAGTTGGTTGTGGTTGTTGTGGCTGGCGTTGTGGTTGGTGGTTGGTCCAAAATAATGATAGCAAAGAATAAAGGCTAACTCAAAGATCACAGCCCTGATAACACGAATATCCCATTAAACAACGGTGGGGGAATCTATCTGAACACACACTTAGCAATATAACTGAACTCAGGACCTTTATGGTGTTCTGCGAATTTCCACAGCCGTAACAGTATCATGTTTCCCCGAAAGTATCATCGTCATATTTAATAGTATCGCACCAAATGGCCATTGTCTGGTGCGGTGACTCGTTACACTTGGGATATGTTTCATTAATTATCAATCAGCTTGTAGAGCACTCGCCAAGTGACTTAAGCACCTCAGCAAGAACTCCAACCTCAGTTGACTGGCTTCGCAAGCGATAGCGAGCTGATTGGTAACGGAACACATCCTGGAATCCTAGATTGTAATTATTAAATGGTTTATCAGGGGATAAATTTTTTTGAATCTTTCGTCGTTTTTAGATCCTCGTGGAGGATCACTAAGTCTTACTCACGTTGTTCTTCATCTTCTTCTTGTGGACTTTTTTGTTTCACAGCCTACATTTTCATCTAAACTTCCTGAAACTTGGCACATATATGTAAAAATACCCTGCGCAGACATTAACCATTTCCGATTTTGAAAATTCCTCCTAGAAAAAAAAGTTATGACGTCAAAATATCTCCGCTTATGGAAATCGCCTAAAAAATTATCTCCGAAACTAGGAAAGCTTGTTGAATTCTGTTTGCGGGAATCGAACAGGGCATGAGCAGAGATGAATTACCGCACATATGATACATCACTATGACGTCATATCAATTTTTATGACGTCATTCCTATTTTTTGACATTTTTTGTTTCACAACCCAGAGTTTTCATCGGATCTTCGTGAAACTTGCCATGTATATGCAGAAAGCCCACGCACAGGTAGTAACCATCTCCGATTTTGGAAATTCTTCCGAGAAAAAAAGTTGACGTCATAATATCGCCGCTAGTGGAAATCGCCGATAACATTATCTCCAAAACTAGGCAGGCTGTTTGAATTTTGTTTGCGGGAATCAAGCCGGGCATTAGCACAGATAATTTATCGCAAACCTGATACATCACAATGACGTCATATTCGTTTTTTTGACGTCATCATTAAGAGGACGAGGATCTTAGCTCATTTGAGCTTGTTTTTTTTTACGATTCTAAATTTAAGAAACTTACTGTATTTGTTACCTGTGCCACCTCAGGTGGACAGAGCGGTTATGTTTTCACCCTTGTCCTTCTGTTTGTGTGTTTGTGAGTTGGACATCACAAAAAGTTGTGGACAGATTCGGACGAAACTTGGTTAACAGTTTGGGTGTGGGACAAGAACAAATCTATTCGATATTGGTGACGATCCGAATCTGGATCCGGATATGAGAATTTTAAAATTAATTATTTAAGTGATTTTTATCACCATTGAGAGATGGGGCCCAAAAACGATATATCGCATCATATTTCAAAAAGTTGTGAATGAGTTATGACAAAACTCGGTGGATGAGTTGGGAAGGTGACACGAACAAGCTGATTCGAATTTGTTCGAGTCCAGATCCGGCCTATCAGTGGATACAAAACGTAAACTATTCAGCCTGGACGAGGTATACGCTCTCCCGGGTGCTGTTCTCGTTATAACCTGAAAAACGGCAGTCACGATTACAGGGCAAACAGCCATTCTATACCACCATGTATAGAATGAAATCCATCACTATTAATTGATTTTATTATTACTTGCTTCCCAAGTTTTACTCAAACTTGTGTTGTGTTGTCGCTTGTCCTGCATTGTGAAGAAAACCGTGAATATTGGTTTGGCTTTCCTTCTCCACTTGTGATCATTGTCCTTTCAACCCATAATCATTCAACAGTCGAGACTGCTTTTCTCTCACGAGATCATATAAAAGTCCTGAATTCCACTTAATAGGTCACAAAGGCCTTTCGAACATCCTGTGCTTTCCACACTGTCTGGCACCCAGCCATGCCTGCTGTTAGCTCTCAACAAATGGAAATCATACATGGGCAGCGCATCGCTTTCGCTGCTATTTTCTTCCCATTCTCTGGATGCCAGCATCCTTCAGGAGAACGACCTGGTCCTCATTCTGATCCTATCTAAAATAAGAGAGTCCGTATGCCACTTACAAATTGTCAGGTCAATTCCTCCAGTGTCATCGGTGTCTCCCGACAGAAGGCCAAAGCACGGGGTCTATTTTCTCCTCACCGTAAACAGGTTAGCTACCTTACTGTGCTCTACCATCTCTTATCTCTTCCTTCGCCTCCCGCTGCACATACCATTAACTCTGTTCATTCGCTGGCAGAATAGCCGAGTGGCATGCATACTCTGTCTCACTAAGGTTTGAATCCCGACCAAACTATAAACTGTCATGCTGGTGTTCCATAGGCAGGGCGAGGCATCAATTTGTGTTCCGTCCACCGGTTGGATGTTAAAGGGTGTCCTGTCCACTGATATTAATTGGTGGATGTTAAAGATCCGCCGGTGCCCTTTGCTAAGAGTAGATGAGCTTTCGCCGGTCCCGTGAACAAATTCAAAATCCCTGCTCTAACATGCAGGGAACACTTCATCATCAGCCATGCGCCCATTAAATGATGCTACTCGTAGCTATGTTGCATGCGGAAGAAGGAAGACTGGCTCCATTTTCAGTGGTCATCCGTAGACATTGTCTATCAGCGAGTTTGCACTTTGCACATCTTTATGAAGGTGGTAACATGGAATGATGTAACCATCTCCTCTAGCGGCAGGAGAGGTTGTGCAAGTTTCCTTTACCTTTCTGTCTAAAGAAACATAGGTCTATTATATGTATTTCAAAGTGCAGAGTCACTCTTCAGGGTTAAAATTCAAACAAACTCCTCTAAATCCTAATGGTGCAATGCTCGTGGTGTAACTTATTTCTTCGATAGTTAATAAAATTGCATAGTAATGCTTTTAGTTAGCCTAACAAGATGGTGCAGAGGTACATTTATCTTCAAGCAGTCTAGTCTGGGTTTCAATCTCGACCAGACTATAAACTAGTGAAATAATGTCTTGTAGGCAGGATGTTACATCAAAGGCAGGGTGTTGCTTGCTCTCCCTAAATTCCTGCTACCGTCAGTCGAATGTCAGGCCTGGACAGGTGGTTCACAAAAGACTTTTGGCCAAACACTTTCCCCCACCGACCCCACAATTTGGGAATAATTGGTGCTATTAAGCAAGTAGTAATAGATGTATGTATGTATGTATTTGTTGCATGATATGATATGTCATGGAAATAACCGAGACAGAAGAAGTTATGTGCAAAGTTGTCATGTCCACCTTATAAATTTTGATTTTAATTTAAATTAAAAGTCGGTCTTCTGAGATATTAAAATATTAGATCGTTTCAATTTTTTGGAGAAACATGAAGAAGATCAGCTTCAGCAGAGTGGATCTTTGGGATACAAAGGCTAGGCTCATTTGGGGGCAGTGGGACAACACGCAGTTAGATATGAAATATACAACTTAGTAGAAGCAGCACTTAAGAAGAGACTGTGATGTATTGGTATGTTGCGTCTGTGCATGCATGGACAGGCCTGGTGTGTCATGGTCGGATTAAAAGCTTGTTGGACAATGGCGGCATTCTGGTAACCCATGTTTCTCTTTGCCTCTTGACTCGCGTTTCGGTTCTGGGAGAACTGAACATCTGGCGACGAGGATAAACTATTTTGCCTTTGAGACTGCCTTATTCTCTCTTCCTGAAGTCATGGTCACATTTGGAATGATTGGAGAGTTTAAAGCCGAAGAGGAAGAGTGGTCGCTGTATGTGGAGCATATGCAGCACTACTTCGCAGCTAACGACATTATGAGTTTGGAGAAACAACGGTCCATAATGCTGGGTGTTTGCGGAACGTCGACATACAAAAGCTCATGTGAAGTTTGTTCACACCGAGGAAACTGGGAGACGTCCCATTTTCGGAGCTGGTTAAAGTCGTTGAACAACACTGGAATCCGAGGCCGTCGGTGATTGTGCAGCGCTGCAAACTGTGCAGCGCTTCCATTGGACCGAGGAAAAGTGGGCGTGAATGCTTTTTGATCCACGAATCTGCATATAGCGACCACACTCCGACGCACCTGGAGGCGGGGCCAAATCGCCCCACGCTCGCCGATAGGACGGAACAGAAGTGGACGTGAGTCGTTTTTGATTCGATTGCTTCGGAAAGGCTGGTGTTTTTGCACCCGCTGCTCGGTGCGCGCCCTGCACGAGTCCAGTATCGGTGCCCACAAGCGGCGCGGGAATGGTGGTGATGCGATGGTTGCGAGGGCGAGTTGTGACGGTAAAGGTCGTGGCTGTTGTTGTGAAGCGGCGTTGCGGTTGGTGGTTGTTGTGTGATGGCTGTTGAGACGTGGTTGGTGGTGGTAGTAATGGTAGTAATGGCGGCTGGTCCAAAATAAAGATAGTAAAAGAAAAACGGCTATCTAAAAGGGTCGCAGCCCGCATGAATGACATTTATTCCCTCTAAACAACGGGTTTGGGCCTAACTACACATATACTTACAGAGATATCTCACCTAAGGGACCTGAATGGTGGTTTGCGAATTTCGTCAACCACAACAATGGCTTCGTCAATGGAATTGGCGGAAAAGAACGCATTGGATCTCCATGAACATACCGGAGTAGTGCGGTACCAGGGAGCAGTAAACAAGATGATGAGTTTTAAAAGCCGCCAGACACCCCGGGCTTTATCTTTTGAAGAGGTGTCCGCAGTAAAATGTGATCACTGTGGACGGACGGCTCATAATCAAACTAGCGAGTGTTCAGCTAGAAATGTGGACTGCAATATATATATATATATATATATATATATATATATATATATATATATATATATATATATATATATATATATGACAAAAAGGGTCACTTTGCAAGAGTCTGTTGTCCAAAACACCAAGCATTCCTCAGAGCGAGAACAGCTCTCCACAAGGAATGAGAAAAAGGTCTCAATATAAGACATATCAGTTAGAGGAGGAAAATGAAGAGGACACATACAGTCTTTTTCATAAATCGAGCAACCAAGCGAAATCAAAACCACTGGTTGTGAGGTTGGAGGTACAAGGCAGAGAAGTACAGATGCAAATCGATACGGGGTCTTCGGTATCACTGATTAGTGATGCTAGATTCCAGGAGAAGTGGAGGGCAGATAACCCAAACAGACCCACAATCTGCCCCTGTCAGACCATACTATGCACATATACTGGTGAATCTGTGGATATTGTGGGAGAATGTGAAGTTGCTGTGCGGTATGGTACACAGAAGGCAGAGTTGACCTTAATGGTGGTGAGAGGTTCAGGGCCCAGTCTGCTGGGACGGGATTGGCTCTGAGCAATCCAGTTGAATTGGCAGGAGGTGAACAACCTCAATACCAGTGATCGATTGAGGAAACTCCTGAAGGACTATGGAGACCTTTTCGCATTGGAGCTGGGAAAACTGAAAGGAATGGAAGTTGAGCTAGATATTGACCCAAATGCAATCCGGAAGTTTGTGAATGCCCACCTGGTAACATGTATATTAATATTTTGGCACGCCCCTTTCTTTGTTCCACCATCAGATTTTTGTGACTGCATGAAATGAAACAAGATTTGGCACATATACTAATGATATTATTGTCTTCCTGAAGAGGCCCATCAAAATTCGTTTTGATGCATTTTCACAAACTCCAACGGATTCCATTCAAATTCGGTACGATTATGGCTTTTGGTCCAACTTAGGTCATTGGCTATAAATTTTTTCCATAACACTTCTGATATTCGAAAAAAATCGATAAATCGATATCCCTTATGGGATTTTCCATTCAAATCCACTCAAGTTTAAGGCCTACGGGGGACGCAAATTTCTACTTTGCCCCGGGCGCTGTTTACCTCCGCTACGCCAAGCTGTTAGGGTTAGGGTTAGGGTTTGGGTTAGTGTTAGGGTTAGGGTTAGCTACCCTAACACTAACCCTAACCCTAACCGCTAACCCTAACTGCTAACCCTAACCCTAACTGCTAACCCCTAACCGCTAACCGCTAACAGCTATTCAGGAAATTTGCAAGAAAGCCTGGGCAACGCCAGGCTTTATTGCTAGCCTGAGCAACGTCGGGCATTACTACTAGTTTTCACTAAGAGGGAAGGTAGATCAGGAGTTTAATCGGTTGCTAAAGGCTGGGATCATAGAACCTGTACAATTTTCTCGTTGGGCAGCTTAGATCATTCCGGTTATGAAAAGAGATGGCTTGGTTCAGATATGCGGAGACTACAAGGTTACAGTCAATCCAGCAGCCCGCTTAGACACTTACCCCATTCCGCGCATTGATGAGTTGTTCACAAAACTTTCTGGGGGAAAACTTCACAAAGCAAGACTTAAGCCACGCCTACCGGAAGTTGGTTTTGTCGAAAACTTCACGTGAATTTGTCACAATAAACACACAAAGGGAATTGTTCAGATACACACGCTTACCATTTGGCTTGTCAACGGTGTCATCTGTGTTCCAACACACAATGGAAAATTTGCTGGTGGGGATTCCAGGAGTCGTGGTCCACCTTGATGATTTATCAGCAACGACAAATTCCATTAATGACCATCTTTGCAACCTTAAGAGTGTCTTGAAGAAGTTGCAAGATGCAGGATTGTGATTGCAACGACATAAATGCGTTTTTCTCGCTGCTGAAGTCACATACCTTGGGCACAAGTTAACTGTGAACGGGATACAGCCGACCGATGAGAAGGTCAGGGTGATCACCGAGCCACCTGCACCAAATAATGCAAAAGAACTGAAGTCATTCTTAGGGCAACTGATCTACTACAGCAAGATTTTGGCAGATTTAGCATCTGCACTTGAACCCTTACATCGCCTACTATGGAAGGAGGTATGGTGTCAATGAAAGAAGGATTAACAAGGAGCATTCCAAAAAGCAAAGTGCTTGCTGAAATCCACACGTGACCTGACTCATTACAATGATCGAAAGAAACTCGTGATGTCATGTGACGCCAGTCCATATGGTGTCAGAGCAGTGCTGGCACACATAATGCCAGATGGGACAGAGACCGATCGGGTATGCTTCGCGCACATTGAATAAGGCAGAGTGCAGATACTCACAGGTCGATAAGGAAGGTCTCGCGGTAATTTTTGTCGTTAAGAAATTCCATATCTATCTGTATGGCCATGCCTTTCAAATAAATATAGAATACGAGCCCTTGCTGGGGTTATTTAATGAAAAACGGGCTATTCCAACAATGGCATCACCTCGAGTTCAGTGTTGGGTATTAACCCTTGCAGCCTACGATTATCATCTTCTTCTTCTTCTTCTTCTTCTTCTTCTTCTTCTTTCGGCTGCTCCCGTTAGGGGTCGCCACAGTGGATCATCCGTATGATGTGCATAGTGATTTGGCACATGTTTTACGCCGGATGCCCTTCCTGACGCAACCCTGGTCGCCTCTTACGACACAGGGATATGGTACACCTATTTTAACCGGGATATACACCGGCCCAGTACACTGGTACTCACTTCGCCGACCTCGGAAGGATGACAGGCTGAGTCAACCCCCTGGTGTATTAATTCAGTGACCCAATGAGGCTTGAACTCAGGACCTTTTGGATCCCAAGCCGCTGCCCTAACCACTGCGCCAACACCAGGCTATAAAGGCAGCACCAACACCAGGCAGCCAACGATTATCATATCGTATACAAACCTGGCATGGCCAATGCCAATGCCGACGCACTGAGCCATCTTCCACGTGCACTGACTGGGCCAGATGCTTCAATTCCAGGAGAAGTGACTCTCTTGATGGACATGATGGAGAGTTCACTGATCACCCCTATGTGTGTATGGCTAATGACAGGCAGGGACCCTGTGCTTTCACGTGTTCGTGAGCACATCATCGGGGGTTGCCCAGGCATATTGCCACAGGAAGAGTTCAAACCATTCGCTAGTCGTAAGCAGGAACTGAGTGTTCATGTCGGTTGTGTGCTGTGGGGAGCACAGGTGGTACTGCCACACCAATGCCGACGTCATATGGATGACATGTTACACGAGGTACCATCCAGATATTGTAAGGATGAAGGCTTTGACATGAAGCTACATGTGGTGGCCACGATTGGATATTGACTTGGAGAAAAGAGTTAAAGGATGTCATGAATGTCAGGCGTTCCAGAAACTTCCTTCCAAAGCACCACTGCATCCTTGGGAGTACCCTAGTCAACCATGGTCGCACAAACATGGGGAGACTTTGCAGGTCCAGTCGAAGATGCTATTCATTCTGGTCGATGCATACTCAAAGTGGATTGAAGTATATGCCACTTCGAAAATGACGAGTGAAGTCACGATTGACAAATTGTGAGAAGCGTTTCCTGCACACGGCATACCTCAAATTCTTGTTTCGGACAATGGGCCGTGTTTCACGAGCAAAGAATTTCCAAAGTCCGTGACCATGAACAAAGTTCGACACGTCAGGAGTGCTCGATACCATCCAGCGACAAACGGGTGAGCAGAACGTGCGGTGCACACTGTGAAATCAGCACTGCGTAAAATGAGTGGTCCCTTGCACACTCACGTGTCGTGATTTCCCTTGAGTTCTCGCACAACACCGCAGTCCACAACGACACAAACACCGGCAGAGATGCTCATGAACAGGAAGCTCCGTTCACGTATAAACATGGTTGCACCCAACATCAACACCACGGTTGAGCATAAACAGCTATCACAAAAATTATCTCATGGTTTGCGGACAATTCAGGAGTTTGAAATTGGACAATACGTTTCAGTTCAAAATTACAGCTCGGGTGACAAGTGGGTACCTGGTTACATGGCCAAGTGAATGGGTCCTGTTTCATATACTGTGGAAGTGTCAACTGGAAGAGTGCAGCAGATGTGGAAGGAACATGCTGACCACATCAGACACTGAGCTTCGACATTGTCATCGAAAGTCATCATCGATGTTAATTTTTCAGCAGAAGTGGAGGAAGCTCCTGAATGTCAGGGGAGTGACACACAGGTACCTGAGGAGAACAACGTTGCAGTGGATGACATTGAGGGCCTCAAGGTCGACATTGTTCTGGAGCCCATCAGGAGGCGTTACCCACAAAGAGATCGAAAACCAAAACCACCAGATTGCTGTGACTGTAAAACTAATTAAAGGCCAAGCATGCAATGTACAAAGACTGAAGTACTCATTGCTCTCATTGACATATTGTGTACTACATGAGTACGTAAGCCATGGGCATTTCTGAAGAATTTAGGATTACAATTGTTCTTTGGGGGGGGGGGGGTTAAAAGGGTGTTAATTGTCTGAGGAGGAGGATGTGTGATGTTTTGCTATGTTGCGTCTGCGCATGCGTGGGCAGGCGCAAACTGAATGGAGGCCATTAAGATACTGTTGGTGACATTGAGGTGATAGAGGCGGCAATTGGGGAAAAAAATAAGCTTCGACAAATCGAGGGAGATTATTTCATTGGCAGCAGAAGATCTGGTGCAAACGAGTCCAGTGTTGGATGAGAAGAAAGATGCAAAAACCCTGACTGAAAGAGGACATATAGTATTCTATTACTCCATTAACTTTGTATGAGAACCTTGTATGCTGCTGGAGGTTGAAAGGTACCAAAGAAAAAAGTTGGATCAATACAACTACAGTATATCTACACAACTTTCAAGAGTAACTCATACATCTGATCTGCCAACTTAAGGAATGAAGATGTGATGGTGTAAGTGTTAACGAACTGCACTTTTGTTCTGTTCTTCCATATGGCAGCTTGGCTGCCAGGTAGCTATCATTTCTTGGAAGCACAGCTGCACTGCTGATGCTGTGCCCCTCTACCAGTATACTGGTACTCGTTTCACCAACCTCAGAAGGATGACTGACTGAGTCAACCTCACCTGGTATTAATTCAGTGGCCAACAGGGCTCAAACTCAGGACCTTAAGATCCCAAGCCAGCCACCCTAACTGTGAAACCAACACCAGGCTGTTGTGCTTCCTGTAGAAGTTAGTTACTGAAGTTAATGTAGAAGTTAGTTACTGAAGTTAAGGCATTATTTTTGCAGTGGGATGGCAAGTAAATACGAGTATAACTTATCTGGGTTGAAATTATTTTTGAGGGGAAAGGAAATGTTTCGTGCAAATTGTAATATTATGCCAAACTGTACTGGAGTCATTCTCAAGTTAGATGGGGAGGTCATTGATGTTCAACTAGAAAATAACGGATTTGAGAACACTGCCTTGGAGGCATAGCAGCCTCCATGAGGGAAACAAAAGTGAAGATGGTATTATTACTGTTTACATGCACGGAAGAAAATGACAGGCCAGATATGGAGGGCAGGATTGGACAGGATCTCATCAAATGTATCCTATTAAGAGAGTGCTCTGACCTTGAACGTGATGTTTAATACCATTATCCATTACCATGGAGAAGTAGCCTGCCCGGTGTTGAGTAACAAGCACAAAACACAACTAGTGGTACCTACTTAGATGGTTACTCCATTAGAGAAAAATGAATTACTTGATATTGAGCAATCATGCATTCCATTACCTTGTAAAGCAGACGTAGAATGTCATAGCCTCCATTGTTTTAGTAATTTTGCTGTGCAGAGTTAAAGGGCGAGCCCATATTTATTTACAAAATAAAATGGCCGCCAGTCTACCAGTCAGCCATCTTTGATCAGATCGCAAAATAAAGTGAGATGCACGTGTATGCCAACATGAACTGTGCTTGTGCCCAATTTGAACAAATTCAGATCAGCATGTTTGAGAGATGGTTGGGGCCACATTGAAGTAACAAAATGGATGCCAGTCGGCCATCTTGGATCTGATCTTCAAAGAAAATGACATACATTATAATCTAAGCCATCATTCCTTATCTGCGTGCTAGGTTTGATCAACATCAGTAAATGCATATCCGATAAATGGTTGAGGACGTGTTCAATACCGTTAAAAAAAAAAAACTAAAATGGCCACCAGTTGGCCATATTTGATGACATCGCAAAACAAAGTTATGTGCATATGCGTACCATCATGTGTTGTCTTTGTGTCAAGTACAAATAAAATCGGTCCATACATGTCTGAGATATTGTTGCAAACGCACGCACACACGGACACAAAAATCGAGACCAAATCCATAAGCCCCCGTTTGGGACTAAGTCCAACAGGGGCTAATAATTGGAAGCAAGCTGGTTGGTGTATAATTGATTGGATCAGTCAGTATCAATGATGTCCGTTTGGATGATGGTAATCACCCTCCTTTATCACACTGAAGACATGCACACAGATGCTATCCAAAACTGTACTCAACGAGGTGTTGAGGCCACTTCAAAATGTTTTCACATTCTTGGGTAGAAAACTCACAAAGTACAGGTTTAATTGTCAAAACCAGGTAAGACTTGTGATAAGGTGGGATGGGTTGGAGACCCTGACTTTCGAGGAAAACACAGTACACGGGCACTCTGGTTGAAATAAATTATTGAGAAGAGAGATGGGGAATGTGATCATTGCTTAAGGGCTATCAAAAGAAAAGTACGAAATTTAAAGAAACAATTCCAAGGCAAAGAGTTAAAAATAAATCAAGTTGAGTGACTACTTGTAATGGAATCTTCCATTGATGCTTCCAAGCAATCCTTGTTCATGGATAGTAATAAGTGAAAAATAAGTGTTTTTGACTGAATATATTTATGTTTTCCTTTTTCAAGGTAAATCCGTCATTGATGTCGACCAAAAGAAACCCATCCTCCATGGATTGGGGTGGTCTTTTTGACATAGTTAATGGCATCTCCAGATACTCAACGGTCATCGGACGTATCTGGCTCTTTGTGGTCTTCTTGTTCCGAGTCCTCGTGCTGGTGGTCGCTGGAGAGTCGGTTTGGGGAGATGACCAGTCAGATTTCGAGTGCAACACACTGCAGCCCGGGTGCACCAACGTGTGCTACGACCACTTTTTCCCTATTTCCCACGTCCGTCTGTGGGCGCTGCAACTCATCTTTGTCGCCACACCGACAATGCTAGTAGCGATGCACGTCAGTTCACGCTACCGGCGGGAGAAGAAGAATGGTGGTCAGGTGAGAATGAAGTTATGAAGTTTATCTTCATTCATAACTTCAGGTAATTCTGCAGAATTTTAAGGATTTTTAAACATCTCTTTACTGGTAATCAGTGCAGTTGAAGGATTCTATTTATTATATTATATGCAAATACATTCGAGTTATTTAGATGGACCCTTCGGCACTTGCTCCACAATTTTGTAAATTTGATATTTTTTAGCTTATCTGGAATGAAAATTCCAGATAAGGTATTGTCATCGTGCACCGTCTGTCCGTCTCCTTTTTTGACTTCTCCGGCCAAACCGCTCGGCCAATGCGGCTGAAATTTAGCAGCAGCGTTCCTCTCCTGACTGGTAACAGGAATTGCACAGCTTGTTTCGGTCATGTGACTTAAAGTAGGTCAAAATGGCCCACAGTAAATTTTTTCAAAAATCTTCTTCGCCAGACCCACCAGTCAGAATGCTGCCAGATTTTTGTTGCAACATTAGGCCAGGGTCGAGATGTTAAATTGCAAGGTCATGCCGATCATGTGACCGGAAAAGTATTGTCGTGGCCCTGGCGGTTACATTAATCCCCCGGACCAAATTGTGGTGGACGGGCGGTTAACACCAACCACGCCAGATCGCCGAGCTGTTCTCCTTAGAGGCGAACACGTGATCCCCGGAGATTATGGAGCGCGCGGGAGGGCAATGGGCAGCAAATGCACTTACACGGTGGAAGCACAGTACAAGGGGTTAATCTCGAACACACGACAAATAGACAACACAATGATCACCCACCTTCCTCCTTGAACACACAATGGGATAATGCTGAGTTTGCTGAGAGGCGCACTCCTCTTCCTCTCTTTCTCATAATCGTACAACTTCATGACTCAGCCGAACAGGAATGGCTATCGTGTTTCCCAGCATGCTGCAAATTCACCAGCATGAACACGAGAATTACACAACCATTTCGTTGTGCTGAGAGTAGAGCAAAAACGAGATCCTTCATCTCAGCCACATCCCTCACTACTGTGACTCCCAACAACTGTGTCCTCCCTGTTCTCCGATCATGCTCCCCCCCCTCATTTACATCACGCTGACCAATCATAAAGCTCAGGGGCGTGGCTAGTTGGTGCGAAGCCGGGAAGGCGGGGCTTCTTGCCTGCTTGGATATGCGGCTCGGTTGTCGCTGTTTTAAGGACGTAATTCTTTTATTGCTGGCTTGAAAATGCAAAAACATAGGAAAAGGTCACAGGGGGCAATCACATACTGGGAGAAATTGGCCTTAATCCCGATCTAATTAACACAGCACCACCCCCCGTGTGGTGACAAGTAACACTTAAGCTCACAGTTTCCCTACTTAATTTACATTGAGATGTCTCCTACCCGTCCACGGACCAAGCGACTCTATACCATCCTAACTCTCCTACGAAATTCCTCCATCTATCCCCACAACCATAACAGTATCAAAATGGTGGACTTCGTAATTTTTTTGGAAAATCGCGTAAATTCCTTCAAAAATATTCCTTTCCAGACCCACCAGTCAGAATGCCACCAAATTTAGGTTACGACATTAGGCTTGGGCCCATATTAGCTACAGGTCCAGTGGTCCTTTTTATTTTTCATTACATCTTAACACATTCATATGATGTAAGATATTCATTCAATCATTCAATACATTCATGCTGGTTCAGCTCTGCATCCCCCTCCGTGGATCCTTCGTCTGCAAAGCTTCCAATCCTCAGCCTCAATCTCTGGGTGTTGGATTCCTCACTGGTTATATAGCCATTTCCTCAGTCTTTAGCCACTCTGCCTGGCTTAACTCTTTACCTTCAACCATTCTAATCTTTCTACCCCAATTCTCACACAGGTGTCTGTAGGTATCCTCGTACAAACTTCTAAGCAGCCTCATCACTTTCAGTGGAATGCATTATTTATTCAGCACCTTCCAAAGTCCTTCCCTCTATATATTGTCATATACAATACCTGTTTGAAGGTGACAAAGCACACATAAAATCCTTAGCCATTTTGTCGTTCTTGATTTGAAAATTTGAAATACTTTCTTTGTCTTGCTTGTTTTCTTGAAACATGTTTTGCATAACCTGATCTCTTTTACTGGAGAAGAAATGATCTTAAACTCCACACAAATATCAACATGTCATATTCAACATACTAAAGAGTACACAAAAGCAACAAGTAACACAAAATGTACATTAAAACAAAAAACACTCCTGAGTAAAATAAAGGTTATCTTGGTGGGAAATCCTCAGTTTTTAATTTCCACAGTGTTGGTTTCCTTTGTCATACTGTCAAATAGAGCCTGGTGTTGGCTCAGTGGTAAGGGTGGCGGCTTGGGATCCTCGGGTCCTGAGTTCAAGCCTCGTTGGCCGCTGAATTAATTCACCAGGGGGTTGACTTTCGAGGTCGGTGAAATGAGTAGCAGTGTGTACTGGTGGAGGGGCACTGCATCAGCGACACAGTCACGCTTACAAGAAATTATAGCTACCCTGGCAGCGAAGCTGCCATACGCAAGAAGAATAATAATAAGAAGACTGTCAAATTGATTTGAATTTCATCTCACGCACTTATAAAACGGCTCTTGTCTGGGATTAGAGAAGAAATGTCACAGCAACATGTACCGTGTTGGAAAAATCTGAACTATAAAACATGGATTCGTGGTGTGTGTGTGTGGGTGTGCGTGTGTGTACACGTGTACATATACATTCCGATAGAAAAGACAGCCAACCAACAAATGAAACGATATTCTACTCAAACAATTTGTAACAACTCGGAAAGAGCAAAATTAGCCTCACGTGACATTTAGTTTGTGATGCATGAATTTCCTCAAGCACAAGTTGGTGTCCACAAACTTCCTCAAGTTGGAATTTCCCTCAACCTGACCGGGGTCTGTGAAGAGGTCTCGAGGCAAAGTTCTGCTTCTCCCCGGGGCCGGGCGAGATCCGAGGATGGCATCCCATCTGTTTGCCAGGCAGCTTTCTATGCCACCCTAATCAGATGAAAACCATCCACGAAGTTGGACTTCAGGAAGTTCTGCTCTTTCTTCCCTGTTTCAAATTGGTGGAATAGAGTTTGGTTATATTTATTGGTTGTTGTGTCTTTTCCATTGAATACTGGACAATCGCAACAGCATTCATCTTATGGTGTTGCTGAGGATGACACAAAGACCGAATATTTAAGAGGAACATCCTCCGTCAATGTTGGGTTGGATAGGAACAGATGGTTTCCAAATATTTATAAACTAAACCGAGCTATAACTGAATGAGAAGCTGAGTTATCAGGACTCAACTTACAGTATTAGTGTTGCTATGATTATTTCTTATGTAAAATGTGTTCTACAATTTTTGCTGTGCAAGATTATCCAGATGCTTTATTTTTCACCCATGTTTACTCACCCCTATCTTCCTAGTTTGTTAGTTACTGGAAAAAGAAGAAATATAAAAAGAACTTTGACGATGTGGAAGAAGTGGAACTCACTGGAGAAACAATAAAGAAAAGGTTGGCTCGTATCGACGGAGGCCTGCTTTTGACATATCTACTCAGCATCTCGGTCCGAATGGCTCTCGAAGTCATTTTTCTTTATGTATACTATGCACTTTACCACAGTCATCATATGCCAAGGAAGCTCGAGTGTGACATTTCACCGTGCCCACAAATCGTAGAGTGTTTTGTAGCAAGGCCGACGGAGAAAACCATATTCACGGTTTTCATGATTTTATCTTCGGCCATTTGCCTTTTGCTCAATCTTATAGAGTTCCTCTATCTGTTTGTTAAGCGGTGTTGTTTAGAACCTGTTATAAATAACCGCCGCACCATAATGACAAGCCAATGCCAAAACAACCAGAACCAGTTTTCTGTGATTGACAACTGCTGATGGAAGGTCTACATTTCTAGAAGACTTTTATGTGAGCGATGACCAATTTTAACATTTCTTCGAAGTCGGCTCAATGTAATATATACACACACACAGCACAGCCAAGTGTGTGGTATAGTTATGCGGACGACACATTTGTCATCTGTCCCAGAGAGGCAGTTAACATCATTCATGAGGCTACTGGAAAAAGCTTTCCTTCCATCAGGTTCACCTATAAACAAGAACAGAATGTATCCTTCTCTTTCTAGACACAATCGTGACAGGGGGTCCGAAAGGAGGTTTGAACATTACAGTTTACAGGGAGCCCACTCACGTTGGCCATTACCTGGATTTCGACTCTTGACATCCAAGGACCACAAACGAGCTGTGATATACACCCTCCTCAAAAGAGCAAGTGATTTACCATCAACAATCAAAGACAAGAGGAGAGAGGTGAAGCATCTACAAAGCATCCTGAAGGGCAACGGCTACCCTGATAGATTGTTACCAAAAAGGGAAGTGGATTTGGCTGCCTTAAAAAAACAGGGTTTCATCACAGTAACAACCAAAGGGTTTTTGTGTTGGATCTTTTTGTACCAGGTGTGTCACAGAGCATTGGCAGAGTGTTAAAATCGGCAGGTGTGAGAGTAAATTTCAAACCTGTATTCATCATGAGGCAGGCACTGATGAAGGTCAAGGACATGCTGCCGAGGAATAGCCGAGCAGGATGGTACACACGGTCCCCTGTGGTTGTGGGGCAAAAAATGTTGGAGAGACAGGAAGAACCTAAGGCCAACATATCACTGAGCATTGCAAGGCCTTCACATGCAACAATCAAAGTAGATCTGCCATTGCCAAACATGGCTTGAAGGCTGGCCATGTTCCTCTATGGAATGGTGTCAGCATTTTGGATGTGAAACCAAATAAAGCCAGAAGACAGATTTTGGAGGCATGGCATGCAGAGGAAATAGTTGCATCGCTCATGGAGGAGGTCATGTACTTGCAACTAGCATTTGGTCCACTCATACGTAGACACACCAGAGATACTCCAATGTAAAAAGAGCAAACTGAATATAACGTATTATGCAGTTTGACTTCACATTGTTGTATCAAATTTGTCACTGCCCCTACCACCTTTCACCACCACCCCCCTCTTTCCAACACTTACCCACATTCTCACCATTGTTTCAGGTCATAACAAATTATGATTGTTTATGTTGCATTGATTTAACTTCATTGGCTTACATGACAAACAATTACCTTAAGCATGTGCTCCCACCCTCCCTTGCAGCATTTGCTGCCAGGCTGTTTGATTGAATGTGCTAACGGTTATGAGCTAGAGTTTCTGAGATGTGGCTTTGATTGGTTTGTCCAGGCTGGCCCACCCCCATTTTCATGTTGAGAAAGGGGCGGGGGGGGAGTTTGGAATTATTTATTTCATTATTGAGAAAGGTCAGTGGAGGCGCATTGTATTGAATGTTGCTGACCGAAACATTGAGTCATTCGTTGTTCAATTGAAGGTTGGAGACATATATATATATATATATATATATATATATATATATATATATATATATATATATATATATATATATATATATGTAATTGACCCCTCCCACACTCCTCGAGCCAAATAAGCTGCATAAAGCAACCCAAGAAGACATACACAAGGTAAGTGCTACTTTGTTTTGAGCGTAGCACTTACCTTGTTTTTGTACGCTGTTTCGAGCTTAACTTCTTCAGCGAGAGGAGTGTAGAAGGGGTTGATTTTTTTAATATAATCCTAGCCACTTGGGTTTACTTGATTAGGTGAGGGCTGATTAGGCATTCCCTCCATTCACAGGTGAGAGATGTGGGTGGGTCTTTCTGTATGTGTGTGTATTTATACACACACACACACACACACACACACACACACACACACACACACACACACACACACACACACACACACACACACACACACACATTCATTTATTTATGTGAGCTATGACTGGAGTATCTCAGCATAACAGTCCAGACATCCAGACATCTACACCACATCACAACCACAGTGCGAGTAGTTCACCCATTCAGGTGTACACAACAACGTTTGTGTATATAATTTCAGACACCATTTCTGATTGCAAATCCACCGTTTGGCTCCTAAGTTTGATATAAGCATGGTGCTTGCATGCCAGGCAATACATGCTTGTTAAAATAGCACGGTCATGATGGGACACATAGTTCGGTTACCATAACAGCTCAAGGATGATATATATCATATATATATACACACACAAAGGGTATATGTATGTATATAATATATATATATATATATATATATATATATATATATATATATATATATATATATATATACATAAATACATGTACATAAATACATACTGTAAGAAGGGAGAGCAAGCTAATAATGGCACCTACCATCTCAAATGTGGGGCAAATGCCCCCTATGCACCTTGATGATGCTCCATATTGCATGAATGCAAAATGAATTATTTGTCCATTGGCAAGAGATTCTACATCTCTTTGTACATCTCTCAAGGATCCTGGATATCTGAGATGATGAGCTTATTAGCTTTTTGGGCTGTACATGGTGCATTGAGCTAATATGGTGACGGTTGAGCATTCACTCAGCAAACTCAGATAATTAAAAATGGAGGGTTACCATAACACAGCGCCGCTTGAACTCAGTGTTCACCCTGTCCATCTACCAAGAGACTGACACCCAAAATTTGGTTGAGTTAATGAATGACTTCTTTTCTCGTAAAACAACAAGCGAAGAAATGCCCTTGCATCCTTTGTTGAGAATTTATAGTGCAGTCGCAATTCCTGAAATATTATGCTGGGAAGTACTTAGTTAAATTAATAGCCAAAAATAAAATAAAAAGCATGTTTGTGTAGGTGGGTGAAGGGTTCTCGAAATACTCTGACATGTCGTCAACATTTGTCATCACATATTATAAAATTAACCCTCCCAACATTTATACTCCTGGGATCTGAAAACAATACCATCATCAGCCTCACATTAGTGGCATGCTATATAAATGGCAATTCTGAGGTTATCCTGATGATTAAAGCATACTAAATGATTATTTTTTTGGTTAACATGCAGTCTGCATTATTAGCACTGATATATGGATTGTGCATTTGCAGCTTATTCTTCGAACCTTCTGAAAAGTAGTAATATGAATAATAATGGAGCAAGTGGTGTGATCACACCAAGATTCCAAAGCATAACGTCATCAGCAGATGATGGAGAATATACATGTACCAAGTTATGCTCAGGTGCTCAACTGCTCATTTAAGACAAAGCTGACCAGGTGGTGTCATCGATTTGAATTTTGTGATCTAACCTGGTGGTACTCTTTGGTAATCTCTAGAACTTAATGAGGATGCTTTTACATCAATTCTGTCATGGGAGAGTAACCCTTTTTTTGCTGTGAATAAACAGCTGCTGGAAAGACAACCTGAAGGACTCAAGAGATGCTGCTGATGCTGTTATTGAGGCATGTTCGCAATCTGAGTAATTAGTCCGTACACCCCCCCCCCCGCCTCTTTTCCTCCACGCAGTGGAAGACGTTGGTTTTTGCAATCACGTGTGTGTGTGTGTGTGTGTGTGTGTGTGTGTGTGTGTGTGTGTGTGTGTGTGTGTGTGTGTGTGTGTGTGTGTGTGTGTGTGTGTGTGTCCCCGAGCCGTAACCTTTTTTTTACCATTTGAGCTTTTGTCATCAAATTTTCAACAAAGCCTTATTATGAGAATATGGAGAAGCCAAATTAATAATCTGGTCAAAAGGTCAAAGGTACGATTTAGCATATTGAAGAAGAAGAAGTCCGAATACAAAGTGGACAGGCTTTGCATTTTCAGATGCTTTCGAGTTGTCCATTGCTGTTACGCTGCATATACCTTTGAGTATAAGATTTGAATTGTGAATTAAGCTATTGCTGCCTGAACATGTTTCAAAAAAAATCCCATTATTTATAATAAAAAGTGCAGTGCATCTCTGAGATGAGTTTATGGATTTACTAGTAAATTTACTTGTGAATTTACCCTAACCCTAACAGCTTGTTTTTCCGCATTCACTTGGCATCACCACACAAATGGCAAAGCGGATGTGAGACCACCTGACTGCAACACTGTGTCTTCAATGTCACAAGCATCCTGTCGTGATCGAATGATGTAGAGGTAGCGCACTTACTTGTGAGCTGTCTAACTGAGTTTAATTCCTCACCTAAGTAAAAACTGTTGGATTGATGTTTTGCAGGCAAGGCCTTGGTTGCATCATAAATTATGCCATCCCTCGGATGTACATTAAGCCGGGTATCCTGTATGCCAGCATTAATGGTACCACAGCTGTAAACTCTCAAAAACGCAATATTGAGCATGGTCAAACTTTAAACTGCCATAAAACAGTTATTGTTGAGACGTAATTTTTGTTGCATATAAAGGGTGTTTCAAAAGTAACAGTGCAGGGCTTACTTAACGCCTCTTGTGCAAAAAGATACGTCTTTCAGAGAAAAGTATTTATTGTGAAATAGAACAAGGATATCGCAGATAACCTCAAATGAAAGACCAAACACTTCATTGGAGTCATCAGGAGGGAACCAAAATAGGCAAAGATGGAGTCATCAGGAGGAAACTGGATAGGATTCAGGTTTCAGCTGCTACTCAGGTAGGTCAGGAATGGGAGCATGCGCAGAGCAGCGCGTCGCTGTGTCCACTTTCTGCTGGCACTCCAGGGGCCTCCGTCTGGCTATCCCACAGGCAGATACCTGGCCCATCCCCATCTCCTTGAGATGCTGATCAACCTGCTGCAACCACGAGGAACTTGGTCGGCCCATTCACCTCCTCCACTCACGAGACTCCCTTGCTGAGAGAATCTGGTGAGCAGGATCAGCGTCAGGAAAACGAGCCACATGTCCATACAGCCGCAGCTGATGCTCACGGACTATGCAGGTAACAAATCTCATTTGAGTCTCTCTCAGCAACCGCTCGTTGGACAAAGTCTGACCAGCGATAGCCAAGGATTGTCCAAGGAGACCTGGTACCAAAGGAATTAAGTCTCCATCTCAGATTCCGAGTCAGAATCCAAGTTTCACATCCATAGAGCAAGACTGCAAGCACCAAAGACCTGAAGACTCAGACTTTTGTCCTCCTGCAAGGTACCGACAGTGCCACACCCCATGATCCAATGAATGATGACTCCCCAGGTCTGACCCAGATGTCTATTGACCTCTGGCTAACAGCCAGCAGAGATACGCATATCACTGCCAACGTAAGTGAATCTCTCCGTGACCTCAACATCCTCACCACAAACAGGTACAGACAGAAAGCAGCATCCAATATGTCATTGAAAGCATGAATCTTAGTTTTGACCCAGAAAATTCATAATCCCAGGGGCTCCGACTCTTCATTCAGCACCTAGAGGGCTCCCAAAAGAATCTCCAGTCTCCGCAAAGATGACTGCATCATATATGAAATCAAGGTTAAAGATTTTGACATTCCCAACAATGCACCACAGCTTGATCTCTCCGACATCCTCCCCAGAATCCAGTCCATACACCTCTGATGAACTCCAGTAACAACTGGAAATAAGTCGGAGATGGTGTCATCACATCTCACAGCACTCTCAGCATCAGAGTAGAGATCAGACATCAGATTGATCAGTTTTTGTGGCACACCACGAAGACCAAGAATCTTCCAGAGGGCATCCTGATTCACTGAATCAAACACTTTACAGAGATCAACATAGGCTGTAAGCAGCCCTTGCCGAAACTCTCGTCTGCGTTCGGTGAGGACCCGAAGGGCAAGGAGAAGGTCAATTGTTGATCTCTTTGGTGTAAAGCCTGAATGTTCTGGGTGCTGGTGCTCAAGCAGATGGTGGAGAAACCTCTCAAGAATTATCCGAGCAAAGACCTTGCCCGGCACCTAGAGCAGTGTCACCCCTCAGAAGTTGATGCAATCCTGGCGATCACCCTTCCCTTTCCAGAGAGGGACAACAAGGCCCCTCTTGTAGTCCCTCTCTGGAAATTGTCAAATGAAGATGGGCTAAAAACAATATCACCATTGACAGATGGGGCCAAAAACGATGTCACCATTGACAGATGGGGCCAAAAACGATATATAGCATGGTATTTCAAAAAGTTATGCATGAGTTATTATAAATGTAGGTGGATAATTTGTGTGGGTGACAAGAACAAGCCATTTCCCTTGAGAAATTCAAAAAATTCTCATATCTGGATCTGGATTTGGATTTTCACCAAAATTGAATAAATTCTTCCTTGTTACACACCCAACCTGTCCACCAAATGTCATCGAAATCCGTCCACAACCTTTTGAGTTCACCTGTTGACAGACTGACAAACAGACAGATAAACAGACAGATAAACAGATGAACAAACAGACCAACAAACAGACAGACAGGTAAAAACATAACCTCCATCCACCTTCGGTGGCAGAAGTAATTAAGTCCACAATAATTAACACAATTACCCACAACTTACAGACTTCTTCCATGCTTATTCATCGATCCAGGAATACTTTATTGTTTCTTTAATCCAGCTATTTAACTTACTGACACAGAATGGACACAGGAGTACATGCAGGACCCACATCGTTACACAGGCCCTCTATTCCTAATGAACTTCCTGTTCCGTTCATCCGCACTTTCATTCCGCACTTCCGTTTTTAGGATTTTATTTAGTCATTACACAAATTCCAATGCAATGGGAACTTGTTTCCTCCAAAACCAACCAAATTTAAACAAGAGATTATGATGTCTAAAAATATTCTCACATGACCTGATCAAGCTATTGGCCAAATAACCCCTCTCTAACATGATTGAATACATCCTCTTAGCCTAAACCACACAATCATCCTTTACCGAACAAATTCTTGCAAATCTAATGAGCAGAGATTAAAAAATACAAAAATAATAAGCTATTTGAATTAGTACATTGCTCGGTGGAAACATATACATGACTAGAACAGCACTTGGTGGAGCACATACCTCCACCCGGCAATGCCTGGTCCAATTGAACATATCGGACCCAAGATGACACAACTTTTTTGAGATATCATGGGATACAGTGGAAAATCGATATCACGCAAAGCATTATAGCGCTTGTACTGATATAACGCTCATACACCTTGGACCCCAAACAATACTACTATTTCATGTTTAAAGGCAAAAAAGTGAGAAAATAGAGACAAAGTTAGTCCAAAATAGTGCTAAGTGGCGAAAAAAATTCAAGCTGTCATCACCTTGTGTTGAGTTGACATGTGGTGTGAAAATACTCACGAGCTGTCATCTTCTCGCACCTTTCCCGTATAAATGGCGAAGCTGAGATGAATAAAATCAATTCATTTCAAATCATAGCATCCGTATCTCCTGTAACTCACGTTCATGTTCCCTTCTAACACCATACAACACAGTACACAACGTAAGTACAGTACTGTATTGTACAAGATTAAAGGCCCAGTCACACCTTGACGTTTTAGCCAGCGATGGCAACGTATTAAAATTTATGTAAAACGCTGGCTTACGTTGAACTTTTGATGTTTTTTTTAAAGATTCGGACGTATTCATAGCGACTTGGTCTTATGTATAACGCATTGGTAACGGACACAGAACGTTTCATTGTGCTATAGATAACTTATACCAACGAATGCTGAACCTGTTGTCGGCCTACACAACCGATGCCCAACGATAGTCTAACTTAGGCATAGCGCGTTGCACGCATCGCCGACGATGTCGTGACGTAGCCTATTAAAAGGCTGACGCACAACGATTCGAATCATAACTGCCGTAGAAATGGAAGTGTCAACATCACGGTCACACCTTGGCGATCTTGCCAGCGTATGCCGACCTAAGAAAAATGTGTCTAAAACGTTGGGGCACGTCAAATACGGTATGAGTAAGTTGGTATACGTGAGTAGAACGCTAAAGTACGCTATCATACGTCGTAGTAAGTAGAGTACGTCAAGGAATTTTAAACATGTTCAAAATTTTACGATGTACTTGGCGTATGACACACGTTCCGCATGCGATGGGGATAAGTTTTACACACGATATGTGGACGCTTACACACGTCCACAAACGCTACTTATAAGCTACTCATAAGTCGAAACACGTCGCGGTAATGTCTTTTTTACGCGAAACTTATTTCTAACTTATGTTTGAACCAATTCTTTACATAGTCCCAACACACATCAATGTATGTAGACGTATTCCAATGACGTCTTCCGGTCGACAAAAAAAAAAATGAACGTGTTTCTAACTTACAACTGCCATATAAAGACGTGTTCCCAGCGGTTTTGGGAATTGGTATACAAAAATGGTGTTCATAAAAGGGGAACCCAACAGTGTTTTCGAGTCCTTTTTGAGTCGATGTCCATGTCAGCAGTAACAGTATCAGTATTAGTATTAGTATTAGTATTAGTATTAGTAGTAGTTTGTTCATGTTGGCAGTAGTAGGTGAGTGTGAGGGGGAGGGTGTGGGTTATGATGGATCGTCCTTGCGTCCGCGTGTCCACGGGTAGGAGACATCTTTGCACCATTGTTCGAAGTTCTTCGCGGCTAATTTTTTATGGGGCTTTTTCAACAATGAGCTATGGCTTGTTTTTACGATTTAGGTCTATTCATAACGGGTTGGACAAATGCACAATGAACTAATAATGTGCATAGAGCGCTTCGATAACTTATAGATACGGTATACCAACGAATAATTATCGTGAAGCCGGCGTTCACAAACTATGCCCAACGATAGCCTAACTTATCCATATCGTGCGGCAGTTTGTCTTTGCCGGTGACGTGGGGTTTGTTATTCATAGGCTGCCACTCAACGATTTAAATGGCTGCATCTCCACAATTGAAAGTAGACACTTGCGCTCAACAATTGGATTTTTTTACACTCAACGACTTTTAAACGGTACCACTCAGCTATTTTCATTGGTTACAATGAACGATTTAAATTGCTGTCACTCGCCTTTGTTTTTTGACGCTGGGGTTTGGAAATTTGAAGCGTTCCTTCTGAACGTGTTAAAACGCGCAAACTCGACTATTTTAAATAGACGCTGCCGATGGACAATTGGAATCATAGCCAAGCTAGGCATCGAAGTGTGAACATCCTCGTCATGCCGAAGAAAAGTTTGAAGAATGCTGCAAATAAGTGTCCTGGCCGTGGCCGTGGACGCTGATGCAAGGACGATCCATTATACCGACGTCTTTCAGCCTATGAGTAACTTAAAAGTAACGTCTGTCGACGTGTGGCAACGATCGCGTAACGTGCCAACAACACGTTAATCATAGGTAGGAAATAAGTTTCGGGTACGCTAAACATTACCTCGGCGTGTCTCAACTTATGATTAACTTACAAGTAGCATGTGTTGACGTCTGTCAACGATTGCAGACCGTGCATACAACTTGTGGCCAGCGTAGCGGAACGTGTGAGTCATACGCCGGCATACGTCGTGAAATTTCAAGCATGAAAAAATTTGAGGACAACCGAAAAGTACAACGTTTAAAGCCAGCGAACAACGACGTATGGCAGTGTTTTTCAGCGTGCTCTCAATGTTATCAAAACTTACCCATAACGTATTCAACGTGTGCCAGCGTTTTCGAAAAAAATTTCAAAAATCGGCATACGTTGGCTAAAACGTCAAGGTATGACTGGGCCTTAACTAATGTTCGCGTGCTCTACCGCCCACATCTTTTCGGAAGAGTTGTGAACAACTTAAATCTAAGCTCCCGTTACATCTCCTGTACCAGTTCTTCGACATCTTCATCACCTACCAGCTGAGAAATCTTCAAATTTGTTAGTTTTGTTTGCTCTGTTCAGTTCAGCGCCGCCATGCCGAAGCGGAAGTGTTATTCCATAGAGGAGAAGCTACACATAATGAAATGGATACGGAATGGTGAAACTCAAGCAACCATCAGCAAGGATACAGGCATCGCCAGTTCAACTCTAAGAGGATGGTTGAAGGATGAAGAGAACATCAAGAGCTTCATCATCACTGTCAACTCCAATGAAGGGATGAAGACGAAGAGGGTCAAGCTTGGGAGGGATCAGGAGTTGGACCAGGAACTATTCAATTGGTTATGCAAGTCTAGAGAGCTTGACATACCCATCTCAGGCACCATCCTCCTTCATCAGGCCAAGAAGATCAACAAGGATCTTCACAAGGAAGAGAGAGGTGAAGATGCTGACTACAGCTTAACCAGGGGGTGGCTGCAACGCTGGCAGGATCGACACGGGGTCCACATGAACCAACAACATGGAGAGGCCAAGTCTGCAGACCTTGAATCTGCCAAGAACTACCTCTCTGTCTTCAATGAACTAATCGAAGACAACAACTTCACAGAAGACCAGGTTTTCAATGCAGATGAAACTGGTCTGTACTACAAGACCCCTCCAGACAGAACGATGGACCTGGATGACAATCCATCAAGAAAGACTGGACACAAGAAACCAAAGGACAAAGTCAGCCTCCTTCTCTGTGCCAACAGGTCAGGGTCTCTGAAGATGACCCCGTTGGTCATAGGGAAGTCACTAAACCCCAGGTGTCTACACCATGTCAACAGATCCCTCCTTCCCTGCATTTACACCAACACCAGGAAGGCTTGGATGACAGGAGCCTGTTTCAAGGACTGGTTCTTCCAGAGGTTCTGCCCTGCTGTGTGGAAGCACCTGAGAAAGCTTGGGCAAGAAGAGAAAGCCGTCCTCATTGACAATGCAGAAAGAGATGACCGTCTTCCTCAAGGCCATGGATGTTCAGAAGATGATGGAGTTTGCAGGGCCAGCCTGGGAGAAGGTCACCAAGGATACCATCATTAACTGCTGGAGGAAAGGCCAAGGTCCTCCCAAGTCTGATAATGAAGAAGACTTCAATGGGTTCTCCAAGGAGGAGGTGGGCAGGTCTGCCATCATGGCCTTCAACCTCGCCCCTGGCACATCAGCCCTTGATGCTCTCCAGGCCTGATTAAGAAGAAAGAGACCTGGCTGAAGAACTGCTCAGAGAAGAACAGCTGTCAACTGGAGAGGAAGAGGAACCCCTCGAGGAGTCAGAAGAAGAAGAGGCACAGTTGAACCTCTCCCCCAGCCTCTCCACTCCAATGCTGAACAGTCTTTCCTTTATGGTCTTCGTTGGTTGGAGTCCTTGGATGAGCAGGAATGCCCCAATCTTCGTTTGAAGATACACCAGGTTAAAAATCCTTCTGGATGACACTCGAAGACTCTCAAGAGCATCCATGAAACCAACCAAGATCACCGATTTCTTCAAGAAATAAATTCCGAATTCTTCAAGATATAAATTCCGTATCCGTTTTGTGATTAAGGAAGCGTAAAATATTTTGCCGATTTATGTGATAATGTACATTTTGTATTTTTTATTTTGTAAGTAATGTTCGATTGTACATAAAAAATAAAATATATTCTATATGCATTCAATTCCTGTGTTTATTTCTTGTTTAAAAAAAGAAAAGAAAATAACTTGACCGCTTCGTCATCAACCCCAACAATCCAAGATGGCGGACGTACATATCCACGTGTTTTGGCTCTGGTTTGTATGTAATATACAGTAAAATATTTTTCACTGCATCAGTATAGCGCTGTATAATTTATAACGCCCAAGTCGCTTTGGACCCCACCGGTGAGCGTTATATCGATTTTCCACTGTACATTGTTTTTGGCCCCATCTCAATGGTGAAGAATCACTAAACAAATTATCGGATCCAGATCCGGATATTCACCAAAATCTAATCAATTCGTCCTTGTCACATACCCAACCTGCCCACCAACCGAATCTGTCCACACGTTTTTGAGACATCCTGGTCACAAACAAACAAACAAATGAAATTGCTCATTGAGCAAGGAATTGCTGGAATAACTTTGTCATATCTCCTTGATCTCTGAAAAAAACAAAAACCTGGGAATCAATTTGGTTCTTATTCGTCGATAGTGCTACTGTTTAATGAGTTATAGCACTTAGTTTGATCATGATCATAACTTGTAAGTCAATCGGACTTGAAATGGCGTTTTTATCGCAATTTGAAATTTTTGACCCGACCCCCCTGACATTCGACCCCCAACCGCTAAGAAGGGTGTTGGTGTGACACCCCAATGAGACATATGGTTGGATGCAGAATTGGAAGATGCACATTTTGGATTTGGTTTGAAGTCGATACGACCATTTTAGCGGACAATATTGTGAAAATAAGAATTTCAGTTTTTCGGTGACCTTGACCTTGAGCTTTGACCGAGATTCACCAAAAACGACAAGTGTCTAAGATGGGCCATGGCCGACGTCTGTACCCAGTTTGGTCATGATCGCTGAAACGGTGTGGCTGCTACAGGGTAAACAAACACACAAACAAACAGACAGACAGACAGACAGACACAGAATGACACACACAACCGACCAACATAATTGCCGAAATCCGAAGGATTCCGGCAATTAACAAAGAGACAGACAGGAGTGAAAACATAACCTCCATCCACCTTTGGTAGTGGAGGTAACAACTACGAAACTAAAACAGTAAACTGTATGAGATACAAACGTAGTAAATACATTCTGTCCAACTCTACCACATCCAGATATGTAGCTACACTATCATCACTACCATGCTTATCTGTTATCAGAGTGTCTGGGTAAATCCTGTGAATCAGCTTCTCAAATAACTTATAGTTAACCACGCAGTTATAATCTCGATAATGACATATAGGAGACAACATTAATTTCAGTGAAGCCTAACTTCGCTTTCATTCACTTCTGCATCAATGAAAATTCACAGTAAACAGGGAAAATGTTCGCTTTCGGGGGCTGATCTTCCCACCGATCGAAATACCCCATATTACCTCCGCCACCAAAGCTGAAGGAGATGTTTTCACCCCTTTCTGTCTGTCTGTCTGTTTGTTTGTGTGCAGGATATCTCAAAAAGTTGTGGACGGATTCGGACGAAACGTGGTGGACAGGTTGGGTGTGTCACAAGGAGGAATTGATTCGATTTTGATGAAGATCCGAATCCGGATCTGGATACGAGAATTATTTGATTTTTAAAGTGATTCTTCACCTTTGAGAGATAGGGCCAAAAACGATATAGTACTGTGGAGCATGATATTTCAAAAAAGTATTGGGCCTGATATTTTCTCATGGATCAGTGATTACGTGGCGGAGGTTAGCGCTCCACCGAGCACCCTTATAGTTTGTTGAAAGATTATCCTGAAAAAGACACACAAATGTTAAATAAAATCGACAACATCCTTAAACGTATGTTGGTCAAAACAATTTAAACCTACATATTTTTTTCTTTGAAAAGAATGACCTATCAAACCTAATACTGTACTGTACATAAAAACTTGTTGAAATAGTTGAAAACGTTATCATTTACACTGAGGAGTGCATCCCTAACAAGTGCAAAATCCAAATTTGTGGACAAAGTAGAAAAATCAAAAACCTCAACTGACTTATTGAGGCATCTAATCCTATTGAAGAACTCGAAAGTAAAACTAATACTCCAGAAAGTATTCAATCCAGAATTCTTAACAATCGCAAAACAATATTCCCGAAATTATTCCCTAACCACTCGTAAACTGGAGTTTACCATAACCAACAACAGCTTGGTAGTACATTGCCTAGTGACTAGCACCTGCTATAATACTACACTTATATGGGTTCTATTGAAGCTCAGGAATCCAGCAAAAACTGAGGAATACAAAAATTTACCTCTTTGCATTTAATGTTCACCTCCTGTTGTCTACCTCCTCCTAATCCCTCACCTGTGTTCCCCTCTCCTTACCCCTCCCAACTTGCCCCTCATCATACCTCCACTTTTGACACCTCTTCACTGTCTTCTGCTTCAGTATCAGCTATCAGCTCCTCCTCAGTTGTCCCAAAGTGTGTGGTGTTCTTACATCTATGGGCTCCATTCTAACCCTAGAGATAGCTCACACTCTCAATCAGTACACTCATCACCACAAACATGTGGACATAAACCGGTCGAACATGTTCGGAGACAAACTCCTATCCGGACACGTCCATAGACAAACTCCCATCTGGACATGTCCCGAGACAAACTCCCATTTAGACATGTCCGGAGATAAACTCCCATCCAGACACATCTGACGATAATCCCCACCCGGACATAACCTCAGTCCAGACAATATGGAGATACGCGTCTGGAGACAAACTCCCGCCCAGACTTTAACACCACCCAGATACGTTCAGACACAAACACCGCTTGGACATCCGGAGGACGTCTGGAGACAAACTCCCATCTGGACACGTCTGGAGATGACACGCCTGTGGAGACAACCCCCACCTGGACATACCCACTGTCCAGACACATATGAAGATAACCACTGTCCAAACATAATGACCATCTTGACAGAGAGAGAGAGAGAGAGAGAGAGAGAGAGAGAGAGAGAGAGAGAGAGAGAGAGAGAGAGAGAGAGAGAGAGAGAGAGAGAGAGAGAGAGAGAGAGAGAGAGAGAGAGAGAGAGAGAGAGAGAGAGAGAGAGAGAGAGAGAGAGAGAGAGAGAGAGAGAGAGAGAGAGAGAGAGAGAGAGAGAGAGAGAGAGAGAGAGAGAGAGAGAGAGAGAGAGAGAGAGAGAGAGAGAGAGAGAGAGAGAGAGAGAGAGAGAGAGAGAGAGAGAGAGAGAGAGAGAGAGAGAGAGAGAGAGAGAGAGAGAGAGAGAGAGAGAGAGAGAGAGAGAGAGAGAGAGAGAGAGAGAGAGAGAGAGAGAGAGAGAGAGAGAGAGAGAGAGAGAGAGAGAGAGAGAGAGAGAGAGAGAGAGAGAGAGAGAGAGAGAGAGAGAGAGAGAGAGAGAGAGAGAGAGAGAGAGAGAGAGAGAGAGAGAGAGAGAGAGAGAGAGAGAGAGAGAGAGAGAGAGAGAGAGAGAGAGAGAGAGAGAGAGAGAGAGAGAGAGAGAGAGAGAGAGAGAGAGAGAGAGATATATATATATATATATGGGGGCTTGGGGAGTTATCAGAGAGAATATGTTATATTATGCTTTGTGAACAACACACACACACACACACACACACACACACACACACACACACACACACACACACACACACACACACACACACACACACACACACGATTGGCCGATCTCGGCAATTTTTCGGGAATCGGCAGGTTGGAGTCAGTGTGATGACTGACTGCAGTACGTACTGTATACAACCCAGAAACCTTGAGTAGCTTTCACCAAAAAACAACGTTACATTTATATACACATTTTAGGGATATGTTCACAAACAATAATCTTTATAAACAGTTGCGTTTGACGGGTGTAAAAAAACCTTGGCTCGGTAATCTAGAAAACATTAATATGACAAACGGCTCAGAAATCGGGTGTCATCAAATATATTTTGCTTTGAAAATCACAAAGAGAAACATATAACTTTTGCAAAGCAAATCCGATAACCAGATGCTTTAGTAAAGGAAAACAAAGGAAAACCTGATAGAACCTCCAGAAGATACGGGTTGAAACTTTGCCACCATGGCAGCCGTAACAGGCATGGCATGTCCACACACTCGCGGAGAGTCTGTACAGATCCAAATCTACCCATATGTACCACGTCCGTGTGTGCTGTATACGTAGCTCTACCTTGTAGTAACTGTTGACTGTACATCCTGATCGGGGCACAAACTGTACTGTACAGCTCGATAAGTGGATTAAGCACTCAAGGAAGCACTCCAACGGAATGTCTGACTTGTCAAGCGATTACCAATTGCCGTCGAAACAACTATGTACCCAAAACGCCTATGCAATGTCCAAATTGGACAAACCAACACTTTATTTAGGAGTGCTGCTGATACTTTCAAATCTGGAGCTTACATTTTGTAATTCTGCTTAGTTTCAGAGATTCTCTCGGTTATTCATATGCACAAATTAAACAACGCCATGAATGCTGACGTCTCCGGGTGTTTATAAGCATTGCAATATACCCGGCGATTTGTAGCTATGATGAGCAGGCATTCAATAATATGAGCGACGAAAGTGGAAAAAAACAAACTTTATCGTTAAGAAATTGTTATGGCCTCTTTCAAGTCAAAGCATGGTTGAGCAGGCCAAAAAACATGGCAGCTTCAGACCCCAGCGAGGTTACCCAGGAAATGCCTTTAGACCCGAGGACAGCGAGGTGGCAAAGGATGGTGAAGTATATAATTAAATATGGCCGTTAATTATCCTCAATAGGGGTGTTTTAATTAAACCAAACACCCAATTTTCACTCTTGCACCTTCTTGGAGTTTTCGTAGTATGCATGCAAAGTTTCAGGCTGCTAGGTTTTATGGTTTTGGAGTTATGGAGGAGACACACTGACACACGCACATACACACACACACACACACACACACACACACACACACACACACACACACACACACACACACACACACACACACACACACACACACACACACACACACACACACACACACCTCCTGAAACCCACCTCTGGAGATAACAACCAACAACCAAAACACATGCACACATATACACACATGTACACACACACACACACACACACACACACACACACACACACACACACACACACACACACACACACACACACACACACACACACCAGGTGTTGGCTTAATGGTTAGGGTGGTGGGCTTGGCTTGGGATCTGAGGATCCTGAGTTCAAATACCACTACTATTGAATTAATACGAGGTGGGGTTGACTCTGCCTATCATCCTTCCGAGGTCGGCAAAATGAGTGCCAGCATGCTGGTATCCTGTGTCGAAGTGGCGACCCATCCAGGATTGTGCCCAATAGCCAAGGAGATATATCAAATCAAAGACTGTATGGCACCCCCACATTTTCGGTCTCCACAATTTATAAATATGCCGTGCGGCTCCCCGAAAAATAAAAACATATGTGACTGCAACATTGTGTGACCGTGGAAATACTGTGGCAGCCCTATAATAATTGCTAGTGACCGTAGATTTTGGAGACCCCACGGCCGCCGTGGCAAATGTGACTTAGGCCTTAAGCATCACCAACAATCTGCACAGACTTTGGTCCCAACAGATGGATATGTAGATATATATATATATATATATATATATATATATATATATATATATATATATATATATATATATATATATATATATATATATATATATATATATATATATATATATATATATATATATACTAGCTGAACTACCAGGTAATACCCGGGAAATTTGCCCTATTCCCCTCACGCTAATTAGACTGAGGCATTAGTTGTATGGAAAAAATTAGGAAGGCTTCTTTTATTCCTCAGATTTATGGAAGGAAGACTTTATGCTGCCGTAATCCTCAGAGAGGTCATAGTTGAAGGCAGCCTTGAGCCACTCAATGTTTCAAGCAGCAGTGGCAACAGTCCTTGATGTCCTGCCAAAACCCGGACCGAGAAAGCTGGAACGTGAGTGTTGTGCTTCTCTCGCCCGTCGGTGTGACGCTCTATTTGCAGTTAGGCAACGCTCTCTCTCTGCAGCCGACTCTGCTTGCCTGGCTCTTTCATGAGCAGATATATCAGCAGTAAGACGACTCTCTCTCTCTCTCTGCAGCTGACTCCACTTGCCTGACTCTTTCATGAGCAGATATATCAGCAGCAAGACGACTCTCTCTCTCTCTCTCTCTCTCTCTCTCTCTCTCTCTCTCTCTCTCTCTCTCTCTCTCTCTCTCTCTCTCTGCAGCTGACTCCGCTTGCCTGGCTCTTTCATGAGCAGATATATCAGCAGTAAGACGACTCTCTTTCTGCAGCCGATTCTGCTTGCCTGGCTCTTTCATGAGCAGATCTATCAGTAGTTCGCTTTTGCCGTGCACATGCATTTCGAGAATTCAAATAACAGGAGGAGAATGTGTATGTTTAAAAAGTCAAGGAATACGAATATTTTGTATTTCAAAAAACCCTAGCGTTTTTAACCATGAAGCCATTTGTTACGATTAATACGCCGGCGCACTATTCGAAAGGCATTTTTTTTAATGGGAAATGTTTTTTTTCACTTTTATGGAAAGCCACTTAGCTCATCCTGGAGCTGAATGTTAGGTCTATATGTGTGTAAAGCTTCATCAAGATCGGTTCACTGGTCTAGGAGCTTATTGGTTACAAACAAACAGACAGACAGACAAACAGACAGAAGGACTGCCATTTATGTAGTAGATGTTATATATATATATATATATATATATATATATATATATATATATATATATATATATATATATATATATATATATATATATATATATATATATGTTGAGATCCAGGTGAGGTCCACAATGATTAAGATCAAGCTTTGTTCCCACCGATCTTGGTAGAGAAGGTTTTATTACACATCAGACATATGCATATGGAGACAACAGGCTTTGAACATAATAGTCCACCCAGCCTAATCCTCTGGTGAGCTGTCTTTCGGCACTGCCTTATATTCGGTTTACTGCGACCTTTGAATGACTGTGTGTCAAAGAGGATTTATTACCATTCATTAATTTATTGCATTCTCCTGTCAGTACTGCTGATAAGAGAGCACAGAAAGTGCAGAAACAACATCCTTGATTCCCTTAAAGAATTTTAAAAGGTAGCCTCCTACATGTTGTTGGGCCTTAGCAGTTCTGGGCAGTGGTCCAACAGATTCCAGGTAGCCCAGCTGCCCGATTAGCAAGGCCATTTCAAACGGTCAACAAGACCAGCTGTGTTGTAACAATGCCAAGACAAGTTCCTTGACAGTGCACAGATAAACATTGGGAAGATTTATCCTTTCCCCATTTCCAATTGGCAAAGAGTTTTAACCAAACACTAGTGGACATGTTTGGTTGCTGTTAGAGTACATACAATCCCCGACATTTCCCTCCTCTTGTTTCTTTGAAACATTTGCAAAAGAAACTACAAATGAAGAAAAGGAGCATCCGCAGGCCGGCAGGTCAGCAGATAGCAACCCCCAGTGGGTGGCCATCCTTATGTTTAGCTCCAGATGGTCCAAGACGGTCGGGAGTTCCACCTGCGCCCCCTAGCCCAAAAGGGGGTTCCTACCCACTTTCCAACCGGTCCACTAACACCCCAAGTCTTCAACAAGGGAAATCGGGAAATATCGCAACATTTAAACATAGAATATAAGGAAGCCAAGCACTCCCAAAAGCTGTTCGTACAAGAATTGCTCATGGCTAAACAAGAATGAAGTTATACAGGAATATACGTTCCATTAAATATTTGATTATATATATTGCCGCTTAATGGACTTCATGAACAACAAGTAAGGCAGTGTTAAAGTATATAAATGTAATGTTCTTTATGAACAAAGCAAAAGAATATTTGATAAACTGCAAGCCAGAGTATAATGAAGGCACAACTTGCCAGCAATTACCAACAAGGCAAATCAAATGGTATTTCTACCTAGCCCTTCAATTGGTGCACGCAACGAAAGACATTCGTCCAATGTGAGTTGAAGCAATTGTTCATCACTCAGAGGAAGCCTGAGTAATGGATCGGCGACTACTGCAAGGTTACAATATGTTTCATTGTTCGTGGGTTGGGGTGACATGGGTGGGGTACATAGTATTGGAATGGGGGGGGGGGTAGGTGTAAGTGCAGGGACGTTTGAGGAGGGTAGCAGTCCAGCGGTGTTCACCGGGGCCATCTCCGTCTGTACTAGCTGGGTACTGGGCTTTGTTGTCCATCCTGAAAAACACTTTCCAATGGCCTTTTGGGCAATTACCTTGAAAACCATCAGTAATATAAAGGCTGCCACGATGATTATCAGGATTGTTATAAAAAATCTTAAAACACTTCCTCCCCAACCCCCAAACAATCCCTTTAACCAGCTACTCATGTTATCATTACTGTAGTCTTTATATTTGCTCGCCTCTTTTCTTATGTGACCCGCGAGGTCATTAATGTTTTCTGAATTATCTGGGATGTACGTACAACATTCTTTGCCAATTACAGCACATGTTCCCCCTTTCTCAGCTAGAATCTTGTCTAAAGCTATTCTATTTTGCATTACAGTAGTCCTTAATGCGACCAGCTCCGCGCTAATTTTTTCAAACCCATCAGCGGTATCGTTCCCCATTATTTCCAATGTTGATGCCATGCTGATAAGTTCTCTTCCTGCCACCCAGGCCCCATATCGGGGGAAAATTATCATTGCTGCATATGCCCCATCTGATATAGCTCTCTTACGTCGTGTTTGATCTATCCCAGAGAATGGATCAGTGATCAAACGCATGTGCGGTACGACATAAGCAAGATAACATGAACCGCCCCATTTGTTTGGCAGCCATGGGTAGGCTCTATACCCACACACAAAATATGTGCCATTAGATGCAACCTTCGGATATGTTCCATTCTCTCCCTTCCTGTTGGCTGGTAAGTCACTTATCTCTGTTGATATATTACAAGTGGAGTTCCCTGCCTGAAATCTGGCATGAGGCTTTGTCCAAAAAAGGCAGATAAACCCCATATGCTTATATGTGATTCTGAAGTACGGAGGTCTTTTCTTTAAATTAAAAGGAGGGTACCACGCACCTGTAAAGTCTACACATGATGAGTTACCGGTTGTTTTAGTCAAATTAAAATTGTTGTACCAAGCAGCACCACAATAGTCTATTTCCTCAAATGGGATCACAGATAATGGCAAACCCGTTTGTGAGGAGTGCGGGAGATAAGCACACACCCAGCACTTAGTCTCATTACTCAATGTAGCATATTTGTGCGACAAAAGTAAGAATGTATTTATCCCATGTACTCCCAACTCGTGTAAATGTTCAGTGTGGTTCCCAATTGCTCTTTTCCCCCTCTGTTGGATGGGTTGGATTGTCCAGTTATCAATTTGCCCTTCCACTTCCCAGCTTCCCATCCAAAAGGCAATTATAGCAACTAGGATTTGCTGTAATGAGTTCATTCTTGCACAGCCTCCTCCTCTGTTGGGATGGCAAGTTTGCAGTGTGAAAAGTGTATCCAAGCAGGCTTACCTTCACACTTTACGGCAGTTGGGGTGGTCAGCAATACCTGAAACGGTCCTTTCCACCTTGGTTCCAAGGCCGTTTTCCTTGTAAAGTGCTTTATCAGTACGTAGTCTCCTGGCTGGAAGGTGTGATACGGCCTTTCCACCGGCTCGGGTAAGGCCTCCTTCACTCTCGTGTGTATCGTCCTCGCGATCCTGGAGAGCTGTTTACAGAATGTCAGCATGTTTTCATCCATCATTGCAATACTCAATTTGTTTATGTTGGTGGGGGCAGTCACGGGAAGCCGCATCGGCCTTCCCATTAGTATTTCATGAGGGGATAACCCTGTCTTCCGGTTCACTGTGGATCGCATGCTCATTAGTACCAAGGGTAATGCATCTGGCCACTTCAACCCTGTTTCCGTTTTAGTTTCGCCAGCTTGTTCTTTAGGATACCGTTCTGCCTTTCCACGGCGCCCGCTGACTGTGGGTGATAAACACAGTGAAATGCCTGTTTTATTCCTAGTGCTTTACACGCTGCCTGTGTTAATTCCCCCGTAAAGTGTCCCCCTTGATCATGTGATATTTTGTGAGGGATGCCAAATCGGCAGAAGAAGCTTTTTAACAAGTGCTTCACAACGGTGGCAGCATCTGCCTTTGTACATGGGTATGCCTCTACCCATTTAGTGAACATGTCTACCACTACCAAGACATTTCCATATCCGCATGATGGCGGCATATTTATAAAGTCTATCTGTAGATGCACAAAAGGACCCCAGGGGGCCGGGTGGGCTCCCGGCTGCCCTATCTTATCAATTTTGTGTTGGTTGTGTTGTTGACATACCTGACAAGTTTTACAGACCCCTTCTGCTATCTTCCCAATCCCTGGGGCATACCATGATTCTTGGACTTGTCTCACAGTCCCCCTCTTGCACACATGTCCATTCAAATGGGCCATGCGTGCAAGCCATGGAAGGATTTCAACAGGTGCTATTACCTTCCCCCTGTTTGACCAAAGTCCATTGTCATCCGCTGCTCCTCCTGCTGCTTGCCACTTATCATGGTCCTCAGCAGCTTGAATTGTAATAATGTCTGACAAGCTGTATTGGTGCAGCTTGATTTGCTCCTTCGCCAATCGTGCTGGCATTATCGAAGGCAAAGGCAGACGAGCCGCCTCTTTTGCAGCTTTATCTGCTTTATCATTACCTTTGTCAATGTCAGTTGTCAGTTTCTGGTGTGCACGGCATTTAATAACTGCGATTTCCGCTGGCAGTGTAATGCTTGTCAACAGCTTGGACACCAAACTGCCATTCTTTATTGGTGTTCCTGCAGAGGTGAGAAACCCTCGCATTTTCCATATTGCACCTTTGTCATGTACAACACCAAAAGCATAGCTAGAGTCAGTATATATGTTCACCGCAGAATGGGCAGACAGCTCACAGGCCCTAATAAGGGCACACAATTCCGCCTTCTGGGCGGAGAAATGAGAAGGATGACGGGACGCTTCCATTAATTTGTCAACTGTACACACAGCGTATCCTGCATGCTCCGAGCCATCTAGTCCTCGGTATGCCGAACCATCAACAAACAAGGTGAGGTCCGGTCGCTCTAGTGGTTGATCCTTTAGATCCGGGCGTACAGTGGATACTTGCTGGATCGCCTCCGTGCAATCGTGTGGGTCGCCGTCGTCCTCCGTTGGCAGCAAAGAGGCTGGATTAAGAACGTTGCATCTTTCAATCTGTAGATTCGGTTGGTGTAGGAGAGTCGTCTCATACTGCATCAAACGTGTATTGGTTAAATGGTGTGTTTGTTTTTGTGTGAGCAAAGCCGCAACACAGTGGGGAACCCTTAAAACCAGAGGGTGCCCCATTACAATTTCCGCCGTGCGTTTCACTGCATAACTGGCTGCAGCCACTGCTTGTAAACAAAGAGGCAGGCCGCGTTCGACCGGGTCCAGCCTTCGACTGAAGTATGCGATTGGTCGTTGGTGGTCACCGTGCGATTGTGTTAGCACAGCCTGTGCAAATCCCTTTGTTTCGTGAGAGTAAAGGAAGAACGTTTTGTCATAATCTGGTAGCCCCAGAGCGGGAGCCACCGAAAGTGCTGCTTTTAATTTTGTAAAGCATTCCCCCATCTGCTCATTCCACACAATTTGATGTGGCTGGTTTCTCCCGACCACAACATACAGTTCCTTAGTTAGAATTGCATAATCAACAACCCATTGTCTACAGTAAGTTGCCATACCTAGGAATCGCATCATCTCCTTCTTCGTACGAGGGCGGGGGACTTCCGTGATCGAAGTTATCCTCCCTTTGTCCAACTCCCTCTTTCCGTGGGAGATGTGGTGTCCCAGATACTTAACCCTTTCTTGGACCATTTGCAGTTTGTCCTTGTTTACCTTGTGTCCTTTTCTTGCTAACGCCCGTAGCAGCTGCAGCGTATCATTTGTACACGCTGCTTTATTTAGAGAGCAAATTAGCAAGTCATCCACATACTGTAGCAGCACTGAGTTACCTTTGAAAACAACATCTTCTAGATCCTTGTGTAGAGCCCGCGAAAATAATGTTCTACTATCTGCGAACCCCTGGGGCAACACAGTCCATGTGTACTGACGGCCTTTGTACGTAAAGGCAAATAAAAACTGCGATTCCTTATCAATGGGTACGCTAAAAAACGCAGAACATAAATCGATGACTGAGAAATGAGTGGAGCTAGCGGGAATTGATGTTATCAGTCCCTCTGCACTAGGTACCACAGGGTGAACACCTTGAATTATCTCATTCACTTCTCGCAAATCTTGGACAAATCTCCATTTATCTTTCTGTGGTTTTTTCACTGGCAATATAGGTGTATTACACGGACTTGTAGTTTCCACAATTATACCCTGTTCCTTCAAGGACTTAATTACTGGTGCAATATCAGCCTCTGCCTCCTTTCGGAGAGGGTATTGGCGCACATTTGGCAAAGGCATTCCCAGTTTGAGTTTAACCACTCGGGGCGTTGCCCCAATGATTCGACCCACATCATTGTCATGTTTGGTCCACAATTGTGGTGGAACCTCTCCCATCAGATTTTCCACCTTTTCTATCGTGTTCATCTTCTCCAATGCCTTTTCACGCTTTGGTGGTAAATTAACCTCTTCCACCAGTCCTTGTATCTCTTTTCCCATAAGATCACAGATCCATCCTTCGTTATTCTCCAGCTTATGCACTTCCCAGTGCACTATTGTTTCTGTGCAGCTCACTGCTGCCTCCTGTAGGCGGTAAACCATAAATCCCAAATCCTTTGGGTGATATCCCTTTGCTGTAGTCATTGTTGCATGTGAGGTTACTCCCGGCGGATACTTTGTCAACTGCTTTTGCTCGTCTGTGAGCTTAACCTCCATTGCGACACCTTCCTTACCAACCATTAGGCGGCAAAGCAATAAATCATTATGTGTTTCCAAATGCGGAGCAATTTTCTCCGCAAATTCAATATCATCCCCTCCCGCATCATAATAGATTGTACAATGTGGAGGGTTATAATATGTGTGCATTGTCACTTGTGCATTGTCTAGCCACGTTTGCATTTCCTTATTTTCGTCTGAGATAAGATTTAGGCATGACCAAGCATTTCTAATTGGTTCCTCTGGCAGTCTCCACCAATAAACAATCGGATGCGGTGTCATCAGGATCATCATTGCCAAATGTGTCTTATCCCTGGGAATATCAACATAAACCCCTCCCTTTGTGCATGCTATCGTGCATCCTAGTTTACACAACAAATCTCTACCTAGCAGATTAACTGGCATAGTGGTTGTGAGAAGGAAAGCATGTTTCTCTTGCAAAGGTCCGCACCGTACTGGTAATTGTGTTGTTGCTTTTAATGTCTGTACCTTACCCCCTAATCCTACTACTTGTACTTTGGTGTTTGATTTTTCAACTCCTGGCAGTTCCTTCACTGCAATAGTGGAATGAGTGGCTCCCGTGTCGACTAAGAAAGGAAGCTTCTTACCTGAAACATCCAGAGTGAAGGTCGGCTCCTCTGTTGGTGTTAGTGTCAGCATTGCTCCCTGCAACACGGGTCCACCCGCGGTGTGTCAATACGACTTACGACCCTGCAGCCGTCTTGATCCACCATCTTGTTGAAACCCCGGCCGTCCTTGAGGGCAATTCCTTCGCCAATGCCCTTCCTTCCCGCACTGGAAGCATTCCTGCGGCGGCGCTGTTGGTTGTGCTCGGTTTTGGCCTGCTGCAGTTTTTGAGCGTGTCAGTAGAGGCGATCGTGTCCAACCTTGACCTTTCCCTACCTGTTTCTTGGGTTTCCCTCTTCTCGGTGCCGCCGGCGGGGGTCTTTGTTGGATTCTCATTCGGCGATCCCACTGTCTAGCCATTTCTTCCTCTTCTGAGTCTGTGTCATCTTCCTCTAGCTCCCACTTTCTCCAATCTTTATTCTTCCTTTGCTCTGCCACTTTGTCTAATAATACCATTTGGAACACTTCCTCTTTAATTTTTGTTTTCGCGCTCTCCTTCTTTTCTGACCGGGATGAACATTGGTCGGCAGCTGTACAAATCTCAGTTGCTGGTCTTGCCTGCCAGCCTAGCATTACATACTTTAACTGCTTCTTAATCTGGGGTCTGAGTCCTTCCATTAGGAAGTTAGTCAACGCTCGTGGTATCTCTTGTTCAACTTGAAAACCCCCATATTGCAAGAATGCCTGCACTAATCTATGCATGAATTCGGTCGCCCGCTCCCCTTGGCGTTGCTTTGTTTCATAGATCTTATCCCAATCTAACGTTGCCGGCCGCATTGCGCTCTCAATTGCATCATAGAGGAGCTGACATGCAGTCTGCCTCTGTGCAGCAGTCCATGCCGCTGCTCCCTGTGACTCTTCCTCTGGCCAATTACCATCCTGTTTATCCCTTTTCCACACAAATGGGGACAGCACTGCATGGCATAATACTCCAATGTCTCTATGCGAGCAGCGGTGTGCCTCAACACACTGCATTATCAATTCCTTTGTTGCTCCCACATTCCCTCTCAGTTCTAGTACTCGCTCCTTCATCGATCTCAATTCACTTTCTCTAAACGGTCTGTACACCGATTGAGCTGGCCCTCCTGGCCCCGCTGGAATTATTTCTTGGACCGGGTAGGCAGAGGCTGTGGCCAGCAGTCCCATGGCTCCCAGGTCCGGATACAAACTTGGTGTGCTATTCACACACGCAGGTGGAACACCTGCATTGTTTCCCTGGTCTTCCCACCTCTGCACTGCAGTTACAGGGGCGGGAAGATTTCCCTTAGCTTGCATTCCCTTATTTTTTTCTCCCATTTTCTCGACTTTTTGTTCCACTAATTTTCTAGCCACCTCATTTACCTGTAGGGCTTCCTCCTCCCACATATCATACGCTCGCATGTCTGGCTCAGGTTTTACTTTATCATTCATTCGATGTTCTAGCCGGCTTGATAGGTTATCTACGATTTCTGATCTTAGAGAACCCCATCTTGGGAATGGGTGTGGATCCCCTTTTGTCCACCTTTCCCACAATGCCAATAGAGTGCATGACTTAGGTCCATATTTTTCATACATTAATCCCGCAGCTGTATTCGGGGGTGGGGCATCTTTATCCACTGTTGATTTTGACGTCTTATTTCCCATATTTCCTTATTTCACTGATCCTTCCTAGAGTTTTCTTGGGCCGGGTTAGTGTTCTCCGCCTGGGGTGTTTCTTCACACTCCCAATGCACACTTCCTGCTCCCTCACCCTCCCAACGGGGTTTTCACACCTTTCCCTCCCCTCAATCTCCTGTTCGGATCCTGGCCCTGGCGTATTCTTGGGTCTCCCCCACTGTCTCCCAAAGGAGTGTCCTGGGGTTCCCCTCAACCTTCCAATGGGCCCTTACCTTCCCGGGTACCCCTTTCCGATGTGCAAATAAACCTCCTTCTCCCCTGGTTCGTTTTGTAAGGGCAAGGACAGATCTCAGAGAGCAACGAGTATCCCCAGTGTGAGAAAGGAGGCAGCTTTCTTACCTTTTCCTTAAGCTGGCCGGCTCTTTCCTCCTTTGTCTCACCAGGGCTCTCGAGCTCCTCCTCGATCCAGCTTGCCCCCTGCTCGCTGCGCCAATTGTTGAGATCCAGGTGAGGTCCACAATGATTAAGATCAAGCTTTGTTCCCACCGATCTTGGTAGAGAAGGTTTTATTACACATCAGACATATGCATATGGAGACAACAGGCTTTGAACATAATAGTCCACCCAGCCTAATCCTCTGGTGAGCTGTCTTTCGGCACTGCCTTATATTCGGTTTACTGCGACCTTTGAATGACTGTGTGTCAAAGAGGATTTATTACCATTCATTAATTTATTGCATTCTCCTGTCAGTACTGCTGATAAGAGAGCACAGAAAGTGCAGAAACAACACCCTTGATTCCCTTAAAGAATTTTAAAAGGTAGCCTCCTACATGTTGTTGGGCCTTAGCAGTTCTGGGCAGTAGTCCAACAGATTCCAGGTAGCCCAGCTGCCCGATTAGCAAGGCCATTTCAAACGGTCAACAAGACCAGCTGTGTTGTAACAATGCCAAGACAAGTTCCTTGACAGTGCACAGATAAACATTGGGAAGATTTATCCTTTCCCCATTTCCAATTGGCAAAGAGTTTTAACCAAACACTAGTGGACATATTTGGTTGCTGTTAGAGTACATACAATCCCCGACATATATATATATATATATATATATATATATACATATATAAATATATATATATATATATATATATATATACATATATATACATATATATATATACATATATATATATATATATATATATATATATATATATATATATATATATACATATATATATATATATATATATATATATATATATATATATATATATATATATATATATATATATATATATATATATAAAAGATGAGTGTGTTTGTGTGTGTGTGTGTGTGTGTGTGTTGTGCCAGGTAGTACGTCTTCACTGGAATGATTGACTTTGAATGTCATACCACCACTTGCGGCAAGGGTTCTCGTCAACAGGGGGCACCTATCCACCCGACTTCGACATCCATCACATAGTTTATGAGAATTTATTTTGCAGCTTTTTGGACTTTTACAAAATGGCAAGAGAACAGTTTACTTCTATTAGAAATTCTGGAGAGTTAAAAGACTTATTCATAACCTAGAGAGAACATAACAATTCTATCAGAAATTCTGGAGAGTTTATAAACTTCTTCAGAACCTAAAGAGAATATAACAATTCTGCAAGAAATTTTGGAGAGTTCTGTTAACTTCTACAGAATATCAAGACAAGCTTTCAATTTTAATAGAAACTCTGTCAATGATTCTATTGTGTTCTTTTCCAATTCCTCTTGAGGAAGATCAATCATTCAAACTCCTGGGTCTCACGATCAGTCATGATCTTTCTTGGACAAACCACATTTCAAATTTGGCCTCCAAAGCCAATCACTGAGTGGGCATCCTTCGTCATACAAAGTTATTCCTTGGCACGCCTGAACTCCTGTCCACTTACAAGGCTTTCATCCACAGCTTCCTGGAGTACTGTTCTCCACTCCGGGCTGGCTCCCCTGCCTCACATCTTGCTCAGCTTGACGCTGTGGAAACCAAGGCCATCAAGATTATCAGAATCTCCCACGATGAAGCTGAGTCTATAAGCCGCCTATCATTTCACCATCACAGACAGGTCAGTGGTCTCTATCTTATTCTGTCTTCTTTCTGGTCTTGCTTCCACTGCTCTTCCCGTGCTTTGTTCCCCCAGGTTTCCTGCAAGGCTTACACAGTCCACCATCAACCCCCTTCTGGTGGAACTACCTCAATCCAGGATCACTGCTCACTTCCACTCATTTGTTCCTCTTTTTTTCCTCACTTGTGGAACCAACTTCCATCTTCTTCTTCTTCTTCTTCTTCTTCTTCTTCTTCTTCTTCTTCTTCTTCTTCTTCTTCTTCTTCTTCTTCTTCTTCTTCTCCTCCTCTGCCCTTTATAAAGGGTGAGCTCCAATGACACTACGCTTTTGCTCTGCCTTGACCACAATACACCTCCACTTCCCTCTGTCCTCAGCCAACTCTCTCCCCTCTGTAACCACCCTACCTTTCTGATATCCCTCCTCAGACAATCCTCCCATCTCAACTGTTGTCTTCCTCTTTTCCTCCTAACTTGCTCCTTCAACCTATCCACTCTCTTTGCCATTCTCTCTTCTCCCATCTGCACCATGTGTCCAGCACATCTCAGCCAACATGCCACCAATCTCCCCATCAAGCTCATCTGCACACCAATCTCCTCTCTCAGTTCATCCATTCTCTACACTTCCACAATCCTCCTGATCCAGTTGTTCTCGTAAACCTACAGCCACCGTTGTTGTCTCTCAGTGCCACCATTTCCAGACCATAAAGGTAGGCAGGTATTACACACATCAGAACCTTCCCTTTCAATTTCCTTCATATCTTTCTGTCTGCCAGTAATCCCTCCACCCTCCTCCATGCATTTGTACTCACCTGAATCCTCCTCGACACCTCTGCTTCCAAGTTACCATCCCGGTTCACTGTTCCCTCCATATACTTAAACTTATTTCCCTGTCTGATCTCCTTCTCCTCCAACCCGATGTTCATTTATTTTCTCTTCTGCCCAACCCACATCACCTCAGTCTTCTCCATACTTATCTTCAGCCCATTTTTCTCAAATGCCTTCTTCCACTCCATCAGTACTTCCTGCATTTCCTGCTTACTGTCTGCCACAACAGCCAGATCGTTCACGTAAAACATCCTCCTCATACTACCCCTCAAGCTCACCTTCCTGCTTATGAGCTCCATCACCATGATAATCATGAGTGGGCTGATATAAAGCTTTCCCGCCTCAAATCAATGTTCATGCTGAACTACTCAAACATCCTAGGACCAACCAAAACTCTTCCCTTTGTTCCCTTGTACATCCCTTCCAACAACCTGACTTCTACTTCTGGCATTCCCGTCCATCTCAGTGTCGCCATCAACATCTCTCTCAGGATAGTGCCGTAGGCCTTCTGCAGACACACAAATCCTCTTCTCCACAAGCAAGCTCAGCATGAACATCCCATCCATCATCCCCCTGCCCTTTCTCAACCCCTGCTGGTCTTCTCCGATCTCCAACTTCAAACTTTTCCTTATCCTCCCATCCAGAATCCTCTCTTGCTAATTGAAATATCCTTTCCACAACTTCAATGCTGCTCCCCTCTCTGACACTATACTCACACCACCATCCATAATCACCCCCCCCCACACCCTTCAAGTCCTTACTATCCTCATCCTTGTCATGAGCCAGTTTATATATCATCTTTTTCTCACCATCCTCTTCCAACCTGCTGTACACCTCCTTTTCCATGTCATTCCTCCCTATATCCACAGCTCTCCTTGCTGCTTTTTTATTTTTCCCATACAGGTGCAGCAACCCTCCATCTGGTTGCCTCCCTCCATCCTTGATCTTCTCTATCCTCTTCCAAACTTCCTTCTTTTCACCAACTGCCTTCGCTACTTCCTCTGTCCACCATACCTGGTTTCTATCCCTTGACAATGCACCCTTTCCTGACGTCCTTCCACACAAAACTTCTGAAATTCCCATAAATGCCTCTCCGTACTTCTTCCACTCCCCCTCCAAACCTTCCACTTCTTCGCTAAGTTGCTCATACCTGGACCTCATTCTCTCCTGTACTCTGTGACGATGTTTCCCCTTCACATCCCCCACCTAATAATCTTCCAACCGTACCACAAACTTAAAGGGAAGGTTCCGATCCTGCTCTCAACCTCGCTCTTTTTCGTCATCCATATTACCAACACCACAGGTTTGTGCTGAGTGGCAATGTGCTCTCCTGACACTGCATCACAATCCTTATCCCTCCCACAACTATCACTTCCCTAGCACCACCAAATCCAGCTCTGTTCTATACTGTCCACTCCTCGAGGTAATCTTGTGGCTTTCCCAGTCAATCTCCTTTGCTACACCACCAGTGTTGGAATAGCAAGTCCAGCGATGAGGCTGTGGGCACTGAAACCATGAACCAGCCACCCTAAGTCCATGATTTGTTGCAAAGTCAAGGAAATTAGTGCTATTCTGGTTCACAGTTCCAGATCCATGGGGACTAACACATGTCTCTTAATCATCTCGAAAGTGCCAGTTGACGCATTGAAATCCCTCAAGATGAGAAGAGCATTTCGCCTGGGGCACTGATCAACCACAGACACGAGCGTGGCATAAAATGCCTCCTTCACAGTGAGATCACTCGCCTCAGTCAGAGGATATACAGACATCAGGGAAATGACACCGAAGGAGTGACAAATGCTTAGTCTCATAATACGCTCGTTTTCTGGTGTTACTTCAATTATCATGGGAGTCAGCTTATTGGACAAAGCTACAGTAATACCTTGGGCATGGCATCCATTAGAGCAACCAGACCAGCACCATTGCTGGGTCGAATGGCAGGCCGCTGACCTCCTCAAACATCCTCGGACCAACCAAAACTCTTCCCTTTGTTCCCTTGAACATCCCTTCCACTAACCTGACTTCTATTTCTGGCATTTTCACCCCTCTCCATACATTCCCTTTCCTTCCTTCGGGTGTCTGGATCCATTTAACGTAAAGGTGCTAAGCAATTGTTGTAAAGCATCAGAGAGCAAGTTTAGCATATCGGGGATAAGTGGGAATGTACTATACAGCTCTGGAAAAAAATTAAGAGACCACTGCAAAATTATCAGTTTTTCTGGTTTTACTATTTATGGGTATATGTTTGAGTAAAATGAACATTTTTGTTTTATCCTACAAACTACTGACAACATTTCTCCCAAATTCCGAATAAAAATATTGTCATTTAGAGCATTTATTTGCAGAAATTGACAACTGGTTAAAATAACAACAAAGATTCAGTGTTTTCAGACCTCAAATAATACAAACAAAACAAGTTCATATTCATTTTTAAACAACACAATACTTATGTTTTAACTTTGGAAGAGTTCAGGAATCAATATTTTGTGGAATAACCCTGATTTTCAATCACAGCTTTCATGCTTTTTGGCATGCTCTCCACCAGTCTTTCACATTGCTGTTGGGTGACTTTATGCCACTCCTGGCGCAAAAATTCAAGCAGCTCGGCTTTGTTTGATGGCTTGTGACCATCCATCTTCCTCTTGATCACATTCCAGAGGTTTTCAATGGGGTTCAGGTCTGTAGATTGGGCTGGCCATTACAGGGTCTTGATCTGATGGTCCTGCATCCACACCTTGATTGACCTGGCTGTGTGGCATGGAGCATTGTCCTGATGAAAAAAACCAATCCTCAGAGTTGGGGAACATTGTCAGAGCAGAAGGAAGCAAATGTTTTTCCAGGACAACCTTGTATGTGGCTTGATTCATGAGTCCTTCACAAAGACAAATCTGCCCGATTCCCGCCTTGCTGAAGCACTCCCAGATCATCACCGATCCTCCACCAAATTTCACATTGGGTGTGAGACACTGTGGCTTGTAGGCCTCTCCAGGTCTCCGTCTAACCATTAGATGACCAGGTGTTGGGCAAAGCTGAAAATTGGACTCATCAGAGAAGATGACCTTACTCCAGTCCTCTACGGTCCAATCCTTATGGTATTTTGTAAACCTCAGCCTGGCTCTTCTTTGCTTCTGATTGATGAAGGGCTTTTTTCTGGCTTTGCACAACTTCAGCCCTGCCTCTCGGAGCCCGTTTCGAACCGTCCTCGCCGTGCACTTCACCCCAGCTGCCGTTTGCCATTCTTTTTGGAGGTCACTTGATGTCATCCTATGGTTGTTGAGTGACATTCGAATGAGATGGCAGTCATCCCGGTCAGTGGAAAGTCGTTTTCGCCCTCTGCCAGTCTGTAGCTTTGTTGTCCCCAATGTCTGCTGCTTGACCTTGTTCTTATGAACCGCCGTCTTTGAAATTTTAAGGATGGAAGCAACGTGATGCTCACTGTATCCCTCTGCCAGTAAAGCCAGAATTGAACCCTTCTTTTCCTCACTCAAAACTTTTATTTTCAACTCTTTTGGCATGGTCAATAGTTATTTTTTTGATTCCAATTACTGTTGAGGTACTACTAGCACTGCTTTTGCCATCCAGCTGGTCCTATTGCAAGGGGATAGTGATGACCACAACAGTGGTTTTTATACTTTTCCTTCTTAAATAAGATTCGGTTCGGGTGATCACCTAATCAGTACCTCACTGAGTTGAAAGGTGTGCCTGTGTTGGAATTCAACAGACACTGGAATGGAATGGCTGCCATACATGCAGATATGCCTTAAAAAAAATTTTTTGGAGTAGTCTTTTTTTTTCCAGAGCTGTATGTGCCTGTATATTTATGAATATTGCTTGCCTTGATTTTCATGAATTCTCCCACCATTTTCCTGTTTTAATTCCCCAACCCCCATGTCTCCTGCCACTTTCCTGCTGTGTAATAAATTGATGAAAGTTGATATTGTGTATTGACTTATCCTGCTTGGGTTTTATCTGTGATCATGCTCCTGGTGCACCTGGCCCAAGTGATTAATTGGTCTGATAGACGAGAGGGTGCAGTGCGTAACGCTGGTTCGCTTGGTCAATTAATAGCCATTATGCAGCTGCAGGCATGATTCCCACCTGCTTCATTCATCTCACAGGTACGGTAAACCGACCCTGGGTGTGAAGATGTGGCCAGAGGTGATTGTTGTAGATGGTGGCCATGGTCTTTTGATAGACATGCCGGGTTTTTAGAGTTATGCGATTTGCATCCATAACAACATTCATCCATGTTTTTCTCTGAGCAAAAAAAGTGCCCAAAACATTTCAAACAATAAGGCAATTGAATGAATAATTACTTTTGAAGAATTCATTGGTGTAAGACATGCATTAAAGTTCAACAAATAAGCAACAATGACGTTGCATTAAAGGATGTTTTGCCTTTTCAAAGAAATACAAACACGGAAATTGGTTGCACCAACATATAAATAAACAACCAAACGATATTCCAAGAAGTTAAGTGTATCTTCATGTTGCAGGGTTTTTCAGTTTCATTTCCCAAGCCTTCTTGAGCATAATACCTGATTGTTCTGCAGTCTTGTTTCGAAACACGCATTCAAATCCCTGAAATAAAGAAAAGGCTGTCATCTATTATTGTGATAAATCAATATAACACAAGAGAAAGTGAGCTGATTGCGACCGCAATACACTATCACTATTGTTTTTGCTCAGCAGGACAATGAAAATAGATCTGCAGCTTTATTGGTTTAGTGCACATTGAGTTGATGACCATCAAATGATAAAGCAAAACAGATTTTGAGTCATTACTCCATACATGGCAATAAAACCAAACAATTATAGCACTGTATTGGAAAATATTAGCAGCATATTGAATCTGTTGTGTACTTTTCCATCGTGAGCTTTGCTCCATTTACTTGTCCAACCAATAGCAGCAGTGTAGGCATGGTTTAAAAAAAATAAAAAAATCTGATTTCGAACCAATCATTTTGTCCAATACAACGACGGGTCTTGATCACCTCTCCTTCGTGGGACAAGGAGAGGAAGAAAAAGGCTTTTACTTCTGGCAGCTCGCCATTTTACACCATCGTGAAAATGATTCACGGACTTGAGTTTCACTAGAGTTAAACAGGAGTACACTGGAGATCACAGGAGTCCACTGGAGTTTCACTGGAGTTAAACCACATTCGCAGCACTGTCTTCAGCGGCGCATTTCCTCTCTTGATGAATGGAGCTTCGTACCACGCACCGCGTTGCAGCTCGCCATCTACAGTGGATTTTCGCTCCTTTTAAACATGGAACTTCTATCATCGTACCCCTTATGGGGAGCAGTTTATTCCCATTGGCATTGGACATTTATGACACCCACGGTATCAAATGGATCATATAACTTCATGGACATGACGCCGTTGTCGTTTTTCTTTCTTCTTATTGAATTGGTGACTGTATTCACATGCATTCAAGCTGAACAGCTTATGAGAGACTGCTGAGACTGGACTAAGTCTTCAACCTTTAGCAGTGAGTAGAAGTCGATAACTCTGATTTCCTATAAATCAAAGGCTGAAAGTACTTCTTTGGTTTTTTTTGTCCATTACCATGGAATGGCTTACGTGTATAATCCCGTCATCCATAGTTGCCCTTCAGAGCCAAAGACAGCCATACACATGCAACAACCTGGGAACATGAATTTGTTTATAGAGCAGTTTATACTGCCCAGACATCAACCACACTTTGAGATAGCAACAACAAGAAAATACTGGACCACTTGCTACCAGCAGTTGAGGCAAGATTTTGTAATTTGTTGAGGGTGCCAACGATAATTCGCCGACTCTTTTCAAAAGACACCGTGGGATCTCTAACTTTCACGCACAAACAATGCTGGCAGACAGGCCCTCCAGCTTGATGTCAATCTGAAGGATGGTGCACACGATGATGCATTGCCCTTCATGCAAAACCCCAGGGTGATAGTTCATAGCTGGGCCAAGATTCGAACCAAGGTTAGACAGTTCAGAGACGAGTGTGGTGTGCATACCTCTAATCCAGGCTACCTGTAAGCTGTATAATTCAGCATACCATTGTTGAAAAATAAAACAACAACATGTAAAAGCATTTTGTTTTGGTGTAGGTACTGTCATTACCTTCGCATTCTGCGAAAGGTTATGTTTTGGTCGGCGTGTATTTATTCATTTATTTATTTATTTATTTATTAGTAATCTTGTGATTCGTATAACTCAAAAAGTATTAAACCGAATTGCATGAAATTTGGTGGGATGATTGGTTATTACCAGGAAGCATTCGATTAGATTTTGGGATCGTTCGGGTCAAAGGTCAAGGTCAAGGTCACGAAAAGGTCAAAATCGTCTTTTTACGATAACACGGTCAATTTTTATTCAATTTGCATGCAACTAATGCCAAAATGTTCAGAATTCAACACCTCATCTTGTGATATGCAATATGACACAATGACGCCCATACTCTTGTTACCGGTTAGGGGTCAAAGGTCAGGGGGGTCACGACCTTGAAAAATATGTGGTTTTTGTCATAACGCGGTCAATTCTTGTCCGCTTTACATGAACCCAGCACCAAAATGTTCAGAATTTAATGCCCAATCTTGTGACACAATGACGTCATAACACATGTCACCGGTTGGGGTTAAATGTCGGAGGGGGGGGGGTGTCACGCCCTTGAAAAATATGCGGTTTTCAGCATAACTCAGTCAATTCTTATTCGATTTGCATGAAACCAGCATCAAACGAGATTACCTTCTCTTGTTGAAACGTTGTATTCACCGAGCTTGTGAGTGAAGACTCGCCAAAACGACGTGAGTTGATTGTTGTTTAGTCCGTAGCCTCCGAAAGTCGGGGGGGGGGTCATGACATTATAGATATGTGGTTTGTGTCACAAGACCATTCATATGAAACCAGTTCCCCACACTCATACCAAGAACAAAAAAAGTAGTGGCGGCGAAGGTATGCGCTCTATGAGTGCCCGTTCTAGTTTGAACAGTGATAAGCACTGCATGATGTCAGATAAGTTTTAAAACTTAAAAAATCCAAATGACATGGTTTGTCTTCCAGCACATCCAAGAGAATGGGAATGAATGAGAACTGTTAATCCAAACTTACCTTCTTGATGTCTTCTCCGTACTTCTCTTGAATGTACATGAGGAAGCCGGTGGTCTGTTGTAGAGTTGTCGCCTTGTCTGTCTCTGGGGTGCAAAATGGTATGAGGTAGTTCAGTTCATCACAGCAAGATCTTATGCGCTTCCTGTAAAAACAAGCTCAAATGAGCTAAGATCCTCGTCCTCTTAATGATGACGTCATAAAAACGAATATGACGTCATTGTGATGTATCAGGTTTGCGATAAATTATCTGTGCTAATGCCCAGCTTGATTCCCGCAAACAAAATTCAAACAGCCTGCCTAGTTCCGGAGATAATGGTATAGGCGATTTCCATTAGTGGCGATATTATGACGTCAACTTTTTTTCTAGGAAGAATTTCCAAAATCGGAGATGTTTACTGCCTGCGTGTGGGCTTTCTGCATATACATGGCAAGTTTCACGAAGATCTGATGAAAACTCTGGGTTGTGAAACAAAAAATGTGAAAAAATAGGAATGACGTCATAAAAATTGATATGATGTCATAGTGATGTATCATCTGTGCGGTAATTCATCTCTGCTAATGCCCTGTTTGATTCCCGAAAACAGAATTCAAAAAGCTTGCCGAGTTTCGGAGATAATTTTTAGGCGATTTCCATTAGCGGAGATATTTTGACGTCATAACTTTTTTTCTAGGAGGAATTTTCAAAATCGGAGATGGTTACTGACTGCGCAGAGTATTTCTACATATGTACACCAAGTTTCAGGAAGTTTCGATGAAAACTGTCGGCTGTGAGACAAAAAAGTCCACAAGAAGAAGATGAAGAACAACAACGTGAATAAGACTTAGAGCTCCTCCACGAGGATCTAAAAAGTCCACAAGAACAACAACGTGAGTAAGACTTAGAGATCCTCCACGAGGATCTAAAAATATCAAAAAATAGGAATGACGTCATAAAATTGATATGATGTCATCGTGATGTATGAAATGTGTGGTAATTCATCTCTGCTAATGCCCTGTTCGATTCCCGCAAACAGAATTCAAAAAGCTTGCCTTGTTTCAGAGATAATTTTTTAGGCGATTTCCCTTAGTGGAGATATTTTGATATTATAACTTTTTTTCTAGGAGGAATTTTCAAAATCGGAGATGGTTACTGTCTGCGCAGGGCATTTTACATATATACACCAAGTTTCAGGAAGTTTCGATGAAAACTGTAGGCTATGAAACAAAAAAGTCCACAAGAAGAAGATGAAGAACAAAAACGTGAGTAAGACTTCGAGATCATCCACGAGGATCTAAAAAAAAAAAAAAAAGACAGCAGACAACTGATCATCTGACAGAGGAAATATCTGAGTACATAGTTCATGAGGCTGGGAACCCTGGGTCTTATTTGTCATTTCCACACCTTTGTTCATTTGTCCAATGTTTACTAATGTCCTTGTAATTCATATAAAAGTACAGTGATGTGTCCTTATTCCTTTGTCCTGAATGCGATTTATGTCCAAAACTAAGAGGGTCATTCAAGGATTACATGGACCTTTTATGCTATAAAATCAAAAAGTAAGTGGAAGTTTATGAAACTTTTATTTCTCAAAGGAAGTTGACACTTGCCAAGTGCAGACTTACGAGAGCATCAGGGCAGGAATTTGGAATTTGCTGAGGGTGTGGGCGATAACTCGCCTTCCCTTTGCAAAAGAAAGTGTGAGATATTAACATCCACCAACGAATGACAGGACACTCAGCACACTTTATGATGCAACATCCTGCCTGCAAAGCACCAATGTGACAGTTTATAGTCAGGTCAGGAATTGAACCCTGGCTTGATAGCTCAAGGTTAGTGCACGATCTCTTCCTGTCAGAGTGTGTGTGTGTGTGTGTGTGTGTGTGTGTGTGTGTGTGTGTGTGTGTGTGTGTGTGTGTGTGTGTGTGTGTGTGTGTGTGTGTGTGTGTGTGTGTGTGTGTGTGTGTGTGTGTGTGTGTGTGTGTGTGTGTGTGTGTGTGTGTCGTTGCTCGTCATCTCCACTCGCAAGTCTCAAAAACTGAGCGGATCCTTTCCTAGTCCTCAAGCATCCATTTTTACGATCCGCAACAAAAAACCACAACTCATGGACCAAGCCATCTCCTTATCCATGCTCCATTTTCCTTTACATCCCTGAAGAAGTAGATCTGCATGACCCGCCGTGAGACCTCCAGGGTATGTCTGGGTATTCCCAGTCATGGTCTCGGTCTCTTCATTCTCGGTCTCATCTCCTTATTATCCTTTCTTGACGGGATGAAGTCAGCAAAACTCAACAAACCGCAAGGTCAGGCCGCATCTTAAACGCAGGTCGATCGGTGCAACTCCGGGCACCACTTGCGCAGCTCTTGGCCTCACCAAAGCTGCCGTCCTCGGCTCGGTACTTGATCGCATGAAACTCAGCCTCTTTCATCCTCTTGTAACAGCAGGTGTAACTCCACAAGAGGGAGTCACCAAAGCTGGGCCTTTGCTGCCGGGAGCATGGAGTCAACAAATTCCACCAGGTCAACCAGATTGCTACAGGGTGGCTCATATGCGTTCCTCGTTCCCATATTCGGCTCGATCTTCATTGCCTTCAAATTGTAGTATTTCACACAGCCCTTTCCATCCCAGGTGAGAAGGAGGCACAAAGAGCACCAGCTCTCCCTTGCCTCCGTGTGTGTGTTGTTGGCTGTTATCTCCATATGCGAGTTTCAAAAGGGGAAAGAAGAGCCCTCCGAAGTCTCCACCTCCATGTGTACGTACGTGCATGTGTAAATATATACATATATGAACCTAAAAACATGTGGAGTGTGACAAGCACTCCCCCGATCCCCACTTAACACGGTCCTACACCAAAGCATCACCTCCAACACAGAGGCCTCGGCCCGGTGAGTGTCAAACAGACAAAGATTATATGGTCAACATCAGTAAAACGTTAAATGTATCCACGGTTCTGGATTTCGGGTTTATTTGCCTCATCATGGTGGCAAACCGATAAATATCACACCAATGATAACCACAATTATCTCATCATCGCCCAGTTCAATACTGATCTCATCATCGCCCAGTCCAATAGTTTATGTCATCATCACCCAGTTCAATAGTATATCTCATCATCGCACAGTTCAACAGTTTATCTCATCATCACCCAGTTCAATAGTTTATCTCATCATCGCACAGTTCAATAGTTTATCTCATCATCGCACAGTTCAACAGTTTATCTCATCATCGCCCAGTTCAATAGTTTATCTCATCATCGCCCAGTTCAATACTTTATCTCATCATCGCACAGTTCAATAGTTTATCTCATCATCGCCCAGTTCAATAGTTTATCTCATCATCGCACAGTTCAATGTTTATCTCATCATCGCACAGTTCAATAGTTTATCTCATCATCGCACAGTTCACTAGTTAATCTCATCATCACCCAGTTCAATAGTTTATCTCATCATCGCACAGTTGAAAAATTTATCTCATCATCACCCAGTTCAATACTTTATCTCATCATCCCACAGTTCACTAGTTAATCTCATCATCGCCCAGTTCAATCGTTTTTCTCATCATCACCCAGTTCAATAGTTTATCTCATCATCGCACAGTTCACTAGTTAATCTCATCATCACCCAGTTCAATAATTTATCTCATCATCGCACAGTTCAATAATTTATCTCATCATCACCCAGTTCACTAGTTTATCTCATCATCGTACAGTTCAATAATTTATATCATCATCACCCAGTTCAATAGGTTATCTCATCATCGCACAGTTCACTAGTTAATCTCATCATCACCCAGTTCAATAGTTTATGTCATCATCGCCCAGTTCAATAGTTTATCTCATCATCGCCCAGTTCAATAATTTATCTCATCATCACACAGTTCAATAGTTTATCTCATCATCGCCCAGTTCAATAATTTATCTCATCATCACCCAGTTCAATAGTTTATCTCATCATCGCACAGTTCAATAGTTTATCTCATCATCGCCCAGTTCAATAGTTTATCTCATCATCGCCGAGTTCAATAGTTTATCTCATCATCGCCCAGTTCAATAGTTTATCTCATCATCACCCAGTTCAATAGTTTATCTCATCATCACCCAGTTCAATAGTTTATCTCATCATCGCCCAGTTCAATAGTTTATCTCATCATCGCCCAGTTCAATAGTTTATCTCATCATCGCACAGTTCACTAGTTAATCTCATCATCACCCAGTTCAATAGTTTATGTCATCATCGCCCAGTTCAATAGTTTATCTCATTATCACCCAGTTCAATAATTTATCTCATCATCACACAGTTCAATAGTTTATCTCATCATCGCCCAGTTCAATAATTTATCTCATCATCACCCAGTTCAATAGTTTATCTCATCATCGCCCAGTTCAATAGTTTATCTCATCATCGCCGAGTTCAATAGTTTATCTCATCATCGCCCAGTTCAACAGTTTATCTCATCATCACCCAGTTCAATAGTTTATCTCATCATCACCCAGTTCAATAGTTTATCTCATCATCGCCCAGTTCAATAGTTTATCTCATCATCGCCCAGTTCAATAGTTTATCTCATCATCGCACAGTTCACTAGTTAATCTCATCATCACCCAGTTCAATAGTTTATGTCATCATCGCCCAGTTCAATAGTTTATCTCATTATCACCCAGTTCAATAATTTATCTCATCATCACACAGTTCAATAGTTTATCTCATCATCGCCCAGTTCAATAATTTATCTCATCATCACCCAGTTCAATAGTTTATCTCATCATCGCCCAGTTCAATAGTTTATCTCATCATCGCCCAGTTCAATAGTTTATCTCATCATCGCCCAGTTCAATAGTTTATCTCATCATCGCCCAGTTCAATAGTTTATCTCATCATCACCCAGTTCAATAGTTTATCTCATCATCACCCAGTTCAATAGTTTATCTCATCATCGCCCAGTTCAATAGTTTATCTCATCATCGCCCAGTTCAATAGTTTATCTCATCATCGCCGAGTTCAATAGTTTATCTCATCATCGCCCAGTTCAACAGTTTATCTCATCATCACCCAGTTCAATAGTTTATCTCATCATCACCCAGTTCAATAGTTTATCTCATCATCGCACAGTTCAATAGTTTATCTCATCATCACCCAGTTCACTAGTTTATGTCATCGTCGCCCAGTTCAATAGTATATCTCATCATCGCCGAGTTCAATAGTTTATGTCATCGTCGCCCAGTTCAATAGTTTATCTCATCATGGCACAGTTCACTAGTTAATCTCATCATCACCCAGTTCAATAGTTTATCTCATCATCACCCAGTTCAATAGTTTATCTCATCATCGCCCAGTTCAATAGTTTATCTCATCATCGCCCAGTTCAATAGTTTATCTCATCATCGCCCAGTTCAATAGTTTATCTCATCATCGCCCAGTTCAATAGTTTATCTCATCATCGCCCAGTTCAATAGTTTATCTCATCATCACCCAGTTCAATAGTTTATCTCATCATCGCACAGTTCACTAGTTAATCTCATCATCACCCAGTTCAATAGTTTATCTCATCATCACCCAGTTCAATAGTTTATCTCATCATCACCCAGTTCAATAGTTTATCTCATCATCGCACAGTTCAATAGTTTATCTCATCATCACACAGTTCAATAGTTTATCTCATCATCGCCCAGTTCAATAATTTATCTCATCATCACCCAGTTCAATAGTTTATCTCATCATCACCCAGTTCAATAGTTTATCTCATCATCGCCCAGTTCAATAATTTATCTCATCATCACCCAGTTCAATAGTTTATCTCATCATCACCCAGTTCAATAGTTTATCTCATCATCGCCCAGTTCAATAGTTTATCTCATCATCACACAGTTCAACAGTTTATCTCATCATCGCACAGTTCAATAGTTTATCTCATCATCACCCAGTTCAATAGTTTATCTCATCATCACCCAGTTCAATAGTTTATCTCATCATCGCACAGTTCAATAGTTTATCTCATCATCGCACAGTTCAATAGTTTATCTCATCATCGCACAGTTCAACAGTTTATCTCATCATCGCACAGTTCAACAGTTTATCTCATCATCACCCAGTTCAATAGTTTATCTCATCATCGCCGAGTTCAATAGTTTATGTCATCATGGCACAGTTCAATAGTTTATCTCATCATCGCACAGTTCAACAGTTTATCTCATCATCACCCAGTTCAATAGTTTATCTCATCATCGCCGAGTTCAATAGTTTATGTCATCATGGCACAGTTCAACAGTTTATCTCATCATCGCACAGTTCAACAGTTTATCTCATCATCACCCAGTTCAATAGTTTATCTCATCATCGCCGAGTTCAATAGTTTATCTCATCATGGCACAGTTCAATAGTTTATCTCATCATCACACAGTTCAATAGTTTATGTCATCGTCGCCCAGTTCAATAGTTTATCTCATCATCACACAGTTCAATAGTTTATCTCATCATCGCACAGTTCAATAATTTATCTCATCATCGCACAATTCAATAGTTTATCTCATCATCGCCCAGTTCAATAGTTTATCTCATCATCGCCCAGTTCAATAGTTTATCTCATCATCGCACAGTTCAAAAATTTATCTCATCATCACCCAGTTCACTAGTTAATCTCATCATCACCCAGTTCAATAGTTTTTCTCATCATCGACCAGTTCAATAGTTTATCTCATCATCGCCCAGTTCAATAATGTATCACATCATCACACAGTTCACAAGTTAATCTCATCATCACCCAGTTCAAGAGTTTATCTCATCATCGCCCAGTTCACTAGTTAATCTCATCATCACCCAGTTCAATAGTATATCTCATCATCGCCCAGTTCAATAGTTTATCTCATCATCGCACAGTTCAATAGTTTATCTCATCATCGCACAGTTCAATAGTTTATCTCATCATCGCACAGTTCAACAGTTTATCTCATCATCGCACAGTTCAATAGTTTATCTCATCATCACCCAGTTCAATAGTTTATCTCATCATCGCACAGTTCAATAGTTTATCTCATCATCGAACAGTTCAACAGTTTATCTCATCATCGCCCAGTTCAATAGTTTATCTCATCATCACCCAGTTCAATAGTTTATCTCATCATCGCACAGTTCAATAGTTTATCTCATCATCACCCAGTTCAATAGTTTATCTCATCATCGCACAGTTCAATAGTTTATCTCATCATCACCCAGTTCAACAGTTTATCTCATCATCGCCCAGTTCAATAGTTTATCTCATCATCACCCAGTTCAATAGTTTATCTCATCATCGCACAGTTCAATAGTTTATCTCATCATCACCCAGTTCAATAGTTTATCTCATCATCGCACAGTTCAATAGTTTATCTCATCATCGCACAGTTCAATGTTTATCTCATCATCGCACAGTTCAATAATTTATCTCATCACCCAGTTCAATAGTTTATCTCATCATCGCACAGTTCACTAGTTAATCTCATCATCACCCAGTTCAATAGTTTATCTCATCATCGCACAGTTGAAAAATTTATCTCATCATCACCCAGTTCAATACTTTATCTCATCATCCCACAGTTCACTAGTTAATCTCATCATCGCCCAGTTCAATCGTTTTTCTCATCATCACCCAGTTCAATAGTTTATCTCATCATCGCACAGTTCACTAGTTAATCTCATCATCACCCAGTTCAATAGTTTATGTCATCATCGCCCAGTTCAATAGTTTATCTCATTATCACCCAGTTCAATAATTTATCTCATCATCACCCAGTTCAATAGTTTATCTCATCATCGCCCAGTTCAATAGTTTATCTCATCATCGCCCAGTTCAATAGTTTATCTCATCATCGCCCAGTTCAATAGTTTATCTCATCATCGCCGAGTTCAATAGTTTATCTCATCATCGCCCAGTTCAATAGTTTATCTCATCATCACCCAGTTCAATAATTTATCTCATCATCGCCCGGTTCAATAGTTTATCTCATCATCGCACAGTTCAATAGTTTATCTCATCATCGCACAGTTCACTAGTTAATCTCATCATCACCCAGTTCAATAGTTTATCTCATCATCGCCCAGTTCAATAGTTTATCTCATCATCACCCAGTTCAATAGTTTATCTCATCATCGCCCAGTTCAATAGTTTATCTCATCATCACCCAGTTCAATAGTTTATCTCATCATCGCCCAGTTCAATAGTTTATCTCATCATCGCACAGTTCACTAGTTAATCTCATCATCACCCAGTTCAATAGTTTATCTCATCATCGCCCAGTTCAATAGTTTATCTCATCATCGCCCAGTTCAATAATTTATCTCATCATCACCCAGTTCAATAGTTTATCTCATCATCGCCCAGTTCAATAGTTTATCTCATCATCGCCCAGTTCAACAGTTTATCTCATCATCGCCCAGTTCAATAGTTTATCTCATCATCGCCGAGTTCAATAGTTTATCTCATCATCGCCCAGTTCAACAGTTTATCTCATCATCGCCCAGTTCAATAGTTTCTCTCATCATCGCCGAGTTCAATAGTTTATCTCATCATCGCCCAGTTCAATAATTTATCTCATCATCACCCAGTTCAATAGTTTATCTCATCATCGCCCAGTTCAATAGTTTATCTCATCATCGCCCAGTTCAATAGTTTATCTCATCATCGCCCAGTTCAATAGTTTATCTCATCATCGCCGAGTTCAATAGTTTATCTCATCATCGCCCAGTTCAACAGTTTATCTCATCATCACCCAGTTCAATAGTTTATCTCATCATCGCCCAGTTCAATAGTTTATCTCATCATCGCACAGTTCACTAGTTAATCTCATCATCACCCAGTTCAATAGTTTATCTCATCATCGCCCAGTTCAATAGTTTATCTCATCATCACCCAGTTCAATAGTTTATCTCATCATCGCCCAGTTCAATAGTTTATCTCATCATCACCCAGTTCAATAGTTTATCTCATCATCGCCCAGTTCAATAGTTTATCTCATCATCGCCCAGTTCAATAGTTTATCTCATCATCGCACAGTTCACTAGTTAATCTCATCATCACCCAGTTCAATAGTTTATGTCATCATCGCCCAGTTCAATAGTTTATCTCATCATCGCCCAGTTCAATAATTTATCTCATCATCACCCAGTTCAATAGTTTATCTCATCATCGCCCAGTTCAATAGTTTATCTCATCATCGCCCAGTTCAATAGTTTATCTCATCATCGCCCAGTTCAATAGTTTATCTCATCATCGCCCAGTTCAATAGTTTATCTCATCATCACCCAGTTCAATAGTTTATCTCATCATCACCCAGTTCAATAGTTTATCTCATCATCGCCCAGTTCAATAGTTTATCTCATCATCGCCCAGTTCAATAGTTTATCTCATCATCGCCCAGTTCAATAGTTTATCTCATCATCGCCCAGTTCAATAGTTTATCTCATCATCGCCCAGTTCAATAGTTTATCTCATCATCGCCCAGTTCAATAGTTTATCTCATCATCGCCGAGTTCAATAGTTTATCTCATCATCGCCCAGTTCAATAGTTTATCTCATCATCGCACAGTTCAATAGTTTATCTCATCATCGCACAGTTCAATAGTTTATCTCATCATCGCACAGTTCAATAATTTATCTCATCACCCAGTTCAATAGTTTATCTCATCATCGCACAGTTCACTAGTTAATCTCATCATCACCCAGTTCAATAGTTTATCTCATCATCGCACAGTTGAAAAATTTATCTCATCATCACCCAGTTCAATACTTTATCTCATCATCCCACAGTTCACTAGTTAATCTCATCATCGCCCAGTTCAATCGTTTTTCTCATCATCACCCAGTTCAATAGTTTATCTCATCATCGCACAGTTCACTAGTTAATCTCATCATCGCCCAGTTCAATAGTTTATGTCATCATCGCCCAGTTCAATAGTTTATCTCATTATCACCCAGTTCAATAATTTATCTCATCATCACCCAGTTCAATAGTTTATCTCATCATCGCACAGTTCAATAGTTTATCTCATCATCGCCCAGTTCAATAATTTATCTCATCATCACCCAGTTCAATAGTTTATCTCATCATCGCACAGTTCAATAGTTTATCTCATCATCACCCAGTTCAATAGTTTATCTCATCATCACCCAGTTCAATAGTTTATCTCATCATCGCACAGTTCAATAGTTTATCTCATCATCGCACAGTTCAACAGTTTATCTCATCATCGCACAGTTCAATAGTTTATCTCATCATCGCCCAGTTCAATAGTTTATCTCATCATCGCACAGTTCACTAGTTAATCTCATCATCACCCAGTTCAATAGTTTATCTCATCATCACCCAGTTCAATAGTTTATCTCATCATCGCACAGTTCACTAGTTAATCTCATCATCACCCAGTTCAATAGTTTATCTCATCATCGCCCAGTTCAATAGTTTATCTCATTATCACCCAGTTCAATAATTTATCTCATCATCCCACAGTTCACTAGTTAATCTCATCATCGCCCAGTTCAATCGTTTTTCTCATCATCACCCAGTTCAATAGTTTATCTCATCATCGCACAGTTCACTAGTTAATCTCATCATCACCCAGTTCAATAGTTTATCTCATCATCGCCCAGTTCAATAGTTTATCTCATCATCACCCAGTTCAATAGTTTATCTCATCATCACCCAGTTCAATAGTTTATCTCATCATCGCACAGTTCAATAGTTTATCTCATCATCACAGAGTTCAACAGTTTATCTCATCATCACCCAGTTCAATAGTTTATCTCATCATCACCCAGTTCAATAGTTTATCTCATCATCGCACAGTTCAATAGTTTATCTCATCATCGCACAGTTCAATAGTTTATCTCATCATCACCCAGTTCAATAGTTTATCTCATCATCGCACAGTTCAATAGTTTATCTCATCATCGCACAGTTCAACAGTTTATCTCATCATCGCACAGTTCAATAGTTTATCTCATCATCGCCCAGTACAATAGTTTATCTCATCATCACCCAGTTCAATAGTTTATCTCATCATCACCCAGTTCAATAGATAATCTCATCATCGCCCAGGTCAATAGTTTATCTCATCATTGCCCAGTTCAATAGTTAATCTCATAACCACACAGTTAAATTGTTTATCTCATCATCGCCCAGTTCAATAGTTTATCTCATCACCTCACAGATCAATAGTTTATCTCATCATCACAGAGTTCAACAGTTTATCTCATCATCACCCAGTTCAATAGTTTATCTCATCATCACCCAGTTCAATAGTTTATCTCATCATCACCCAGTTCAATAGTTTATCTCATCATCACCCAGTTCAATAGTTTATCTCATCATCACCCAGTTCAATAGTTTATCTCATCATCACCCAGTTCAATAGTTTATCTCATCATCACCCAGTTCAATAGTTTATCTCATCATCACCCAGTTCAATAGTTTATCTCATCATCGCACATTTCAATAGTTTATCTCATCATCACAGAGTTCAACAGTTTATCTCATCATCACCCAGTTCAATAGTTTATCTCATCATCACCCAGTTCAATAGTTTATCTCATCATCACCCAGTTCAATAGTTTATCTCATCTTCGCCCAGTTCAAGAGTTTATCTCATCATCACCCAGTTCAATAGTTTGTCTCATCATCGCACAGTTCAATAGTTTATCTCATCATCGCCCAGTTCAATAGTTTATCTCATCATCACCCAGTTCAATAGTTTATCTCATCATCACCCAGTTCAATAGTTTATCTCATCATCACCCAGTTCAATAGATAATCTCATCATCGCCCAGGTCAATAGTTTATCTCATCATTGCCCAGTTCAATAGTTAATCTCATAACCACACAGTTAAATTGTTTATCTCATCATCGCCCAGTTCAATAGTTTATCTCATCACCTCACAGATCAATAGTTTATCTCATCATCACCCAGTTCAATAGTTTATCTCATCATCACCCAGTTCAATAGTTTATCTCATCATCACCCAATTCAATAGTTTATCTCATCATCACCCAGTTCAATAGTTTATCTCATCATCACCCAGTTCAATAGTTTATCTCATCATCACCCAGTTCAATAGTTTATCTCATCATCACCCAGTTCAATAGTTTATCTCATCATCGCACAGTTCAATAGTTTATCTCATCATCACAGAGTTCAACAGTTTATCTCATCATCACCCAGTTCAATAGTTTATCTCATCATCACCCAGTTCAATAGTTTATCTCATCATCGCACAGTTCAATAGTTTATCTCATCATCACAGAGTTCAACAGTTTATCTCATCATCACCCAGTTCAATAGTTTGTCTCATCATCGCACAGTTCAATAGTTTATCTCATCATCGCCCAGTTCAATAGTTTATCTCATCATCACCCAGTTCAATAGTTTATCTCATCATCACCCAGTTCAATAGATAATCTCATCATCGCCCAGGTCAATAGTTTATCTCATCATCACCCAGTTCAATAGTTTATCTCATCATCACCCAGTTCAATAGTTTATCTCATCATCACCCAGTTCAATAGTTTATCTCATCATCGCACAGTTCAATAGTTTATCTCATCATCACCCAGTTCAATAGTTTATCTCATCATCACCCAGTTCAATAGTTTATCTCATCATCGCACAGTTCAATAGTTTATCTCATCATCACAGAGTTCAACAGTTTATCTCATCATCACCCAGTTCAATAGTTTATCTCATCATCGCACAGTTCAATAGTTTATCTCATCATCGCACAGTTCAATAGTTTATCTCATCATCACAGAGTTCAACAGTTTATCTCATCATCACCCAGTTCAACAGTTTATCTCATCATCGCACAGTTCAATAGTTTATCTCATCATCGCCCAGTTCAATAGTTTATCTCATCATCACCCAGTTCAATAGTTTATCTCATCATCACCCAGTTCAATAGTTTATCTCATCATCACCCAGTTCAATAGTTTATCTCATCATCGCCCAGTTCAATAGTTTATCTCATCATCGCCCAGTTCAATAGTTTATCTCATCATCACCCAGTTCAATAGTTTATCTCATCATCGCCCAGTTCAATAGTTTATCTCATCATCGCCCAGTTCAATAGTTTATCTCATCATCGCCGAGTTCAATAGTTTATCTCATCATCGCAAAGTTCAATAGTTTATCTCATCATCGCCGAGTTCAATAGTTTATCTCATCATCGCAAAGTTCAATAGTTTATCTCATCATCGCCCAGTTCAATAGTTTATCTCATCATCGCCCAGTTCAATAGTTTATCTCATCATCGCCCAGTTCAACAGTTTATCTCATCATCACCCAGTTCAATAGTTTATCTCATCATCACCCAGTTCAATAGTTTATCTCATCATCGCCCAGTTCAATAGTTTATCTCATCATTGACCAGTTCAACAGTTTATCTCATCATCACAAAGTTCAATAGTTTATCTCATCATCGCCCAGTTCAACAGTTTATCTGATCATCACCCAGTTCAATAGTTTATCTCATCATCACCCAGTTCAATAGTTTATCTCATCATCACCCAGATCATTAGTTTATCTCATCATCGCCCAGTTCAATAGTTTATCTCATCATCGCCCAGTTCAATAGTTTATCTCATCATCGCCCAGTTCAATAGTTTATCTCATCATCACCCAGTTCAATAGTTTATCTCATCATCACCCAGTTCAATAGTTTATCTCATCATCACACAGTTCAATAGTTTATCTCATCATCGCACAGTTCAATAGTTTATCTCATCATCGCCCAGTTCAATAGTTTATCTCATCATCACCCAGTTCAATAGTTTATCTCATCATCACCCAGTTCAATAGTTTATCTCATCATCACCCAGTTCAATAGTTTATCTCATCATCACCCAGTTCAATAGTTTATCTCATCATCACCCAGTTCAATAGTTTATCTCATCATCACCCAGTTCAATAGTTTATCTCATCATCACCCAGTTCAATAGTTTATCTCATCATCACCCAGTTCAATAGTTTATCTCATCATCGCACAGTTCAATAGTTTATCTCATCATCGCACAGTTCAACAGTTTATCTCATCATCACCCAGTTCAATAGTTTATCTCATCATCGCACAGTTCAATAGTTTATCTCATCATCGCCCAGTTCAATAGTTTATCTCATCATCGCACAGTTCAATAGTTTATCTCATCATCGCACAGTTCAATAGTTTATCTCATCATCACCCAGTTCAATAGTTTATCTCATCATCACCCAGTTCAATAGTTTATCTCATCATCACCCAGTTCAATAGTTTATCTCATCATCGCCCAGTTCAATAGTTTATCTCATCATCCCACAGTTCAATAGTTTATCTCATCATCGCCCAGTTCAATAGTTTATCTCATCATCGCCCATTTCAATAGTTTATCTCATCATCGCCCAGTTCAATAGTTTATCTCATCATCGCCCATTTCAATAGTTTATCTCATCATCGCCGAGTTCAATAGTTTATCTCATCATCGCCCAGTTCAATAGTTTATCTCATCATCGCCCAGTTCAATAGTTTATCTCATCATCGCCCAGTTCAATAGTTTATCTCATCATCGCCCAGTTCAATAGTTTATCTCATCATCACACAGTTCAATAGTTTATCTCATCATCGCCCAGTTCAATAGTTTATCTCATCATGGCCGAGTTCAATAGTTTATCTCATCATCGCCCAGTTCAATAGTTTATCTCATCATCGCCAGTTCAATAGTTTATCTCATCATCGCCCAGTTCAATAGTTTATCTCATCATCACCCAGTTCAATAGTTTATCTCATCATCGCCCAGTTCAATAGTTTATCTCATCATCGCCCAGTTCAATAGTTTATCTCATCATCACCCAGTTCAATAGTTTATCTCATCATCGCCCAGTTCAATAGTTTATCTCATCATCGCACAGTTCAATAGTTTATCTCATCATCACCCAGTTCAATAGTTTATCTCATCATCGCCCAGTTCAATAGTTTATCTCATCATCACCCAGTTCAATAGTTTATCTCATCATCGCCCAGTTCAATAGTTTATCTCATCATCACCCAGTTCAATAGTTTATCTCATCATCGCCCAGTTCAATAGTTTATCTCATCATCGCCCAGTTCAATAGTTTATCTCATCATCGCAAAGTTCAATAGTTTATCTCATCATCACCCAGTTCAATAGTTTATCTCATCATCGCCCAGTTCAATAGTTTATCTCATCATCGCCCAGTTCAATAGTTTATCTCATCATCACCCAGTTCAATAGTTTATCTCATCATCACCGAGTTCAATAGTTTTTCTCATCATCGCCCAGTTCAATAGTTTATCTCATCATCGCCCGTTCAGTAGTTTATCTCACCATCGCCCAGTTCAATAGTTTATCTCATCATCACCCAGTTCAATAATTTATCTCATCATCACCCAGTTCAATTGTTTATCTCATCATCACCCAGTTCACTTGTTTATCTAATCAACGCCAAGTTCAATAGTTTATCTCATCATCGCCCAGTTCAATAGTTTATCTAATCATCACACAGTTCAATAGTTTATCTCATCATCGCCCAGTTCAATAGTTTATCTCATCATCGCCCAGTTCAATAGTTTATCTCATCATCGCCCAGTTCAATAGTTTATCTCATCATCGCACAGTTCACTAGTTAATCTCATCATCACCCAGTTCAGTAGTTTATCTCATCATCACCCAGTTCAATAATATATCTCATCATCACCCAGTTCAATAGTTTATCTCATCATCGCACAGTTCAATAATTTATCTCATCACCCAGTTCAATAGTTTATCTCATCATCGCACAGTTCACTAGTTAATCTCATCATCACCCAGTTCAATAGTTTATCTCATCATCACCCAGTTTAACAGTTTATCTCATCATCACCCAGTTCAATAGTTTATCTCATCATCGCACAGTTCAATAGTTTATCTCATCATCGCCCAGTTCAAAAGTTTATCTCATCATCACCCAGTTCAATAGATAATCTGATCATCACACAGTTCAATAGTTTATATCATCATCGCCCAGTTCAATAGTTTATCTCATCATCGCCCAGTTCAATAGTTTATCTCATCATCACCCAGTTCAATAGTTTATCTCATCATCACCCAGTTCAATAGTTTATCTCATCATCGCACAGTTCAATAGTTTATCTCATCATCACCCAGTTCAATAGTTTATCTCATCATCACCCAGTTCAATAGTTTATCTCATCATCGCACAGTTCAATAGTTTATCTCATCATCGCCCAGTTCAATAGTTTATCTCATCATCGCACAGTTCAAAAATTTATCTCATCATCACCCAGTTCAATAGTTTATCTCATCATCGCACAGTTCACTAGTTAATCTCATCATCACCCAGTTCAATAGTTTATCTCATCATCACCCAGTTCAATAGTTTATCTCATCATCGCACAGTTCAATAGTTTATCTCATCATCACCCAGTTCAATAGTTTATCTCATCATCGCACAGTTCACTAGTTTATCTCATCATCACCCAGTTCAATAGTTTATCTCATCATCGCACAGTTCACTAGTTAATCTCATCATCACCCAGTTCAATAGTTTATCTCATCATCACCCAGTTCAATAGTTTATCTCATCATCGCACAGTTCAATAGTTTATCTCATCATCACCCAGTTCAATAGTTTATCTCATCATCGCCGAGTTCAAGAGTTTATCTCATCATCGCCCAGTTCAATAGTTTATGTCATCATCGCCGAGTTCAATAGTTTATCTCATCATCGCCCAGTTCAATAGTTTATCTCATCATCGCCCAGTTCAATAGTTTATCTCATCATCACCCAGTTCAATAGTTTATCTCATCATCGCCCAGTTCAATAGTTTATCTCATCATCGCCCAGTTCAATAGTTTATCTCATCATCGCACAGTTCAATAGTTTATCTCATCATCGCCCAGTTCAATAGTTTATCTCATCATCGCCCAGTTCAATAGTTTATCTCATCATCGCACAGTTCACTAGTTAATCTCATCATCACCCAGTTCAATAGTTTATCTCATCATCACCCAGTTCAATAGTTTATCTCATCATCGCACAGTTCAATAGTTTATCTCATCATCACCCAGTTCAATAGTTTATCTCATCATCACCCAGTTCAATAGATAATCTCATCATCGCCCAGGTCAATAGTTTATCTCATCATTGCCCAGTTCAATAGTTTATCTCATAACCACACAGTTAAATTGTTTATCTCATCATCGCCCAGTTCAATAGTTTATCTCATCACCTCACAGATCAATAGTTTATCTCATCATCGCACAGTTCAATAGTTTATCTCATCATCACCCAGTTCAATAGTTTATCTCATCATCGCCCAGTTCAATAGTTTATCTCATCACCTCACAGATCAATAGTTTATCTCATCATCGCACAGTTCAATAGTTTATCTCATCATCACCCAGTTCAATAGTTAATCTCATCATCACCCAGTTCAATAGTATATCTCATCATCGCACATTTCAATAGTTTATCTCATCATCGCACAGTTCAATAGTTTATCTCATCATCGCACAGTTCAATAGTTTATCTCATCATCGCCCAGTTCAATAATTTATGTCATCATCGCCCAGTTCAATAGTTTATCTCATCATCGCACAGTTCACTAGTTAATCTCATCATCACCCAGTTCAATAGTTTATCTCATCATCGCACAGTTCAAAAATTTATCTCATCATCACCCAGTTCAATAGTTTATCTCATCATCCCACAGTTCACTAGTTAATCTCATCATCACCCAGTTCAATCGTTTTTCTCATCATCACCCAGTTCAATAGTTTATCTCATCATCGCACAGTTCACTAGTTAATCTCATCATCACCCAGTTCAATAGTTTATGTCATCATCGCCCAGTTCAATAGTTTATCTCATTATCACCCAGTTCAATAATTTATCTCATCATCACCCAGTTCAATAGTTTATCTCATCATCGCCCAGTTCAATAGTTTATCTCATCATCGCCCAGTTCAATAGTTTATCTCATCATCGCCCAGTTCAATAGTTTATCTCATCATCGCCGAGTTCAATAGTTTATCTCATCATCGCCCAGTTCAACAGTTTATCTCATCATCACCCAGTTCAATAGTTTATCTCATCATCGCCCAGTTCAATAGTTTATCTCATCATCGCCCAGTTCAATAGTTTATCTCATCATCGCACAGTTCACTAGTTAATCTCATCATCACCCAGTTCAATAGTTTATGTCATCATCGCCCAGTTCAATAGTTTATCTCATTATCACCCAGTTCAATAGTTTATCTCATCATCGCCCAGTTCAACAGTTTATCTCATCATCACCCAGTTCAATAGTTTATCTCATCATCGCCCAGTTCAATAGTTTATCTCATCATCGCACAGTTCACTAGTTAATCTCATCATCACCCAGTTCAATAGTTTATGTCATCATCGCCCAGTTCAATAGTTTATCTCATCATCGCCCAGTTCAATAATTTATCTCATCATCACCCAGTTCAATAGTTTATCTCATCATCGCCCAGTTCAATAGTTTATCTCATCATCGCCCAGTTCAATAGTTTATCTCATCATCGCCCAGTTCAATAGTTTATCTCATCATCGCCGAGTTCAATAGTTTATCTCATCATCGCCCAGTTCAATAGTTTATCTCATCATCGCCCAGTTCAATAGTTTATCTCATCATCGCCCAGTTCAATAGTTTATCTCATCATCGCCCAGTTCAATAATTTATCTCATCATCACCCAGTTCAATAGTTTATCTCATCATCGCCCAGTTCAATAGTTTATCTCATCATCGCCCAGTTCAATAGTTTATCTCATCATCGCCCAGTTCAATAGTTTATCTCATCATCGCCCAGTTCAATAGTTTATCTCATCATCGCCCAGTTCAACAGTTTATCTCATCATCACCCAGTTCAATAGTTTATCTCATCATCGCCCAGTTCAATAGTTTATCTCATCATCGCACAGTTCACTAGTTAATCTCATCATCACCCAGTTCAATAGTTTATGTCATCATCGCCCAGTTCAATAGTTTATCTCATTATCACCCAGTTCAATAGTTTATCTCATCATCGCCCAGTTCAACAGTTTATCTCATCATCACCCAGTTCAATAGTTTATCTCATCATCGCCCAGTTCAATAATTTATGTCATCATCGCCCAGTTCACTAGTTTATCTCATCATCGCCCAGTTTAATAATTTATGTCATCATCGCCCAGTTCACTAGTTTATCTCATCATCGCCCAGTTCAATAATTTATGTCATCATCGCACAGTTCAATAATTTATCTCATCATCACCCAGTTCACTAGTTTATCTCATCATCGCCCAGTTCAATAATTTATCTCATCATCACCCAGTTCAATAGTTTATCTCATCATCGCCCAGTTCAATAGTTTATCTCATCATCGCCCAGTTCAATAGTTTATCTCATCATCGCCCAGTTCAATAGTTTATCTCATCATCGCCCAGTTCAACAGTTTATCTCATCATCACCCAGTTCAATAGTTTATCTCATCATCACCCAGTTCAATAGTTTATCTCATCATCGCCCAGTTCAATAGTTTATCTCATCATCGCCGAGTTCAATAGTTTATCTCATCATCGCCCAGTTCAATAGTTTATCTCATCATCGCCCAGTTCAATAGTTTATCTCATCATCGCCCAGTTCAATAGTTTATCTCATCATCGCCCAGTTCAATAGTTTATCTCATCATCGCCGAGTTCAATAGTTTATCTCATCATCGCCCAGTTCAACAGTTTATCTCATCATCGCCCAGTTCAATAGTTTATCTCATCATCACCCAGTTCAATAGTTTATCTCATCATCGCACAGTTCAATAGTTTATCTCATCATCGCACAGTTCAATAGTTTATCTCATCATCGCACAGTTCAATAATTTATCTCATCACCCAGTTCAATAGTTTATCTCATCATCGCACAGTTCACTAGTTAATCTCATCATCACCCAGTTCAATAGTTTATCTCATCATCGCACAGTTGAAAAATTTATCTCATCATCACCCAGTTCAATACTTTATCTCATCATCCCACAGTTCACTAGTTAATCTCATCATCGCCCAGTTCAATCGTTTTTCTCATCATCACCCAGTTCAATAGTTTATCTCATCATCGCACAGTTCACTAGTTAATCTCATCATCGCCCAGTTCAATAGTTTATGTCATCATCGCCCAGTTCAATAGTTTATCTCATTATCACCCAGTTCAATAATTTATCTCATCATCACCCAGTTCAATAGTTTATCTCATCATCGCACAGTTCAATAGTTTATCTCATCATCGCCCAGTTCAATAATTTATCTCATCATCACCCAGTTCAACAGTTTATCTCATCATCGCACAGTTCAATAGTTTATCTCATCATCACCCAGTTCAATAGTTTATCTCATCATCACCCAGTTCAATAGTTTATCTCATCATCGCACAGTTCAATAGTTTATCTCATCATCGCACAGTTCAACAGTTTATCTCATCATCGCACAGTTCAATAGTTTATCTCATCATCGCCCAGTTCAATAGTTTATCTCATCATCGCACAGTTCACTAGTTAATCTCATCATCACCCAGTTCAATAGTTTATCTCATCATCACCCAGTTCAATAGTTTATCTCATCATCGCACAGTTCACTAGTTAATCTCATCATCACCCAGTTCAATAGTTTATCTCATCATCGCACAGTTGAAAAATTTATCTCATCATCACCCAGTTCAATACTTTATCTCATCATCCCACAGTTCACTAGTTAATCTCATCATCGCCCAGTTCAATCGTTTTTCTCATCATCACCCAGTTCAATAGTTTATCTCATCATCGCACAGTTCACTAGTTAATCTCATCATCACCCAGTTCAATAGTTTATGTCATCATCGCCCAGTTCAATAGTTTATCTCATTATCACCCAGTTCAATAATTTATCTCATCATCACCCAGTTCAATAGTTTATCTCATCATCGCACAGTTCAATAGTTTATCTCATCATCGCCCAGTTCAATAATTTATCTCATCATCACCCAGTTCAATAGTTTATCTCATCATCGCCCAGTTCAATAGTTTATCTCATCATCGCCGAGTTCAATAGTTTATCTCATCATCGCACAGTTCAATAGTTTATCTCATCATCGCACAGTTCACTAGTTTATCTCATCATCGCCCAGTTCAATAGTTTATCTCATCATCGCACAGTTCACTAGTTTATCTCATCATCGCCCAGTTCAATAGTTTATCTCATCTTCGCCCAGTTCAATAGTTTATCTCATCATCGCACAGTTCACTAGTTTATCTCATCATCACCCAGTTCAATAGTTTATCTCATCATCACCCAGTTCAATAGATAATCTCATCATCGCCCAGGTCAATAGTTTATCTCATCATTGCCCAGTTCAATAGTTTATCTCATAACCACACAGTTAAATTGTTTATCTCATCATCGCCCAGTTCAATAGTTTATCTCATCACCTCACAGATCAATAGTTTATCTCATCATCGCACAGTTCAATAGTTTATCTCATCATCACCCAGTTCAATAGTTTATCTCATCATCGCCCAGTTCAATAGTTTATCTCATCACCTCACAGATCAATAGTTTATCTCATCATCGCACAGTTCAATAGTTTATCTCATCATCACCCAGTTCAATAGTTAATCTCATCATCACCCAGTTCAATAGTATATCTCATCATCGCACATTTCAATAGTTTATCTCATCATCGCACATTTCAATAGTTTATCTCATCACCTCACAGATCAATAGTTTATCTCATCATCACCCAGTTCAATAGTTTATCTCATCATCACCCAGTTCAATAGTTTATCTCATCATCACCCAGTTCAATAGTTTATCTCATCATCACCCAGTTCAATAGTTTATCTCATCATCACCCAGTTCAATAGTTTATCTCATCATCACCCAGTTCAATAGTTTATCTCATCATCACCCAGTTCATTAGTTTATCTCATCATCACCCAGTTCAATAGTTTATCTCATCATCGCACAGTTCAATAGTTTATCTCATCATCGCACAGTTCAACAGTTTATCTCATCATCACCCAGTTCAATAGTTTATCTCATCATCGCACAGTTCAATAGTTTATCTCATCATCGCCCAGTTCAATAGTTTATCTCATCATCGCACAGTTCAATGTTTATCTCATCATCGCACAGTTCAATAATTTATCTCATCACCCAGTTCACTAGTTAATCTCATCATCACCCAGTTCAATAGTTTATCTCATCATCGCACAGTTGAAAAATTTATCTCATCATCACCCAGTTCAATACTTTATCTCATCATCCCACAGTTCACTAGTTAATCTCATCATCGCCCAGTTCAATAGTTTATCTCATCATCGCCCAGTTCAATAGTTTATCTCATCATCGCCCAGTTCAACAGTTTATCTCATCATCGCCCAGTTCAATAGTTTATCTCATCATCGCCGAGTTCAATAGTTTATCTCATCATCGCCCAGTTCAATAGTTTATCTCATCATCGCCCAGTTCAATAGTTTATGTCATCATCGCCGAGTTCAATAGTTTATCTCATCATCGCCCAGTTCAATAATTTATCTCATCATCACCGAGTTCAATAGTTTATCTCATCATCGCCCAGTTCAATAGTTTATGTCATCATCACCCAGTTCAATAGTTTATCTCATCATCGCCGAGTTCAATAGTTTATCTCATCATCGCCCAGTTCAATAGTTTATCTCATCATCGCCCAGTTCAATAGTTTATCTCATCATCACCCAGTTCAATAGTTTATCTCATCATCGCCCAGTTCAATAGTTTATCTCATCATCGCACAGTTCACTAGTTAATCTCATCATCACCCAGTTCAATAGTTTATGTCATCATCGCCCAGTTCAATAGTTTATCTCATTATCACCCAGTTCAATAGTTTATCTCATCATCGCCCAGTTCAACAGTTTATCTCATCATCACCCAGTTCAATAGTTTATCTCATCATCGCCCAGTTCAATAGTTTATCTCATCATCGCCCAGTTCAATAGTTTATCTCATCATCGCACAGTTCACTAGTTAATCTCATCATCACCCAGTTCAATAGTTTATGTCATCATCGCCCAGTTCAATAGTTTATCTCATCATCGCCCAGTTCAATAATTTATCTCATCATCACCCAGTTCAATAGTTTATCTCATCATCGCCCAGTTCAATAGTTTATCTCATCATCGCCCAGTTCAATAGTTTATCTCATCATCGCCGAGTTCAATAGTTTATCTCATCATCGCCCAGTTCAACAGTTTATCTCATCATCACCCAGTTCAATAGTTTATCTCATCATCACCCAGTTCAATAGTTTATCTCATCATCGCCCAGTTCAATAGTTTATCTCATCATCGCCGAGTTCAATAGTTTATCTCATCATCGCCCAGTTCAATAGTTTATCTCATCATCGCCCAGTTCAATAGTTTATCTCATCATCGCCCAGTTCAATAGTTTATCTCATCATCGCCCAGTTCAATAGTTTATCTCATCATCGCCCAGTTCACTAGTTTATCTCATCATCGCCCAGTTCAATAATTTATGTCATCATCGCCCAGTTCACTAGTTTATCTCATCATCGCCCAGTTCAATAATTTATGTCATCATCGCACAGTTCAATAATTTATCTCATCATCACCCAGTTCACTAGTTTATCTCATCATCGTACAGTTCAATAATTTATATCATCATCACCCAGTTCAATAGGTTATCTCATCATCGCACAGTTCACTAGTTAATCTCATCATCACCCAGTTCAGTAGTTTATCTCATCATCACCCAGTTCAATAATATATCTCATCATCACCCAGTTCAATAGTTTATCTCATCATCGCACAGTTCACTAGTTAATCTCATCATCACCCAGTTCAATAGTTTATCTCATCATCACCCAGTTCAATAATTTATCTCATCATCGCCCAGTTCAATAGTTTATCTCATCATCGCCCAGTTCAATAGTTTATCTCATCATCGCCCAGTTCAATAGTTTATCTCATCATCACCCAGTTCAATAATTTATCTCATCATCACCCAGTTCAATAGTTTATCTCATCATCGCACAGTTCAATAGTTTATCTCATCATCACCCAGTTCAATAGTTTATCTCATCATCACCCAGTTCAATAGTTTATCTCATCATCGCACAGTTCAATAGTTTATCTCATCATCGCACAGTTCAACAGTTTATCTCATCATCGCACAGTTCAACAGTTTATCTCATCATCACCCAGTTCAATAGTTTACCTCAACATCGCACAGTTCACTAGTTAATCTCATCATCACCCAGTTCAATAGTTTATCTCATCATCACCCAGTTCAACAGTTTATCTCATCATCGTACAGTTCAATAATTTATATCATCATCACCCAGTTCAATAGGTTATCTCATCATCGCACAGTTCACTAGTTAATCTCATCATCACCCAGTTCAATAGTTTATCTCATCATCACCCAGTTCAATAGTTTATCTCATCATCGCCCAGTTCAATAGTTTATCTCATCATCACCCAGTTCAATAGTTTATGTCATCATCGCCCAGTTCAATAGTTTATCTCATCATCACCCAGTTCAATAGTTTATGTCATCATCGCCCAGTTCAATAGTTTATCTCATCATCACCCAGTTCAATAGTTTATCTCATCATCACCCAGTTCAATAGTTTATCTCATCATCGCACAGTTCAATAGTTTATCTCATCATCGCCCAGTTCAATAATTTATCTCATCATCACCCAGTTCAATAGTTTATCTCATCATCGCCCAGTTCAATAGTTTATCTCATCATCGCCGAGTTCAATAGTTTATCTCATCATCGCACAGTTCAATAGTTTATCTCATCATCGCACAGTTCACTAGTTTATCTCATCATCGCCCAGTTCAATAGTTTATCTCATCTTCGCCCAGTTCAATAGTTTATCTCATCATCGCCCAGTTCAATAGTTTATCTCATCATCGCACAGTTCAATAGTTTATCTCATCATCGCCCAGTTCAATAGTTTATCTCATCATCGCCCAGTTCAATAGTTTATCTCATCATCGCCCAGTTCAATAGTTTATCTCATCATCGCCCAGTTCAATAGTTTATCTCATCTTCGCCCAGTTCAATAGTTTATCTCATCATCGCACAGTTCACTAGTTTATCTCATCATCACCCAGTTCAATAGTTTATCTCATCATCACCCAGTTCAATAGATAATCTCATCATCGCCCAGGTCAATAGTTTATCTCATCATTGCCCAGTTCAATAGTTTATCTCATAACCACACAGTTAAATTGTTTATCTCATCATCGCCCAGTTCAATAGTTTATCTCATCACCTCACAGATCAATAGTTTATCTCATCATCGCACAGTTCAATAGTTTATCTCATCATCACCCAGTTCAATAGTTTATCTCATCATCGCCCAGTTCAATAGTTTATCTCATCACCTCACAGATCAATAGTTTATCTCATCATCGCACAGTTCAATAGTTTATCTCATCATCACTCAGTTCAATAGTTTATCTCATCATCACCCAGTTCAATAGTTTATCTCATCATCACTCAATTCAATAGTTTATCTCATCATCGCCCAGTTCAATAGTTTATCTCATCACCTCACAGATCAATAGTTTATCTCATCATCACTCAATTCAATAGTTTATCTCATCATCACCCAGTTCAATAGTTTATCTCATCATCACCCAGTTCAATAGTTTATCTCATCATCACCCAGTTCAATAGTTTATCTCATCATCGCCCAGTTCAATAGTTTATCTCATCATCACCCAGTTCAATAGTTTATCTCATCATCACCCAGTTCAATAGTTTATCTCATCATCACCCAGTTCAATAGTTTATCTCATCATCGCACAGTTCAATAGTTTATCTCATCATCGCCCAGTTCAAAAGTTTATCTCATCATCACCCAGTTCAATAGATAATCTGATCATCACACAGTTCAATAGTTTATATCATCATCGCCCAGTTCAATAGTTTATCTCATCATCGCACAGTTCAATAGTTTATCTCATCATCGCACAGTTCACTAGTTAATCTCATCATCACCCAGTTCAATAGTTTATCTCATCATCGCCCAGTTCAATAGTTTATCTCATCATCGCACAGTTCAAAAATTTATCTCATCATCACCCAGTTCAATAGTTTATCTCATCATCCCACAGTTCACTAGTTAATCTCATCATCGCCCAGTTCAATAATTTATGTCATCATCACCCAGTTCAATAATTTATGTCATCATCGCCCAGTTCACTAGTTAATCTCATCATCACCCAGTTCAATAATTTATCTCATCATCACACAGTTCAATAGTTTATCTCATCATCACACAGTTCAATAGTTTATCTCATCATCGCCCAGTTCAATAGTTTATCTCATCATCGCCCAGTTCAATAGTTTATCTCATCATCGCCCAGTTCAATAGTTTATGTCATCATCGCCCAGTTCAATAGTTTATCTCACCATCGCCCAGTTCAATAGTTTATCTCATCATCACCGAGTTCAATAGTTTATCTCATCATCACCCAGTTCAAGAGTTTATATCATTACCTCACAGTTCAATAGTTTATCTCATCATCGCCCCTTTCAATAGTTTATGTCATCATCGCCCAGTTCAATAGTTTATCTAATCAACGCCAAGTTCAATAGTTTATCTCATCATCACACAGTTCAATAGTTTATCTCATCATCGCCCAGTTCAATAGTTTATCTCATCATCGCCCAGTTCAATAGTTTATCTCATCATCGCCCAGTTCAATAGTTTATCTCATCATCACCCAGTTCAATAGTTTATCTCATCATCGCCCAGTTCAATAGTTTATCTCATCATCGCCGAGTTCAATAGTTTATCTCATCATCGCCCAGTTCAATAGTTTATCTCATCATCGCCCAGTTCAATAGTTTATCTCATCATCGCCCAGTTCAATAGTTTATCTCATCATCGCCCAGTTCAATAGTTTATCTCATCATCACCCAGTTCAATAGTTTATCTCATCATCGCCCAGTTCAATAGTTTATCTCATCATCACCCAGTTCAATAGTTTATCTCATCATCGCCCAGTTCAATAGTTTATCTCATCATCGCACAGTTCACTAGTTAATCTCATCATCACCCAGTTCAATAGTTTATGTCATCATCGCCCAGTTCAATAGTTTATCTCATCATCGCCCAGTTCAATAGTTTATCTCATCATCACCCAGTTCAATAGTTTATCTCATCATCGCCCAGTTCAATAGTTTATCTCATCATCGCCCAGTTCAATAGTTTATCTCATCATCGCCCAGTTCAATAGTTTATCTCATCATCGCCCAGTTCAATAGTTTATCTCATCATCGCCCAGTTCAATAGTTTATCTCATCATCGCCCAGTTCAATAGTTTATCTCATCATCGCCCAGTTCAATAGTTTATCTCATCATCGCCCAGTTCAATAGTTTATCTCATCATCGCCCAGTTCAATAGTTTATCTCATCATCGCCCAGTTCAATAGTTTATCTCATCATCGCCCAGTTCAATAGTTTATCTCATCATCACCCAGTTCAATAGTTTATCTCATCATCGCCCAGTTCAATAGTTTATCTCATCATCGCCCAGTTCAATAGTTTATCTCATCATCGCCCAGTTCAATAGTTTATCTCATCATCGCCGAGTTCAATAGTTTATCTCATCATCGCCCAGTTCAATAGTTTATCTCATCATCGCCCAGTTCAATAGTTTATCTCATCATCGCACAGTTCAATAGTTTATCTCATCATCACCCAGTTCAATAGTTTATCTCATCATCGCCCAGTTCAATAGTTTATCTCATCATCACCCAGTTCAATAGTTTATCTCATCATCGCCCAGTTCAATAGTTTATCTCATCATCACCCAGTTCAATAGTTTATCTCATCATCGCCCAGTTCAATAGTTTATCTCATCATCGCCCAGTTCAATAGTTTATCTCATCATCGCACAGTTCAATAGTTTATCTCATCATCACCCAGTTCAATAGTTTATCTCATCATCGCCCAGTTCAATAGTTTATCTCATCATCGCCCAGTTCAATAGTTTATCTCATCATCACCCAGTTCAATAGTTTATCTCATCATCGCCCAGTTCAATAGTTTATCTCATCATCGCCCAGTTCAATAGTTTATCTCATCATCACCCAGTTCAATAGTTTATCTCATCATCGCCCAGTTCAATAGTTTATCTCATCATCACCCAGTTCAATAGTTTATCTCATCATCGCCCAGTTCAATAGTTTATCTCATCATCGCCCAGTTCAATAGTTTATCTCATCATCGCCCAGTTCAATAGTTTATCTCATCATCGCCCAGTTCAATAGTTTATCTCATCATCACCCAGTTCAATAGTTTATCTCATCATCACCCAGTTCAATAGTTTATCTCATCATCGCCCAGTTCAATAGTTTATCTCATCATCGCCCAGTTCAATAGTTTATCTCATCATCGCCCAGTTCAATAGTTTATCTCATCATCGCCCAGTTCAATAGTTTATCTCATCATCGCCCAGTTCAATAGTTTATCTCATCATTGCCCAGTTCAATAGTTTATCTCATCATCGCCCAGTTCAATAGTTTATCTCATCATCGCCCAGTTCAATAATTTATGTCATCATCGCCAAGTTCAATAGTTTATCTCATCATCACCCAGTTCAATAGTTTATCTCATCATCGCCCAGTTCAATAGTTTATCTCATCATCACCCAGTTCACTAGTTTATCTCATCATCGTACAGTTCAATAACTTATATCATCATCACCCAGTTCAATAGGTTATCTCATCATCGCACAGTTCACTAGTTAATCTCATCATCACTCAGTTCAATAGTTTATCTCATCATCACCCAGTTCAATAGTTTATCTCATCATCACCCAGTTCAATAGTTTATCTCATCATTACACAGTTCAATAGATTATCTCATCATCGCCCAGTTCAATAGTTTATCTCATCATCACCCAGTTCTATAGTTTATCTCATCATCGCACACTTCACGAGTTAATCTCATCATTGCCCAGTTCAATAGTTTATCTCATCATCACCCAGTTCAATAGTTTATCTCATCATCACCCAGTTCAATAGTTTATCTCATCATCACCCAGTTCAATAGTTTATCTCATCATCGCACAGTTCAATAGTTTATCTCATCATCGCCCAGTTCAATAGTTTATCTCATCATCACCCAGTTCAATAGTTTATCTCATCATCGCACAGTTCAATAGTTTATCTCATCATCACCCAGTTCAATAGTTTATCTCATCATCACCCAGTTCAATAGTTTATCTCATCATCGCACAGTTCAATAGTTTATCTCATCATCGCACAGTTCAATAGTTTATCTCATCATCACACAGTTCAATAGTTTATCTCATCATCGTCCAATTCAAGAGTTTATCTCATCATCGCACAGTTCAATAGTTTATCTCATCATCACACAGTTCAATAGTTTATCTCATCATCACCCAGTTCAATAGTTTATCTCATCATCGCCCAGTTCAATAGTTTATCTCATCATCACCCAGTTCAATAGTTTATCTCATCATCACCCAGTTCAATAGTTTATCTCATCATCACCCAGTTCAATAGTTTATCTCATCACCTCACAGATCAATAGTTTATCTCATCATCGCCCAGTTCAATAGTTTATCTCATCATCACCCAGTTCAATAGTTTATCTCATCACCTCACAGATCAATAGTTTATCTCATCATCACTCAATTCAATAGTTTATCTCATCATCGCCCAGTTCAATAGTTTATCTCATCATCACCCAGTTCAATAGTTTATCTCATCATCACCCAGTTCAATAGTTTATCTCATCATCGCACAGTTCAATAGTTTATCTCATCATCGCCCAGTTCAATAGTTTATCTCATCATCACCCAGTTCAATAGTTTATCTCATCATCGCCCAGTTCAATAGTTTATCTCATCATCGCCCAGTTCAATAGTTTATCTCATCATCGCACAGTTAAATAGTTTATCTCATCATCGCACAGTTAAATAGTTTATCTCATCATCGCCCAGTTAAATAGTTTATCTCATCATCGCACAGTTCAATAGTTTATCTCATCATCGCCCAGTTCAATAGTTTATCTCATCATCGCCCAGTTCAATAGTTTATCTCATCATCGCCCAGTTCAATAGTTTATCTCATCATCACCCAGTTCAATAGTTTATCTCATCATCACCCAGTTCAATAGTTTATCTCATCATCGCCCAGTTCAATAGTTTATCTCATCATCGCCCAGTTCAATAGTTTATCTCATAACCACACAGTTAAATTGTTTATCTCATCATCACCCAGTTCAATAGTTTATCTCATCATCGCACAGTTCAATAGTTTATCTCATCATCGCACAGTTCAATAGTTTATCTCATCATCACCCAGTTCAATAGTTTATCTCATCATCGCCCAGTTCAATAGTTTATCTCATCATCACCCAGTTCAATAGTTTATCTCATCATCGCCCAGTTCAATAGTTTATCTCATCATCACCCAGTTCAATAGTTTATCTCATCATCACCCAGTTCAATAGTTTATCTCATCATCGCCCAGTTCAATAGTTTATCTCATCATCGCCCAGTTCAATAGTTTATCTCATCATCACACAGTTCAATAGTTTATCTCATCATCACCCAGTTCAATAGTTTATCTCATCATCACCCAGTTCAATAGTTTATCTCATCATCACCCAGTTCAATAGTTTATCTCATCATCACCCAGTTCAATAGTTTATCTCATCATCACCCAGTTCAATAGTTTATCTCATCATCACCCAGTTCAATAGTTTATCTCATCATCACCCAGTTCAATAGTTTATCTCATCATCACCCAGTTCAATAGTTTATCTCATCATCGCACAGTTCAATAGTTTATCTCATCATCGCCCAGTTCAATAGTTTATCTCATCATCACCCAGTTCAATAGTTTATCTCATCATCGCCCAGTTCAATAGTTTATCTCATCATCGCCCAGTTCAATAGTTTATCTCATCATCGCACAGTTCAATAGTTTATCTCATCATCGCACAGTTCAATAGTTTATCTCATCATCACCCAGTTCAATAGTTTATCTCATCATCACCCAGTTCAATAGTTTATCTCATCATCGCACAGTTCAATAGTTTATCTCATCATCACCCAGTTCAATAGTTTATCTCATCATCACCCAGTTCAATAGTTTATCTCATCATCGCCCAGTTCAAAAGTTTATCTCATCATCGCCCAGTTCAATAGTTTATCTCATCATCGCCCAGTTCAATAGTTTATCTCATCATCGCCCAGTTCAATAGTTTATCTCATCATCGCCCAGTTCAATAGTTTATCTCATCATCGCCCAGTTCAATAGTTTATCTCATCATCGCCCAGTTCAATAGTTTATCTCATCATCGCCCAGTTCAATAGTTTATCTCATCATCGCCCAGTTCAATAGTTTATCTCATCATCACCCAGTTCAATAGTTTATCTCATCATCGCCCAGTTCAATAGTTTATCTCATCATCGCCCAGTTCAATAGTTTATCTCATCATCGCCCAGTTCAATAGTTTATCTCATCATCGCCCAGTTCAATAGTTTATCTCATCATCGCCCAGTTCAATAGTTTATCTCATCATCACCCAGTTCAATAGTTTATCTCATCATCGCCCAGTTCAATAGTTTATCTCATCATCGCACAGTTCAATAGTTTATCTCATCATCACCCAGTTCAATAGTTTATCTCATCATCGCCCAGTTCAATAGTTTATCTCATCATCACCCAGTTCAATAGTTTATCTCATCATCGCCCAGTTCAATAGTTTATCTCATCATCACCCAGTTCAATAGTTTATCTCATCATCGCCCAGTTCAATAGTTTATCTCATCATCGCCCAGTTCAATAGTTTATCTCATCATCGCAAAGTTCAATAGTTTATCTCATCATCACCCAGTTCAATAGTTTATCTCATCATCGCCCAGTTCAATAGTTTATCTCATCATCGCCCAGTTCAATAGTTTATCTCATCATCACCCAGTTCAATAGTTTATCTCATCATCGCCCAGTTCAATAGTTTATCTCATCATCGCCCAGTTCAATAGTTTATCTCATCATCGCCCAGTTCAATAGTTTATCTCATCATCGCCCAGTTCAATAGTTTATCTCATCATCACCCAGTTCAATAGTTTATCTCATCATCACCCAGTTCAATAGTTTATCTCATCATCGCCCAGTTCAATAGTTTATCTCATCATCGCCCAGTTCAATAGTTTATCTCATCATCGCCCAGTTCAATAGTTTATCTCATCATCGCCCAGTTCAATAGTTTATCTCATCATCGCCCAGTTCAATAGTTTATCTCATCATCGCCCAGTTCAATAGTTTATCTCATCATCGCCCAGTTCAATAGTTTATCTCATCATCGCCCAGTTCAATAGTTTATCTCATCATCGCACAGTTCAATAGTTTATCTCATCATCACCCAGTTCACTAGTTTATCTCATCATCGCACAGTTCAATAGTTTATCTCATCATCACACAGTTCAATAGTTTATCTCATCATCGTCCAATTCAAGAGTTTATCTCATCATCACCCAGTTCAATAGTTTATCTCATCATCGCACAGTTCAATAGTTTATCTCATCATCGCACAGTTCACTAGTTAATCTCATCATCAACCAGTTCAATAGTTTGTCTCATCATCACCCAGTTCAACAGTTTATCTCATCATCCCACAGTTCACTAGTTAATCTCATCATCGCCCAGTTCAATAATTTATGTCATCATCGCCCAGTTCACTAGTTTATCTCATCATCGCCCAGTTCAATAGTTTATCTCATCATCGCCCAGTTCAATAGTTTATCTCATCATCAACCAGTTCAATAGTTTGTCTCATCATCACCCAGTTCAATAGTTTATCTCATCATCACCCAGTTCAATAGTTTATCTCATCATCGCACAGTTCAATAGTTTATCTCATCATCACCCAGTTCAATAGTTTATCTCATCATCACCCAGTTCAATAGTTTATCTCATCATCGCACAGTTCAATAGTTTATCTCATCATCGCACAGTTCAACAGTTTATCTCATCATCGCACAGTTCAATAGTTTATCTCATCATCGCCCAGTTCAATAGTTTATCTCATCATCGCACAGTTCAATAGTTTATCTCATCATCACCCAGTTCAATAGTTTATCTCATCATCACCCAGTTCAATAGTTTATCTCATCATCGCACAGTTCAATAGTTTATCTCATCATCACCCAGTTCAATAGTTTATCTCATCATCGCACAGTTCAATAGTTTATCTCATCATCACCCAGTTCAATAGTTTATCTCATCATCACACAGTTCAATAGTTTATCTCATCATCGCCCAGTTCAATAGTTTATCTCATCATCACCCAGTTCAATAGTTTATCTCATCATCGCACAGTTCAATAGTTTATCTCATCATCGCCCAGGTCAATAGTTTATCTCATCATCGCCCAGTTCAATAGTTTATCTCATCATCACCCAGTTCAATGGTTTATCTCATCATCACCCAGTTCAATAGTTTATCTCATCATCGCACAGTTCAATAGTTTATCTCATCATCGCCCAGTTCAATAGTTTATCTCATCATCGCCCAGTTCAATAGTTTATCTCATCATCGCCCAGTTCAATAGTTTATCTCATCATCGCCCAGTTCAATAGTTTATCTCATAACCACACAGTTAAATTGTTTATCTCATCACCTCACAGATGAATAGTTTATCTCATCATCGCCCAGTTCAATAGTTTATCTCATCATCACCCAGTTCAATAGATAATCTCATCATCGCCCAGGTCAATAGTTTATCTCATCATCGCCCAGTTCAATAGTTTATCTCATCACCTCACAGATCAATAGTTTATCTCATCATCACCCAGTTCAATAGTTTATCTCATCATCACCCAGTTCAATAGATAATCTCATCATTGCCCAGGTCAATAGTTTATCTCATCATTGCCCAGTTCAATAGTTTATCTCATAACCACACAGTTATATTGTTTATCTCATCATCGCCCAGTTCAATAGTTTATCTCATCATCACTCAATTCAATAGTTTATCTCATCATCGCCCAGTTCAATAGTTTATCTCATCATCACCCAGTTCAATAGTTTATCTCATCATCGCCCAGTTCAATAGTTTATCTCATCACCTCACAGATCAATAGTTTATCTCATCATCGCCCAGTTCAATAGTTTATCTCATCATAACCCAGATCAATAGTTTATCTCATCATCGCCCAGTTCAATAGTTTATCTCATCATCGCCCAGTTCAATAGTTTATCTCATCATCGCACAGTTCAATAGTTTATCTCATCATCGCACAGTTCAATAGTTTATCTCATCATCGTCCAATTCAAGAGTTTATCTCATCATCACCCAGTTCAATAGTTTATCTCATCATCACAGAGTTCAACAGTTTATCTCATCATCACCCAGTTCAATAGTTTATCTCATCATCGCACAGTTCAATAGTTTATCTCATCATCACCCAGTTCAATAGTTTATCTCATCATCGCACAGTTCAATAGTTTATCTCATCATCGCCCAGTTCAATAGTTTATCTCATCATCACCCAGTTCAATAGTTTATCTCATCATCGCCCAGTTCAATAGTTTATCTCATCATCACCCAGTTCAATAGTTTATCTCATCATCGCCCAGTTCAATAGTTTATCTCATCATCACCCAGTTCAATAGTTTATCTCATCATCACCCAGTTCAATAGTTTATCTCATCATCGCCCAGTTCAATAGTTTATCTCATCATCGCCCAGTTCAATAGTTTATCTCATCATCGCCCAGTTCAATAGTTTATCTCATCATCGCCCAGTTCAATAGTTTATCTCATCATCGCCCAGTTCAATAGTTTATCTCATCATCACCCAGTTCAATAGTTTATCTCATCATCGCCCAGTTCAATAGTTTATCTCATCTTCGCCCAGTTCAATAGTTTATCTCATCATCGCCCAGTTCAATAGTTTATCTCATCATCACCCAGTTCAATAGTTTATGTCATCGTCGCCCAGTTCAATAGTTTATCTCATCATCACCCAGTTCAATAGTTTATCTCATCGTCGCCGAGTTCAATAGTTTATCTCATCATCACCCAGTTCAATAGTTTATCTCATCATCGCCCAGTTCAATAGTTTATCTCATCATCGCACAGTTCAATAGTTTATCTCATCATCACCCAGTTCAATAGTTTATCTCATCATCGCCCAGTTCAATAGTTTATCTCATCATCGCCCAGTTCAATAGTTTATCTCATCATCACCCAGTTCAATAGTTTATCTCATCATCGCCCAGTTCAATAGTTTATCTCATCATCGCCCAGTTCAATAGTTTATCTCATCATCGCCCAGTTCAATAGTTTATCTCATCATCGCCGAGTTCAATAGTTTATCTCATCATCGCCCAGTTCAATAGTTTATCTCATCATCGCCCAGTTCAATAGTTTATCTCATCATCGCCCAGTTCAATAGTTTATCTCATCATCGCCCAGTTCAATAGTTTATCTCATCATCACCCAGTTCAATAGTTTATCTCATCATCGCCCAGTTCAATAGTTTATCTCATCATCGCCCAGTTCAATAGTTTATCTCATCATCGCCCAGTTCAATAGTTTATCTCATCATCGCCCAGTTCAATAGTTTATCTCATCATCGCCCAGTTCAATAGTTTATCTCATCATCACCCAGTTCAATAGTTTATCTCATCATCGCCCAGTTCAATAGTTTATCTCATCATCGCACAGTTCAATAGTTTATCTCATCATCACCCAGTTCAATAGTTTATCTCATCATCGCCCAGTTCAATAGTTTATCTCATCATCGCCCAGTTCAATAGTTTATCTCATCATCGCCCAGTTCAATAGTTTATCTCATCTTCGCCCAGTTCAATAGTTTATCTCATCATCGCCCAGTTCAATAGTTTATCTCATCTTCGCCCAGTTCAATAGTTTATCTCATCATCGCACAGTTCACTAGTTTATCTCATCATCACCCAGTTCAAGAGTTTATCTCATCATCACCCAGTTCAATAGTTTATCTCATCATCGCCCAGGTCAATAGTTTATCTCATCATCACCCAGTTCAATAGTTTATCTCATCATCGCCCAGTTCAATAGTTTATCTCATCATCGCCCAGTTCAATAGTTTATCTCATCATCGCCCAGTTCAATAGTTTATCTCATCATCGCCCAGTTCAATAGTTTATCTCATCATCACCCAGTTCAATAGTTTATCTCATCATCACCCAGTTCAATAGTTTATCTCATCATCGCCCAGTTCAATAGTTTATCTCATCATCGCCCAGTTCAATAGTTTATCTCATCATCGCCCAGTTCAATAGTTTATCTCATCATCGCCCAGTTCAATAGTTTATCTCATCATCGCCCAGTTCAATAGTTTATCTCATCATCGCCGAGTTCAATAGTTTATCTCATCATCGCCCAGTTCAATAGTTTATCTCATCATCGCCCAGTTCAATAGTTTATCTCATCATCGCCCAGTTCAATAGTTTATCTCATCATCACCCAGTTCAATAGTTTATCTCATCATCGCACAGTTCAATAGTTCATCTCATCATCGCCCAGTTCAATAGTTTATCTCATCATCGCACAGTTCAATAATTTATCTCATCATCACCCAGTTCAATAGTTTATCTCATCATCGCACAGTTCACTAGTTAATCTCATCATCACCCAGTTCAATAGTTTATCTCATCATCGCCCAGTTCAATAGTTTATCTCATCATCGCCCAGTTCAATAGTTTATCTCATCATCACCCAGTTCAATAGTTTATCTCATCATCACCGAGTTCAATAGTTTATCTCATCATCACCCAGTTCAAGAGTTTATATCATTACCTCACAGTTCAATAGTTTATCTCATCATCGCCCCTTTCAATAGTTTATGTCATCATCGCCCAGTTCAATAGTTTATCTCATCATCACCCAGTTCAATAGTTTATCTCATCATCACCCAGTTCAATAGTTTATCTCATCATCACACAGTTCAATAGTTTATCTCATCATCGCCCAGTTCAATAGTTTATCTCATCATCACACAGTTCAATAGTTTATCTCATCGTCGCCCAGTTCAATAGTTTATCTCATCATCACCCAGTTCAATAGTTTATCTCATCATCACCCAGTTCAATAGTTTATCTCATCATCGCGCAGTTCAATAGTTTATCTCATCATCGCACAGTTCACTAGTTTATCTCATCATCGCCCAGTTCAATAGTTTATCTCATCTTCGCCCAGTTCAATAGTTTATCTCATCATCAACCAGTTCAATAGTTTGTCTCATCATCACCCAGTTCAACAGTTTATCTCATCATCACCCAGTTCAATAGTTTATCTCATCATCGCACAGTTCACTAGTTAATCTCATCATCAACCAGTTCAATAGTTTGTCTCATCATCACCCAGTTCAACAGTTTATCTCATCATCACCCAGTTCAATAGTTTATCTCATCATCCCACAGTTCACTAGTTAATCTCATCATCGCCCAGTTCAATAATTTATGTCATCATCACCCAGTTCAATAATTTATGTCATCATCGCCCAGTTCACTAGTTTATCTCATCATCGCCCAGTTTAATAATTTATGTCATCATCGCCCAGTTCACTAGTTTATCTCATCATCGCCCAGTTCAATAGTTTATCTCATCATCATCCAGTTCAATAGTTTATCTCATCATCAACCAGTTCAATAGTTTATCTCATCATCGCCCAGTTCAATAGTTTATCTCATCATCACCCAGTTCAATAGTTTATCTCATCATCGCCCAGTTCAATAGTTTATCTCATCATCGCCCAGTTCAATAGTTTATCTCATCATCGCACAGTTCAATAGTTTATCTCATCATCGCCCAGTTCAATAGTTTATCTCATCATCGCCCAGTTCAATAGTTTATCTCATCATCGCACAGTTCAATAGTTTATCTCATCATCGCCCAGTTCAATAGTTTATCTCATCATCGCCCAGTTCAATAGTTTATCTCATCATCACCCAGTTCAATAGTTTATCTCATCTTCGCCCAGTTCAAGAGTTTATCTCATCATCACCCAGTTCAATAGATAATCTCATCATCGCCCAGGTCAATAGTTTATCTCATCATTGCCCAGTTCAATAGTTTATCTCATAACCACACAGTTAAATTGTTTATCTCATCATCGCCCAGTTCAATAGTTTATCTCATAACCACACAGTTAAATTGTTTATCTCATCACCTCACAGATCAATAGTTTATCTCATCATCGCCCAGTTCAATAGTTTATCTCATCATCACCCAGTTCAATAGATAATCTCATCATCGCCCAGGTCAATAGTTTATCTCATCATAGCTCAGTTCAATAGTTTATCTCATCATCACCCAGTTCAATAGTTTATCTCATCATCACCCAGTTCAATAGTTTATCTCATCATCACCCAGTTCAATAGTTTATCTCATCATCGCCCAGTTCAATAGTTTATCTCATCACCTCACAGATCAATAGTTTATCTCATCATCACTCAATTCAATAGTTTATCTCATCATCACCCAGTTCAATAGTTTATCTCATCATCACCCAGTTCAATAGTTTATCTCATCATCACCCAGTTCAATAGTTTATCTCATCATCACCCAGTTCAATAGTTTATCTCATCATCACCCAGTTCAATAGTTTATCTCATCATCGCCCAGTTCAATAGTTTATCTCATCATCGCACAGTTCAATAGTTTATCTCATCATCACCCAGTTCAATAGTTTATCTCATCATCGCACAGTTCAATAGTTTATCTCATCATCGCCCAGTTCAATAGTTTATCTCATCATCGCCCAGTTCAATAGTTTATCTCATCATCGCCCAGTTCAATAGTTTATCTCATCATCACCCAGTTCAATAGTTTATCTCATCATCACCCAGTTCAATAGTTTATCTCATCATCGCACAGTTCAATAGTTTATCTCATCATCACCCAGTTCAATAGTTTATCTCATCATCGCCCAGTTCAATAGTTTATCTCATCATCGCCCAGTTCAATAGTTTATCTCATCATCGCCCAGTTCAATAGTTTATCTCATCATCGCCCAGTTCAATAGTTTATCTCATCATCGCCCAGTTCAATAGTTTATCTCATCATCGCCCAGTTCAATAGTTTATCTCATCATCGCCCAGTTCAATAGTTTATCTCATCATCGCCCAGTTCAATAGTTTATCTCATCATCGCCCAGTTCAATAGTTTATCTCATCATCGCCCAGTTCAATAGTTTATCTCATCATCGCCCAGTTCAATAGTTTATCTCATCATCGCCCAGTTCAATAGTTTATCTCATCATCACCCAGTTCAATAGTTTATCTCATCATCGCCCAGTTCAATAGTTAATCTCATCATCACCCAGTTCAATAGTTTATCTCATCATCGCCCAGTTCAATAGTTTATGTCATCATCGCCCAGTTCAATGTTTATCTCATCATCGCCAAGTTCAATAGTTTATCTCATCATCACCCAGTTCAATAGTTTATCTCATCATCGCACAGTTCACTAGTTTATCTCATCATCACCCAGTTCAATAGTTTATCTCATCATCGCCCAGTTCAATAGTTTATCTCATCATCACCCAGTTCAATAGTTTATCTCATCATCGCCCAGTTCAATAGTTTATCTCATCATCACCCAGTTCAATAGTTTATCTCATCATCGCCCAGTTCAATAGTTTATCTCATCATCGCCCAGTTCAATAGTTTATCTCATCATCGCACAGTTCAATAGTTTATCTCATCATCACCCAGTTCAATAGTTTATCTCATCATCGCCCAGTTCAATAGTTTATCTCATCATCGCCCAGTTCAATAGTTTATCTCATCATCACCCAGTTCAATAGTTTATCTCATCATCGCCCAGTTCAATAGTTTATCTCATCATCGCCCAGTTCAATAGTTTATCTCATCATCGCCCAGTTCAATAGTTTATCTCATCATCGCCCAGTTCAATAGTTTATCTCATCATCACCCAGTTCAATAGTTTATCTCATCATCACCCAGTTCAATAGTTTATCTCATCATCGCCCAGTTCAATAGTTTATCTCATCATCGCCCAGTTCAATAGTTTATCTCATCATCGCCCAGTTCAATAGTTTATCTCATCATCGCCCAGTTCAATAGTTTATCTCATCATCGCCCAGTTCAATAGTTTATCTCATCATCGCCCAGTTCAATAGTTTATCTCATCATCGCCCAGTTCAATAGTTTATCTCATCATCGCCCAGTTCAATAGTTTATCTCATCATCGCCCAGTTCAATAGTTTATCTCATCATCACCCAGTTCAATAGTTTATCTCATCATCACCCAGTTCAACAGTTTATCTCATCATCGCCCAGTTCAATAATTTATCTCATCATCGCACAGTTCAATAATTTATCTCATCACCCAGTTCAATAGTATATCTCATCATCACACAGTTCACTAGTTAATCTCATCATCACCCAGTTCAATAGTTTATCTCATCATCGCACAGTTCAATAGTTTATCTCATCATCGCCCAGTTCAAAAGTTTATCTCATCATCACCCAGTTCAATAGTTTATCTCATCATCGCCCAGTTCAATAGTTTATCTCATCATCACCCAGTTCAATAGTTTATCTCATCATCGCACAGTTCAATAGTTTATCTCATCATCGCCCAGTTCAATAGTTTATCTCATCATCGCCCAGTTCAATAGTTTATCTCATCATCACCCAGTTCAATAGTTTATCTCATCATCACCCAGTTCAATAGTTTATCTCATCATCGCACAGTTCAATAGTTTATCTCATCATCACCCAGTTCAATAGTTTATCTCATCATCACCCAGTTCAATAGTTTATCTCATCATCGCACAGTTCAATAGTTTATCTCATCATCGCACAGTTCAATAGTTTATCTCATCATCACCCAGTTCAATAGTTTATCTCATCATCACCCAGTTCAATAGTATATCTCATCATCGCCCAGTTCAATAGTTTATCTCATCATCACCCAGTTCAATAGTTTATCTCATCATCACCCAGTTCACTAGTTTATCTCATCATCGTACAGTTCAATAACTTATATCATCATCACCCAGTTCAATAGGTTATCTCATCATCGCACAGTTCACTAGTTAATCTCATCATCACCCAGTTCAATAGATAATCTGATCATCACACAGTTCAATAGTTTATATCATCATCGCCCAGTTCAATAGTTTATCTCATCATCACCCAGTTCAACAGTTTATCTCATCATCGCACAGTTCAATAATTTATCTCTTCACCCAGTTCAATAGTTTATCTCATCATCGCCCAGTTCAATAGTTTATCTCATCATCACCCAGTTCAATAGTTTATCTCATCATCACCCAGTTCAATAGTTTATCTCATCATCGCACAGTTCAATAGTTTATCTCATCATCGCCCAGTTCAATAGTTTATCTCATCATCACCCAGTTCAATAGTTTATCTCATCATCGCCCAGTTCAATAGTTTATCTCATCATCACCCAGTTCAATAGTTTATCTCATCATCGCCCAGTTCAATAGTTTATCTCATCACCTCACAGATCAATAGTTTATCTCATCATCACCCAGTTCAATAGTTTATCTCATCATCGCACAGTTCAATAGTTTATCTCATCATCGCCCAGTTCAATAGTTTATCTCATCATCGCCCAGTTCAATAGTTTATCTCATCATCGCACAGTTCAATAGTTTATCTCATCATCGCCCAGTTCAATAGTTTATCTCATCATCACCCAGTTCAATAGATAATCTCATCATCGCCCAGGTCAATAGTTTATCTCATCATTGCCCAGTTCAATAGTTTATCTCATAACCACACAGTTAAATTGTTTATCTCATCATCGCCCAGTTCAATAGTTTATCTCATCACCTCACAGATCAATAGTTTATCTCATCATCGCCCAGTTCAATAGTTTATCTCATCATCACTCAATTCAATAGTTTATCTCATCATCGCCCAGTTCAAGAGTTTATCTCATCATCACCCAGTTCAATAGTTTATCTCATCATCACTCAATTCAATAGTTTATCTCATCATCACCCAGTTCAATAGTTTATCTCATCATCACCCAGTTCTATAGTTTATCTCATCATCGCACACTTCACTAGTTAATCTCATCATTGCCCAGTTCAATAGTTTATCTCATCATCACCCAGTTCAATAGTTTATCTCATCATCACCCAGTTCAATAGTTTATCTCATCATCACCCAGTTCAATAGTTTATCTCATCATCACCCAGTTCAATAGTTTATCTCATCATCACCCAGTTCAATAGTTTATCTCATCATCACCCAGTTCAATAGTTTATCTCATCATCACCCAGTTCAATAGTTTATCTCATCATCACCCAGTTCAATAGTTTATCTCATCATCACCCAGTTCAATAGTTTATCTCATCATCGCCCAGTTCAATAGTTTATCTCATCATCGCCCAGTTCAATAGTTTATCTCATCATCACCCAGTTCAATAGTTTATCTCATCATCGCCCAGTTCAATAGTTTATCTCATCATCGCCCAGTTCAATAGTTTATCTCATCATCGCACAGTTCAATAGTTTATCTCATCATCGCACAGTTCAATAGTTTATCTCATCATCACCCAGTTCAATAGTTTATCTCATCATCACCCAGTTCAATAGTTTATCTCATCATCGCACAGTTCAATAGTTTATCTCATCATCACCCAGTTCAATAGTTTATCTCATCATCGCACAGTTCAATAGTTTATCTCATCATCGCACAGTTCAATAGTTTATCTCATCATCACCCAGTTCAATAGTTTATCTCATCATCGCACAGTTCAATAGTTTATCTCATCATCACCCAGTTCAATAGTTTATCTCATCATCACACAGTTCAATAGTTTATCTCATCATCGCCCAGTTCAATAGTTTATCTCATCATCACCCAGTTCAATAGTTTATCTCATCATCACACAGTTCAATAGTTTATCTCATCATCGCCCAGTTCAATAGTTTATCTCATCATCGCCCAGTTCAATAGTTTATCTCATCATCGCCCAGTTCAATAGTTTATCTCATCATCGCCCAGTTCAATAGTTTATCTCATCATCGCCCAGTTCAATAGTTTATCTCATCATCACCCAGTTCAATAGTTTATCTCATCATCACCCAGTTCAATAGTTTATCTCATCATCGCCCAGTTCAATAGTTTATCTCATCATCACCCAGTTCAATAGTTTATCTCATCATCGCCCAGTTCAATAGTTTATCTCATCATCACCCAGTTCAATAGTTTATCTCATCATCACACAGTTCAATAGTTTATCTCATCATCGCCCAGTTCAATAGTTTATCTCATCATCGCCCAGTTCAATAGTTTATCTCATCATCGCCCAGTTCAATAGTTTATCTCATCATCACCCAGTTCAATAGTTTATCTCATCATCGCCCAGTTCAATAGTTTATCTCATCATCGCCCAGTTCAATAGTTTATCTCATCATCGCCCAGTTCAATAGTTTATCTCATCATCGCCCAGTTCAATAGTTTATCTCATCATCGCCCAGTTCAATAGTTTATCTCATCATCACCCAGTTCAATAGTTTATCTCATCATCACCCAGTTCAATAGTTTATCTCATCATCGCCCAGTTCAATAGTTTATCTCATCATCACCCAGTTCAATAGTTTATCTCATCATCGCCCAGTTCAATAGTTTATCTCATCATCACCCAGTTCAATAGTTTATCTCATCATCGCCCAGTTCAATAGTTTATCTCATCATCACCCAGTTCAATAGTTTATCTCATCATCGCCCAGTTCAATAGTTTATCTCATCATCACCCAGTTCAATAGTTTATCTCATCATCACCCAGTTCAATAGTTTATCTCATCATCGCCCAGTTCAATAGTTTATCTCATCATCGCACAGTTCAATAGTTTATCTCATCATCACCCAGTTCAATAGTTTATCTCATCATCGCCCAGTTCAATAGTTTATCTCATCATCACCCAGTTCAATAGTTTATCTCATCATCGCCCAGTTCAATAGTTTATCTCATCATCGCACAGTTCAATAGTTTATCTCATCATCACCCAGTTCAATAGTTTATCTCATCATCGCCCAGTTCAATAGTTTATCTCATCATCGCCCAGTTCAATAGTTTATCTCATCATCGCCCAGTTCAATAGTTTATCTCATCATCGCCCAGTTCAATAGTTTATCTCATCATCACCCAGTTCAATAGTTTATCTCATCATCGCCCAGTTCAATAGTTTATCTCATCATCACCCAGTTCAATAGTTTATCTCATCATCACCCAGTTCAATAGTTTATCTCATCATCACCCAGTTCAATAGTTTATCTCATCATCACCCAGTTCAATAGTTTATCTCATCATCACCCAGTTCAATAGTTTATCTCATCATCACCCAGTTCAATAGTTTATCTCATCATCGCCCAGTTCAATAATTTATGTCATCATCGCCAAGTTCAATAATTTATCTCATCATCACCCAGTTCACTAGTTTATCTCATCATCGTACAGTTCACTAGTTAATCTCATCATCACTCAGTTCAATAGTTTATCTCATCATCACCCAGTTCAATAGTTTATCTCATCATCACCCAGTTCAATAGTTTATCTCATCATCGCCCAGTTCAATAGTTTATCTCATCATCGCCCAGTTCAATAATTTATCTCATCATCGCCAAGTTCAATAATTTATCTCATCATCACCCAGTTCAATAGTTTATCTCATCATCGCACAGTTCACTAGTTAATCTCATCATCACCCAGTTCAATAGTTTATCTCATCATCACCCAGTTTAACAGTTTATCTCATCATCACCCAGTTCAACAGTTTATCTCATCATCACCCAGTTCAATAATTTATCTCATCATCGCACAGTTCAATAATTTATCTCATCATCCCCAGTTCACTAGTTAATCTCATCATCACCCAGTTCAATAGTTTATCTCATCATCGCACAGTTCAATAGTTTATCTCATCATCGCCCAGTTCAATAGTTTATCTCATCTTCGCCCAGTTCAATAGTTTATCTCATCATCGCACAGTTCACTAGTTTATCTCATCATTGCCCAGTTCAATAGTTTATCTCATCATCGCCCAGTTCAATAGTTTATCTCATCATCGCCCAGTTCAATAATTTATGTCATCATCGCCAAGTTCAATAATTTATCTCATCATCACCCAGTTCAATAATTTATCTCATCATCACCCAGTTCACTAGTTTATCTCATCATCGCACAGTTCACTAGTTAATCTCATCATCACTCAGTTCAATAGTTTATCTCATCATCACCCAGTTCAATAATTTATCTCATCATCACCCAGTTCAATAGTTTATCTCATCATCGCACAGTTCACAAGTTAATCTCATCATCAACCAGTTCAATAGTTTGTCTCATCATCACCCAGTTCAACAGTTTATCTCATCATCACCCAGTTCAATAGTTTATCTCATCATCACCCAGTTCAATAGTTTATCTCATCATCGCACAGTTCACTAGTTAATCTCATCATCACCCAGTTCAATAGTTTATCTCATCATCACCCAGTTCAATAGTTTATCTCATCATCGCACAGTTCAATAGTTTATCTCATCATCACAGAGTTCAACAGTTTATCTCATCATCACCCAGTTCAATAGTTTATCTCATCATCACCCAGTTCAATAGTTTATCTCATCATCACCCAGTTCAATAGTTTATCTCATCATCACAGAGTTCAACAGTTTATCTCATCATCGCACAGTTCAATAGTTTATCTCATCATCACCCAGTTCAATAGTTTATCTCATCATCGCCCAGGTCAATAGTTTATCTCATCATTGCCCAGTTCAATAGTTTATCTCATAACCACACAGTTAAATTGTTTATCTCATCATCGCCCAGTTCAATAGTTTATCTCATCACCTCACAGATCAATAGTTTATCTCATCATCACCCAGTTCAATAGTTTATCTCATCATCACCCAGTTCAATAGTTTATCTCATCATCACCCAGTTCAATAGTTTATCTCATCATCACCCAGTTCAATAGTTTATCTCATCATCACCCAGTTCAATAGTTTATCTCATCATCACCCAGTTCAATAGTTTATCTCATCATCACCCAGTTCAATAGTTTATCTCATCATCACCCAGTTCAATAGTTTATCTCATCATCGCACAGTTCAATAGTTTATCTCATCATCACCCAGTTCAATAGTATATCTCATCATCGCCCAGTTCAATAGTTTATCTCATCATCGCCCAGTTCAATAGTTTATGTCATCATCGCCCAGTTCAATAGTTTATCTCATCATCGCCCAGTTCAATAGTTTATGTCATCATCACCCAGTTCAATAGTATATCTCATCATCGCCCAGTTCAATAGTTTATCTCATCATCGCCCAGTTCAATAGTTTATCTCATCATCGCCCAGTTCAATAGTTTATCTCATCATCGCCCAGTTCAATAGTATATCTCATCATCGCCCAGTTCAATAGTTTATGTCATCATCGCACAGTTCAATAGTTTATCTCATCATCACCCAGTTCAATAGTATATCTCATCATCGCCCAGTTCAATAGTTTATCTCATCATCGCCCAGTTCAATAGTTTATCTCATCATCGCCCAGTTCAATAGTTTATCTCATCATCGCCCAGTTCAATAGTTTATGTCATCATCGCCCAGTTCAATAGTTTATCTCATCATCGCCCAGTTCAATAGTTTATCTCATCATCACCCAGTTCAATAGTTTATCTCATCATCGCACAGTTCACTAGTTTATCTCATCATCGCCCAGTTCAATAGTTTATCTCATCTTCGCCCAGTTCAATAGTTTATCTCATCATCGCACAGTTCACTAGTTTATCTCATCATCACCCAGTTCAATAGTTTATCTCATCATCGCACAGTTCACTAGTTTATCTCATCATCGCCCAGTTCAATAGTTTATCTCATCTTCGCCCAGTTCAATAGTTTATCTCATCATCGCACAGTTCACTAGTTTATCTCATCATCACCCAGTTCAATAGTTTATCTCATCTTCGCCCAGTTCAAGAGTTTATCTCATCATCACCCAGTTCAATAGTTTATCTCATCATCGCCCAGGTCAATAGTTTATCTCATCATTGCCCAGTTCAATAGTTTATCTCATCATCGCCCAGTTCAATAGTTTATCTCATCATCGCCCAGTTCAATAGTTTATCTCATCTTCGCCCAGTTCAATAGTTTATCTCATCATCGCCCAGTTCAATAGTTTATCTCATCATCGCCCAGTTCAATAGTTTATCTCATCATCGCCCAGTTCAATAGTTTATCTCATCATCGCCCAGTTCAATAGTTTATGTCATCATCGCCCAGTTCAATAGTTTATCTCATCATCGCCCAGTTCAATAGTTTATCTCATCATCACCCAGTTCAATAGTTTATCTCATCATCGCACAGTTCACTAGTTTATCTCATCATCGCCCAGTTCAATAGTTTATCTCATCTTCGCCCAGTTCAATAGTTTATCTCATCATCGCACAGTTCACTAGTTTATCTCATCATCACCCAGTTCAATAGTTTATCTCATCATCGCACAGTTCACTAGTTTATCTCATCATCGCCCAGTTCAATAGTTTATCTCATCTTCGCCCAGTTCAATAGTTTATCTCATCATCGCACAGTTCACTAGTTTATCTCATCATCACCCAGTTCAATAGTTTATCTCATCATCGCCCAGTTCAATAGTTTATCTCATCATCACCCAGTTCAATAGTTTATCTCATCATCGCCCAGTTCAATAGTTTATCTCATCATCACCCAGTTCAATAGTTTATCTCATCATCGCACAGTTCAATAGTTTATCTCATCATCACCCAGTTCAATAGTTTATCTCATCATCGCACAGTTCAATAGTTTATCTCATCATCACAGAGTTCAACAGTTTATCTCATCATCACCCAGTTCAATAGTTTATCTCATCATCACCCAGTTCAATAGTTTATCTCATCATCACCCAGTTCAATAGTTTATCTCATCATCACCCAGTTCAATAGTTTATCTCATCATCACCCAGTTCAATAGTTTATCTCATCATCACCCAGTTCAATAGTTTATCTCATCATCACCCAGTTCAATAGTTTATCTCATCATCACCCAGTTCAATAGTTTATCTCATCATCGCACAGTTCAATAGTTTATCTCATCATCACCCAGTTCAATAGTTTATCTCATCATCACCCAGTTCAATAGATAATCTCATCATCGCCCAGGTCAATAGTTTATCTCATCATTGCCCAGTTCAATAGTTAATCTCATAACCACACAGTTAAATTGTTTATCTCATCACCTCACAGATCAATAGTTTATCTCATCATCACCCAGTTCAATAGTTTATCTCATCATCACCCAGTTCAATAGTTTATCTCATCATCACCCAGTTCAATAGTTTATCTCATCATCGCACAGTTCAATAGTTTATCTCATCATCACAGAGTTCAATAGTTTATCTCATCATCACCCAGTTCAATAGTTTATCTCATCATCGCCCAGTTCAATAGTTTATCTCATCATCACCCAGTTCAATAGTTTATCTCATCATCACCCAGTTCAATAGTTTATCTCATCATCACCCAGTTCAATAGTTTATCTCATCATCGCCCAGTTCAATAGTTTATCTCATCATCACCCAGTTCAATAGTTTATCTCATCATCGCCCAGTTCAATAGTTTATCTCATCATCGCCCAGTTCAATAGTTTATCTCATCATCGCCCAGTTCAATAGTTTATCTCATCATCGCCCAGTTCAATAGTTTATCTCATCATCACCCAGTTCAATAGTTTATCTCATCATCGCCCAGTTCAATAGTTTATCTCATCATCGCCCAGTTCAATAGTTTATCTCATCATCGCCCAGTTCAATAGTTTATCTCATCATCGCCCAGTTCAATAGTTTATCTCATCATCGCCCAGTTCAATAGTTTATCTCATCATCGCCCAGTTCAATAGTTTATCTCATCATCACCCAGTTCAATAGTTTATCTCATCATCGCCCAGTTCAATAGTTTATCTCATCATCGCCCAGTTCAATAGTTTATCTCATCATCGCCCAGTTCAATAGTTTATCTCATCATCGCCCAGTTCAATAGTTTATCTCATCATCGCCCAGTTCAATAGTTTATCTCATCATCGCCCAGTTCAATAGTTTATCTCATCATCGCCCAGTTCAATAGTTTATCTCATCATCGCCCAGTTCAATAGTTTATCTCATCATCGCCCAGTTCAATAGTTTATCTCATCATCACACAGTTCAATAGTTTATCTCATCATCGCCCAGTTCAATAGTTTATCTCATCATCGCCCAGTTCAATAGTTTATCTCATCATCACCCAGTTCAATAGTTTATCTCATCATCACCCAGTTCAATAGTTTATCTCATCATCGCCCAGTTCAATAGTTTATCTCATCATCGCCCAGTTCAATAGTTTATCTCATCATCGCCCAGTTCAATAGTTTATCTCATCATCGCCCAGTTCAATAGTTTATCTCATCATCGCCCAGTTCAATAGTTTATCTCATCATCGCCCAGTTCAATAGTTTATCTCATCATCGCCGAGTTCAATAGTTTATCTCATCATCGCCCAGTTCAATAGTTTATCTCATCATCACCCAGTTCAATAGTTTATCTCATCATCACCCAGTTCAATAGTTTATCTCATCATCACCCAGTTCAATAGTTTATCTCATCATCACCCAGTTCAATAGTTTATCTCATCATCACCCAGTTCAATAGTTTATCTCATCATCACCCAGTTCAATAGTTTATCTCATCATCACCCAGTTCAATAGTTTATCTCATCATCACCCAGTTCAATAGTTTATCTCATCATCGCACAGTTCAATAGTTTATCTCATCATCACCCAGTTCAATAGTTTATCTCATCATCACCCAGTTCAATAGTTTATCTCATCATCACCCAGTTCAATAGTTTATCTCATCATCACCCAGTTCAATAGTTTATCTCATCATCACCCAGTTCAATAGTTTATCTCATCATCACCCAGTTCAATAGTTTATCTCATCATCACCCAGTTCAATAGTTTATCTCATCATCACCCAGTTCAATAGTTTATCTCATCATCACCCAGTTCAATAGTTTATCTCATCATCACCCAGTTCAATAGTTTATCTCATCATCACCCAGTTCAATAGTTTATCTCATCATCGCCCAGTTCAATAGTTTATCTCATCATCGCCCAGTTCAATAGTTTATCTCATCATCACCCAGTTCAATAGTTTATCTCATCATCACCCAGTTCAATAGTTTATCTCATCATCGCCCAGTTCAATAGTTTATCTCATCATCACCCAGTTCAATAGTTTATCTCATCATCACCCAGTTCAATAGTTTATCTCATCATCGCCCAGTTCAATAGTTTATCTCATCATCACACAGTTCAATAGTTTATCTCATCATCACCCAGTTCAATAGTTTATCTCATCATCACCCAGTTCAATAGTTTATCTCATCATCGCACAGTTCAATAGTTTATCTCATCATCACCCAGTTCAATAGTTTATCTCATCATCACCCAGTTCAATAGTTTATCTCATCATCGCCCAGTTCAATAGTTTATCTCATCATCGCCCAGTTCAATAGTTTATCTCATCATCACCCAGTTCAATAGTTTATCTCATCATCGCCCAGTTCAATAGTTTATCTCATCATCGCCCAGTTCAATAGTTTATCTCATCATCGCCCAGTTCAATAGTTTATCTCATCATCGCCCAGTTCAATAGTTTATCTCATCATCGCCCAGTTCAATAGTTTATCTCATCATCGCCCAGTTCAATAGTTTATCTCATCATCGCCCAGTTCAATAGTTTATCTCATCATCGCCCAGTTCAATAGTTTATCTCATCATCGCCCAGTTCAATAGTTTATCTCATCATCGCCCAGTTCAATAGTTTATCTCATCATCGCCCAGTTCAATAGTTTATCTCATCATCGCCCAGTTCAATAGTTTATCTCATCATCGCCCAGTTCAATAGTTTATCTCATCATCGCCCAGTTCAATAGTTTATCTCATCATCGCCCAGTTCAATAGTTTATCTCATCATCGCCCAGTTCAATAGTTTATCTCATCATCGCCCAGTTCAATAGTTTATCTCATCATCGCCCAGTTCAATAGTTTATCTCATCATCGCCCAGTTCAATAGTTTATCTCATCATCGCCCAGTTCAATAGTTTATCTCATCATCGCCCAGTTCAATAGTTTATGTCATCGTCGCCCAGTTCAATAGTTTATCTCATCATCGCCCAGTTCAATAGTTTATCTCATCATCGCCCAGTTCAATAGTTTATCTCATCATCGCCCAGTTCAATAGTTTATCTCATCATCGCCCAGTTCAATAGTTTATCTCATCATCACCCAGTTCAATAGTTTATCTCATCATCGCCCAGTTCAATAGTTTATCTCATCATCGCCCAGTTCAATAGTTTATCTCATCATCGCCCAGTTCAATAGTTTATCTCATCATCACACAGTTCAATAGTTTATCTCATCATCGCCCAGTTCAATAGTTTATCTCATCATCACCCAGTTCAATAGTTTATCTCATCATCGCCCAGTTCAATAGTTTATCTCATCATCACACAGTTCAATAGTTTATCTCATCATCGCCCAGTTCAATAGTTTATCTCATCATCGCCCAGTTCAATAGTTTATCTCATCATCGCCCAGTTCAATAGTTTATCTCATCATCGCCCAGTTCAATAGTTTATCTCATCATCGCCCAGTTCAATAGTTTATCTCATCATCGCCCAGTTCAATAGTTTATCTCATCATCGCCCAGTTCAATAGTTTATCTCATCATCGCCCAGTTCAATAGTTTATCTCATCATCGCCCAGTTCAATAGTTTATCTCATCATCGCCCAGTTCAATAGTTTATCTCATCATCGCCCAGTTCAATAGTTTATCTCATCATCGCCCAGTTCAATAGTTAATCTCATCATCGCCCAGTTCAATAGTTTATCTCATCATCGCCCAGTTCAATAGTTTATCTCATCATCGCCCAGTTCAATAGTTTATCTCATCATCGCCCAGTTCAATAGTTTATCTCATCATCGCCCAGTTCAATAGTTTATCTCATCATCGCCCAGTTCAATAGTTTATCTCATCATCGCCCAGTTCAATAGTTTATCTCATCATCGCCCAGTTCAATAGTTTATCTCATCATCGCCCAGTTCAATAGTTTATCTCATCATCGCCCAGTTCAATAGTTTATCTCATCATCGCCCAGTTCAATAGTTTATCTCATCATCGCCCAGTTCAATAGTTTATCTCATCATCGCCCAGTTCAATAGTTTATCTCATCATCGCCCAGTTCAATAGTTTATCTCATCATCACCCAGTTCAATAGTTTATCTCATCATCGCCCAGTTCAATAGTTTATCTCATCATCGCCCAGTTCAATAGTTTATCTCATCATCGCCCAGTTCAATAGTTTATCTCATCATCGCCCAGTTCAATAGTTTATCTCATCATCGCCCAGTTCAATAGTTTATCTCATCATCGCCCAGTTCAATAGTTTATCTCATCATCACCCAGTTCAATAGTTTATCTCATCATCGCCCAGTTCAATAGTTTATCTCATCATCGCCCAGTTCAATAGTTTATCTCATCATCGCCCAGTTCAATAGTTTATCTCATCATCACCCAGTTCAATAGTTTATCTCATCATCGCCCAGTTCAATAGTTTATCTCATCATCGCCCAGTTCAATAGTTTATCTCATCATCGCCCAGTTCAATAGTTTATCTCATCATCGCCCAGTTCAATAGTTTATCTCATCATCGCCCAGTTCAATAGTTTATCTCATCATCACCCAGTTCAATAGTTTATCTCATCATCGCACAGTTCAATAGTTTATCTCATCATCGCCCAGTTCAATAGTTTATCTCATCATCGCCCAGTTCAATAGTTTATCTCATCATCACCCAGTTCAATAGTTTATCTCATCATCGCCCAGTTCAATAGTTTATCTCATCATCACCCAGTTCAATAGTTTATCTCATCATCGCCCAGTTCAATAGTTTATCTCATCATCGCCCAGTTCAATAGTTTATCTCATCATCACCCAGTTCAATAGTTTATCTCATCATCACCCAGTTCAATAGTTTATCTCATCATCACCCAGTTCAATAGTTTATCTCATCATCGCCCAGTTCAATAGTTTATCTCATCATCACCCAGTTCAATAGTTTATCTCATCATCACACAGTTCAATAGTTTATCTCATCATCGCCCAGTTCAATAGTTTATCTCATCATCGCCCAGTTCAATAGTTTATCTCATCATCGCCCAGTTCAATAGTTTATCTCATCATCACACAGTTCAATAGTTTATCTCATCATCGCCCAGTTCAATAGTTTATCTCATCATCGCCCAGTTCAATAGTTTATCTCATCATCGCCCAGTTCAATAGTTTATCTCATCATCACCCAGTTCAATAGTTTATCTCATCATCGCCCAGTTCAATAGTTTATCTCATCATCACCCAGTTCAATAGTTTATCTCATCATCACACAGTTCAATAGTTTATCTCATCATCGCCCAGTTCAATAGTTTATCTCATCATCGCCCAGTTCAATAGTTTATCTCATCATCACCCAGTTCAATAGTTTATCTCATCATCACCCAGTTCAATAGTTTATCTCATCATCACCCAGTTCAATAGTTTATCTCATCATCGCCCAGTTCAATAGTTTATCTCATCATCACCCAGTTCAATAGTTTATCTCATCATCGCCCAGTTCAATAGTTTATCTCATCATCGCCCAGTTCAATAGTTTATCTCATCATCACCCAGTTCAATAGTTTATCTCATCATCGCCCAGTTCAATAGTTTATCTCATCATCGCCCAGTTCAATAGTTTATCTCATCATCGCCCAGTTCAATAGTTTATCTCATCATCGCCCAGTTCAATAGTTTATCTCATCATCGCCCAGTTCAATAGTTTATCTCATCATCGCCCAGTTCAATAGTTTATCTCATCATCACACAGTTCAATAGTTTATCTCATCATCGCCCAGTTCAATAGTTTATCTCATCATCGCCCAGTTCAATAGTTTATCTCATCATCGCCCAGTTCAATAGTTTATCTCATCATCGCCCAGTTCAATAGTTTATCTCATCATCGCCCAGTTCAATAGTTTATCTCATCATCGCCCAGTTCAATAGTTTATCTCATCATCGCCCAGTTCAATAGTTTATCTCATCATCGCCCAGTTCAATAGTTTATCTCATCATCGCCCAGTTCAATAGTTTATCTCATCATCGCCCAGTTCAATAGTTTATCTCATCATCGCCCAGTTCAATAGTTTATCTCATCATCGCCCAGTTCAATAGTTTATCTCATCATCGCCCAGTTCAATAGTTTATCTCATCATCGCCCAGTTCAATAGTTTATCTCATCATCGCCCAGTTCAATAGTTTATCTCATCATCGCCCAGTTCAATAGTTTATCTCATCATCGCCCAGTTCAATAGTTTATCTCATCATCGCCCAGTTCAATAGTTTATCTCATCATCGCCCAGTTCAATAGTTTATCTCATCATCGCCCAGTTCAATAGTTTATCTCATCATCGCCCAGTTCAATAGTTTATCTCATCATCGCCCAGTTCAATAGTTTATGTCATCGTCGCCCAGTTCAATAGTTTATCTCATCATCACACAGTTCAACAATTTATCTCATCATCGCCCAGTTCAATAGTTTATCTCATCATCACCGAGTTCAATAGTTTATCAAATCATCGCCCAGTTCAATAGTTTATCAAATCATCGCGCAGTTCAATAGTTTATCTCATCATCGCCCAGTTCAATAGTTTATCTCATCATCGCCCAGTTCAATAGTTTATCTCATCATCGCCCAGTTCAATAGTTTATCTCATCATCGCCCAGTTCAATAGTTTATCTCATCATCGCCCAGTTCAATAGTTTATCTCATCATCACCCAGTTCAATAGTTTATCTCATCATCGCCCAGTTCAATAGTTTATCTCATCATCGCCCAGTTCAATAGTTTATCTCATCATCGCCCAGTTCAATAGTTTATCTCATCATCGCCCAGTTCAATAGTTTATCTCATCATCACACAGTTCAATAGTTTATCTCATCATCGCCCAGTTCAATAGTTTATCTCATCATCGCCCAGTTCAATAGTTTATCTCATCATCGCCCAGTTCAATAGTTTATCTCATCATCGCCCAGTTCAATAGTTTATCTCATCATCGCCCAGTTCAATAGTTTATCTCATCATCGCCCAGTTCAATAGTTTATCTCATCATCGCCCAGTTCAATAGTTTATCTCATCATCGCCCAGTTCAATAGTTTATCTCATCATCGCCCAGTTCAATAGTTTATCTCATCATCGCCCAGTTCAATAGTTTATCTCATCATCGCCCAGTTCAATAGTTTATCTCATCATCGCCCAGTTCAATAGTTTATCTCATCATCGCCCAGTTCAATAGTTTATCTCATCATCGCCCAGTTCAATAGTTTATCTCATCATCGCCCAGTTCAATAGTTTATCTCATCATCGCCCAGTTCAATAGTTTATCTCATCATCGCCCAGTTCAATAGTTTATCTCATCATCGCCCAGTTCAATAGTTTATCTCATCATCACCCAGTTCAATAGTTTATCTCATCATCGCCCAGTTCAATAGTTTATCTCATCATCACCCAGTTCAATAGTTTATCTCATCATCGCCCAGTTCAATAGTTTATCTCATCATCGCCCAGTTCAATAGTTTATCTCATCATCGCCCAGTTCAATAGTTTATCTCATCATCGCCCAGTTCAATAGTTTATCTCATCATCGCCCAGTTCAATAGTTTATCTCATCATCGCCCAGTTCAATAGTTTATCTCATCATCACCCAGTTCAATAGTTTATCTCATCATCGCCCAGTTCAATAGTTTATCTCATCATCGCCCAGTTCAATAGTTTATCTCATCATCGCCCAGTTCAATAGTTTATCTCATCATCGCCCAGTTCAATAGTTTATCTCATCATCGCCCAGTTCAATAGTTTATCTCATCATCGCCCAGTTCAATAGTTTATCTCATCATCGCCCAGTTCAATAGTTTATCTCATCATCGCCCAGTTCAATAGTTTATCTCATCATCGCCCAGTTCAATAGTTTATCTCATCATCGCCCAGTTCAATAGTTTATCTCATCATCGCCCAGTTCAATAGTTTATCTCATCATCGCCGAGTTCAATAGTTTATCTCATCATCGCCCAGTTCAATAGTTTATCTCATCATCGCCCAGTTCAATAGTTTATCTCATCATCACCCAGTTCAATAGTTTATCTCATCATCGCCCAGTTCAATAGTTTATCTCATCATCGCCCAGTTCAATAGTTTATCTCATCATCGCCCAGTTCAATAGTTTATCTCATCATCGCCCAGTTCAATAGTTTATCTCATCATCGCCCAGTTCAATAGTTTATCTCATCATCGCCCAGTTCAATAGTTTATCTCATCATCACCCAGTTCAATAGTTTATCTCATCATCACCCAGTTCAATAGTTTATCTCATCATCGCCCAGTTCAATAGTTTATCTCATCATCACCCAGTTCAATAGTTTATCTCATCATCGCCCAGTTCAATAGTTTATCTCATCATCGCCCAGTTCAATAGTTTATCTCATCATCGCCCAGTTCAATAGTTTATCTCATCATCGCCCAGTTCAATAGTTTATCTCATCATCACCCAGTTCAATAGTTTATCTCATCATCGCCCAGTTCAATAGTTTATCTCATCATCGCCCAGTTCAATAGTTTATCTCATCATCACCCAGTTCAATAGTTTATCTCATCATCGCCCAGTTCAATAGTTTATCTCATCATCGCCCAGTTCAATAGTTTATCTCATCATCGCCCAGTTCAATAGTTTATCTCATCATCACCCAGTTCAATAGTTTATCTCATCATCACCCAGTTCAATAGTTTATCTCATCATCGCCCAGTTCAATAGTTTATCTCATCATCGCCCAGTTCAATAGTTTATCTCATCATCGCCCAGTTCAATAGTTTATCTCATCATCACCCAGTTCAATAGTTTATCTCATCATCGCCCAGTTCAATAGTTTATCTCATCATCGCCCAGTTCAATAGTTTATCTCATCATCGCCCAGTTCAATAGTTTATCTCATCATCGCCCAGTTCAATAGTTTATCTCATCATCGCCCAGTTCAATAGTTTATCTCATCATCGCCCAGTTCAATAGTTTATCTCATCATCGCCCAGTTCAATAGTTTATCTCATCATCGCCCAGTTCAATAGTTTATCTCATCATCGCCCAGTTCAATAGTTTATCTCATCATCGCCCAGTTCAATAGTTTATCTCATCATCGCCCAGTTCAATAGTTTATCTCATCATCACCCAGTTCAATAGTTTATCTCATCATCACACAAGTCAATTCATTATCTCTTCATCGCCCAGTTCAATAGTTAATCTCATCATCGCCCAGTTCAATAGTTTATGTCATCATCGCCCATTTCAATAGTTTATCTCATCATCGCCCAGTTCAATAGTTTATCTCATCATCGCCCAGTTCAATAGTTTATCTCATCATCACCGAGTTCAATAGTTTATCTCATCATCGCCCAGATCAATAGTTTATCAAATCATCGCCCAGTTCAATAGTTTATCTCATCATCGCCCAGTTCAATAGTTTATCTCATCATCGCCCAGTTCAATAGTTTATCTCATCATCGCCCAGTTCAATAGTTTATCTCATCATCGCCCAGTTCAATAGTTTATCTCATCATCGCCCAGTTCAATAGTTTATCTCATCATCGCCAGTTCAATAGTTTATCTCATCATCGCCCAGTTCAATAGTTTATCTAAACATCGCCCAGTTCAATAGTTTATCTCATCATCGCCCAGTTCAATAGTTTATCTCATGATAACCCAGTTCAATAGTTTATCTCATCATCGACCAGTTCAATAGTTGATCTCATCATCGCCCAGTTCAATAGTTTATCTCATCATCGCCCAGTTCAATAGTTTATCTCATCATCGCCCAGTTAAATAGTTTATCTCATCATCGCCCAGTTCAATAGTTTATCTCATCATCGCCCAGTTCAATAGTTTATCTCATCATCGCCCAGTTCAATAGTTTATCTCATCATCGCCCAGTTCAATAGTTTATCTCATCATCACACAGTTCAATAGTTTATCTCATCATCGCCCAGTTCAATAGTTTATCTCATCATCGCCCAGTTCAATAGTTTATCTCATCATCGCCCAGTTCAATAGTTTATCTCATCATCACCGAGTTCAATAGTTTATCTCATCATCACCCAGTTCAATAGTTTATCTCATCCTCGCCCAGTTCAATCGTTTCTCTCATCCTCGCCGAGTTCAATAGTTTATCTCATCATCGCCCAGTTCAATAGTTTATCTCATCATCGCCGAGTTCAATAGTTTATCTCATCATCGCCCAGTTCAATAGTTTATCTCATCATCGCCCAGTTCAATAGTTTATCTCATCATCGCCCAGTTCAATAGTTTATCTCATCATCGCCCAGTTCAATAGTTTATCTCATCATCGCCCAGTTCAATAGTTTATCTCATCATCGCCCAGTTCAATAGTTTATCTCATCATCGCCCAGTTCAATAGTTTATCTCATCATCGCCCAGTTCAATAGTTTATCTCATCATCACCCAGTTCAATAGTTTATCTCATCATCGCCCAGTTCAATAGTTTATCTCATCATCACCCAGTTCAATAGTTTATCTCATCATCGCCCAGTTCAATAGTTTATCTCATCATCGCCCAGTTCAATAGTTTATCTCATCATCACCCAGTTCAATAGTTTATCTCATCATCGCCCAGTTCAATAGTTTATCTCATCATCGCCCAGTTCAATAGTTTATCTCATCATCGCCCAGTTCAATAGTTTATCTCATCATCGCCCAGTTCAATAGTTTATCTCATCATCGCCCAGTTCAATAGTTTATCTCATCATCGCCCAGTTCAATAGTTTATCTCATCATCGCCCAGTTCAATAGTTTATCTCATCATCACACAGTTCAATAGTTTATCTCATCATCGCCCAGTTCAATAGTTTATCTCATCATCGCCCAGTTCAATAGTTTATCTCATCATCGCCCAGTTCAATAGTTTATCTCATCATCGCCCAGTTCAATAGTTTATCTCATCATCACACAGTTCAATAGTTTATCTCATCATCGCCCAGTTCAATAGTTTATCTCATCATCGCCCAGTTCAATAGTTTATCTCATCATCGCCCAGTTCAATAGTTTATCTCATCATCGCCCAGTTCAATAGTTTATCTCATCATCGCCCAGTTCAATAGTTTATCTCATCATCGCCCAGTTCAATAGTTTATCTCATCATCGCCCAGTTCAATAGTTTATCTCATCATCGCCCAGTTCAATAGTTTATCTCATCATCGCCCAGTTCAATAGTTTATCTCATCATCGCCCAGTTCAATAGTTTATCTCATCATCGCCCAGTTCAATAGTTTATCTCATCATCACCCAGTTCAATAGTTTATCTCATCATCGCCCAGTTCAATAGTTTATCTCATCATCGCCCAGTTCAATAGTTTATCTCATCATCACCCAGTTCAATAGTTTATCTCATCATCGCCCAGTTCAATAGTTTATCTCATCATCACCCAGTTCAATAGTTTATCTCATCATCGCCCAGTTCAATAGTTTATCTCATCATCGCCCAGTTCAATAGTTTATCTCATCATCACCCAGTTCAATAGTTTATCTCATCATCGCCCAGTTCAATAGTTTATCTCATCATCGCCCAGTTCAATAGTTTATCTCATCATCGCCCAGTTCAATAGTTTATCTCATCATCGCCCAGTTCAATAGTTTATCTCATCATCGCCCAGTTCAATAGTTTATCTCATCATCGCCCAGTTCAATAGTTTATCTCATCATCACCCAGTTCAATAGTTTATCTCATCATCGCCCAGTTCAATAGTTTATCTCATCATCGCCCAGTTCAATAGTTTATCTCATCATCGCCCAGTTCAATAGTTTATCTCATCATCGCCCAGTTCAATAGTTTATCTCATCATCACCCAGTTCAATAGTTTATCTCATCATCGCCCAGTTCAATAGTTTATCTCATCATCGCCCAGTTCAATAGTTTATCTCATCATCGCCCAGTTCAATAGTTTATCTCATCATCGCCCAGTTCAATAGTTTATCTCATCATCGCCCAGTTCAATAGTTTATCTCATCATCGCCCAGTTCAATAGTTTATCTCATCATCGCCCAGTTCAATAGTTTATCTCATCATCGCCCAGTTCAATAGTTTATCTCATCATCACCCAGTTCAATAGTTTATCTCATCATCGCCCAGTTCAATAGTTTATCTCATCATCGCCCAGTTCAATAGTTTATCTCATCCTCACACAGTTCAATAGTTTATCTCATCATCACCAAGTTCAATAGTTTATCTCATCATCGCCCAGTTCAATAGTTTATCTCATCATCGCCCAGTTCAATAGTTTATCTCATCATCGCCCAGTTCAATAGTTTATCTCATCATCGCCCAGTTCAATAGTTTATCTCATCATCGCCCAGTTCAATAGTTTATCTCATCATCGCCCAGTTCAATAGTTTATCTCATCATCGCCCAGTTCAATAGTTTATCTCATCATCACCCAGTTCAATAGTTTATCTCATCATCGCCCAGTTCAATAGTTTATCTCATCATCACCCAGTTCAATAGTTTATCTCATCATCGCCCAGTTCAATAGTTTATCTCATCATCGCCCAGTTCAATAGTTTATCTCATCATCGCCCAGTTCAATAGTTTATCTCATCATCGCCCAGTTCAATAGTTTATCTCATCATCACACAGTTCAATAGTTTATCTCATCATCGCCCAGTTCAATAGTTTATCTCATCATCGCCCAGTTCAATAGTTTATCTCATCATCGCCCAGTTCAATAGTTTATCTCATCATCGCCCAGTTCAATAGTTTATCTCATCATCGCCCAGTTCAATAGTTTATCTCATCATCACCCAGTTCAATAGTTTATCTCATCATCGCCCAGTTCAATAGTTTATCTCATCATCGCCCAGTTCAATAGTTTATCTCATCATCGCCCAGTTCAATAGTTTATCTCATCATCACCCAGTTCAATAGTTTATCTCATCATCGCCCAGTTCAATAGTTTATCTCATCATCACCCAGTTCAATAGTTTATCTCATCATCACCCAGTTCAATAGTTTATCTCATCATCGCCCAGTTCAATAGTTTATCTCATCATCGCCCAGTTCAATAGTTTATCTCATCATCACCCAGTTCAATAGTTTATCTCATCATCGCCCAGTTCAATAGTTTATCTCATCATCGCCCAGTTCAATAGTTTATCTCATCATCGCCCAGTTCAATAGTTTATCTCATCATCGCCCAGTTCAATAGTTTATCTCATCATCACCCAGTTCAATAGTTTATCTCATCATCACCCAGTTCAATAGTTTATCTCATCATCGCCCAGTTCAATAGTTTATCTCATCATCGCCCAGTTCAATAGTTTATCTCATCATCGCCCAGTTCAATAGTTTATCTCATCATCGCCCAGTTCAATAGTTTATCTCATCATCGCCCAGTTCAATAGTTTATCTCATCATCGCCCAGTTCAATAGTTTATCTCATCATCGCCCAGTTCAATAGTTTATCTCATCATCGCCCAGTTCAATAGTTTATCTCATCATCACACAGTTCAATAGTTTATCTCATCATCGCCCAGTTCAATAGTTTATCTCATCATCGCCCAGTTCAATAGTTTATCTCATCATCGCCCAGTTCAATAGTTTATCTCATCATCACCCAGTTCAATAGTTTATCTCATCATCGCCCAGTTCAATAGTTTATCTCATCATCGCCCAGTTCAATAGTTTATCTCATCATCGCCCAGTTCAATAGTTTATCTCATCATCGCCCAGTTCAATAGTTTATCTCATCATCGCCCAGTTCAATAGTTTATCTCATCATCGCCCAGTTCAATAGTTTATCTCATCATCACCCAGTTCAATAGTTTATCTCATCATCGCCCAGTTCAATAGTTTATCTCATCATCGCCCAGTTCAATAGTTTATCTCATCATCACACAGTTCAATAGTTTATCTCATCATCACCCAGTTCAATAGTTTATCTCATCATCACACAGTTCAATAGTTTATCTCATCATCGCCCAGTTCAATAGTTTATCTCATCATCGCCCAGTTCAATAGTTTATCTCATCATCGCCCAGTTCAATAGTTTATCTCATCATCACCCAGTTCAATAGTTTATCTCATCATCGCCCAGTTCAATAGTTTATCTCATCATCACCCAGTTCAATAGTTTATCTCATCATCACCCAGTTCAATAGTTTGTCTCATCATCACAGTTCAATAGTTTATCTCATCATCACCCAGTTCAATAGTTTATCTCATCATCGCCCAGTTCAATAGTTTATCTCATCATCACCCAGTTCAATAGTTTATCTCATCATCGCCCAGTTCAATAGTTTATCTCATCATCGCCCAGTTCAATAGTTTATCTCATCATCACACAGTTCAATAGTTTATCTCATCATCGCCCAGTTCAATAGTTTATCTCATCATCGCCCAGTTCAATAGTTTATCTCATCATCACCCAGTTCAATAGTTTATCTCATCATCGCCCAGTTCAATAGTTTATCTCATCATCACACAGTTCAATAGTTTATCTCATCATCGCCCAGTTCAATAGTTTATCTCATCATCACCCAGTTCAATAGTTTATCTCATCATCGCCCAGTTCAATAGTTTATCTCATCATCGCCCAGTTCAATAGTTTATCTCATCATCGCCCAGTTCAATAGTTTATCTCATCATCGCCCAGTTCAATAGTTTATCTCATCATCGCCCAGTTCAATAGTTTATCTCATCATCGCCCAGTTCAATAGTTTATCTCATCATCGCCCAGTTCAATAGTTTATCTCATCATCGCCCAGTTCAATAGTTTATCTCATCATCGCCCAGTTCAATAGTTTATCTCATCATCGCCCAGTTCAATAGTTTATCTCATCATCACCCAGTTCAATAGTTTATCTCATCATCGCCCAGTTCAATAGTTTATCTCATCATCGCCCAGTTCAATAGTTTATCTCATCATCGCCCAGTTCAATAGTTTATCTCATCATCGCCCAGTTCAATAGTTTATCTCATCATCGCCCAGTTCAATAGTTTATCTCATCATCACCCAGTTCAATAGTTTATCTCATCATCACCCAGTTCAATAGTTTATCTCATCATCGCCCAGTTCAATAGTTTATCTCATCATCACCCAGTTCAATAGTTTATCTCATCATCGCCCAGTTCAATAGTTTATCTCATCATCGCCCAGTTCAATAGTTTATCTCATCATCACCCAGTTCAATAGTTTATCTCATCATCGCCCAGTTCAATAGTTTATCTCATCATCGCCCAGTTCAATAGTTTATCTCATCATCGCCCAGTTCAATAGTTTATCTCATCATCGCCCAGTTCAATAGTTTATCTCATCATCGCCCAGTTCAATAGTTTATCTCATCATCGCCCAGTTCAATAGTTTATCTCATCATCGCCCAGTTCAATAGTTTATCTCATCATCGCCCAGTTCAATAGTTTATCTCATCATCGCCCAGTTCAATAGTTTATCTCATCATCGCCCAGTTCAATAGTTTATCTCATCATCGCCCAGTTCAATAGTTTATCTCATCATCGCCCAGTTCAATAGTTTATCTCATCATCGCCCAGTTCAATAGTTTATCTCATCATCGCCCAGTTCAATAGTTTATCTCATCATCGCCCAGTTCAATAGTTTATCTCATCATCGCCCAGTTCAATAGTTTATCTCATCATCGCCCAATTCAATAGTTTATCTCATCATCGCCCAGTTCAATAGTTTATCTCATCATCGCCCAGTTCAATAGTTTATCTCATCATCGCCCAGTTCAATAGTTTATCTCATCATCGCCCAGTTCAATAGTTTATCTCATCATCGCCCAGTTCAATAGTTTATCTCATCATCGCCCAGTTCAATAGTTTATCTCATCATCGCCCAGTTCAATAGTTTATCTCATCATCACCCAGTTCAATAGTTTATCTCATCATCGCCCAGTTCAATAGTTTATCTCATCATCGCCCAGTTCAATAGTTTATCTCATCATCACACAGTTCAATAGTTTATCTCATCATCGCCCAGTTCAATAGTTTATCTCATCATCACACAGTTCAATAGTTTATCTCATCATCGCCCAGTTCAATAGTTTATCTCATCATCGCCCAGTTCAATAGTTTATCTCATCATCACACAGTTCAATAGTTTATCTCATCATCACACAGTTCAATAGTTTATCTCATCATCGCCCAGTTCAATAGTTTATCTCATCATCGCCCAGTTCAATAGTTTATCTCATCATCACCCAGTTCAATAGTTTATCTCATCATCGCCCAGTTCAATAGTTTATCTCATCATCGCCCAGTTCAATAGTTTATCTCATCATCGCCCAGTTCAATAGTTTATCTCATCATCACCCAGTTCAATAGTTTATCTCATCATCGCCCAGTTCAATAGTTTATCTCATCATCGCCCAGTTCAATAGTTTATCTCATCATCGCCCAGTTCAATAGTTTATCTCATCATCGCCCAGTTCAATAGTTTATCTCATCATCGCCCAGTTCAATAGTTTATCTCATCATCGCCCAGTTCAATAGTTTATCTCATCATCGCCCAGTTCAATAGTTTATCTCATCATCACCCAGTTCAATAGTTTATCTCATCATCACACAGTTCAATAGTTTATCTCATCATCGCCCAGTTCAATAGTTTATCTCATCATCGCCCAGTTCAATAGTTTATCTCATCATCACCCAGTTCAATAGTTTATCTCATCATCGCCCAGTTCAATAGTTTATCTCATCATCGCCCAGTTCAATAGTTTATCTCATCATCACCCAGTTCAATAGTTTATCTCATCATCACACAGTTCAATAGTTTATCTCATCATCGCCCAGTTCAATAGTTTATCTCATCATCGCCCAGTTCAATAGTTTATCTCATCATCACCCAGTTCAATAGTTTATCTCATCATCGCCGAGTTCAATAGTTTATCTCATCATCGCCGAGTTCAATAGTTTATCTCATCATCGCCCAGTTCAATAGTTTATCTCATCATCGCCCAGTTCAATAGTTTATCTCATCATCGCCCAGTTCAATAGTTTATCTCATCATCACCCAGTTCAATAGTTTATCTCATCATCGCCCAGTTCAATAGTTTATCTCATCATCACCCAGTTCAATAGTTTATCTCATCATCGCCCAGTTCAATAGTTTATCTCATCATCGCCCAGTTCAATAGTTTATCTCATCATCGCCCAGTTCAATAGTTTATCTCATCATCGCCCAGTTCAATAGTTTATCTCATCATCACACAGTTCAATAGTTTATCTCATCATCGCCCAGTTCAATAGTTTATCTCATCATCACCCAGTTCAATAGTTTATCTCATCATCGCCCAGTTCAATAGTTTATCTCATCATCGCCCAGTTCAATAGTTTATCTCATCATCACCCAGTTCAATAGTTTATCTCATCATCGCCCAGTTCAATAGTTTATCTCATCATCGCCCAGTTCAATAGTTTATCTCATCATCGCCCAGTTCAATAGTTTATCTCATCATCACCCAGTTCAATAGTTTATCTCATCATCGCCCAGTTCAATAGTTTATCTCATCATCGCCCAGTTCAATAGTTTATCTCATCATCGCCCAGTTCAATAGTTTATCTCATCATCGCCCAGTTCAATAGTTTATCTCATCATCACCCAGTTCAATAGTTTATCTCATCATCGCCCAGTTCAATAGTTTATCTCATCATCGCCCAGTTCAATAGTTTATCTCATCATCACCCAGTTCAATAGTTTATCTCATCATCGCCCAGTTCAATAGTTTATCTCATCATCGCCCAGTTCAATAGTTTATCTCATCATCGCCCAGTTCAATAGTTTATCTCATCATCACCCAGTTCAATAGTTTATCTCATCATCACACAGTTCAATAGTTTATCTCATCATCGCCCAGTTCAATAGTTTATCTCATCATCACACAGTTCAATAGTTTATCTCATCATCGCCCAGTTCAATAGTTTATCTCATCATCGCCCAGTTCAATAGTTTATCTCATCATCACACAGTTCAATAGTTTATCTCATCATCACACAGTTCAATAGTTTATCTCATCATCGCCCAGTTCAATAGTTTATCTCATCATCGCCCAGTTCAATAGTTTATCTCATCATCGCCCAGTTCAATAGTTTATCTCATCATCGCCCAGTTCAATAGTTTATCTCATCATCGCCCAGTTCAATAGTTTATCTCATCATCACCCAGTTCAATAGTTTATCTCATCATCGCCCAGTTCAATAGTTTATCTCATCATCGCCCAGTTCAATAGTTTATCTCATCATCGCCCAGTTCAATAGTTTATCTCATCATCACACAGTTCAATAGTTTATCTCATCATCGCCCAGTTCAATAGTTTATCTCATCATCACACAGTTCAATAGTTTATCTCATCATCGCCCAGTTCAATAGTTTATCTCATCATCGCCCAGTTCAATAGTTTATCTCATCATCACCCAGTTCAATAGTTTATCTCATCATCGCCCAGTTCAATAGTTTATCTCATCATCGCCCAGTTCAATAGTTTATCTCATCATCGCCCAGTTCAATAGTTTATCTCATCATCACACAGTTCAATAGTTTATCTCATCATCACACAGTTCAATAGTTTATCTCATCATCGCCCAGTTCAATAGTTTATCTCATCATCGCCCAGTTCAATAGTTTATCTCATCATCGCCCAGTTCAATAGTTTATCTCATCATCACACAGTTCAATAGTTTATCTCATCATCGCCCAGTTCAATAGTTTATCTCATCATCACCCAGTTCAATAGTTTATCTCATCATCACACAGTTCAATAGTTTATCTCATCATCACACAGTTCAATAGTTTATCTCATCATCGCCCAGTTCAATAGTTTATCTCATCATCGCCCAGTTCAATAGTTTATCTCATCATCACACAGTTCAATAGTTTATCTCATCATCGCCCAGTTCAATAGTTTATCTCATCATCGCCCAGTTCAATAGTTTATCTCATCATCACACAGTTCAATAGTTTATCTCATCATCGCCCAGTTCAATAGTTTATCTCATCATCGCCCAGTTCAATAGTTTATCTCATCATCACACAGTTCAATAGTTTATCTCATCATCGCCCAGTTCAATAGTTTATCTCATCATCACCCAGTTCAATAGTTTATCTCATCATCACACAGTTCAATAGTTTATCTCATCATCGCCCAGTTCAATAGTTTATCTCATCATCGCCCAGTTCAATAGTTTATCTCATCATCGCCCAGTTCAATAGTTTATCTCATCATCACACAGTTCAATAGTTTATCTCATCATCGCCCAGTTCAATAGTTTATCTCATCATCGCCCAGTTCAATAGTTTATCTCATCATCACACAGTTCAATAGTTTATCTCATCATCGCCCAGTTCAATAGTTTATCTCATCATCGCCCAGTTCAATAGTTTATCTCATCATCGCCCAGTTCAATAGTTTATCTCATCATCGCCCAGTTCAATAGTTTATCTCATCATCGCCCAGTTCAATAGTTTATCTCATCATCACACAGTTCAATAGTTTATCTCATCATCGCCCAGTTCAATAGTTTATCTCATCATCGCCCAGTTCAATAGTTTATCTCATCATCGCCCAGTTCAATAGTTTATCTCATCATCGCCCAGTTCAATAGTTTATCTCATCATCGCCCAGTTCAATAGTTTATCTCATCATCGCCCAGTTCAATAGTTTATCTCATCATCGCCCAGTTCAATAGTTTATCTCATCATCACACAGTTCAATAGTTTATCTCATCATCGCCCAGTTCAATAGTTTATCTCATCATCACACAGTTCAATAGTTTATCTCATCATCGCCCAGTTCAATAGTTTATCTCATCATCGCCCAGTTCAATAGTTTATCTCATCATCACACAGTTCAATAGTTTATCTCATCATCGCCCAGTTCAATAGTTTATCTCATCATCACCCAGTTCAATAGTTTATCTCATCATCGCCCAGTTCAATAGTTTATCTCATCATCACCCAGTTCAATAGTTTATCTCATCATCGCCCAGTTCAATAGTTTATCTCATCATCGCCCAGTTCAATAGTTTATCTCATCATCGCCCAGTTCAATAGTTTATCTCATCATCACACAGTTCAATAGTTTATCTCATCATCGCCCAGTTCAATAGTTTATCTCATCATCACCCAGTTCAATAGTTTATCTCATCATCACACAGTTCAATAGTTTATCTCATCATCGCCCAGTTCAATAGTTTATCTCATCATCGCCCAGTTCAATAGTTTATCTCATCATCACCCAGTTCAATAGTTTATCTCATCATCGCCCAGTTCAATAGTTTATCTCATCATCGCCCAGTTCAATAGTTTATCTCATCATCGCCCAGTTCAATAGTTTATCTCATCATCGCCGAGTTCAATAGTTTATCTCATCATCGCCCAGTTCAATAGTTTATCTCATCATCGCCCAGTTCAATAGTTTATCTCATCATCGCCCAGTTCAATAGTTTATCTCATCATCGCCCAGTTCAATAGTTTATCTCATCATCGCCCAGTTCAATAGTTTATCTCATCATCACCCAGTTCAATAGTTTATCTCATCATCGCCCAGTTCAATAGTTTATCTCATCATCGCCCAGTTCAATAGTTTATCTCATCATCGCCCAGTTCAATAGTTTATCTCATCATCGCCCAGTTCAATAGTTTATCTCATCATCGCCCAGTTCAATAGTTTATCTCATCATCGCCCAGTTCAATAGTTTATCTCATCATCGCCCAGTTCAATAGTTTATCTCATCATCGCCCAGTTCAATAGTTTATCTCATCATCGCCCAGTTCAATAGTTTATCTCATCATCGCCCAGTTCAATAGTTTATCTCATCATCGCCCAGTTCAATAGTTTATCTCATCATCACCCAGTTCAATAGTTTATCTCATCATCGCCCAGTTCAATAGTTTATCTCATCGTCGCCCAGTTCAATAGTTTATCTCATCATCACACAGTTCAATAGTTTATCTCATCATCACACAGTTCAATAGTTTATCTCATCATCACACAGTTCAATAGTTTATCTCATCATCGCCCAGTTCAATAGTTTATCTCATCATCGCCCAGTTCAATAGTTTATCTCATCATCGCCCAGTTCAATAGTTTATCTCATCATCGCCCAGTTCAATAGTTTATCTCATCATCACCCAGTTCAATAGTTTATCTCATCACCCAGTTCAATAGTTTATCTCATCATTGCCGAGTTCAATAGTTTATCTTATCATCACCCAGGTCAATAATTTATCTCATCATCGCCCAGTTCAATAGTTTATCTCATCATCACCCAGTTCAATAGTTTGTCTCATCATCACAGTTCAATAGTTTATCTCATCATCGCCCAGTTCAATAGTTAATCTCAGCATCGCTCATTTCAATAGTTTGTCTCATCATCACAGTTCAATAGTTTATCTCATCATCGCCCTGTTTAATCGTGTATCTCATCATCGCCCAGTTCAATAGTTTATCTCATCATCGCCCATTTCAATGGTTTATCTCATCATCGCCCACTTCAATAGTTTATCTCATCATCGCCCAGTTCAATAGTTTATCTCATCATCACCCAGTTCAATAGTTTATCTCATCATCACCCAGTTCAATTGTTTATCTCATCATCACCCAGTTCACTTGTTTATCTAATCAACGCCAAGTTCAATAGTTTATCTCATCATCGCCCAGTTCAATAGTTTATCTCATCATCACACAGTTCAATAGTTTATCTCATCATCACACAGTTCAATAGTTTATCTCATCATCGCCCAGTTCAATAGTTTATCTCATCATCGCCCAGTTCAATAGTTTATCTCATCATCGCCCAGTTCAATAGTTTATCTCATCATCACCCAGTTCAATAGTTTATCTCATCATCGCCCAGTTCAATAGTTTATCTCATCATCGCCCAGTTCAATAGTTTATCTCATCATCACACAGTTCAATAGTTTATCTCATCATCGCCCAGTTCAATAGTTTATCTCATCATCGCCCAGTTCAATAGTTTATCTCATCATCGCCCAGTTCAATAGTTTATCTCATCATCACACAGTTCAATAGTTTATCTCATCATCACACAGTTCAATAGTTTATCTCATCATCGCCCAGTTCAATAGTTTATCTCATCATCGCCCAGTTCAATAGTTTATCTCATCATCGCCCAGTTCAATAGTTTATCTCATCATCGCCCAGTTCAATAGTTTATCTCATCATCACCCAGTTCAATAGTTTATCTCATCATCGCCCAGTTCAATAGTTTATCTCATCATCGCCCAGTTCAATAGTTTATCTCATCATCGCCCAGTTCAATAGTTTATGTCATCATCGCCCAGTTCAATAGTTTATCTCATCATCGCCCAGTTCAATAGTTTATCTCATCATCGCCCAGTTCAATAGTTTATCTCATCATCGCCCAGTTCAATAGTTTATCTCATCATCACCCAGTTCAATAGTTTATCTCATCATCGCCCAGTTCAATAGTTTATCTCATCATCGCCCAGTTCAATAGTTTATCTCATCATCGCCCAGTTCAATAGTTTATCTCATCATCGCCCAGTTCAATAGTTTATCTCATCATCGCCCAGTTCAATAGTTTATCTCATCATCGCCCAGTTCAATAGTTTATCTCATCATCGCCCAGTTCAATAGTTTATCTCATCATCGCCCAGTTCAATAGTTTATCTCATCATCGCCCAGTTCAATAGTTTATCTCATCATCGCCCAGTTCAATAGTTTATCTCATCATCGCCCAGTTCAATAGTTTATCTCATCATCGCCCAGTTCAATAGTTTATGTCATCATCACCCAGTTCAATAGTTTATCTCATCATCGCCCAGTTCAATAGTTTATCTCATCATCGCCCAGTTCAATAGTTTATCTCATCATCGCCCAGTTCAATAGTTTATCTCATCATCGCCCAGTTCAATAGTTTATCTCATCATCGCCCAGTTCAATAGTTTATCTCATCATCGCCCAGTTCAATAGTTTATCTCATCATCACCCAGTTCAATAGTTTATCTCATCATCGCCCAGTTCAATAGTTTATCTCATCATCACCCAGTTCAATAGTTTATCTCATCATCACCCAGTTCAATAGTTTATCTCATCATCGCCCAGTTCAATAGTTTATCTCATCATCGCCCAGTTCAATAGTTTATCTCATCATCGCCCAGTTCAATAGTTTATCTCATCATCGCCCAGTTCAATAGTTTATCTCATCATCGCCCAGTTCAATAGTTTATCTCATCATCGCCCAGTTCAATAGTTTATCTCATCATCACCCAGTTCAATAGTTTATCTCATCATCGCCCAGTTCAATAGTTTATCTCATCATCACCCAGTTCAATAGTTTATCTCATCATCGCCCAGTTCAATAGTTTATGTCATCGTCGCCCAGTTCAATAGTTTATCTCATCATCACACAGTTCAATAGTTTATCTCATCATCGCCCAGTTCAATAGTTTATCTCATCATCACCCAGTTCAATAGTTTATCTCATCATCGCCCAGTTCAATAGTTTATCTCATCATCGCCCAGTTCAATAGTTTATCTCATCATCGCCCAGTTCAATAGTTTATCTCATCATCGCCCAGTTCAATAGTTTATCTCATCATCGCCCAGTTCAATAGTTTATCTCATCATCGCCCAGTTCAATAGTTTATCTCATCATCGCCCAGTTCAATAGTTTATCTCATCATCACCCAGTTCAATAGTTTATCTCATCATCGCCCAGTTCAATAGTTTATCTCATCATCACACAGTTCAATAGTTTATCTCATCATCGCCCAGTTCAATAGTTTATCTCATCATCACACAGTTCAATAGTTTATCTCATCATCACACAGTTCAATAGTTTATCTCATCATCGCCCAGTTCAATAGTTTATCTCATCATCGCCCAGTTCAATAGTTTATCTCATCATCGCCCAGTTCAATAGTTTATCTCATCATCACCGAGTTCAATAGTTTATCTCATCATCGCCCAGTTCAATAGTTTATCTCATCATCGCCCAGTTCAATAGTTTATCTCATCATCACACAGTTCAATAGTTTATCTCATCATCGCCCAGTTCAATAGTTTATCTCATCATCGCCCAGTTCAATAGTTTATCTCATCATCGCCCAGTTCAATAGTTTATCTCATCATCACCCAGTTCAATAGTTTATCTCATCATCGCCCAGTTCAATAGTTTATCTCATCATCGCCCAGTTCAATAGTTTATCTCATCATCGCCCAGTTCAATAGTTTATCTCATCATCGCCCAGTTCAATAGTTTATCTCATCATCGCCCAGTTCAATAGTTTATCTCATCATCGCCCAGTTCAATAGTTTATCTCATCATCGCCCAGTTCAATAGTTTATCTCATCATCGCCCAGTTCAATAGTTTATCTCATCATCGCCCAGTTCAATAGTTTATCTCATCATCGCCCAGTTCAATAGTTTATCTCATCATCGCCCAGTTCAATAGTTTATCTCATCATCGCCCAGTTCAATAGTTTATCTCATCATCGCCCAGTTCAATAGTTTATCTCATCATCGCCCAGTTCAATAGTTTATCTCATCATCACCCAGTTCAATAGTTTATCTCATCATCGCCCAGTTCAATAGTTTATCTCATCATCACACAGTTCAATAGTTTATCTCATCATCGCCCAGTTCAATAGTTTATCTCATCATCACACAGTTCAATAGTTTATCTCATCATCGCCCAGTTCAATAGTTTATCTCATCATCGCCCAGTTCAATAGTTTATCTCATCATCACACAGTTCAATAGTTTATCTCATCATCACACAGTTCAATAGTTTATCTCATCATCGCCCAGTTCAATAGTTTATCTCATCATCGCCCAGTTCAATAGTTTATCTCATCATCACCCAGTTCAATAGTTTATCTCATCATCGCCCAGTTCAATAGTTTATCTCATCATCACCCAGTTCAATAGTTTATGTCATCATCGCCCAGTTCAATAGTTTATCTCATCATCGCCCAGTTCAATAGTTTATCTCATCATCACCCAGTTCAATAGTTTATCTCATCATCGCCCAGTTCAATAGTTTATCTCATCATCACCCAGTTCAATAGTTTATCTCATCATCGCCGAGTTCAATAGTTTATCTCATCATCGCCCAGTTCAATAGTTTATCTCATCATCGCCCAGTTCAATAGTTTATCTCATCATCGCCCAGTTCAATAGTTTATCTCATCATCGCCCAGTTCAATAGTTTATCTCATCATCGCCCAGTTCAATAGTTTATCTCATCATCGCCCAGTTCAATAGTTTATCTCATCATCGCCCAGTTCAATAGTTTATCTCATCATCGCCCAGTTCAATAGTTTATCTCATCATCGCCCAGTTCAATAGTTTATGTCATCATCGCCCAGTTCAATAGTTTATCTCATCATCACCCAGTTCAATAGTTTATCTCATCATCGCCCAGTTCAATAGTTTATCTCATCATCGCCCAGTTCAATAGTTTATCTCATCATCGCCCAGTTCAATAGTTTATCTCATCATCGCCCAGTTCAATAGTTTATCTCATCATCGCCCAGTTCAATAGTTTATCTCATCATCACCCAGTTCAATAGTTTATCTCATCATCGCCCAGTTCAATAGTTTATCTCATCATCACCCAGTTCAATAGTTTATGTCATCGTCGCCCAGTTCAATAGTTTATCTCATCATCACCCAGTTCAATAGTTTATCTCATCATCGCCCAGTTCAATAGTTTATCTCATCATCGCCCAGTTCAATAGTTTATCTCATCATCGCCCAGTTCAATAGTTTATCTCATCATCGCCCAGTTCAATAGTTTATCTCATCATCGCCGAGTTCAATAGTTTATCTCATCATCGCCGAGTTCAATAGTTTATCTCATCATCGCCCAGTTCAATAGTTTATCTCATCATCACCCAGTTCAATAGTTTATGTCATCGTCGCCCAGTTCAATAGTTTATCTCATCATCACCCAGTTCAATAGTTTATCTCATCATCACCCAGTTCAATAGTTTATCTCATCATCGCCCAGTTCAATAGTTTATGTTATCATCGCCCAGTTCAATAGTTTATCTCATCATCGCCGAGTTCAATAGTTTATCTCATCATCGCCCAGTTCAATAGTTTATCTCATCATCGCCCAGTTCAATAGTTTATCTCATCATCGCCCAGTTCAATAGTTTATCTCATCATCGCCCAGTTCAATAGTTTATCTCATCATCGCCGAGTTCAATAGTTTATCTCATCATCGCCCAGTTCAATAGTTTATCTCATCATCGCCCAGTTCAATAGTTTATCTCATCATCACCCAGTTCAATAGTTTATGTCATCATCGCCCAGTTCAATAGTTTATCTCATCATCGCCCAGTTCAATAGTTTATCTCATCATTGCCCAGTTCAATAGTTTATCTCACCATCGCCCAGTTCAATAGTTTATCTCATCATCACCCAGTTCAATAGTTTATCTCATCATCACCGAGTTCAATAGTTTATCTCATCATCACCCAGTTCAAGAGTTTATATCATTACCTCACAGTTCAATAGTTTATCTCATCATCGCCCAGTTCAATAGTTTATCTCATCATCACCCAGTTCAATAGTTTATCTCATCATCACCCAGTTCAATAGTTTATCTCATCATCGCCCAGTTCAATAGTTTATCTCATCATCGCCCAGTTCAATAGTTTATCTCATCATCGCCCAGTTCAATAGTTTATCTCATCATCGCCCAGTTCAATAGTTTATCTCATCATCGCCGAGTTCAATAGTTTATCTCATCATCGCCCAGTTCAATAGTTTATCTCATCATCGCCCAGTTCAATAGTTTATCTCATCATCACCCAGTTCAATAGTTTATCTCATCATCGCCCAGTTCAATAGTTTATCTCATCATCGCCCAGTTCAATAGTTTATCTCATCATCGCCCAGTTCAATAGTTTATGTCATCATCGCCCAGTTCAATAGTTTATCTCATCATCGCCCAGTTCAATAGTTTATCTCATCATCGCCGAGTTCAATAGTTTATCTCATCATCGCCCAGTTCAATAGTTTATCTCATCATCACCCAGTTCAATAGTTTATGTCATCATCGCCCAGTTCAATAGTTTATCTCATCATCGCCCAGTTCAATAGTTTATCTCATCATCACCCAGTTCAATAGTTTATCTCATCATCGCCCAGTTCAATAGTTTATCTCATCATCACCCAGTTCAATAGTTTATGTTATCATCGCCCAGTTCAATAGTTTATCTCATCATCGCCCAGTTCAATAGTTTATCTCATCATCGCCGAGTTCAATAGTTTATCTCATCATCGCCGAGTTCAATAGTTTATCTCATCATCGCCGAGTTCAATAGTTTATCTCATCATCGCCCAGTTCAATAGTTTATCTCATCATCGCCGAGTTCAATAGTTTATCTCATCATCGCCCAGTTCAATAGTTTATCTCATCATCGCCCAGTTCAATAGTTTATCTCATCATCACACAGTTCAATAGTTTATCTCATCATCGCCCAGTTCAATAGTTTATCTCATCATCGCCCAGTTCAATAGTTTATCTCATCATCGCCCAGTTCAATAGTTTATCTCATCATCACCCAGTTCAATAGTTTATCTCATCATCACCCAGTTCAATAGTTTATCTCATCATCGCCCAGTTCAATAGTTTATCTCATCATCACCCAGTTCAATAGTTTATCTCATCATCGCCCAGTTCAATAGTTTATGTCATCATCGCCCAGTTCAATAGTTTATCTCATCATCGCCCAGTTCAATAGTTTATCTCATCATCGCCCAGTTCAATAGTTTATCTCATCATCGCCCAGTTCAATAGTTTATCTCATCATCACACAGTTCAATAGTTTATCTCATCATCGCCCAGTTCAATAGTTTATCTCATCATCGCCGAGTTCAATAGTTTATCTCATCATCGCCCAGTTCAATAGTTTATCTCATCATCGCCCAGTTCAATAGTTTATCTCATCATCGCCCAGTTCAATAGTTTATCTCATCATCGCCCAGTTCAATAGTTTATCTCATCATCGCCCAGTTCAATAGTTTATCTCATCATCGCCCAGTTCAATAGTTTATCTCATCATCGCCCAGTTCAATAGTTTATCTCATCATCGCCCAGTTCAATAGTTTATCTCATCATCGCCCAGTTCAATAGTTTATCTCATCATCGCCCAGTTCAATAGTTTATCTCATCATCGCCCAGTTCAATAGTTTATCTCATCATCGCCCAGTTCAATAGTTTATCTCATCATCACCCAGTTCAATAGTTTATCTCATCATCACACAGTTCAATAGTTTATCTCATCATCACACAGTTCAATAGTTTATCTCATCATCACACAGTTCAATAGTTTATCTCATCATCACACAGTTCAATAGTTTATCTCATCATCGCCCAGTTCAACAATTTATCTCATCATCGCCCAGTTCAATAGTTTATCTCATCATCGCCCAGTTCAATAGTTTATGTCATCATCACCGAGTTCAATAGTTTATCTCATCATCGCCCAGTTCAATAGATTATCTCATCATCGCCCAGTTCAATAGTTTATCTCATCATCACACAGATCAATAGTTTATCAAATCATCGCGCAGTTCAATAGTTTATCTCATCATCGCCCAGTTCAATAGTTTATCTCATCATCGCCCAGTTCAATAGTTTATCTCATCATCACACAGTTCAATAGTTTATCTCATCATCACACAGTTCAATAGTTTATCTCATCATCACACAGTTCAATAGTTTATCTCATCATCGCCCAGTTCAATAGTTTATGTCATCATCGCCCAGTTCAATAGTTTATCTCATCATCGCCCAGTTCAATAGTTTATCTCATCATCACCGAGTTCAATAGTTTATCTCATCATCGCCCAGATCAATAGTTTATCAAATCATCACGCAGTTCAATAGTTTATCTCATCATCGCCCAGTTCAATAGTTTATCTCATCATCGCCCAGTTCAATAGTTTATCTCATCATCGCCCAGTTCAATAGTTTATGTCATCGTCGCCCAGTTCAATAGTTTATCTCATCATCGCCCAGTTCAATAGTTTATCTCATCATCGCCCAGTTCAATAGTTTATCTCATCATCGCCCAGTTCAATAGTTTATCTCATCATCGCCCAGTTCAATAGTTTATCTCATCATCGCCCAGTTCAATAGTTTATCTCATCATCGCCCAGTTCAATAGTTTATCTCATCATCGCCCAGTTCAATAGTTTATCTCATCATCGCCCAGTTCAATAGTTTATGTCATCATCGCCCAGTTCAATAGTTTATCTCATCATCGCCCAGTTCAATAGTTTATCTCATCATCGCCCAGTTCAATAGTTTATCTCATCATCGCCCAGTTCAATAGTTTATCTCATCATCGCCCAGTTCAATAGTTTATCTCATCATCGCCCAGTTCAATAGTTTATCTCATCATCGCCCAGTTCAATAGTTTATCTCATCATCGCCCAGTTCAATAGTTTATCTCATCATCACCCAGTTCAATAGTTTATCTCATCATCGCCCAGTTCAATAGTTTATCTCATCATCACCCAGTTCAATAGTTTATCTCATCATCGCCCAGTTCAATAGTTTATCTCATCATCGCCCAGTTCAATAGTTTATCTCATCATCGCCCAGTTCAATAGTTTATCTCATCATCGCCCAGTTCAATAGTTTATCTCATCATCACACAGTTCAATAGTTTATCTCATCATCACACAGTTCAATAGTTTATCTCATCATCACACAGTTCAATAGTTTATCTCATCATCACACAGTTCAATAGTTTATCTCATCATCACACAGTTCAATAGTTTATCTCATCATCGCCCAGTTCAATAGTTTATCTCATCATCGCCCAGTTCAATAGTTTATCTCATCATCGCCCAGTTCAATAGTTTATCTCATCATCACCCAGTTCAATAGTTTATCTCATCATCGCCCAGTTCAATAGTTTATCTCATCATCACCCAGTTCAATAGTTTATCTCATCATCGCCCAGTTCAATAGTTTATCTCATCATCACCCAGTTCAATAGTTTATCTCATCATCGCCCAGTTCAATAGTTTATCTCATCATCGCCCAGTTCAATAGTTTATCTCATCATCGCCCAGTTCAATAGTTTATGTCATCATCGCCCAGTTCAATAGTTTATCTCATCATCGCCCAGTTCAATAGTTTATCTCATCATCGCCCAGTTCAATAGTTTATCTCATCATCGCCCAGTTCAATAGTTTATCTCATCATCGCCCAGTTCAATAGTTTATCTCATCATCGCCCAGTTCAATAGTTTATCTCATCATCGCCCAGTTCAATAGTTTATCTCATCATCGCCCAGTTCAATAGTTTATCTCATCATCGCCCAGTTCAATAGTTTATGTCATCATCGCCCAGTTCAATAGTTTATCTCATCATCGCCCAGTTCAATAGTTTATCTCATCATCGCCCAGTTCAATAGTTTATCTCATCATCGCCCAGTTCAATAGTTTATCTCATCATCGCCCAGTTCAATAGTTTATCTCATCATCGCCCAGTTCAATAGTTTATCTCATCATCGCCCAGTTCAATAGTTTATCTCATCATCGCCCAGTTCAATAGTTTATCTCATCATCGCCCAGTTCAATAGTTTATCTCATCATCACACAGTTCAATAGTTTATCTCATCATCACACAGTTCAATAGTTTATCTCATCATCGCCCAGTTCAATAGTTTATCTCATCATCACCCAGTTCAATAGTTTATCTCATCATCGCCCAGTTCAATAGTTTATCTCATCATCGCCCAGTTCAATAGTTTATCTCATCATCACACAGTTCAATAGTTTATCTCATCATCGCCCAGTTCAATAGTTTATCTCATCATCGCCCAGTTCAATAGTTTATCTCATCATCACACAGTTCAATAGTTTATCTCATCATCACACAGTTCAATAGTTTATCTCATCATCACACAGTTCAATAGTTTATCTCATCATCACACAGTTCAATAGTTTATCTCATCATCGCCCAGTTCAATAGTTTATCTCATCATCGCCCAGTTCAATAGTTTATCTCATCATCGCCGAGTTCAATAGTTTATCTCATCATCACCCAGTTCAATAGTTTATCTCATCATCGCCCAGTTCAATAGTTTATCTCATCATCGCCCAGTTCAATAGTTTATCTCATCATCGCCCAGTTCAATAGTTTATCTCATCATCGCCCAGTTCAATAGTTTATCTCATCATCACCCAGTTCAATAGTTTATCTCATCATCACCCAGTTCAATAGTTTATCTCATCATCACACAGTTCAATAGTTTATCTCATCATCGCCCAGTTCAATAGTTTATCTCATCATCGCCCAGTTCAATAGTTTATCTCATCATCGCCGAGTTCAATAGTTTATCTCATCATCGCCCAGTTCAATAGTTTATCTCATCATCGCCCAGTTCAATAGTTTATCTCATCATCGCCCAGTTCAATAGTTTATCTCATCATCGCCCAGTTCAATAGTTTATCTCATCATCGCCCAGTTCAATAGTTTATCTCATCATCGCCGAGTTCAATAGTTTATCTCATCATCGCCCAGTTCAATAGTTTATCTCATCATCGCCCAGTTCAATAGTTTATCTCATCATCGCCCAGTTCAATAGTTTATCTCATCATCGCCCAGTTCAATAGTTTATCTCATCATCGCCCAGTTCAATAGTTTATGTCATCGTCGCCCAGTTCAATAGTTTATCTCATCATCACCCAGTTCAATAGTTTATCTCATCATCACCCAGTTCAATAGTTTATCTCATCATCGCCCAGTTCAATAGTTTATCTCATCATCGCCCAGTTCAATAGTTTATCTCATCATCGCCCAGTTCAATAGTTTATCTCATCATCGCCGAGTTCAATAGTTTATCTCATCATCGCCCAGTTCAATAGTTTATCTCATCATCACCCAGTTCAATAGTTTATCTCATCATCGCCCAGTTCAATAGTTTATCTCATCATCGCCCAGTTCAATAGTTTATCTCATCATCGCCGAGTTCAATAGTTTATCTCATCATCGCCCAGTTCAATAGTTTATCTCATCATCGCCCAGTTCAATAGTTTATCTCATCATCGCCCAGTTCAATAGTTTATCTCATCATCGCCCAGTTCAATAGTTTATCTCATCATCACCCAGTTCAATAGTTTATCTCATCATCACCCAGTTCAATAGTTTATCTCATCATCGCCCAGTTCAATAGTTTATCTCATCATCACCCAGTTCAATAGTTTATCTCATCATCGCCCAGTTCAATAGTTTATCTCATCATCGCCCAGTTCAATAGTTTATCTCATCATCGCCCAGTTCAATAGTTTATCTCATCATCGCCCAGTTCAATAGTTTATCTCATCATCGCCCAGTTCAATAGTTTATCTCATCATCACCCAGTTCAATAGTTTATCTCATCATCGCCCAGTTCAATAGTTTATCTCATCATCGCCCAGTTCAATAGTTTATCTCATCATCACCCAGTTCAATAGTTTATCTCATCATCGCCCAGTTCAATAGTTTATCTCATCATCGCCCAGTTCAATAGTTTATCTCATCATCACCCAGTTCAATAGTTTATCTCATCATCGCCCAGTTCAATAGTTTATCTCATCATCACCCAGTTCAATAGTTTATCTCATCATCGCCCAGTTCAATAGTTTATCTCATCATCGCCCAGTTCAATAGTTTATCTCATCATCGCCCAGTTCAATAGTTTATCTCATCATCGCCCAGTTCAATAGTTTATCTCATCATCGCCCAGTTCAATAGTTTATCTCATCATCACCCAGTTCAATAGTTTATCTCATCATCGCCCAGTTCAATAGTTTATCTCATCATCGCCCAGTTCAATAGTTTATCTCATCATCACACAGTTCAATAGTTTATCTCATCATCACACAGTTCAATAGTTTATCTCATCATCGCCCAGTTCAATAGTTTATCTCATCATCACACAGTTCAATAGTTTATCTCATCATCACACAGTTCAATAGTTTATCTCATCATCGCCCAGTTCAATAGTTTATCTCATCATCGCCCAGTTCAATAGTTTATCTCATCATCGCCCAGTTCAATAGTTTATCTCATCATCACCCAGTTCAATAGTTTATCTCATCATCGCCCAGTTCAATAGTTTATCTCATCATCGCCCAGTTCAATAGTTTATCTCATCATCACACAGTTCAATAGTTTATCTCATCATCGCCCAGTTCAATAGTTTATCTCATCATCGCCCAGTTCAATAGTTTATCTCATCATCGCCGAGTTCAATAGTTTATCTCATCATCGCCCAGTTCAATAGTTTATCTCATCATCGCCCAGTTCAATAGTTTATCTCATCATCGCCCAGTTCAATAGTTTATCTCATCATCACCCAGTTCAATAGTTTATCTCATCATCACCCAGTTCAATAGTTTATCTCATCATCGCCCAGTTCAATAGTTTATCTCATCATCGCCCAGTTCAATAGTTTATCTCATCATCGCCCAGTTCAATAGTTTATCTCATCATCGCCCAGTTCAATAGTTTATCTCATCATCACACAGTTCAATAGTTTATCTCATCATCGCCCAGTTCAATAGTTTATCTCATCATCGCCCAGTTCAATAGTTTATCTCATCATCGCCCAGTTCAATAGTTTATCTCATCATCGCCGAGTTCAATAGTTTATCTCATCATCGCCCAGTTCAATAGTTTATCTCATCATCACCCAGTTCAATAGTTTATCTCATCATCGCCCAGTTCAATAGTTTATCTCATCATCACCCAGTTCAATAGTTTATCTCATCATCGCCCAGTTCAATAGTTTATCTCATCATCGCCCAGTTCAATAGTTTATCTCATCATCGCCCAGTTCAATAGTTTATCTCATCATCACCCAGTTCAATAGTTTATCTCATCATCGCCCAGTTCAATAGTTTATCTCATCATCGCCCAGTTCAATAGTTTATCTCATCATCGCCCAGTTCAATAGTTTATCTCATCATCGCCGAGTTCAATAGTTTATCTCATCATCGCCCAGTTCAATAGTTTATCTCATCATCGCCCAGTTCAATAGTTTATCTCATCATCGCCCAGTTCAATAGTTTATCTCATCATCACCCAGTTCAATAGTTTATGTCATCATCGCCCAGTTCAATAGTTTATCTCATCATCGCCCAGTTCAATAGTTTATCTCATCATCGCCCAGTTCAATAGTTTATCTCATCATCGCCCAGTTCAATAGTTTATCTCATCATCACCCAGTTCAATAGTTTATCTCATCATCGCCCAGTTCAATAGTTTATCTCATCATCGCCCAGTTCAATAGTTTATCTCATCATCGCCGAGTTCAATAGTTTATCTCATCATCGCCCAGTTCAATAGTTTATCTCATCATCGCCCAGTTCAATAGTTTATCTCATCATCGCCCAGTTCAATAGTTTATCTCATCATCGCCCAGTTCAATAGTTTATCTCATCATCACCCAGTTCAATAGTTTATCTCATCATCACCCAGTTCAATAGTTTATCTCATCATCACCCAGTTCAATAGTTTATCTCATCATCGCCCAGTTCAATAGTTTATCTCATCATCGCCCAGTTCAATAGTTTATCTCATCATCGCCCAGTTCAATAGTTTATCTCATCATCGCCCAGTTCAATAGTTTATCTCATCATCACCCAGTTCAATAGTTTATCTCATCATCGCCCAGTTCAATAGTTTATCTCATCATCGCCCAGTTCAATAGTTTATCTCATCATCGCCCAGTTCAATAGTTTATCTCATCATCGCCCAGTTCAATAGTTTATCTCATCATCACCCAGTTCAATAGTTTATGTCATCGTCGCCCAGTTCAATAGTTTATCTCATCATCACCCAGTTCAATAGTTTATCTCATCATCACCCAGTTCAATAGTTTATCTCATCATCGCCCAGTTCAATAGTTTATCTCATCATCACCCAGTTCAATAGTTTATGTTATCATCGCCCAGTTCAATAGTTTATCTCATCATCGCCGAGTTCAATAGTTTATCTCATCATCGCCCAGTTCAATAGTTTATCTCATCATCGCCCAGTTCAATAGTTTATCTCATCATCACCCAGTTCAATAGTTTATCTCATCATCGCCCAGTTCAATAGTTTATCTCATCATCACCCAGTTCAATAGTTTATCTCATCATCACCCAGTTCAATAGTTTATCTCATCATCACCCAGTTCAATAGTTTATCTCATCATCACCCAGTTCAATAGTTTATCTCATCATCGCCCAGTTCAATAGTTTATCTCATCATCGCCCAGTTCAATAGTTTATCTCATCTTCACCCAGTTCAATAGTTTATCTCATCATCACCCAGTTCAATAGTTTGTCTCATCATCACCCAGTTCAATAGTTTCTCTCATCATCGCCCAGTTCAATAGTATATCTCATCACGGCACAGTTCAATAGTTTGTCTCATCATTGCCCAGTTCAATAGTATATCTCATCACGGCACAGTTCAATAGTTTGTCTCATCATTGCCCAGTTCAATAGTTTGTCTCATCATCAAACAGTTCAACAGTTTATCTCATCTTCGCCCAGTCAAGTTGACCAGACTATGACTGCTTGTTTATTACTTACGAAATCTGAAGATTTCGTTAGTATATTGATGACTTCCGTTTCTGTTTGTTTGTTTGTTTGTTGGCACGATAACTCGAGAACGGAAGAAACTACCAATGTCAAATTACACCACTTGATTCAGGAGGGTGGTGGCTTGCGCTGATTAGATTTTGGTCAAAGGTCAAGGTCAGACTGAGGTCAAATATTCGATTTTTGATGGTTTGGTACAGATAACTCGAGAAAGGAAAAACCAACCAATGTCAAATTACATCAGGTGATTCAGGAGTGTAGTGGCTAGCGATGATGAGATTTTGGTCAAAATCGGTCAAAGGTCAAGGTCACAGCAAGGTCAAATATTCGATTTTTGTTGGTTTGGTACAGATATCTCGAACGGTGGAAGCTCCCAATGTCAAATTACACCAGGTGATTCAGGAGGCTGATGGCTAGTGCTGATTAGATTTTAGTCAAAATCGGTTAAAGGTCAAGGTCACAGTGAGGTCAAACATTCAAAAAATGATACCTCGAGAGCGGAAGAAGCTTCCAATGTCAAATTACACCACGTGATTCAGGAGGGTGTTGGCTCGAGCTGATTAGATTTTGGTCAAATCGGTCAAAGGTCAAGGTCACAGTGATGTCAAACATAATTCCGTAAGTTCATGTGGAGAAATGGAGTATTTTTACTTCCGAAATCTAAAGATTTTGTAAGTTTTTTGATGCCTTCCATTTCTGTTTGGTACTTTCGAAATCTAAAGATTTCGTAAGTATATTGATGCCTTCCCTTTCTGTTTGTTTGTTTGTTTGTTTGTAGGCACGATAACTCGAGAACAGTAGAAGCTCCCAATGTCAAATTGCACCACGTGATTCAAGAGGGTGATGGCTCGTGCTGATTAGATTTTGGTCAAAATCGGTCAAAGGTCAAGGTCGCAGTGAAATCACACATAATTCCGTAAATTCATGTGGAGAAATGGAGATTTTTTGCTTCGCTCGACGTTACGAGTTCGTTTTAACTTCGATTTTAATTTTGTCTTCGGTTTTTGCGATCGCTTCGGACGCTTAAAACTCGGTTGTCGAAATTCTGGAACGGCGATGAATAACTGATAAATAATAAATAATAAGTCTTTTATCAGATTCTTCTGAAAAGTAATACACCTATTATCTTGCATATTCTCAGGTCAGGTATGGGAGCATGTGCCAGAACAGCGCGTCGCTGCGTCCACTTTCCGCCGGTACTCCGGGGGCCTCCGTCTGGCCATCCCCCAGGCAGATGCCAGGCCCATCCCCATCTCCTTGAGATGATGGTCAACCTGCTGCAACCATGAGGCACGTGGTCGGCCCACTGGCCTCCTCCACTCATGAGACTCCCTCGCTGAGAGAATCTGGTGAGCAGGATCAGCGTCAGGAAAACGAGCCACATGTCCATACAGCCGCAGCTGACGCTCACGGACTATGCAGGTAACAAATCTCATCCGAGTCTCTCTCAGCAACCGCTCGTTGGACACAAAATCCGACCAGCGATAGCCAAGGATTCTCCGAAGAGACCTGGTACCAAAGGAATTAAGTCTCCGTCTCAGATCCTTGGTCAAAGTCCAAGTCTCGCACCCATAGAGCAAGACTGGAAGTACCAAGGACCTGAAGACTCGGACTTTCGTCCTCCCGCACAGGTACCGGCAGCGCCACACCCCATGATCCAGTGAATCCATGACTCCCCAGGCCCGACCCAGACGTCTATTGACCTCCGGCTCACAACCTGCGGAGACATGAATATCACTGCCAAGGTAAGTGAATCTATCCACGACCTCAACATCCTCACCACAAACAGACACAGACAGGACAGCAGCATCCAAGATGTCACCGAAAGCCTGGATCTTTGTTTTGACCCAAGAAATCCGTAATCCCAACGGCTCCGACTCCTCATTCAGCACCTCGAGGGCCCCCAAGAGGATGTCTAAAGTCTCCGCAAAGATGACTGCATCATCTGCAAAATCAAGGTCCGAGATCTTGACATTGCCAAACGATGCACCGCAACTTGATCTCTCCGACATCCTCCCAAAAATCCAGTCCATACAAGTGCTGAAAAGTGTGGGGGCAAGTACACATCCCTGACGAACTCCAGTAACAACTGGAAATAAGTCAGAGGCGGTACCACCACACTTCACAGCACTCTCAGTACCAGAGTAGAGTTCAGACATCAGATCGATCAGTTTCGGTGGCACCCCACGAAGACCAAGAATCCTCCAGAGGACATCCCGATTCACTGAATCGAACGCTTTACAGAGATCAACATAGGCTGCAAGCAGCCCCTGCCGAAACTCTCGTCTGCGTTCAGTGAGGACACGAAGAGCAAGGATACGGTCAATCGTTGACCTCTTTGGTGTAAAGCCTGACTGCTCTGGACGCTGGTGCTCAAGCAGATGGTGGCGAACCCTATCAAGAATTATCCGAGCAAAGACCTTGCCCGGCACTGAGAGCAGCGTCACCCCTCGGTAGTTGTTGCAGTCTTGGCGATCACCCTTCCCTTTCCAGAGAGGGACAACAAGGCCCCTCTTCCAGTCAGTTGGGATGATGCCTGTGTTCCAGGCAGAGCACAAAACTGCATGCAACGACGCGAGTGCAGCATTTCCACCAGCCTTGAGAAGTTCAGCATGGATGCCACAGATCCCTGGAGCTTTGCCCCGTTTCAACTGGTTCACCGCAGCCCGTGTTTCCACAAGCGATGGTGGACCACAGTTGATTCGAGGGTCAGCAACAGGGATTGTAACACCCTTGACGTCCAACTTGACAGCTGGGGGATCAGCCTGGTACAACCGCTCAAAGTAACCGGCCCAGCGGGCCTTCACTTCAGACTCCTCTGTCAAGAGCCTACCACTCTCTGCTCGAACTGCAGTGCTCCGAGGGATGGGCTTGGATGAACGTAATGCGCGAATTCCCCTGTAAGCGGGACGAGAATCACCTGTCCACAGGTGATGCTCTACCACCTCACAGATTCCTCGCACATAGGCCTCCTTGTCCACCCTCAGTGCACGTACAGTTTTACGCCTCAGCTCCCTGAACAGCTCAGCTCTGCCATTCAGCCTGGCCCTGCGACTCTGGTCAATGGTATCCAGTGTCCCTTGAGAGACAAAATTCTTCTTTGCCCTGCGGTGAACTCCAAGGCATCCACCGGCAACATCAAGGACGGTGGTCTTGAAGGTGCTCCACAACTCTTCAGGACCCCCAAAGCACCCAGACCCCCAAGTGTCCACTCAGCCTGTTCGCAAACTCCTCAGCTACTCTCTCATCCCTGAGCTTGGCAACATCCAGCCTAGGCTGGGATGGTACCATTCTCCAGGATTTAAGGTGCAGCTTTAGAGTTGCTACAACAAGCCTGTGGTCAGTATTGAGGAACTGAGCACTCCGGTAGACCCTGCAGTTCTGGATCATCCTCCAACGACCGTCAATGAGGACATGGTCAATCTCCTTTGCCACACCGCCAGCGTTGGAATACCAAGTCCAGCGATGAGCTTGCGGGCGCTGAAACCATGAACCAGCCACCCTAAGTCCATGACTTCTTGCAAAGTCAAGGAACTTAGTGCTATTCTGGTTCATAGTTCCTGACCCATGGGGACCAACACACACCTCATAACCATCCCTATCAGTTCCAGTCGATGCATTGAAATCCCCCAAGACTAGAAGTGTATCTCGTCTGGGGCACTGATCAACCACAGACTCGAGTGTGGCGTAGAATGCATCCTTCACGGTAAGATCACTCGCCTCAGTCGGAGCATAAATAGAGACCAGGGAAATGACACCTAAGGAGTGACGAATCCTTAATCTCATAATACGCTCGTTGACCGGTGTTACCTCAATTATCATTGGGGTCAGCTTATTGGACACAGCTACAGCAACTCCTTGGGTATGGTAACCATCAGAGCGACCAGACCAATAGTAGGTGTAACCACCCACCATTATCTCGCCGCAATCCGGTCTCCGAACCTCAGAGAGAGCTGCAATCCCGATGTCCAAACGCTTGAGCTCAGATGATAACAGAGACAGGTGATCATCCTCTCTTAGGGATAGGACATTCCAGGCACCCACCCGAAGGGACCGCCTCAGGTTAACCCAAGGAGACCGCCGTCTGGTGGACGACTCCTCAGCACCACTCCGACACACTCTCCCGCAATCTGACCCAGGGATGTTACCCCGTGGTTTCCCTCCTATCAAAGATTGGGGGTCCCGAAGGCTTTGCCCCAATCCCATCATCCGGTGAGCTGCCCTGCGAAGGGAAGCTGCACAGGAGGTACTCCCACGGAGTGGGTTTTCAGATTTTTTTGCGTTTTTGCGTTTTGCGGAATGAAGCGTTTTACGGTGGCTGGAGTGCAAATCCTGCCACCAACCTCCTAATAAGAAGTAACCCAACTGCAGGAGGACGTCCGCAGACACAGTTGGGCACTAGATATGGATGGCCGTTGGCTCACAAGGAGCTCCTCCGCCCTTTGAATCTGCTGGTTCTGCTGGTATTCTGCATATTCTGCTGGTACTGAATCACTTTTTTAAAAGTGAAAACAAAAAAATGGAATTTTTATAAGAAATCTAGTTTTTGTCTGGGACTCATTCTCTGCAAACCACAGTGTAAAATCGGAGACCACAATTAATTCAGAATTCAAGCTCCCCTTGGGCTTCTGACTGATTCATGCTTTTATGAGACAAGGTCAGAGGTCAAGTTGACGATTTCGTAAGTTCCAGTCTATGACTGCTTGTTTGTTTGTTTGTTTGTTTGTTTGTTTGTAGGCACGATAACTCGAGAACGGAAGAAGCTACCAATGTCAAATTCCACCACGTGATTCAGGAGGGTGATGGCTCGTGCTGATTAGATTTTGGTCAAAATCGGTCAAAGGTCAAGGTCACAGTGAGGTCAAACATAATTCCGTAAATTCATGTGGAGAAATGGAGTATTTTTGCTTCGGTCGACGTTACAATTTTTGATGGTTTTAATACAGAATCATCGAAGAAACTTCTGGTTTGCGTCGCTACCTTCTCGAGAGACAGCTTTTATTAGACAAGGTCAGAGGTCAAGTTGACGATTTCGGAAGTCCCAGTCTATGACTGCTTGTTTGTTTGTTAGTTTGTTTGTTTATTTGTTATCTTGCCAAAACGAAGTTTTTGCAAGATATGTTGGTCAGCTTGTATGTTTTTTTTATTGTTTTTTTTTTGTTTGTTTGTTTGTCTGTAATCACGTTTAAAAAATTCTGCAGAGCACAGTTATCATTGGAAATTTTTGTAACTTCACATATCAGAGGCCTAGAGGTCCCTTTCAGTGCACAAAATTTTGAAGGTCAAGGTCAAAGGTCAAGGTCAGTTTGTCGCAAATCAGGGGAGTCGACGAAACCCTTATTTTTTGAGTAATTTTAATCGGATCGTCTTCAAACTTCATGGGAATATCGTTCATGGTCTGGCGCTCAGCTGATTAATTTTTGGTGGCGATTGGACTTGACCTTCATGGTTAGCGCCTCAGTTCAAACATATTTCACCTCAAGGTCAAATTTTCTAGTTTTAGGAACCATATCGTGTCGTCCCTCAAATTGAACATCTCGATGAGTGCTTTCTCGATATGTCAAGCTTGAGACATTATGACGTCATTTGGTGACGTTATGAGGCAAAAGCATATTTTTCATGTTGACTCTGTAGAACGATTCTCATCGGAATCTCTCGTAGGCAGATATTCCTCAAGGAGTCGCTCCTGGTGGATAGCAGCTCTGTTCACCTCAGTGTGACCTTAAAGAAGTCACTCGCGGTCACCTTTTGGCAAGATACGGGTCACCCTGCGGGTGACATTGATTTGTTTGTTTGTAGGCACGATAACTCGAGAACGGAAGAAGCTACCAATGTCAAATTACACCACCTGATTCAGGAGGGTGGTGGCTTGTGCTGATTATATTTTGTTCAAAATCGGTCAAAGGTCAAGGTCACAGTGAGGTCAAACATCCAAAACATTCGATTTTTGATGGTTTGGTACAGAATCATCTTAGAAACTTCTGGTTTGCGTCGCGCCCTTCTCTCGAGACAGCTTTTATTAGACAAGGTCAGTGGTCAAGCTGACGATTTCGTAAGTACCAGTCTATGACTGCTTGTAACTTACGAAATCTAAAGATTTTGGAAGTATATTGATGACTTCCCTTTCTGTTTGTTTGTTTGTTTATTTGTTTAGAGGCACGATAACTCGAACGGAAGAAGATACCAATGTCAAATTACACCACATGATTCAGGAGGGTGATTGCTTGTGCTGATTAGATTTTGGTCAAAATCGGTCAAAGGTCAAGGTCACAGTGAGGTCAAATATTCGATTTTTGATGGTTTGGTTCAGATAACTCGAGAACAGAAGAAGTTACCAATGTCAAATTACACCACGTGATTCAGGAGGGTGATGGCTCGTGCTGATTAGATTTTGGTCAAAATCGGTCAAAGGTCAAGGTCACAGTGAGGTCAAACATAATTCCGTAAATTCATGTGGAGAAATGGAGATTTTTGCTTCGGTCGACGTTACGATTTTTGATGGTTTGATACAGAATCATCGTAGAAACTTCTGGTTTGCGTCGCTTCCTTCTCGAGAGACAGCTTTTATTAGACAAGGTCAGAGGTCAAGTTGACGATTTAGGAAGTCCCAGTCTATGACTGCTTGTTTGTTTGTTAGTTTGTTTGTATATTTGTTATCTTGCCAAAACGAAGTTTTTGCAAGATATGTTGGTCAGCTTGTATGTTTTTTTTTTGTTGTTTTTTTTTTGTTTGTTTGTTTGTCTGTAATCACGTTAAAAAAATTCTGCAGAGCACAGTTATCATTGGAAATTTTTGTAACTTCGCATATCAGAGGCCTAGAGGTCCCTTTCAGTGCACAAATTTTGAAGGTCAAGGTCAAAGGTCAAGGTCACTTTGTCACAAAGCAGGGGAGTCGACGAAACCCTTATTTTTTGAGTAATTTTGATCGGATCGTCTTCAAACTTCATGGGAATATAGTTCATGGTCTGGCGCTCAGCTGATTAATTTTTGGTGGCGATTGGACTTGACCTTCATGTTTAGCTCCTCACGTCAAACATATTTGACCTCAAGGTCAAATTTTCAAGTTTTAGGAACCATATCGTGTAGTCCCTCAAATTGAACATCTCGATGAGTGCTTTCTTGATATGTCAAGCTTGAGACATTATGACGTCATTTATTGACGTTATGAGGCAAAAGCATATTTTTCATGGTGACTCTGAAGAACGATTCTCATCGTAATCTCTCGTCGGCAGATATTCCTCAAGGAGTCGCTCTTGGTGGATAGCAGCTCTGTTCACCTCAGTGTGACCTTAAGTCACACGCGGTCACCTTTTGGCAAGATACGGGTCACCCTGCAGGTGACATTGATTTGTTTGTTTGTAGGCACGATAACTCGTGAACGGAAGAAGCGACCAATGTCAAATTACACCACCTGATTCAGGAGGGTGGTGGCTAGTGCTGATTAGATTTTTTTTCAAAATCTGTCAAATGTCAAGGTCACAGCAAGGTCAAATATTCGATTTTTGATGGTTTGGTACAGATAACTCGAACGGAAGAAGCTACCAATGTCAAATTACACCAGGTGATTCAGGAGGGTGATGGCTCGTGCTGATTAGATTTTGGTCAAAATCGGTCAAAGGTCAAGGTCACAGTGAGGTCAAATATTCGATTTTTGATGGTTTGGTACAGATAACTCGAGAAAGAACCGACCAATGTGAAATTACACCACGTGATTCAGGAGGGTGATGGCTCATGCTGATTAGATTTTGGTCAAAATCGGTCAAAGGTCAAGGTCACAGTGAGGTCAAATATTCGATTTTTGATGGTTTGGTACAGATCACTCGAGAAAGGAAGAACCGACCAATGTCAAATTAAACCACGTGATTCAGGAGGGTGGTGGATAGCGCTGAGAAGATTTTGGTCAAAATCCGTCAAAGGTCAAGGTCACAGTGAGGTCAAACATCCAAAACATTCGATTTTTGATGGTTTGGTGCAGAATCATCGTGGAAAATTCTGGTTTGCTTCGCCACCTTCTCTGGAGAAAGCTTTTATAAGACAAGGTCAGAGGTCAAGTTGACGATTTCGTAAGTACCAGTCTATGACTGCTTGTAACTTACGAAATTGAAAGATTTCAAAAGTATATTGATGACTTCCGTTTGTTTGTTACTCACAAAATCTAAAGATTTCGGAAGTATATTGATGACTTCCCTTTCTGTTTGTTTGTTTGTTTATTTGTTTGTTAGTTTGTTTAGAGGCACGATAACTCGAGAACGGAATAAGCTACCAATGTCAAATTACACCACGTGATTCAGGAGCGTGATGGCTTGTGCTGATTAGATTTTGGTCAAAATCGGTCAAAGGTCAAGGTCACAGTGAGGTCAAATATTCGATTTTTGATGGTTTGGTTCAGATAACTCGAGAACGGAAGAAGCTACCAATGTCAAATTACACCACGTGATTCAGGAGGGTGATGGCTCGTGCTGATTAGATTTTGGTCAAAATCGGTCAAAGGTCAAGGTCACAGTGAGGTAAAACATAATTCCATAAATTCATGTGGAGAAATGGAGGATGTTTGCTTCGCTCGACGTTTCGAGTTCGTTTTAACTTCGATTTTAATTTTGTCTTCGGTTTTTGCGATCGCTTCAGACGCTTAAAACTGGGTTGTCGAAATTCTGGTAAAAATGGTATGTTTTGGAGACGTTTTAAGATTGTATAAAAATATTTCACTCGACGCGTCACGGGTCGTCCCATGATGCAGTGCGCTCGAGCAGATGCGTCGTTGAGTTACGTTAAGGGATCATTGCGTGGAGAAATGGAGATTTTTGCTTCGGTCGACATTACGATTTTTGATGGTTTGATGCAGAATCATCGTAGAAACTTCTGGTTTGCGTCGCTTCCTTCTCGAGAGACAGCTTTTATTAGACAAGGTCAGAGGTCAAGTTGACGATTTTGAAAGTACCAGTCTCTGACTGCTTGTTTGTTTGTTTGTTTGTTTGTTGGCACGATAACTCGAGAATGGACGAAGCTACCAATGTCAAATTAAACCACGTGATTTAGGAGCGTGCTGTCTCGTGCTGATTAGATTTTGGTCAAAATCGGTCAAAGGTCAAGGTCACAGTGAGGTCAAATATTCGATTTTTGATTGTTTGGTACAGATAACTTGAGAACAGAAGAAGCTACCAATGTCCAATTACACCACGTGATTCAGGAGCTTGATGGCTCGTGCTGATTAGATTTTGGTCACAATCGGTCAAAGGTCAAGGTCACAGTGAGGTCAAAAATTCAATTTTTGATGGTTTGCTACAGAATCATGGGAGAAACTTCTGGATTGTGTTGCTACCTTCTCGAGAGACAGCTTTTATGAGACAAATTCAGAGGTCAAGTTGACAATTTCGTAAGTCCCAGTCTATGACTGCTTGTTTGTTTGTTTGGAGGCACGATAACTCGAGAACGGAAGAAGCTACCAATGTCAAATTACACCACGTGATTCAGGAGGGTGATGGCTCGTGCTCATTAGATTTTGGTCAAAATCGGTAAAACGTCAAGGTCACAGTGACGTCAAACATTCGATTTATGATGGTTTGGTACAGAATCATCGTAGAAACTTCTAGTTTGCGACGCTACCTTCTCGAGAGACAGCTTTTATTAGACAAGGTCAGAGGTCAAGTTGACGATTTCGTAAGTACCAGTCTATGACTGCTTGTTTGTTTGTCTGTGTGCAGGATATCTCAAAAAGTTGTGGACGGATTCGGTTTGAACTTGGTGGGCATGTTTGGTGTGTGGCAAGAAAGAATTGACTCAATTTTGGTGAAGATCCAGATCCAGATGGAGAAACGAGAATTTATAATAAATAATGATTTTCCACCATTGAGAGGTTGGGCCAAAAATGATACATAGCATGATATTTCAAAAATGTATTGGGCCTGATATGTTCTCGTGTATCAGGCATAACGTGGCCGAGGTATACGCTCTACCAATTGCCCTTCGAGTTGAAGATTTGATGACAAAAGCTCAAATGGTAAAAAAAAAAAAACAAGCAGTCATAAAATGGTGCTTACAAAATCATCAACTTGACCTCTGACCTTGTCTAATAAAAGCTGTCTCGAGAGAAGGTAGCGACGCAAACCAAAGTTTCTTCGATGATTCTGTACAAAACCATCAAAAATCGAATGTTTGACCTCACTGGGACCTTGACCTTTGACCGATTTTGACCAAAATCTAATCAGCGCTAGCCATCAGCCTCCTGAATCACGTCGTGTAATTTGACATTGGTGGTTTCTTCCGTTCTCGAGTTATCGTGCCTGCAAACAAACAAACAAGCAGTCATAGACTGGTACTTACGAAATCGTCAAATTGATCTCTGACCTTGTCTAATAAAAACTGTCTCCAGAGAAGGTAGCGACGCAAACCGGAAGTTTCTACGATGATTCTGTATCAAACCAACAAAAATCGTAACGTCGACCGAAGCAAAAATCTCCATTTCTCCACGCAATTATATTATACCTTAAAGTAACTCAACGACGTGTCTGCTCAAGCGCACTGCATCATGGGACGACCCGTGACGCATCGAGTGAAATATTTTTATACAATCTTAAAACGTCTCCAAAACATCCGATTTTTACCAGAATTTCGACAACCGAGTTTTAAGCGTCCTAAGCGATCGCAAAAACCGAAGATAAAAGTAAAATCGAAGTTAAAACGAACTCATAACATCGAGCGAAGCAAAAGCACTCCATTTCTCCATGTGAATTTACGGAATTATGTTTGACCTCACTGTGACCTTGACCTTTGACCGATTTTGACCAACATCTAAGCAGCACGAGCCATCACACTCCTGAATCACGTGGTGTAATTTGACATTGGGAGCTTCTTCCATTCTAGAGTTATCGTGCCTACAAACAAACAAACAAACAAACAAACGGAGGTCATCAATAAACTTAAGAAATCTTTAGATTTCGTAAGTAACAAACAAACAAGCAGTCATAGACTGGTACTTACGAAATCGTCAACTTGACCTCTGACCTTGTCTAATAAAAGCTCTCTCTCGAGAAGGTAGCGACACAAACCAAAAGTTTCTACGATGATTCTGTACCAAACCATCAAAAATCGTAACGTCGACCGAAGCA
>NC_140971.1:71991319-72088819 GCF_056783735.1 Eptatretus burgeri
ACACCTCCCCCCCCCCCCTCTCCACCAAGACCCTTCCCCAACCCTTGCCGAAACGGCTCAGCTGAGTGCATCCAACATGGCCCAGCTATGCGCCATGCTGGCGGCAATGAACGAAAAGATGAATGCGAAAATGATCGAAAAAATGGATGCGAATATGAAGAACGAAATGAAAGGCATGAACGAAAAGATGGATGCGAATACACAAAAAATGGATGAAAAGATGGATGCGAATACACAAAAAATGGATGAAAAGATGGATACAAATACAAATGAAGTGAAAACGACGATGGATGCGAATACACAGCAAATGAGGGAAGAAATGAAAGAGCTGCGGGGTGAGACGCAGAACATGGGCCGATGCCTGCAGGCGGGCATGAAGGCCGTGACCAGGGAGCTGGGAATGGCGACTTCACGTGTGGGAGCAAACGAGCTGGGTGGGGGTGCAACGGCTGACAGGCCCGCGGTGGAGGCGGGTGAAAAAATAATTCGTGGAACGTGTTGGGCGAGGGTCGTGACGATGACCGAAAGGGAAAAATTAAATGGGGAGACCAAAACGTGTGAGACGAGACACGAGGTGACGACAAAGGAAAAAATAATAGTTGAGACAAGGGAGGTAAAGGGTGAAGAGTTGGCAGAGACACGGGAGATAGAAAAAATAGAGGAAAGACTACACGATGAAGACGGGGTAAGTGACGCGCACACACACACGGAGGTAGTGGAGGATCATGGGGGTGAGCTGGCGGACTGGGTAGAGACCCAGTGCGAGCACCTGGATGGCCTCCTCCAGGAACGAGGGGAGGGAGTATGCCCCCTTGAGGCGAGTCACGACCAGGTGAGTTCGGTCGTGCTTTGCGAGGTTGGGGGGACGGGTGCTGTGGACGGGTGCACGGAGAGCTTGGGGGGTATAGAGGCCCCGGAGACCCTTGTGGGGACACAAATCCCCAGTGTGGTTGTCCCTGTGTGTGTGGTGCAAGGTGCGAGTGCGTCCCCGTGTGTGGAAGCGACCCCGTGTGTGAGTGGTGTGGTGGCGATGATGCCAGAGTACGTGCTTCCCAGCACGCCGTGTGTGGATGAGGCACGGAGAGTGAGTGAGGCACCGCGGGTTAGTGCCCCCGCGTGTGTGGGTGAGGCACCGTGTGTGGATGAGGAACCGCGGTTGAGTGCCCCCGCGTGTATGAGTGAGGGACGTTGTGTGGAAGAGACCGCGTGTGTGAGTGTCGCCGTGTGTATGAGTGAGGTACCGCGGGTGAGTGCCCCCGCGCGAGTGAATGGAGCACCACGTGTGAGTGGTATGGTTTGTGTGAGGAAAATGGCAAACGTGAGTGAACGGCCGTGTGCAAGGTCGCTGTGTGCAAGGGAGACCGTGTGTGTGAGAGAGCGGTATGTGAGGGAGATGTCGGTTGGCATGCGGGAGCACGCAGCCGCGTCTCCCGGTGTGAATGTGATGGAGTGGACTGTGTGCGTCGTAACACGCAGGTGTGCGTGGGTTGAATGGCGACGACGAAGGCGACATGAGAAGAAAGAAAGCCGAGTAGCGGCTGTAGTTGTTTCGAGGACCGTGCCGGGTTCACCCAGCAGTGAGCACGAGGTTCGTGCTGTGCAACGCACGAGACCACCACGTGCTCGCTTGCGAGAGTGAAGTCCCGGTCCGGAAACGCACGCGGTGGATTTGCCGATCCCGCGGACGGACAAAGTTTAGGCAGGTAAATAGATTTGGACCGGACGGGTTCTCCACGCGATCGTGTGTGTTCAGCTCCAACGGGCAAAGCACATGTGTTCGCGTGGGAAACCCCTCGAGACGTGGGGCTTGTTTTTTTTTTTGCGCACGGTGACGTCATGGCTGCACGTGTGGTTGGAATCCGGCAGGAGGGGTATCTCTGCCGGATGGTCCCGTCCAAGGAGGGACGAGGAACACGTGCAGCTGCATGACGTCACGGGCAAGTGCAAAGTGCGCGAGCTCTGAGTTGCCGCGCAGGTGCTGGGCATGAAAAAAAAAAAAAAAAAGGGAAAAACAAGCCTCACTTTCGGGTGTACAGGATTCCTGGGTAAGGGGTGGAAGACCCCCTTAACCTGGGCACAGGATGGAAACTAGTTAGGGGGAAGGGTTAGCTTAGTTAGACCGACTTCATGGGGCAGGGGTAAGTCCTCATGGAGTCCGTGGAATGGATTAGTTAGAGGGATTGTAGCCAGATTTAGGTTGGGAAATAAAATGAATTTTTGAGTTAGGAGACAGAGACAGACTGGTGAGTGTGTAGAGGGGACGTAGCTTAGCTACGTAGGTTAAAAGGAACGTGCTGTAGTTTAAGGGACGACGTGGGAGCACGAGTTAGTTAGGGGAGGTAGTTAGGAGGATGGCAGAGTTCAGTGGTGTGTGTATTGAAGAGATGAGAGTTGTGAGGTGAGTACATGGTGAGTGAGTGAGGCCAGCGGGTCTGTGTGAGTGGAGCGAATGGGGAATGCATGGTGCGATGAGTGATTGGGGGGAGGAGTGACTCCCGCCCAAGGGACCCCCGGGGTCAGAGTAAAGTGAGTTAGCTGGGTTAGTCAAATTGAAAAATGGAGGTCGTTTTGCTGTTGGTGGGAATGTAGGCTCGAAACCCATTTGGAGGGGTGCAGGAGCCCTGTTGACGGGCTTGGGAGCGTGGCTGCGAAAGGTGAGTATCGCTGAGTGGGTACCCCGGGCACCAGGCTAGTCGGCCGCGGTAGGCCATGGGCCAATGGGGGGCCGGGATAGAGTAGTGGGCACGGGTGCGCCTGCTTGGTGCGGGGGCCCGGGGCGCCATTAGCCGCGTGGGCAGTGTTGTGGGCACGGGTGACCCTCGGAAAGGGGCCCGGGAGGCCGGCCTGCCACGTGTGCGTTTCAGGGGAGGTGCCATAGGGGGCACTCCCTGGTGTTAGGGAGCTGATAGGCTCGGAGGCAGTGTAGTGCCCGGGGGTGCCATAGCGGGAGAATCGGCAGAGGGTCGTGCCTGCCAAAGGGAGCCACGTGTCCCAGCCAGGAGACCGTGTGAGGGCACGGAGAGAAAATTGGGGGGTGAGGCCCGAAATTGTGAGGACACCAACACAGGCGACGGGAATCTGGGTTGATAGAACCAATAGTTTAAGCGAGAGGCGCTTGTTGAAAGCCCCGGGGTAGTTTAACAGTTAAATGGTTAGGGTAGATTAGGAGATGTACCCCTCCGCACCATCCATCCCCTCGCTCTCGTTGTGGGCCGCTGGACCCACTTTGGGTTAGATCGCCGAACTCTGGGGAGGCCATTCTGAGGCTTCGTTGGGCCTCGACACAGGACGCTAGCTCTCCCTTATTCCCCTCCGGGAAGGGAACGTAGGGGTTGGGAGTAGGCTAGGTGACAGGATAGGTTAGCCGAACAAGGACGATAAAGGGGGTTAGGGGACGATTTATAGTGGGTAAGTAAAAATAAAAACAACAAAAAAAAATAAGTTGGGGCTAAATTGGGGTTTGACAAATTAAGGGAGTGGGTATGTACAGTGACAGGCAAAGGCGATAGGTGGGAGGGAGACAGGAAGGTAGGTCCGAGCCCGCCTTCCAAGTGGCCAGCACCACCGCACTCCCTCCACCAACCTCCACTGAACGGCAAAAGCTGGCCAGCTTCATCTGCTGGCTGTGTTGCTGCAAGGCCTGTGCCGGCCCACTTCATCTGCCGGCTGGCTGTTTTTCTTCAAGGCCTGTGCCGGCCAACTTCATCGGCAGCTGTTGTTTTGCTGCGAGGCCTGTGCCGGCTGGATCATCGGCAGCTGTGTGCTGCAAGGCCTGTGCCGGCCAGTTCAGCTGCTGGCTGTTTTTCTTCGAGGCCTGTGCCGGCCAGTTTGTCTGCCGGCTGTGTTTGCCTGCAGCGGCCTTCTTCTGCGGGCTGTGTTTGCCTGCTCACCTTTGCCATGCCATGCCCACTGCCCATGTTCACAAGCCCCGTTCAATTTTTGCTTTGCCCGCGGCTGTTCATTTCCATGTGCGCCAGGATCTGAAAGCAACAGTTTGCAAGCTGCAAGAACTGCCCTGTTGGCAGCTACAACACGGGCCTGCAGTGGCGGCCCGTGCACCGTGTTTGTGTTCATGCATCCATTCGTTGTGCTCATTGCGTGTGCCACTTGAGCTGGCACGGAGACTGCGTTGTGCAGCCCAAGCACCGTTGTGGTTCACTGAGTTCAGTTCAAAAAGGAAGGCCTTGGACTGCGTGTGAGCAGCCAGCCACGTTCCCTGTCACCTGCATTGTTTGAGTCAGAGACTGCATGTGGGCAGCCTGGCTCCCTGCTAACTGCTTTCTTTTGCAGAGTTCAATGATCCTGGGCCATGGTTTAGTGTAAGATTTGTAAGTTAAGGTTAAGATGTACTGTACATATGAGTGCGCCCCCGGCATGTATGTCTTAGCGCCGGCAATTTTATTTAAGTCGTCCGTATGAGTGAGTTTGTTTAGATAGTTACGCAGCCCTCAGGTTATTTATTTTGGGGACACGAATACCATGAATGTCGCACTCAGGGATCCGTAGGTAAAGTGTACTAGGGGAAAACTACACATGATGGCACACGAAAATTTGACGACTCGGGACGAGTCTGTAAAAAGGGAAGGGGGTAGTGTTGTGGTTACCAGATTCGCAAACCACCATTCAGGTCCCTTAGGTGAGGTATCTCGGTAAGTGCATGTGTAGTTAGGCCCAAACCCGTTGTCTAGTGGGAATACATGTCATTTATACGTGCTGCGACTCTTCAGGATAGCCGTTTTTCTTTTACTATCTTTATTTTGGACCAACCGCCATGATCACAACCACAACATCAACCACCGACCACAACCACCGCTTCACCACAACCACCGCTTCACCACAACCGCCACGACCTTCACGCACACCTCACAACCGTAGCATCGCCACCGTTCTTGCCCCGCTGTGGGTACCGGTGTTGGACTCATGCAGAACGCGCGTCGAACAGCGTGTACAAAATCACGGATTTTCTGCTTCAAAAACGGATCGAAAACGACACACGCCCACTTTTTGCCGTCCAATCGGTGAGCGAGGGACGAATTGGCCCCGCCCCCAGGGCGATCGATATATGCAAATTTGTGGATCAAAAAGCCTTCACGCCCACTTTTTCTCGGGCCAATGGGGAGCGAGGTGAAAGGTCAAAGGGAGGGGGTCAAAGGCGAAGTTACGGGGGGGGATAAAAGGACGGTGTTCGTCAGTCAAAGGAGTCGTAAAAGTCGGAACGAGGGAGTCAGCAAACAAGAACGGGTCGGAGAGTCAAGAAGAGGAGAGTCGGAAGCAGAGGGTCAAGACTTCGCGGGCGGTGGAGCTGCTCGTCGTGTGTGTTGGAGTCGGAACGGAGGGGACGGAGCTGTGGAAAGACGGCGACACCAGACGAGGGGGTGCTCGCGTCGTGCAGGAAGCTGCACCCGAGGGAGGCCGACAGCGCGACCTGGCCGAGGTGGAGACGCTCGTCGCACATAATAAAGATCCTCTATACCCCGAGCATCAGCAACCCCCTCCTGTTTCCCCCCGCGCTGAGATAGTGCGACCAAGGGGGCCCCGTTCCCACCCCCTGCCAGGCACTGTCCACGAGGCCCGCGGGTTGCGGGGCCATCGCTGCTCCGCGTCTCATCACCAGACGGGTAGGCCCGACCCGGTCTCGGCCCCAGGCCTACCTCATTCTTGGGGGATTTCTTTTCCTTGGTTTTGGGTATGTGTTGTCGGCGCCGTCTGTGAAGTAGAATTGTATAAGTGTTGCCGTGTGCTCGGTCGTCGGTATTAGCTCTGCACTGTGTTTTCACTTTTATGTTTGCTTTTTGTGTAAATGGAATTGTGTTTTCTTTTTTTTGTGTGCATTTGGTGGAATTGTATTTGTGTGCTTTCCGTTCGTCGCGAATAAATGTGCTTTATTGTTGAACTGTTTCCCGCTTCGCTTCGTCTTTTTCCCCATTGAACCCCCATCTTGCTTCACGTAAAGGGTTGGTAGTGGGCTGAATACGCCCGATAATTAATCGAACCGTCGAGGTCGACGATAACACCGCTCGGTTATTCTGATAGTACGGAACGGGTCGCTTAAGTGGCCCGTGTCCGAAGTCGACCTGCGGCGAGGTGCGATCGCCCGGTCTACCCTCCGCGTGGGTACTTAGGTAGTTCGAATTTGGCGAGCAACCCTATCCCACGCGGGGGCTGATTGGCTCGATCGCGGTGAGACCGAAAGGTCCACCCGTGACTGGTTCCCGGCGTTAGTCCGAGAGGGTCACGACTGGATTGTCCGTCCGGTGGGCGACGTGCCGCGATTCGAGTTACGTGGCCGTCGCACGCCGGCGGGCGCGGAATCCGCAACAATATATATATATATATATATATATATATATATATATATATATATATATATGGACAACACACACACACACACGAACACCACACACAAGAAGTTGTGGTCACCATTGAGAAATCGGGCCAAAAATTATAAATTGCACGATATCTCAAAAAGATGTGGACGGATTTGTACGAAACTTGGTGGACACGTTAGGTGTGTGACAAGGTGAATTGATTCGATTTTGGTGAAGATCAAAAACCGGATCCAGATCTGATAATTTTTTTCATGATTCTTCACCATTGGGATTTAGGGCTAAACTGATATGTATTACGACGTCTCAAAACGTTTTGAATGGATTCGGGCGAAACTTGTTGGACAGGTTGGGCATGTGACAAGGAGAAATCGGTTCGATTTTGGTGAAGATCCGAATCCAGATCTGGATACCAAATATTTTTTTTAATTTTTAAAGTATTTCTTCACCATTGAGAGATGGTGCCAAAAACGATACATAGCATGATATTTCAAAAATATTGGGCCCAATATGTTCTCGTGCATTACGCATTGCATGGCAGAGGTATGCGCTCTGCAGAGTGCGCCTTTAGTTGAGTAATGAATGTTCAAAATCGATTGATGAAAGCTCGCAAAGGCTGCTGTTACAATTTTCGATAGAGCAACAGTTTGGTCCTGAGTTCATGTGGTTCAAACACCGGGTCCTGTATGGGTGAAACGCAGGATAAATCACCTTTCGTCATGAGGACGCTACCTGATTTAGGTTGCTTAATCAAGTTGTTTGAATAGTGAGTCTTAAATGAGAGATGAGATCAGATCAAATTTGTATATCGTCTTGAAAAAATTGAGTGTGGACCTTTGTCGGTTATTTATTTATTTATTACTTCCGAAATCTAAAGTTTTCCTAAGTATATTGATGCCTTCCGTTTCTGTTTGTTTGTTTGTTTGTTTGTTTGTAGGCACAATAACTCGAGAACGGAAGAAGCTACCAATGTCAAATTACACCCCGTGATTCAGGAGGGTGATGGCTAGTGCTGATTAGATTTTGGTCAAAATCGGTCAAAGGTCAAGGTCACAGTGAGGTCAAATATTCGATTTTTGATGGTTTGGTACAGATAACTCGAGAACGGAAGAAGCTACCAATGTCAAATTACACCACGTGATTCAGGAAGGTGATGGCTCGTGCTGATTAGATTTTGGTCAAAATCGGTCAAAGGTTAAGGTCACAGTGAAGTCAAACATCCAAAAAATGATAACTCGAGAACGGAAGAAGCTACCAACGTCAAATTACACCACGTGATTCAGGAGGGTGATGGCTTGCGCTGATTAGGTTTTGGTCAAAATCGGTCAAAGGTCAAGGTCACAGTGAGGTCAAACATCCAAAACATTCGATTTTTGATGGTTTGGTACAGAATCATCGTAGAAACTTCTGGTTTGCATCGCTACCTTCTCTCTCGAGACAGCTTTTATTCGACAAGGTCAGAGGTCAAGTTGAAGATTTCGTAAGTACCAGTCTATGACTGCTTGTTTATTTATTTATTATTTTGTCGTCCTTTGCACGACATGGATCTTGCCGTCTTCTCACTTTTCAACAGTCATTCGCAATTCGGGGAAATGGGCGTGGTAACCTTTTTCTCAGGTCGGGTGTGCCACTAACATATTATGAGCAGGGAGGGCTGGTTTGATGGATGGCCCAGTGTAATGTGTAAATCCTGGAAAACTCTTAACACTGAAGTTAGTTTTCGGGAAAACTGGTGGTGTGTGCTGACGATGTCGGTGGGCGGAACGCCGAGGAGTTGCAATGCCCGAGAGACATTCGCTGTACGAAAGCAGAACGTGTGGGCGGCAGAACAGGACGACTCAGCTGTGTACAACAGAAAGTGAAAATAGGGGCTGCAAACATTCAACTTGGTCAGACATTTCCTCAGGAACTTCAACATAGCCGCTTAACCCTCCGCATGTATACCTGCTTTGGGCGTACCTAGCCCATTTGGGAGCTCAAAATAGGAGAGGATGAAGGAAAATTGACCATGAGAGTTGAAGGGCAAAGTTCCAGAGGTGAATTAAGATAACAGAAAGTGGTTGGATTAAGAAGAGGAATAATCTAGGACGTGTCGACAGAACTGAAAGGAGGGAGCCGAAGGTGTGTGAATTCCGAGGATCCGAAATGATCATCTCTCTCAGCACCTGGCCTCAGGGTCACACTTTCTCACGTTCTTCAAACCCTGTGCATCTGGACCTCGGTGAGCTTCTTCCATCTTGGTTGGTCTTCGCTTTCTTCGTTGCTTTGGTGTCTGGTACGTTACAAACTACACCTGCAGATTGTCACGGATACAGATTTTTGGCAATTGAGATTGCTGCGCTCTGTCAATAATACCGTTATCATAATGCAATCTAAAGATAGAAAATATGATGTGATTGTGCTTGCTTCGTAAGGATGTTAGGATTAAACATGCAAGGATTGAACCCCTGAAATTATTTGGCAGTTTCGTGGTCACGCTTGAACAAGTTTGTTTCCTAATGCCTTATCAGCCTGGTGTTGGCTTAGTGGTTAGGGTGGTGGCTTGGGGTCCTCGGGTCCTGAGTTCAAGCCCCGTTGGCCGCTGAATTAATATACACCAGGAGGTTGATTCAGCCTGTCATCCTTTTGAGGTTGGCAAAATGAGTACCAGTGCACTGGTACGGGGGACACTGCATCAGCGGCATAGCCACGTCCCAACCAATGATGCAACCAGCAGCCACAGGCTGCACTCGATAGGGAGAGAATGCCTTTGTCTTGCATGTGATATATGTACAAACTCCTTCCTGAACCTAAGATCACAAAATGACAAAAAAAAAACACATTTATTATCATAGAAGACCTTTTTGATGTCTCACGATGTTGATGGAAGAATATCAATACTTTTCCATCGAAATAGAATTATGAGGGTAAATGTAGATATTGAATGGCAGATGGCATATGTGTTGGCATGGGGTGGAAAGATAGTCTTGAGGTTTTTATGCACACTCACCTCCATCCCATCAAGACTGGGTTCAAATCTCAGCTCAGCTATAAACTTTTATCTTGGTGTGTTGCATGCTGGGCAATGCATCAGTTTGTGTGTGCCGTCCCTCGGATAGACGTTAAACTAAAAGGGATGCCAGACCATCAGGTCCGCCCCAGTGCCGCTGTGAGGCAGCGCTGAGCCGACCCCCCATCCCATTCTCGCAAGGGCATGGGGATAGAGGAACTCCTCCCCTCTTCCTCAACACACGGGTACCGAGTTCGGGCCTGGCCCAGACCACTGCATGGGTCTCGAGGCTGCGAAGGCGCTCCAGGATCCGGAGGATTGGAGATTGGATCCGGAGATCACCAGCACTATCAACAAATTACAAATTCCTGCTCTAACCTATAGGGTGCACTGCATCAACGGCACAGCTGCCACCTCAGCAAGGTGATGCAACCAGCAGGCATGTGCTACGTATGAATGGAAGGAAGGTTGACTTCGTGCTTGTCTTGCAGCGGTCGTTGGTAACTCAGAATATTGTTTCGTGGAGGGGTGTTTCACAACATATCATCATCGTAATTCCACCTTGAAGGGACAGACTTCTGAGTCATATGGTTAGGTCGAGAAAATATCAATGTATTGTGACTGACTCGATAACAGTAATTATTTATAATTACAAAATGCAACATGATAAATCCATACTTTTAAAATATTCTCACACTGATTGTTCCACATATTGTGCAATTTATCTTCCTGTGTGTCTGTCTTTACATTTGTTTGTTCTTTCCCACTTTGAAAACCTTTTTCCTTCCAAAAACAAACTGGGTGATTTTTTTTTTCTCTTTTCTTCTGCTTATCATGCCACACCGTCCTTCTGGTGTGGATTGTGGTTACGAGACCACAGAACATGAAATACATCCTGATTGGGGATATTTTGAGTGTAACAAGCATCCATACAGAGGCTCAAACTCCAATTTTGCAGGGTTAAGCCCAAATATAATGGTTGATCATAACTCCTCCATACACATTTTAACTTAATGAGAATGATCAGAATTTTATCTCTTATTGTCCTCTCATTAACACCCCCCCCACCTCCACCCCTAACCAACACTCTATACTTCTCCCCATCCATTGGCAGCTCGTGTTTACTTACCTTTTCTCTCTTCTCCTCCTGTTGCATCTACTGTATGCGTTATCCCACTGCACCACTGTCGGTGCATTACCTTCTACCCTCTGTTACCTTGCTCTTTTATGAGCTGAGACTGTGGATAGAAAAAATACCAAAAATACATTATTGCTTTTTTTTTCTGTAAATTTTTTGTACCTTTAAAGAAATCGAATGCATCACTGAATTTGGACGTGTGACTTCGGTGTACTTGAAGAGAGGGTGTTGTGCTGTTGAGTTTTTTTTTTTTTTAATTGATCTCAGAATCGTAGTGGAACTCATACATAAATTATGTGAAGTACAACATTAGTAGACGTCATTATACTTTGATGGGAACCACAAGGACAACTTATTGAGGGGTCTTCTTGTTTACCTTTACAAAGAATGCAGAATGATATGTTAATAATTAAATAATTGGGTGAACTTTGTGCAGTGAATCTGAAAGAATTTTACAAAGGCCTCTCCATATTCAGTGGTATTTCTTGAGCACTTTGCAGGAGAGTTGTTTTAACAATAGCCTTGAGCTGATGGCATCTTTGGCAATTTGAGTTCATGCCAAGAAAATGCGAATGAAGAGAGCTTAAAGTCCAAAAGACTCGCCCGGACTATAAGTCACAACTGACAAATTCAAAATTTCAGTTTTAACTGATGGATATGAACATTTTTTAAATGACAGTTGTAACTAAATTTTAATCAAAATTGTCCCTACATTGTTAAAATGACAGTTGTAACTGGAGTTTGATCAAAATTATTTTTTGTCAGTCACTGCCATCAGTTGAGAGTGAAGAGCCAAGAAGAGTGCATTCATTGTGATTCTTCGCCAATGATGAGGAAATGAGTTGCGAATCGGATCTAAAAATGGCTGCATGCCAGAGTTGGAATATTGGCTTGAGGAAGTTCATGGAACATGAATGAAATGTCGCTTGAGGCTGTGTCTGCTCTTTCTTAAACAATTGGTAATTCCATCAACATTGATCTAAATATATATATATATATATATATATATATATATATATATATATATATATATATGTATATATGTATATATGTATATATATGTATATATATGTATATATGTATATATATATATATATATGTATATATATGTATATATGTATATATGTATATATGTATATATATATGTATGTATATATGTATATATATATATATGTATATATGTATATATGTATATATGTATATATATATATATATATATATATATATATATATATATGTATATATATATGTATATATATATGTATATATGTATATATGTATATATGTATATATGTATATATATATATATATATATATATATATATATATATATATGTATATATGTATATATGTATATGTATATATATATATATATATATATATATATATATATATATATATATATATATATATATATATAGAGCCTGGTGTTGGCTCAGTGGTTGGGGTGGCGGCTTGGGATCCGAGGGTCCTGAGTTCAAGCCTCGTTGCCCGCTGAATTAATTCACCAGGGGGTTGACTCAGCCTGCCATCCTTCCGAGGTCGGCAAAATGAGTACCAGCTTGCTGGGATGACCGAGTCATTCAAGTATCCTGCGTCAGAGTGGCGACCTGTCCAGGATTGTGCCCAATAGCCAAGGAGACTGCTTCGGCAGCACCAACGCTCTGTACAGAGTATGGTCCCAATGGATGGATATATATATATATATATGTATATATATGTATATATATGTATATGTGTATATATACATATATATGTGTATATATATATATAATAGGGTGGTCCAAAAAAGTCGAAAAAAATAGAATGTTGCTCCACAAGCTTAAAATTATTCTAATACGATCCAATAACGCGCATAAGTTTTTTTTTAGCTTGATCGGAGGTGATTTAGAGGTCGCTCCATATGACGACTTTTAGTCTCATGACTTGAATAAGTTAGGGTATGGTCAGGTACGATTACGGGTACTTATGGATGTCCGAGGTGGAAATGGAGTGCATTTTAGAACTCTATGGGGTCGATTTACTCTAAGGAATGACTGCATCGACATTGAATTCACTTCCATTTCGAAAATATGACCGAAAACAAGATTTATCATTACTAGAGTTGAGTAACTAATCCTACTCATTTCGATATTTTCTAATATATAATTAATTTGTTGTCTGTCTAAACATTTCTTCGAGTAAATCGACCCCACTGAGTTCGAAAATGCAGTCCATTTTCACCGAGGAAGTTCAGAAGTGTACGGATTCGCATCTCACCATACCCTAATTTTTCAATCAATGGAATTACAAACTATTAGAATATTTCGTCTCATTTACCAAATACCACTATCATCTCTGCCTCTATTGCTGTCTCCACTCCCGCCTGAACTTATTTCTAGCCGTCCAACATCCAGTGTTTTCGATTCAATGATTCACGAAAAATATGTTAGTTATTTATTTAGTTATTATTATATTAAATTAGGGTATGGTGAGATGCGAATCCGTACACTTCTGAACTTCCTAGGTGAAAATGGACTGCATTTTTGAACTCAGTGGGGTCGATTTACTCTAATAAATGTTTAGACGGACGACAAATTAATTATAGATTAGAAAATATCGAAATGAGGAGGATTAGTCACAACTCCAGTAATGATAAATCTTGTTTTAGGTCATATTTTCGAAATGGTAGTGAATTCAATGTCGGCGCAGTTATTTCTTAGAGTAAATCGACCCCATAGAGTTCTAAAATGCACTCCATTTCCACCTCGGACATCCATAAGTACCCGTAATCGTACCTGACCATACCCTAACTTATTCAAGTCATGAAACTAAAAGTCGTCATATGGAGCGACCTCTAAATCACCTCCGATCAAGCTAAAAAAAACTTATGCGCGTTATTGGATCGTATTAGAATAATTTTAAGCTTGTGGAGCAACATTCTATTTTTTTCGACTTTTTTGGACCACCCTATTTTATATATATATATATATATATATATATATATATATATATATATATATATATATATATATATATATATATATATATATATATATATATATATATATATATTGACGCACTCTGTCATCAAAGCCATCATCCGAAGGGATGGTTCAGACTGCAAAGGTAGCACAATCACCTTTGAGTTGTGTAGTCGGTTTAGATCTGTGCTTTGCAGGCAGAGTCACAAGGCTGTGCATCAATAAGGGCACCCTCATTTAGATTGGATGTTTATTCTACCATCATTGCTTGTTGGTGGAGTTGTAAATTTATCACCCTGGCCAACTTCCAAATTCCATCGCTAACTGATGTGGGAGAGGCAATCCATCAGTGGCACACCCATGGCCACAGAAAATGATGCAACTAGCAACCAAGTGCTCACACGAATGGATGATTTAGAACCATCAAGAGCAGTGTACATCATGACCCATTGATTCCCAATGATGTCACACTTTCAACTGTGCCCAAAGTTGTCATAAGTTCACAGTATGGATTTTTTTGGTATACTGTAGTTTTCAAGTAGTTAATGATATTGATGACATTTTGATTATAACGGATGATACAATTTTTATCAACAATCTCTGCAGCGGAAACCAAGCTGAATTGCAACACTGACTTTGTAGAGAGGTCAGACCACTATATGATGAGGTGCAGTTGGCCTCAGCACGACCTTGGGCACAACGTCTCGTGTTGGCTGCAATGTGAATGGTATGAAGTATCTATTCTTACATTTTCTCAATTCTCCCCTTCTTACTCCTCTTTTCTCTTAACAAAAAATGGTAAAATGTACAGTATAAGCTTGGATTCACCTGTTTAGTGTTCTCATCCTGTTAAGTGCTTGTAAAGCTGGGACGTCATGTTCAAATCAAATCACACATGTAGCCGAGCTGTGTGAATTAGTTCATTGTATTTTCAGTTTATATCTCACGTGCTTGCAAATTACGCAAAAGTGCATTGTTGGTGTGCACATTTGTAAGTCAAAGTGTTTGCCTGCATCAAGGAATACAACTTACTTTATAGGGGGAGGTTGAGCCGGCTATCCTGCATGCTCATGTTTGTCTGTGTTTGTTACAGATCCCATGGTCCCTGATGAAAAGAGTCGGCCATCGTTTGTCAGTGCTCTGGGCAAATTCAAAATTTCTGACTTGGTCGATGGCTGTTTCGGCATCAGCCTTAGATGGAATCATGCACGACTTCTCTGGGTTACGTAGTCATTGTCAGCTGTGAAAACTCTTTTCCCCTCTCATGGGTGCCCTGGTGTTCTCCGGTGGTATGGAGGAACAACTAAGGATGTACTGAGCTTTTGCCGCATTAAGTGTAAAGCTTGGCTTCTTAGTGTTTCTATTTGAAAGCTCTGGCTTGTAAATTCTCACTCAGTGGAGTAATGGTTCGAGCATCTACTCTGAATCTGGGAGGTTGCTGGTTTGAATCCGACCCAGGCTGAGTCATAGCAAAGACTAAATAATGGTACATGCCAATTATTCCTTGCTTAAAGGGGAACCCAAACGCTCAGACCACCTTGACGCTATTCTATCCCATATGATACCCTACAAAATAGATATGATGTGTCTTTTTCCGATTTGCGATTTATATAATCGGTAATTTTGTGATTAAAAGTCGAAATCTTCTTCTTCTTCACGCTTCTCTGTGACGTCACATCAGGAAGTCGACCGCCATATCCGTACTGTCTCCGGGTTACATCGCGGTACAATTGAACTCAAACGGCGAATAATTTTCGATTTTCCACAAATATGCCGAATCGATGCGTCCTTGTTGCTTGTATAGTAATACAAACCGAGATGGTTTCATGCGACACCAATTGCAAAAAGACCCTAAGTTTTCCAGAAATTGGACAAAGTTTGTCCAAAATATCCACGTGTGGATTGGGCCGACAAAATGTTCGCTTTTCTACTGGGAACATTTTAGAGCACTGTTATAAAATAGCAGAGATGGCTAGATCTTGTGGTTATCCGCCACAATTAAGAGAGGATGCCATCCACATGACAAAACAGAAGAAACAGCCGTCCGTTTAGAACTGTAACAACATCTCCAGTCTCTACCCAGCTACCAACACATGTACACGGAAGATTTGAACGGTGAACCAAACACCCGTTGCCATTGCCTGGCAGTTGCCATTGCCACAAGAGCACCTGAAAATAATTATCTGTTATGAACACAAATTCCTGCATGTGAAATGAATCACCATCTATTTATAATGGAGAGAAAGTATGGATGTATCATCATCTACTTCTCATAGAGGATTTGACCGAGGGTGCTGAAACTTTCAGGGTGCCTACTCCATCACTCCCCCCCTCCATAATTCCTCATCAACAATCACCGCCAGAATACCCACCACCACCCAACACCCCCTCTCCCCCCTATCCTGGGGCAGGTTATCGACATGGCATGACACAGCATGAACACAACATGACATGGCACAGTATGAATGCACTACAGCATGGACACTGCATGACAGCACCACAGCGCGGACAGACACAAATGGCATCTGAGGAAAGTATAAAACGGGACGATCCCTTAACATGTAAGACACTTGGTCAGCCTACGACGATGGGATAAAGCATTTGTCGTCCATGTTGTCCACAGACTCGAAGTGTACCTGGGCGGTGTCGGCTGTCGGGTAATGACGGATATTTCTGCTTGAGTAATATAACTGATTTATCCCTTAAACGAAATATCTCCCTTATTAACCGTCAATTGAATGGAAAAACAAAACCTTCCAATCTGTAGTGAACATTGTGGTGAGCGTTTTCATCTTCACTAACACGTCCACCATCTTCATCTGAATCGCTCACATGAGGCTGAAAATGAGGTGGCTCCATTATCCCCCTGAAAGAGTTTCCATCACTAATTTTGTCTCCAATAGTTTATTCAACATCCCACTGATCAGTTTCAACATACTGAGAACCTTCAGAGATGCTAATGACGGTGAAACCAGTATCAGAATCCGAGCTCGACCCGTACTGTTTCTGCATGTAAGGCGCTATTTGGATCAAGGCGAGTTCACAGTGCGACGTCCCTGACAAAAATCGAAAATCCACACTTCAGGGCTTTTTTTCGACACTTTGTGATTGGCAAAAAAATTTCAAATCTTTTTTCCCCTTCAAATTAGACCGTGATTCATGGTTTTCAATGGTTTTCATAAAAAAATATATATTCGCGTTTTTGGTTCCCCTTTAATGCTCAGCATATAAAAAGGATTGGGCACGGACAACTAACCATAGGTCGGCAATCATTGCGCAGGTTGGTTGGGCCAAATAGACTTCTCCAGTGTTGAAGTTCCTTGTCAGGGAACTCGTATTGTTATTGTTATAATAATTATTTTATTATTATTACTTGCAGGGTACCTGTTTGACGGGTTCATAGATGTCTCACCTCAAATGAGCACTTTTTTGGATCGTGTATTGGTAGAAATGGGAATTCAGCATAAAAATTCAGTGAGCAGGTATTGCAGTGGGTGGAGCCAGTAACCTTGGCAACCTTGTTCAATTCCACCAACTAAGATTTCCAATCCATGCTTGTTGTACCTCCAAAGTACTGCTTCGGAGTGAGGGTGGAATTATGGAATCTCAGGTGGGAAATGTATTTAGGCATGTTTTGGGTCTACCGCCTGACCAAATATCACTGAAATTCTTTCCATTCCAAACAATCATCTCCAGGCACCCATCCTTCCCCACATCACTTCTTCAGCCCCCACCTGCCCCTTCCCTCTATCCTCCCTATAACTTTCCTTTCTGCAATTTCCATTTGGTATTTCTCACAGCATTTGATTCTGGTTTCCCATCCGATGATCCATAGATCAGTAGTTTCAGTTTCACTTTTCAACATGATTTTCAGTTGAGGATATCAGTTTTGATTCATCATTGCAAGTTGTGACACGATGCAAATGATACACGAAAAAGGTCATCAAAAACTATTTTTGGGGGGATTTTTTACCATTTTTAAAGGGGTCTAAAGGGGTCTTAAGGTTCTTAAAAGGTCAAACGGGTCTCTTAAAAGGTCTAAAAAGGGTATAAGGGCCTAAAGGTCGAATGGCTCAAAGGGGTTTAAAGGGTCTTAAAAGGATCGCAGGGGTTTAAATGGGTCTAAGGGGTCTAAAGGGGTCTAACGGCGAAAAAGCAAAAGGGGTCAAAAGTGCCCAAAGGAGGATGAAAAGTGTCTCAAGGTTCGAAAAAGGTCTATAGATCACAAAAGGGTCGAAATGTCTGTGAAGGGGTCTAAAGGGTCTTAACAGGGTATGAAGGGTTCAAAAGGATGTAAAGGTTGAAGGAGTCTCACGGGTCTTTAAAGGATCTAAGGGGTGTAAAGGGTCCAAGAGGTCTAAGGGGTCTACTGGTATCGAAAGGAGTAAAGCTGTGGTAAAGAAATTTACTCGGGAGTGCAACACGGCATTAACGGGCCAAATGACCTCCTCCTGCCTTTTTGAAACCCCCTATTTAGGTGCATTGTGATAAAAAAAATCCGAGAAGGTTTGGTCCTGGTATTAACCCTGGTAGCTGAAAGCAGTAAGATCACAAGCAAAAAGATAAACAGACAAACAAATGTGTGTGTGTGTGTATGTATATATATATATATATATATATATATATATATATATATATATATATATATATATATATATATATATATATATATATATATATATATATATATATATTTAGCCTGGTGTTGGCGCAGTGGTTAGGGCAGTGGCTTGGGATCCAAAAGGTCCTGAGTTCAAGCCCCGTTGGGCCACTGAATTAATACACCAGAGGGTTGACTCAGCCTGTCATCCTTCTGAGGTCGGCGAAATGAGTACCAGTATACTGGGCCGGTGTATACCCCGGTTAAAATAGGTGTACCATATCCCTGTGTCGTAAGAGGCGACCAGGGTTGCGTCAGGAAGGGCATCCGGCGTAAAACATGTGCCAAATCACTATGCGGATCATACGGATGATCCGCTGTGGCGACCCCGAACGGAAGCAGCCAAAAGAAGAAGATATATATATATATATATATATATATATATATATATATATATATATATATATATATATATATATATATATATATATATTGTTGCGTGGCGGGGTCTGGTGGAGACGACGACCATGAGGCGGGGGAAGTTACGTCGACTCCCACCAGACACCCCGGAATTGTCGGCTGTCGCTCACGGATAATTCCGTGGCGCGGCGGGTCGCTTAACCGACTGTGGACGCCAATACCTCAACCGCGTGGCATAGGGTCCACCTGTCTATAACCAAGTTATGTAATTAACCACGAGGTTTCAACTACCGGGGAACCATGCCCTCGGCACGCTTGCCCGAACCGGATCACTCTACCGACTACGGTAGAGTACCAAACTACCAACTCTACCAACTACCTTTCCAGATCGGATGCAGCCGAGGAGAACTGCCAAGGACGTACCAGCTAAAAGGAACGGATTATCGGGAATAAAGACCCGGCTAAACTTAGATCCGAACCATGCTGGACCAATGGAGGAAAAGACAATAACGAGCAGGGATCATTTCGACAATTATTTATTTACACTAGACGAGGAAAAACATGTGGCACAGAAACAAGGTTTATTGGTTATGTTATGCAGGGTGGAGATGAGAGAGATGTAGTGCGACAATTATACAGCAACTTACCAAAGCGGACACAGAGCAGACTTGCGCGAGAATAATAAAAGCAAGAATTCCAATAATCAAAGATCTTATGCAATTCGACTTAAAAGACAGGCGCCACACTCTCAGACACACACTCAGACAAAACAAACGCAACAAAAAGAAAAGGGGACCCTTTAGCAGCCAGGGAGGGAGGGAGTTGAGGTCACAGTTCTCGGTACCTGAGAGTTTCGGGGGAAGGAGTGTCCGTGGTGCGGCACCTGACAATAGTCGTACAGTTCGGACCACAGCCGCCCGTGTGGAGTTCGGGTTCATGGAGGAGCTTGGGTGGAGAGCGCGGAGTCCAAGGTGGGAACAGGGCAGCAGACAGGACCCGACGAGAGATACGGTCGAGGTCGGGTGTGCGCGGACCAGCACATCATGCAGGCCGCCGAGATGAGACGTAGGCAGACACTCCGTAACAACGACCCCTTCAACAACTGCACACTTCCAATCCTTCTACCGCAACCTCCCTCGACCTTCTCAACCAACCAACGAACCCACCGAACACGAACCAACCAAGCACTAAGCACTTCCAAATCCAACTCCTTCCTTTCTTTCTCTCAAATCCAAATACGAACTCCTTTTCATCCCATACCACCCACTCTGAGGATTGCTTCGTATCTTATAGATCACGGAGCTCGGAGGTGGAGCCATGGCGAAGCCGACATCATCGTTCATCCTGATTTGACCGGGACTTCATGCGATCCGCATTCCTGGGCGGGGTTTCGGCCAGACTCGGTAAGGCCCACCCACACCCGCGCGTCTGGGCCTGGGAAGGTAGATGGTGGTGCAGCTACCATAACCATCCTAGGGATCTGCCTCAGAATACCAGTCTCTGGGTAGGCACTCGTCATGCTGTGGTTCCAATAAAAGGGGAATAAAATAAAAGGGAAGAAATGATTAATCATCGTAACTGAAAGCCCATCACAATTCACCCTGCCCCCCCCCGTGTTTTCCCACTACACACAAGGAAGGGATCTATCTGCATGTATACTAATAGAATAACTGACTTGGGACACCTGTATGTTGTATGCATACGGTTCCGAGAACCGTAGCACTACCCCCGTCCCTTTGCTAGACTCGACCTGAGTTGTTAGCATTCATGTGGCATGCAGGTGTAGGTTCCCCGAGTACATTTTACCTACGGATGACTGAGTGCGAGATTTTGAATACATGTCCCAAAAATAAATAACCTAGTGCGTTGCGTAAATAAACTTACAGACTCATTCGGACGACTTAACTACATTGCCAGCACTAAACAAATAACAGGTGGGTTAGTACGATATACATTTCTAATATTTACACTACCCATGGCCCAGGGACTGTGACTTGAGGAGAGAACACAATAAAGGCAACATTTGGGGATGAGTGCCGCTGCAGGCAACCGATGATCAGGTGACTTCAGGGCCCTCAATGGTCCTTTGTTTGTCGGTCTATTTTTTTTTTATTTTTTTTTATTTTATTCCTGGCTGCTGAGGCAACTCACCCTAACTTGGCAGGCCACACGACGTTTCATCGTCATTTGAATTGGCCTTTATACAACAAGGAGATATCCGGGCTGCCCAATGCAGTCCCCGGTCCATTTGAACTGGCGTTCACACAACAAGGAGATATCTGGGCTGCCCAATGCAGTCCCGGTAATGCGGCTGCCTGCAGGGCAGTCCTTGCAAACACTTTCACAGAGATGGTCCTGGCACACATGGTAAAGGTGGTGACATGGTAATGCAAATAAAGGCATGGGGAGGTATGGCAAATGGAGTCAAGGCAGAGGCATCAAAAGGCATGACAAATGCAGACCAGGTAAGGTGCGATGCAACAGGTCGGCACATGATGCTTGCCGGCTTCGGTGTGGTCTCGTGAGGTTGTGGAGGGAGTGTGGTGGCGTTAGCCAGTCCGAAGACTGGCTCGGACCTACCCTACGGTCTCCCCCAACCTATCGCCTATGCTTGTACTTGTCCATACCCACCCCCATTAGCTTGTAACAAAAAAAGAACGAAATTTAGACTTAAAAATTTTTTTTGGTTTATTTTTTTTAATAAAAATTTCTTTTATTCTATAATTACGTGTGTCCCAAGCCCCCTTGTCGTCTTTGTTCGGCTAACCTGTCCTGACTGTCCATCCCCAATCCCCAAGATCCCTTCGGAAAGGATTAAGGAAGAGACAAGTGAATCTGTCTCGAGGCCCAATGCAGCCTCAGAATAGCTCCCACAGGTTTCAGAAATTTCCAAGGTGAGTCCAGCGACCCACGAACAGCAAAGGGATGGATGGTGCGAAGGGGTTCACGTTTCCTCTCTAGCCTAGCATTTATTAAACGTAAATCTATCCCCGGGGCTTTTCAACACGCCTGTCTCTTTAAACTACCGGTTCTAAAAACCATGATTCCCTTTGCCTGTGTTGGTGTCCATTATTAATTTGGGCCTGGCCCGCAAATTTTCTCTCGTGCTCTTGCACAATTTCGTGCCTGGGCAGCGTGGCTCAACTGGCAGGTATACCCATCTGCCAAACTCGATCTTCGGCACCCCCGGGTCGCTGAGGCTCTCTCCGAGCCTACCTACTCCGTATGAACGTGGGGAATGCCCTTCCTGGCATTAACCCCGTTGATGCCCACGTGGCATTTTGGTGCTCCGGGTCGCGTTTCCGTGGGCTACCCGTGCCCATTACACTAACTCGGTTCCTTGGACCCATGGCCTACTCTGGCCAACTACTTCGGTGCCTGGGGTGCCCTCTGCTCAGTGCGCACATTTCACCAGCCACGCTCCCAGCCAGTCAATAGTCTCCTGCACCCTAAAAAAGGTTTCCTGCCTTCGTTCAACACCAACAACCAAACGACATCCATTTGGTTAATTTAACGAACCCACTAACTATTATTACACTAACCCCGGGTTCCCTTGGGTGGGATTCACTCCTCCCCCCAATCATTCATTCGCACCATGCATTCCACATTCACTCCATACACACTCGGGCCCGCTGACCCACACTCACTCATCATGTTTCTTTCTTGGTTTTATTCTTATTTTTCACACCACACTGATGCTCCACTAGCTACGTTCTCCTAACTAGCTCGTGCTCCCCATCATCCCTTACTCAAATGCTCGTTCCATTTAATTATATCGCTGAGCTACATCCCCACTTACGTTCCATGTCTCCATTCTATTCTAAATTCTAACCTAAATTTACCTATCTCGTGTTACCGGTCCCCATGGAGGACGGCTCATGCCCCCATGAGGCTGGTCTATCTAACGCTAAACCCTTCCCCGAACTAGTGCTCCTTTTCCCCCGGCAAGGATGTTCGCTACATCCTTGCCAGGCATCGTGTACTCATGGCAAGGCTCAACGAGCCTTGCATCGCCAGGAAGGCGGTTTACAACTCGCTCGTCCCCTACGTTTGGTCGATGCATGAGGCCGTAACATCATCCTGTAAATCTTATTTACTGCTCGCTTTCGAGCTATCCACCATGTGAGCCACCATGTGCTACTCACCTGGCCTTCGTGCTGCGCGATCCTCGATGACGTCACTCGCACACGGCCAGCTCTGCGAGGCTTGCCACGCAGACTGGCCCGGAGGGATTCACGGGCCCGTCTGCCTCAGACTCTGCCTCAGATGATTCTGCCTCAGATAACCACCCTCGGGATTCTGCCTCAGATAACCATCCTCGGGATTCTGCCTCAGAAAACCAGTCTCTGGGTCGGCACTCATCACGCTGTGGTTCCAATAAGAGGGGGAATAAAATAAAAGAAAGGAAATGATTTATAATCCTAACTAAAAGCCCATTGCAACGCACCCCCCCTCCCCCTCCCCCATGTCTTCCCACCACACAAGGAAGGGATCTATCAGCACGTATACTAATGGAATAACTGACTTGGGACACCTGTATGTTGTATGCATATGGTTCCGAGAACCGTAACAATATATATATATATATATATATATATATATATATATATATATATATATATATATATATATATATATATATTGTTTTTGTTTTTATTATCATCATTATCATCATCATAAAGTAATCCAGGTTCAATTCCCACAAAACACTCAATTTAGTTCCCATGTTTGTGCATTGTCTACTGTCCACGAATATCCTCGTAATTCAAGTAAAAGTACACTGATGTCTCCTGGCATCTTTCTCCATATGTGATTTCCGTACAAGTTCCTCCATGAGCCTTATATCAGAGTATAATATTTTTCATGCCACCTCATGATAGGCCATCTCATTACGTATGCTCATTGGGGGTTCAGGAGAAGGGAGTGAATAATTCACTCCAATGATGTTTACACAGACGAGGTGACTGAATAATTGTTATAACAGAGTTTTACTTGATCAGACAAGCTGCCAAACTGAACTATTTGCTTGAGGCTGCATGGGATTTCTCAGGCCTTGTGCAAGAATGTTTTTTTTTCAGTTTTTTTCCAATTTGTCTCTTGAAATCAGTTAACAGGAGAGTTGTGTAAACTATTATTATTTGTAGTTGATGATGCCATTCCTAGATTATCTGGAAGGTTGCTTCCAATCCAAATGGGAATTTCCTTCTTTTCTTTGCCAGTTTAGAAGAGGAACGGTGCAGTCATTGGGCTTTGGCAAATCAGACAAATGATGGAGGATCATGCGAACTACTCATTTATAAGTACTGTGATGGTGATTCATGTACAGTGCATGTTAATGGCTCGAGCAATGCATCCCTGAAGATCGACCGCTTCGAGTGCCATCACAACAGTAAGATGTCGTCAGTAAATGGAAGCTAATCTCAAGTGACATCACTAACGTTTTCTTAATCATAAGCCATACCTCCCCCCCCCCCCCATACCAAGTTCTGCCTCTCCCACAAATCCCACTTAGTGCACCATGCATCCCAGATATGCCAAGAAAAGTGTATGGAATACGAATTTATCTTGACCACTGTATTATTTAATAAATTTCGAATTTGTTTTATTTGAGTGGACAATACTACAGTTTTCATATGAGATGGATAGGCTTTTGTATTATAGTTACTTTGATAAACTTTTATTGAGTTGGATACCTGTGGAATAATACTTTGATTGTTTCTAAGAGTTGGTTTGACTTTTCCCATAATGAGAAACAGTCTGTTAATGAATTATTCTGCTTGTGGTTGGAGGTGTCACTGAAAACAAAATTTATTTTCGAGGTTGACACCCAACTGGGGTTTCAGGGTAGTTAAAATGCTTAAAATAAATTATTTTTCCCCCCAAAGCGGAAAAATGATAGCAAGTTGCTTCATGCTGAAGTACAGCTTAATTTCACTCTTTATTGGCAATAATGGCACCACTGATGTCACAGATGTCATTTCCATTTTATTTTAGTTCCTTGTATCCATAGGCAGTACCATACTTGGTGGTGTAAACGTGTAACGGTTGAGGATCTGCTCTGAGTCTGGGAGGTTGGTGTTCAAACCCTTACCGGATCATACCAAAGACTTTAAAAATGGTACGTGCTGCTTATTTTGCTTGACGCTCAGCATTTACAAGGATTGAGCACGCACAAACAACACTGGGTAGGCAATGGCAAACCACCTAGTATAACCCTTGCCAATAAACTTTTCCAGCTGCACAAATGCTCTGTCGAGTGTGGTGCATCAAAAAAGAATCCATAGGCAAGGGCTTGCAGGATGGCCTCAAGGTACACACACTCACCTCAAACCTGTCTCGCCTGGGTTCGAATCTTTGCCCAACTGTATTTGTCATCTTGGTGTTTCACAGTCAGGGCGAGGCATCAATGTGCGTTCCTTCCCTCGGATGGATGTTAACTGGGTGTCTCGTCTGTCGGCATTAGTTGGTGAACATGAAAGATCCCAAGGTGTCCTTCATGAAGAATAGGCGAGCCGTTGTCGGTTCCATGGACAAATTCCAAATTTCTGCTATAACTACTGTTGGGAAGGCAATGGCAAACCACCCAATATAATCCTTGTCTAAAACTGCTTTGGCATCACTGACGCTCTGTAACAGAATATGGAACATCAGATTCAGAAATCCATAGGCAAAAGGCACTATATAAATACAATTATTATTAATCATCGTTGGAATGTGGGAATTGAGGTCACCGATAATATCATGCAGTTCACAAGATTGACAGGATATAATATTTGGCTTGATTAAGAAATATGAAACACTTTGTTTCCTTCATTAATAAACATCCATGCTTCAAGAAATACCCACAGCTCCACACTTTACCCTTTAACAAGTAGAGCTACATCCACATTCAAAGTACACCGCCCCCATGCCAAATAAATAAATAACATATCCTCCAGCACGCGATATTGCCGGGGTGCCGGCATCACCCGGTGCCCCGGCAACACATGGATACGGAATTGAGAGCAGTGTACAAGAATTGATTGATTCATTGCGCAATTAAAATAAATAAATAATAATCGTAAAATAATTTATTTCTTTATTAATTGGCTAATAGCATACCAAAACCACGACTGTTTCATCAGAATCTGTAACTTTTTGAAAATCAATTAATTAATCGAAAAAGTCAATAATTAATTGATTCATCAATAAATCAAAAATACCCTTTATAGCGAAATCACTTGGTCATTGTCATGCCCAAATATCAGCTTCCTCGCTCATAAGGTGCCTGAGATATTGCCCATGTGAGAAAGAAAATAAATAAGTAATTAATAAATCTATAATAATGAAGTAATTCATCAATTAATTGATTTATCAAAAAAAAATTAAAATACTGTTTTCTCCAAAGCACTTGTTCACAATTGTGTCCAAATTCCAGCTTCCTCGCTCAAATAATGGCTGCGATATCACCTGAACAAACAAACAAACAAACAAGAAAACGGACTGAAAACTGAGTACGCCCTTTTTGCGCACGTAATTGCTAGTTGCCGAAGCCTTTGGCGCCCGGCGATGACGTCGTGCAGCACCTGGAGATGGAATAGGGAGGGGTGGTGTACAATATGGTGTGCCAGTGGAGGGATCGTACTTAACATGTGTTGTTTTAATTTCAACAAGTCCTCCACCCCCCCCCCACACCCTTCTCCTCCCATGCCTTCATGTTTATGCAATAAATAAATGGACCTTTGGAGCCTCATCAACCGATTTCTTTTTAGACACATGAGTAGAATTGAAAAATGTAGACATCTGGAGCACAACCCAAAAGGGATGATTTCACATGGATTTTTACAAGTTGATGTTGACACCAGTCCTGGACAATGCTTTTCCTACCTTATTATGGCTTCATCAGCAGGACAAGATGGGAAATATGAAACGAGTTGAAAGAACAGCAACAGAAATTAAAGTCTAAGGATGCCATGAATGCAAGGGTGTTGAAAACACATTAATTACCTTCATCAGCAGAGACAGAATGAAGCAAAGTTATAAATAAAAGGGTAAATGGAAATAAGAACATAGAAAACAAGGAAAGACTTGAGAATAAAAATAGGCCAGCAAAGATAAGGGCCAGGTGGTGGAAGTTAAAGAGAGATCTCACGGTGTCTTTCACGAAGAGTTGACGAGTTGTCGCCGGAAGTCGGTTTGTGAACAGATTCCTGCCAAAATAATCTTCAGTTGAATGTCAGGTCTGACGAGCCAGTTCTTCAAAGACTTGGGCCAAAAACTCTTTGTGGTCGACTGCACAAGTGGTTGGAATAATTCAATTTGTTCAATGTAGTGCCGTTCAAAGAGTCATTCATGCATCAGTTAAGTTAATTTCATATACTAAATTACAATCATTATTTCACATGAGCATTCTCCTTTCATGTATGGTTCATTTAGATGACTCGATGTGTCGGTTAATTACGATGTGACATGGAAAGATGAATGCAAAACAAAGGACAAGACTGGCACCAAAAGCTTTAAAGTAACTGGGGAATTGCTTCTCTTCTCACTGCCTTTTTGTGCGTGACAGGGTGACCAGCTCTCATGGAAAAGGGACATTGATCAGGCAGGTATAAATGGGGAAGATCCTGTGAAATGCGGAACGGTTGTTGGTGTGCAATGGTGTGTGGGCCCATCTGGTCAAATGAATTGTGGTCATACCAGTGTCATTGTGCGACAGCAGCAGAAAAGTCATTCCTCGAGACCAACTTGCTTGGGACGTATCGAGTCCCATGATTGACTGTCCGATGCCGTTTGTGGTCTCACATGGATAAACATGTCCTTTGCAAAATCATATGAACGACAAAGTCGTTCATACATATGCCAGAAGTTGAATTCTAATCCCTTTTGTCACCAGGCTTATCGGTGCCTCCATTGAGGTGTCCTTCTATTCATCACTATTATATCAGAACGGTGATGTCAGAACGAGCTGATTCGTCATACGGTCACGGACTGTTCAACCCCAATATGGGGCCATTCAAAAATTACGTAACTTTTTTTTTTCGGGAGACATGTACGGGCTTGATTAAGCCTTGGTAATAATTTTTATTCGACATATGACTACATTTTTCGGGGTCCCACATTGTGATTAACACTCGACCCAAATAAAGCCAATGTAAATCTGATGCAACAAACCCGAACAATGCATATAATCAGCAGAGGCCTTCAGGCCTAAAGTGTTAGGCCCACCAGAAAACCAAGATGGTGTCCATATCATTTTGTTTGGGTGCTATGGTGGTTGGGCTCTCGTGACAGATGTGGGTGTGGTCCGGCAGGTGTCTGAGCAATGGGTACACATTTCAAAAATCCCCAACAACAGCAGCAAGGCGAAGCTCTTGTCGACCTGCGACATGTCGCAGGTAAAAGCACGTCTCCATTGCAGCACTGGATGACCACGTTCCCTGGCATGGCATCATGCTGAGCAATTTGACAGATAGAGCAGTTTGTCGCTAAAGTATCCGTTTTCTCAACCTCATGGCCGTGGTATGTGGTTTGTTGCAGAAAGGATCCGTGACTGTCCAAAGCTTTTCCAGGCTAATTAATTCCCCAAAGAGCTGGAAAAACAATGACTTCAGGCGGCTTGTGTTTTGGTTCTCAGCACTGAACAAATCATTTTCCAAAGTCCATAAATCCTGCAAAACAAGAATGTAAACTGTATTCAGCGAACAACTAACATTTCCACCATTATTTAAGGCATTTGTGTGCCACTTGTCATTATGTTTATGCATATCCATTGTGAAATCTAAAAGCAGACCGTGTCTCATATTTTTGAGGAACAAAAGGCTGAAAGACGGTGTGGAAATTCATGGAAATTCATTTTAAAAGGAATTTACACAGGAACAGTTTGCTTCCACAATATAGAGTGAACTTAGGAGTAGGTGATTCCAATTGCTTTTCAATACTGACATGGAGGAGTTCATGAAGTGGACCCACCTCCCAGGCCTCCTCCAGTTCAACTTTTCCCTCTTTTACCTAGTCTTAAATAATAATCCTCCATGTGGTTTATTATCATAAAGCTACAGTACGGTATATCAATTCATGATAATATAATATTGATAGCAGAAATAGTATTTGGTAACGTTGTAGATTTGTTATAGAATGGTAGATCCCGGAATCGGTTTTCATTCTGGGATCTACCATCAGCCAGATTATTATTTTATACCGTCGCCTTGCAATCATAAGGTTCTATCTGACAATTAAACCTTTGTTGGTTAGAACCTTTTGATTCTAAGGTGAGGGTATATAGACTAGAAGGGATACCCGGCATTGTCCGGTGCGGTTTTAATCATGTTGGTATTTTGAAGAAATCAAAATTTGTTTTTTATCTATTTTGTTGGGGGGGCTGCAAACACTTCCCTCCACCCATTAAGGAATGATTTGACGATCATTTGATATTACCTTTCACATATCTACAAAGGCTTAGGCAATTAAGAACGATTTAAAAAAAGAAATATCCAACTTAGTGTTCCAAATTTCCAAAAAATATTTTTGCCTTAAACACTCAGTGGCACTCACTGATGAACCTTTGAAAGTTATACGAAGAACCATTCGGCCATCATGGTGACACACATACAGACAGACAGACAGACAGACAGACAGCCAAACATCTCTTTTATAGTACAGTATAGTTTATATAGTACTTTTTATCGTACAATATCGTTTTATAGTACAACAGTGTTCCTTTCCCTTCCACATTGTCTGTCTTCTAACACTTTACTAGTACTAGCAATCAGAAAAGTATGTTTTTAAATGACCCCATTCTCTGTTATCAATCATTGGTATTACTAAAGGAGCCTTCTATTTATTATGTACATTCAGCAAACAAGGTGGGGCTGTGGGGGAGAGGGTGAGGAGGGAATTAGCAGAAATGAGAAATGAAAATTGAGGAAAGGAATGGAAGTAATAATGATAGGAGAGAAAGAGGAGGGGAGGGAGGATGGAGGAGTGGGGAGTGAGGGTGGAGGAGTGGGGAGGGAAGGAAAAGAAGGTTGGGAGTTGGGTGAGGGGAAAAGGAAGAGAAGCGGAAGCAGAAGGGGCATGTAATATGGAGCATACAGGTAGAGGGTGAAATATTCCACCATATTTGCATTTGCAATAAATAGATTTCCTCAAAGGAAAAGGCACTATACATTTGGATCGTTGTAACAGAAATAAACTAGGCGATTCATGGCACAGCCATTGCTTTTAACAAAGCAGTACAGTATTTTGTTTGCTTATTAATCAAAACTTACATGTTATCATATTATTATCTTTTGAGTAAGTCGGGTGTCCTCTTGATACAATATTATTGTCCAATCGAAAGTGATAAAAAATGAACAAGTTAACCCCATTCTCACCTCGCCCTCTAACCTCCCCCACCCAACTCTACCTCCCCAATGTGCAGTCAAGCTCAACCAGCCAACAAAGCTAAACTTGACCCAAGAGGGCACCGAATGGATCCTTCATTGGGATGTAAAATGGCAGGAAGATCTGGGTTTTAACAAGCTGCAGCACCAAGTACAAATGCGTTCTTCCAAAGAGAGTAACTGGAAGGTGAGCTGCAGCTGATGCTCCACTATCTCCACCTCAAGCATGTCTAACTTTGCAATGCTTCAAAGGTGGTTTATCTTCAAAAGAACACCTTCTCCACCATAATGTAGGATCGTCCATAGTTGTCCTGGAAATAATTTATTTGCCAATCCGGTGATATACCTTGCACGATATCTTAGCCTCACATGATAATGTAACTGTAGTAGGGCACAGGTGAAGGACATTTGGTGGAACATGCCTCTTTCATATCCACATCACAGCACTTTCATCTATTCCAGTATAAGTCAACCCCAAGCTAGAAATTTACCCAGGGTTCTGATGCACAATGTCCCTCCATATGGAAGATCGTTAATGTACACAGCCCGCTTCACATCTTCATTCAGACAGCATGATCAGAGAAGCAGAATTCTTTGCTCGCACCATGCATGATATAACAGTTAAATTAAACCGCATCGTTTGATGAACCCAGTCCCAAACAGCTCAAAGTCATGAGAACATACTCAGCTATCCAATCACATGTGCTCGCTGTTCCTGGAAATGAAGTTTCTGTTCATGTTCATGATGTCTTCTTCCAACAGCTACTCGATCAAGACCCAGGAAAGATCGAGTTCAAACAAAACATACGAGTAGATACAGCAGGATTATACGCCTTCCGGGTGCGTAGCAGGGTGAAGAATGAATATTCAAATAATGGCAGCTGGAGCGAGTGGAGTCGAGTTTTGGAGGAAGACATTCCTTTTGGTAAGTTTGTTTGAGGTTACAGTTGTGGTGAAGCAGTATTTGTTTCTTCCTCCAGGTTTCTCAGGTAGACGTTAAAGATCCCACCGTGTCTCGTGGAGAGTCGATGAGTTATAGCCAACACCCTGAACGAATTACAGATTCCCGCCCAAATCACCTTCAGTCGAACTTCAGGCCTGGCCAGTCGGTTCACGAACAACTTGGGCCAAAGCCTCTCCACGACCGACCCCACCAGAATGTTGGAATAATTGGAGCCATTGAAGAACTTGTAAAAGAAGTCATAGTTGTTATAAATTTAATAAACGTAGTAGTTGCGAAAGATGTAGTAGTAGATTTTCATGACACCAATGCAATTGGAGAAGTTTAAATTTTTTATCCACAATACAAACAAGGCTTAATTGGGATTAGTCAGTGGTGGATTGTTCATGCATTACTTGGCTCTTTGTTACAGGAATATATGAAGTCTGCCAGGCCTGCCGGGTCATCTCGATGCAATCTAGTTCCTTTTCTTTGTTTTTGCCATCTCGGGTTTTCCAGACGGTTGGCATTTATTTGTGAAAACATCAGTAGAAAAGAATTTCCCACTTTCGGCCACAAAAAGAACTTTGCTGATCGAAAACACCTTGATCCTTGGATTTGTGTAGTCTCATAAGACTTTGCTCCCGTCCTGGTCTTTGATGTTGTTTGTTTGTTCAAGTTGATGATTAAATTTGTGTGCCAATCGGTTTGGTTTCACTTGACATGAGGTTGTTGCCAGTATGTGGTTTCGATTGCACATTTGTCTCAACATTCAATGAGAAAAGGTCAGCTTTGGATGAAATCAACTTCAATGAGTTTCACTAATCCATGCCAGTGCAAGATCTGACTGAAGAGAACTCGAGTCTGCAAGCTGTCTGCTATAATTGTTGGAAACTGCCATCAAACGCAGAGATAGGATTTACGCAATAACCTCTGGAGTAGACATTAAGCTGGCTGTTATATATATATATATATATATATATATATATATATATATATATATATATATATATATATATATATATATATATATATATATATATATATATATATGTGTGTGTTGTAGGCCTCATTGTGTCTTGATAAACCCGATATGGTTGGAATGTGCGGTTGACCACATTGGAATCCTTCCTAGATACTTTATTCTGGAGCTTGGTGAAACGTTGTATCTGCATCGTTTCCACTATTTTCATGGTTTCCTCTTCACAGAATCCTTGGACACACCATTTACTCTTGTTCAACTGGTGCTGCTCCTCGTTTTCTTCACAGCTGTCCTTCTGCTATTTCCTATGGTCTATCTTTCCAGGAACAGGTAAGAAGAAAAGAACAGTGTTGGGTGTTAACAGATTTATTGGGGTCTCTCCACTTATTACAAAGGCAAATTTGGAATAAAGTGCTTAAACAAGTCCAGGATACCATGGAATTGGGTATTGAGTATGAGGGGACGGTGGGCAACGTTTTCAAAGTCGATTTTGTTTTTCCTTGAACTTGCTTCAAGAATCGCATGATTTCTCATGAGATACGATCCCGTCGGATTTCTGTGAAATATTTCTTTGGAAACGACAGAAGTAAATTTGCACAATTCAAAACTGTTTGTCCTTGACTGAATAAACATATTACATGCTGTATTGCTGAACTTACATTTGATGATGATGATGATGATGATGATGATGATGATGATGATGTTTCTTTTAACCTTTCATGATGAAGATCCGACACTTGCACTTTTCGGACCGTTTGCATCCTCACTGGCCCTTCTGCCCATTGTATTTTTCTTTATGTAGCATACGGTGGACTCATTGATGCCATATTTATTATCAACCCATTGATGCCACATGCTCGCCTCTCGCCAGTCTGTCCAATAACTCCAATATTTGGTTCAAACACATCACTTTTTTTCTGCCTCTTTGTACTAGATTCAATACAACCACTCACTATCAGTTTAGAAGCCATGATTAAGGACAATAAAACAGCACAAGATGACAGTACCGAGGAGACAAGTGCAGTGGTGTGTGTGTGTGTGTGTGTGTGTGTGTGTGTGTGTGAGTGTGTGTGTGTGTGTTGGTGTGTTCGACCTCGGTGCTTATGTTATGTGTGGGGGTTCAGTGTCAGGGGTTAAAGTAAAATAAATAAAAAAACACCATTGCTGCATACAAAGTATAAACACAGTTAAAATTTATATCCTAAGCTATCAAAATGCAATGTTTATGCATGAAAAAGTCTGATATATGTTATAAACGAAAGTGATTGAATCTAATACCTTGTTCACGCTCACTCTCATTTCCTTCGAGCCACGATTCGCTCAATTCCCATAATTCTATGGATTTATCACTGCAACTCAGCTGGCCATTCTGAATTTCTTCCTGTTCGTTGCACAATACAGGAAAATGTCGTCAGGAAAAAGGCAACGTTATCTCCGGTCATTTGTATGTGAAGCCTATGCCGTCAGACTTTTACAATATTATTAGCCCCCCTTGGACTTAGTTCGAAACGGGGGGCTAATAGATTTGTTCTCGATTTTAATGTCCATACGTGCGTTCATCTGCAACCATATCTCGGACATGTATGCACTGATTTTATTCGTACTTGGAACAAAAACAACACATGATGGTGTACATATCTGCATCTTTTTTTGTTTCGTGATGCGGTCAAAGATGGCAGACTGGCGGCCATTTTAGTTGTAAAAAAAACCCGATGTTGAACACGTCCTCAACCATTTCTTGGACAGGCATTTACTGATCTTGTACAAACTTGGCACACATATAAGGAATGATGGCTTACATATGCATGACATTTTTATTTCTGAGATAAGATTTATGGCCGACTGATGGCCATTTTGTTACGTAAACGTGTCCCCAACCATTTCTCGGACATGTACGCTGCAATTTTGTTCAAATGTAGCATAAGCACAGTACACGATGGCATACATGTGCTCCTTACTTTATTTTGTAATCTGATTAAAGAAGGCCAACTGGTAGACTGGTTAAAATTTTATTGTAAATTTATATGGGCTTGCCCTTTAACTCCATACAGCAAAATGAGTGAAACAACGGGGGCTCTGACATTTTATGTTTTTTTTTCCTTGTTCCTTATTACACGGTTTACCCAAGTGATTATAAATTTTCTTACACTCTAATATTTGGGCTGACAGGATGGCCTCGAAGGTGTCTATCCTCGTTTCAAATCCCAATCCAGCTATAAACTGTCATCCCAGTGTTTCACAGACTGGGTGAATCATCAATGCATGGACATCAAGTGGTTTGCTGGAATTAGTTGGTGGACATTAAATATCCCAAGGTGTCCTTCACAAAGAGTACGTAAGCTATTGTTAGCACTCTGAACAAATGACAAATTCCTGCCTGAACTTCTGCTGGGAAGGCATTGGCAAATCACCCAGGATAACCCTTGCCAAGCAACTGCTTCTGCAGCACTGATGCTCCATAACAGAGGATGGTACATCAGAATCAGAATATTTAGTTTCTCCAGAGGGTGTGATTTTCCTATTTGTTTGAGATTAGTTTTAATCATCATTGCTGGTTTCCGTAGTTTGGAGCTGATATGCCAGAGAAAACAATTATTTTTAGACTTTCTGTCTTCCTTCCCCTAACCCTGTGTTCATTCCCACCCCCGTGTTACTTACTGCAAGGCTGAAGCAGATTGTCAAAAAGGTCTTGGTTCCGGTACCAAGTCCCAACCACAGCTCCATCTTTGATTTCCTTTCAACAATGTCTCATGCGGTAAGTCCACCATGAAGTAAAAAAATTACTCATACCTCCATAAAAAACCATAAACAGAGTATTACTTCATCAAACACGAAACGCTGTCTAACACGTAGCAGGGAAGCATAACCGTTTATCTCGCAAATGGTTTCCGAATGACAATGTCTGAACTTTCCTTGACCTGGAGGGAGGAGAAAATCCAAAACTGTGAGTACATGGTGTAAAGTGATCATGTTATATATTTAATTACAGCTTATACCTTTTAGTAATTGAAGTTAAAATATCGATGATGTCGATCTTAATGATTTGTAATCCACATCTTTATTTTTCAGAGGAGCAATGGAGACACTGTTCAAAACACTATTCATCAAGGAGACAAAGAGTTGCTGGCCGTGCTTCAGGTACTTTCAGAGGTGAATAAAGGCAATGTTACAGACATCTTCATTCATCGTGGATCATCTCTTCCTCTCAAAATGTCTGGTCTCCACAACTCCCCATCAATAATGAACCACTCCAACCTGGAGTACTTTTTGAAGTTTGCCCCACTGAGTGTTCCAGAGCTTGTTGATACAACTGACATGGCATTGCACCCACAAGCTCAGAATGTGACTGATATCCAGAAAAATGAGGAGAATTTACAAGAGAATAAAAATAATAATGAAGAGGAACGATCGACGGTTAATCAAGTGATTTGCCAGGAAAAGAAACCAACGGATGGTAAACAAGTTGAGACACAGATTTGGCAAACCGAGGAATTTGAGGAAGAACTTGTGGAGGAAATGAAGGTGGAGAAGGAAGAATTAATACCTGGACATTTTAAACCGATGCTGCCAGCACTGCAAATGTACGTAGATCTTGACTATGTGGTGATGGACAATTTCGCAATTGTGTCTTAGTGAATGTGGCCCAGAGTGATTTCTCATTATCGTTTGATGACAGCAATAACCAAATACGCTTTCATCAATTCTGCTCCTCACAAGCCATCCCAGCTTCAGTGATTTCCTTAAAGCACTAGAAGCATCACCACTGGTTGCTTCATGCTGACACATTACGTCATTAAAATTCTCGTTCAAAAATTCAAAACTTTAGAATGTAATGGTGGAAGACACCTGGAACTTGTTGAAGCTGATATATCTTGATGGACATAAGAACTCCTTTTCTCTCAGCCTCTTGTAAAGTATGTTATTGTATACATTTATAATTTTTTTTGTTTTACTCATCACCTTTTAAAGTTTGTCATTGTTAATCGATGGAAAGTTAAAAAATTAAATGTTAAAACGAGATTGAAACCTGTCAAATATTTATAACTGTTTAAATATTTATAACTGGTTTCCCTGTGACCATGTGGTTCTTTGGCATCGCCATTATCATCCCAACAGGTATTGTACTAACTTGGGATAAACAATTCCAGCAATGCCACGTGCACACAAAAGTTAAACGGGAATGGAGATTTAGAAACACTGAAACACACTTACATTTTAACACTTACTAATAAAAAAGCACATTTAGATCTATATTAAGAAAGAGATTTATTATTATTTTATACACAGCTTGTTGCTGCTGGTTGCACTATTGCTGGGAGCACAACTGTATCACTGATGCAGTTCTCCCTGTTTCCATTAAGCTGGTACTCATCTTGCCGACCTCAGAAGAATGATTAAACACGCCTGGTGTTGGTTAAAGGCACGACATTAATGGCACGACATCAATGGCACTACAGTGGATCAAACTCAAGACTATTATCTTAACGCAGCCACCTTAACCATTAAGCCAACACCAGGCTTAATAAAGAGATGACTTGGTGAATAGAGAACGTGATTTTGCTCCAACAAATCATTACTTGCAAAATCGAAAATTCGATTTTGTAAATAATGTCAGCATACTTGCAAAATCCAAGTAACTGCGTCATGATTTCCTGTATTTATTTGTTTTCGGAGTAACTGGGAGATGCCCATTGTTTTTGAAGTGAAAAAGTCACAGCAAGGTCATGTTTCCTGACATCGTTTTTTAAATAACTTGGCACAGAGGCATTGTTGAGATTTCCAGTTTGTATTAACGACATTCTCCAAGACCAGTGCTTTAAAATCGGTGATTGGCAATCCCTTATCGTCAGTCATTTTCTCAAGTTGTCCAGATAAAAAATTGTGGACCTTAAGGTCGAATTTCTAAAATTCGTCAATTTTCATCTGATTAACTTGAGATTTGAACAGGATTTACATTATTGGGTTACTTAATTGGTTCACCAAAAATCAGAACGATCAATTTAGTCGTTTTGGTATGTCAACAATTTATGTGACAAATTCACCCTATTACAGGTCGGAGACCCCTTATCCAGCAAGCATGGGGAATTCGGCTTGCCACTTTTGGGGATTTGCCAAATTTCAGGTCTCCATACCTATCGTGTACAATACTTATGATACAGATAATATTTTTACATTAATTTGCAATAATATTGGGGCAGAGAAATAAAAATATAGACACAAAGTGGTTTTCAAACCAAGCAATAAACAAAACCGTTGCTCCCCAAGCTAGCTTGCTACTCATGTAAACCACCGGAAAGACCTTCATTCCAGTGAAGGCTCGAGGCTTCTGGTTCTTTCTGATGATCAACAATTTGCACTTGTACGTACCAACAGCATTGGCACAGGCGAGTACCGTTAGGTGCTCTTTGTTGTCTTTGACGCCCGATGGTGGTGCTTCTTCTCCAGAAGCGCGAGGTTTTTCCCGCCAAATAATTGAGCATGGGGTGATTAACTTTTCAAAAGGCTTTCGCAATGAAAGGGTTAAAATTGAAGGACTGTGGGGTTTCCAAATGTTGCCAGTTTTGGGGTCTTTTCAGTTTTTTGGTTGCTAGATAAGGGGTCCCCTACCTGTAAAATCAGAGGACTTTGTGATTTTATTATTGCCTTATCTCAAAAGGTTTTCAAGACATCAGATTGAAACTTACTAAGCTTATTTGTGCTTATTTGTAGTATATGTGTTAAAATTTTCATCCAAATTAGTCAAAGGTCAAGACCATCCAAAACATGAAAAACACCGATTAGGCCACAACTAGAAAACGTATCAACCAAATTTATCTATCTATAATTCCAGCAATGTGTGTGTGTGTGTGTGTATGTGTGTGTGTGTGTGTGTGTGTGTGTGTGTGTGTGTGTGTGTGTGTGTGTGTGTGTGTGTGTGACCGCTGTTTCTCGACAACCACTGGTCTGATCTAATTGAAACTTGCCAGGTATATTGCTGGTGACCTGAGGATGTGCCTTTTCAAGGTTTGATATTAATCGGACAAGTGCTTCCCAAGTTATGGCCATTTATTTACCAAACCAATGAGAAGACACGTTGTTGCGTAGGCGTGGCCGATGGGGAAGGGAACCTCAGCCGCGTTCCCCATTGTGGTTTACAACGTACGGACTTCCGGATCCATTACGGGTTACAACATACGGACTTCCGGAGAGTGATGACTTCGTGCATTCTAATAATTTCTCGATTTCTTATGCGCATTTATAGATAAACACAATGCCCCAAGTTATGATCGTTTTCATATTAGATGGTGCATAAATTTCGGTAACATCAGAGTGCTGGTATGCTCCGAACCAGGAAGTAATTTTTTTTTCTCTCTCTTCTCTTCTCTTTTTGTTTTTCCTTGTGATGACATTGGGAAAAGGCAAAATACGTTGGCGCAAATTGAATAATTGGCCATTAAAACTAAATTGCAAATAATCGTAACTGCCATATGTGAACTTCCGGACAGTGAGGACTTCACTTCCTGAGAGTGACGATTACTGTATTCTTTCTCGATTCTTTCTTTCTCGATTTCTGTACTTTCTCGATTTCTTTCTCGATTTTCTTAAACCCAATACCCCAATCCAGTCAGTAAAGATTACTGTATTCTTTCTCGATTTTTTTTTCTTGATTTATCGACTTACTGTGTTGTTTCTTTCTCGATTTCTATACTTTCTTAAACACAATGCCCCAATCCAATCGTCGTTTATGACAGCGAAGGAACGAAGCTGCGCATCGTGCATGTGCAATGGAATCCAACGAAGCATGAGCTGCTCGCTTGACACGCGACGCAACACTCACGACAAGACGTCGTGCAGCTCAAACGGATGAAGAACGAACTGCTCGCTTGGCAGACAACACTGAACGCGAGGCAACGCGTCGTGCAGCTCAAACAGAGGAAGAACGAACTGCCCGCTTGGCAGACAACACTGAACGTGAGGCAAGGCATTGTGCAGCTGAAACAGATGAAGAACGAACTGCTCACTTGGCAGACAACACTGGATGCGAAGCAAGGCGTCGTGCAGAAGAAACGGATGAAGAACGAACTTCTCGCTTGGCAGACAACACTGAACGCGAGGCAAGGTGTCGTGCAGCTGAAACGGATGAAGAACGAACTGCTCGCTTGGCAGCCAACATTGAACGTGAGGCAAGGCGTCGTGCAGAAGAAACGGATGAAGAACGAACTGCTCGCTTGGCAGACAACACTTGACGCGAGGCAAGGCGCCGTGCAGAGGAAACGGATGAAGAACGAGCTGCTCGCTTGACACGCGACGCTACGCACGTGACAAGGTGTCGTGCAGCTGAAACGGATGAAGAACGAACTGCTCGCTTGGCAGACAACACTGAACGCGAGGCAAGGCATCGTGCAGAAGAAACGGATGAAGAACGAGCTGCTCGCTTGGCAGACAACACTGAACGCGAGGCAAGGCGTCGTGCAGAAGAAATCCCTCACCAGCGAGAAGACCGGCACGTAAGGGATGCCGGGTTTGAAAGGTTTTTTTTTTGCATGTATGGCCACGCATGTACGGCTACGCACGTACGGGCACGTGAGACCGAAGGAACGGCCTGTGTGGTTGTTTCTGGCATGCGGTTTGAAAGTTTTTTGTTTTGTTTTGTTTGCATCTACGGGCATGCACCTATGAGCATGTACTCATTATTTATAATCATGTAAAACACTTGATAGGAAAAGTTTTTGAAATTGCCAAATTGCTGTTTCCATGGAAACTATTTTTATTCGGATTTCACAAGTATTGTGCTTCGACATCTTTCTTGTTACTTGCGAAAATGGAAGATTTTAAAATTGTATTGGAAGGTTGCATGCGTTATTCTGCTGGTTACTTGCAAAATCAAAGATCTTTCAAGTATATTGGTCAGTCAATTTTGATATTGTCGATTTGTTTGTCTGTTTGTCAGTCAATCGCCTACACATCACAACTCCAAACCATCGTCATTAACGTTTACAGAGTTGTGGAGGTAGTCTCAACTGAGAAGCCTATGATTGAGGTCAAAGGTTATCTTGAATTTGAATTTTTTATAAAGTCATTTTTCATCTGATTGACTTGAAAGTTGAACAGGATTTGCATAGTCTGTCACTGAATTTGGAAACCAACTATTTTTGAGGTCAAAAGGTCAAATTTCTAAAATCATCAATTTCTTTCTGAAAAAAATCGTCAACTTTCATCCGATTGACTTGAAAATTAAATAGCAATTTCACTGTGCATTGCTGAATTGGGGACACTAACTTTTTGAGATCAATAGGTCAAAGGTCAAGTGAAGGTCAATTATCTAAAATCATCAATTTTCACCTGAAAAATTGTCAATTTACATCCTACTAACTTTGAAGTTGAACAGGATTTGCATCACTGAATTGGGAAACCAACTATTTTTGAAGTCAAAAGGTCAAAGGTCACCTCAAGGTCAAACTTTCAAAATCATCAATTTCAATCTGAAAAATAATCAATTTTCATGCGATTGACCTGAGCTTTGATTAAGATTGTCAATTTTAATCTTAACGAAATGGACAATTTGATGTATCCATGGCAACCTTCGAAGAGGGGGGTGGATTTTGCAAGTATCGTGCTCTGCACGACATCTTTTTCTTGTTTGTTTGTTTCTCTTTTTTATGTTTATCACCTACAGGTCACAATTTTAAACCAAACTTCACAAAACTTCACCACATGGTAGAGTTTGTCATAAGCAAGAAGCCTATTGTTTTTGAAGTCAAAAAATCAACATAGGTCAAAGGTCAACAAATTTGTCAAATTCCTAAAATCCTCAATTTTCATCCAATTGACTAGAAATTTGAACAGGATTTTCATATCAGCTCACTGAATTCAACCACCAATTATTTTTGAAGTCAACATCGGCCAAAAGTCAACAACAGGTGAGATTTCTGAAATCCTTAATTTTCATCCGCTCGACTTGAAATTTGAAGAGGATTGCTATTTCAGGTCACTGAATTCAACTCTCCAATTATTTTTTTAGGTCAACATGGAACAAAAGGTCAACATAGGACAAAAGCCAACAACTAACCAACCTGGAATGTCTAAAATGCTCAATTTTCATCCCATTGACTTTAAATTTGAAGAGGAATTGCAAATGAGGTTACTGAATTCAACCACCCATTATTTTTGAGGTCAACATCGGCCAAAAGGTCAACATAGGCCAAATTTTTTAAATTGTCATTTTTCATCTGATTGATTTGGGATTTGAAGAGGAGTTGCATATTTGGTCATTGAATTCAACCACCAATTATTTTTGAGGTCATATTTGTTTTCTGGATTTCACAAGTATCGTTCTATACTATGCATCTATGCATTTTTCTTGTTTTTATTTGTTGGCTGTGATGTTATGCTATGTTGCATCTGCACATACGTGGACAGGCTTGGTGTGCAATTGTCGGATTAAAAGGTTGTTGGACAATGGCGGCGTTCTGGTAACCCGTGTTTCTCTTTGCCTCTTGACAAACGTTTCGGTTTTGGGAGAACTGAACATTGGCCAATTTGATCTTTGGGTTTTCTGAAAATAATGAAATCCATCATCACTTGGCGATGTTGTGTGCTTGTTACCCTGTCAGTCTTCCTTGAGTTCTGCATATAATGATAAGAGTGAATATCAGAAATGTCTCATTTTGACCAATATCCACTGTAACTGCAGCAAAGCAGCCCAAGCACATGAGGTGCAGCCCAAGCACATTAGGTATGCATTATGTCAGGTAAGGTGTTTCATTGACTTAATTGACGGTTAAATAGCAGTGGATAGATTAAAGTAGTACGTGCATGGACATCTGCATTTGGAATCATCTGACTAATTCAATTTTAATTTTAAATGAAAATGGAATTAAACATTTTGAATTTTTCGTTCTGTGAACATCAAACCAAGAGAGCCAAGATTCCTCAAAACGAGTATAAGGTCAAGTCAAGCTCCATACATAGATGACTTAATGTCTTATCTAAATGAGCAGTTCAGTGGAATGGTTCAGAGTGATATGAAGTGTGTTTAGCTTATGCCAAATATACTTTATAAGACAGCTGACATCAAAATATCATCGTCAGATTTATTGCCAGTGTATGCAGGTGACTTTGATCATGGTCAGTTAAGTTGACCATGGTCAAACTATAAACTCCTGCCCTGACTCCTTCTTGGAACATGCAATGGCAAACCACCCAGTATAGTCCTTGCCATGAGACTGTTTCAGCAGCCAGGATGCTCTGGAAAGAGTTTGGACATTGGATTGAACTAGTACGTGCCCGTAAAAAAAAAATAATAATAATAAAAAATAAATATTCAAACCGTGAGCAACAAACTACAACCACAAAGGCCATTTCTTCGCTCTCGTGTGCCCGGACGTGCGTGACCCGGAAGTTCGCATATTATTCGCAGTTACGATTATTCGCAATTTAGTTTTAATACCCAATTATTCAATTAGCGCCAAAGTATTTTACCTTTTCGCAATGTCGTGGCAAGGATAAACAAAAAAAGAAGAGAAGAGAGAAAAAAAATTACTTCCTGGTTTGGAGCATACCAGCACTCTGATGTTACTGAAATCTATGCACCGTCTTATATGAAAATGATCATAACTTGGGGCATTGTGTTTATCCATAAATGCGCATAAGAAATCGAGAAATTATTAGAATACACGAAGTCATCACTATCCGGAAGTCCGTACGTTGTAACCCGTAATGGGGAACGCGGCTGAGGTTCCCTTCCCCCATCGGCGACGCCCACGCAACAACGTGTCTTCTCATTGGTTTGGTAAATAAATGGCCATAACTTGGGAAGCACTTGTCCGATTAATATCAAACCTTGAAAAGGCACATCTTCAGGTCCCCAGCAATATATCTCGCAAGTTTCAATCAGATCGGACCAGTGGTTGTCGAGAAACAGCGGTCACAGACACACACACACACACACACACACACACACACACACACACACACACGCACACATTGCTGGAATTATAGATAGATGAGATCAAGGGAAGCAGTATTTTTCTCCCGTGATTGTATTTCCAATAAAATAATTATAAGCAGCAACTTTGGAAACAAGACTTTTCAGGCGGACGTATGTGACTTTTCCAGGTGTTTCAAAGAGGATCATTATTGATTTGTGGATCATCATTCATTAATTAAGAGATTATGTTAAACATCTCCAAAGGATTGTATTACAACAATTGGTATTACAATTGAATCCATCTCCATTTTATTAAAGTTCATGGTTGTTTGTGAAGGATTGAAGAAAGAAATACAACTTCAAATTAGCTGGAGGGTTTATTAAAGAAACACAATTTTCTTTTTGCTGACAGCAGACACATGTTTATCTTGAATACCATTTTGAGAAGATAACCGAAGGCTGAGATTACTTAATGGCAAGCTTTAACCTGGCCAGAGAGGATAGTTATAGAGATAGAGATAGATTCGTTGTTTCGTCTATCCAAACTTACTGAATGTGACAGAGTGAGACTGGAATTTACACATTAAACTGGAGCTGATTAAGAGGGGATCTGATATTTTGAAATAATGAAGGGCGTGGATGAAATATTGTGGGATTTATTTATTTATTTATTACCAGGACGGACAATGACATGACCTCAGGGAAATAGCTTGAGTGTAAAAACAAACAAACAAACAAACAGGAGAGTTAGGACCAGAACAAGGCAGGGGTATTCCACAGGGAGTTGTCGATGTATGGAATAGTCCTTCTGGGAAAATGGTAGGGACAGTAGATATAGCATTGGATAGTTACTGTTAAAGGAGCTAGAGAGATACAGCGACTTCAGTCTGAAAGGTAGGCAGCTCAGGACTGGTTTGTGAGATCTGTGGATGTTGTGTTGTCTGGGTAGTGGGATTTTAAAAAGAAAAACAAATAATTTTAACATTTTATTATTAGCTCGCCTGTTCGAAGAACAGAGAGCTATAGCGATACGCCCAGCGTGAGCGTGAGTGTCAGCGTGAAAATGTTAAAGTTTTTGGTGCAAGTTATTTCCTTTCTAATGTTTTTTATCGACCACACTAATTTTTACTGATTACAATATACAAATCCATATATTGCTTTAAAATTATTTGAATCAGACTTCACTTTAATGGTTTATAAAATAATATTATTAGACTTGTCTTTTAAAAACGATAAATGTATAAACAGGCGAGCATTGGGTGCCTTTGACACCAACTCTCTGGTTATTGTTGTTGTGAACAGTCTTGCCTGTTGCATGTACATCTTCCTCTCTCCCATGATTCTCCTTTCTCTTTCCCATTTCTACCCTATCTTCTCGAGCTTCCCACATCCCTCCTACTCAATCCTTCAACAAAAACACCACTACATAACTTTGTTTGGATTGAGTTTCAGGTGTGTAGATTTCAGGTGTCCAGGTGACCTCATCCTGTGTATGGGTTTTCTTTTGTTGTAACACTCTCCGCTATCTCCGGCTCCTCGATGTATGTAGCTGTCTGTCGTAGTTTCTCACAAGTATATTTAAACTGTTTGACATCTGCCACAGAAAAGATTCTCGAGACAAGACTTGTTCCCAACTTTAAAATTGCAACATACAAAGCAACAACAACATGATAATAATAACAATAATAATCATCATTATCATAATAATAGTTATAATAACAATAAGCAAAAATAATATTAATACCTTTTCATTGTTTATCATTCTAGCATTATCTGTAGATTTCAACATACATTTTTAATGTGAGGAAATGCAGCTTTGTGTTACTACAAAGTCTCAAACTTGAGAGTAAAGGGTGTCAGGAAACAAAAACCCAAAGGAAACCGGGGAAATGCATACACCTTCATGAAACACTCCTTTAGGTAACACGCAAGTTAAAATTTGCTGTATTTCCTCTTTCGATGACATGCACACAATTTAACTCCGTTTAACAAAATCAGCATCTGTCCTGAACAACAATCAGAGATGAAATATGATGTATGATAGGAATCTCATGAGAACTTCTTCAGATCTCATGAGAAGTTTTTATATCGGCACTAACTCAGGATATTGAATTCATTGGAAAAGGTACCATAGCATGCTTTGATGGGGACATCAAGGCCAGCCCAGCAGGCCTCATTTTTGGTGTTTCCATCCTGTCTCTCTTATCTTTCACAATGTTTGCCCTCTGGCCCAATAAACAAGCCAGGCCACCAGTTTGTTTGAGCCACATTCCTGAAAGTGCACTTTTAACAACCCCCAACAGTCTCTCTCCCCCTTTCCCCTCTCTGTCTTCCTCTCCCCCACCTCTCTCTCTCTCTCTCTCTCTCTCTCTCTCTCTCTCTCTCTCTCTCTCTCTCTCTCTCTCTCTCTCTCTCTCTCTCTCTCTCTCTCTCTCTCTCCCTCTCTCTCTCTCACTCTCTCTCTCTCTCTCTCAATCTCTCGCTCTCTCTCTGACTCTCTCTCTCTCTCTCTCTCACCCCCTCCTCTCTCTCACCCCCTCCTCTCTATCTCTCCCCACCCCCTCCTCTCTCTCTCCCATAACCCACCGCTCTCTCTCCCATACCCCACCGCTCTCTCTCTCTCTCTCTCTCTCTCTCTCTCTCTCTCTCTCTCTCTCTCTCTCTCTCCCCACCCTCTCTCTCTCTCTCTCTCTCTCTCTCTCTCTCTCTCTCTCTCTCTCTCTCTCTCTCTCTCTCTCCCCACCCCCTCCTCTCTCTCTCCCCACCCCCTCCTCTCTATCTCTCCCCACCCCCTCCTCTCTCTCTCCCATAACCCACCGCTCTCTCTCCCATACCCCACCGCTCTCTCTCTCTCTCTCTCTCTCTCTCTCTCTCTCTCTCTCTCTCTCTCTCTCTCTCTCTCTCTCTCTCTCTCTCTCACACTACCCCCTCCTCTCTCTCCCCCAACCCCTGTCTCTGCATACCCCACCCCTCCTCTCTCTCTCCCCACCCCTCCTCTCTCTCTCTCCCCCCACCCCCTCCTCTCTCTCTCTCCCATACCCCACCTCTCTCTCTCTCTCTCTCTCTCTCTCTCCTCTCTCTCTGTCTCTCTCTCTCTCTCTCTCCCTCTCTCTCTCTCCTACCTTCTCTCCCTCATCCCTTGTGCCCCCACTCTCTCTCCACTTGAATTTATTCCCCTTTGAGAAATTCCAAAAGCTTTGAGGTTTACTTCAGAATTCCTAAGCCTTTGCATAACATATTGCTTTCTATACACTGTAGTGAAATACAGTAGAAAAGTTCAAACGAACAATCTTATACCAGTGAAGCATAATTGTAATATTATAATCAACAACCATCGGAAATGTGAAAACACTTTCATGTTTGCACGACGGCGTGACTCCATTTCAGGATTTGAGAACCTGTATGACTTGGAAATTCCGTAAACGATCACAATGCATTTCTAACAACAGTATAAGGATCGTTCCCTCTTCATTCACTTCTACCCCATCCCAACCACCGCTACACCCACCAGCCACCCCCGTTCCTTCATCCATCCACCCTTATTCCTGATAAGTATTCAAGTGTGAATTGTTCTGATAATTTACTCAATCTACTACAGATCTTTTGGCTTTTCGTACAACTTTGAAAAAGCACAGTATTTTTGGAGAACTTGTCAGTATGCCAGTCCTGTATTTACATTGTTTTTTTTTTTTAGCAGCTAGCAGCAACAACACTGATGGGAAAAGTCTTTACCACATCCACATGAAGTGACCACTGTCATTTGGTGCCAGCAAAGGTTTACATTAGTTTTTCACATGTCCTGCATTTCAGGGAACTGAACGTTGCCAGTTTGTTCAGTGTTATCATAATCGAGCTTTGTTTTTTTTTTTGCTCTTAATTAATTCATGATCATCTGGATCATAGAGTTCATCAGGAATCCTATTTGCACGCCGACGCTTGTCCCAGGGTAGAGCAAAGGAAAATACAATTTCAATCCAAAACGAAACCGTTTGAGTAAAAATGAATACAAAGGACCAATTTTGTTTGAGAAAATATTAAACTCAGTGTACTTAGTGATATAAGGGGCCTTGCTTTTAATTCTTCTTGAATCAAAGGAACTTCAGAAACTATCTGCTACTCTAATGTACATCATATTGCATCTGTATTGCGTCAACGTTGTATACGAGTGGCCAGCACTGCGACCAGTCAGTATGCTATGTACAATATTAGAGTTAGCATCCAGGAGAATCTCCGGTTGTTGCAATGGGAAGCAAAGAGAGGAACACAATGGCCTTGTTTCACAAGCTTCATGAGACCACGCCAGTCTTGTGAAGCCACAAAGGCAATGTGCAGGTCCAGTTTCCAAGAAATGAAAGACGACACGGGAAATATTTTTCCCGTTTATGTTTAGTCACGTACACCTGTGAGCAATCCGTGACGTTTTTGCAGGAATCGTCTTTCAACATATGGTCACCGAGTCGAAATCCGTGCGTCACTGTCGTAAATGAGCGCAACGCTGAAAGTGGAGTATGGTTCATGTGACGTGTGTAGTCGTCCACTCACAAGCTCTAAGAAAAGAGAATCTCCCGCGGACAACTCGAGCACAAGATGCATTACCGCAGCACCCCCTTTCGGTCGATCAACCCGTCGTGGTCCAGGCGACTTCTCAATCTCCTCAGGGCGTGGGCCGTCTGAGTCGAGGTAGATGAGTGGTGAATCGCTACGACTCAAGATGGCAAATATTGTACTGCTGGCCTCTGGAACGAGGACTGCACCCAGAAGGTAGCGCCCCGCAACTGGTGCAGTGAAAACCCCTGGAGGATGGCAATGAAAGGCAACAAGCGCCCAAGAGGAACTTGAGTACAGATAAACAATCTGAGGGCTTTGAGTTGTTCCTGCTGGAAAACGCATTCTAGAAAACTGTTTATTGAGAAGAAAAACAAAGTTTACTGTCGTGCTGGAGAGAACATCCAGATATTTCACTTCTATGGCAGTGTTGGTTCTGCTTCATTACATTACATGAGCTATTTCTTCATCAATTTACACTTCTCCATCTTCACTAAGACATGCTGGTGAAACAATTGCAACAAGAAAGGCACTCGGTAGAGCGTATACCTCCGCCAGGCTGAACAGTTTACGCTTTGTATCCCATGAAGGGCCGGATCTGCATCCGGACTTGAACCAAAATCGAATCGGTTTATTCTTGTCACCTAACAAACTCATCCACCAAATTTTGTTATAACTCATTCATTTCAGCCAGCTTTGTGATGTGGTCAGTCATTCCCTATCATATGATATTTCAATTGCTTGAAATATCATGCAATACATATTGTTTTTGGCCCCATCTCTCAATGGTGCAGAATCACTTAATAATTAAAAAATTATCGTATATGGATCCAGATTCGGATCTTCACCGAGATCAAATAGATTGGGCCTGGTCACTCACCCAACCTGTCCACCAAGTTTCGTTCGAATCCGTCCATAATTTTTTTGAGATATTCTGCTGGATATAGTTTTTGGCTCCATCTCTCATTGGTGAAGAATCACTTTAAAATTATCATATCCGGATCCAGATCTTCACCAAAATCGAATCAATTGCTCCTCGTCACAAACCCAACCTGTCCACCACATTTTGTCTAAATCCGTCCACAACGTTTTGAGATATACAGCTCACAGACAAACAGCCACTTGGAGAGAAGTCTAACATGAACTATTTCACTATTTCCACTACATGGAAGGTAATGTTGTGTGCTTGTTGTGATTTGACAGGTAAAAAATGTGGTCGTTCGAAATAATGAGGTGACAACTTGGATACAAGACGAATAACAGGGAATCCGATCTACCGACCTGTTTGTGGATTGTAATGGTTTCCGTCGTTCAAAAGGACGTTCGTGAAGCGTATGATCTTCCCCTCCTGCTGCGGTTCTTGTACTGCCGCTGTGAAAGCCACCCAACGGGAGATGGCCTCTCGACCTGCCGGAAAACCCCACAAAAAAAAACTTTCAAAACTGGAAAACCCTTCAGCGGTCCCAGCAGACCATTGCACCGTGTGATGCTGATGATATGATCAGAGTTGGACAATGACTTCAAGGTTTCTCTTCCTTAAATCGTTAGTTCCAAATATACATATTTGATAAGCCCCACTAAGTCAGAATCAAAAAAATACTACACTTGTATAAAGCTACGACTACTGCTACTTCTACTTTCTGGTGCTCTGCCAGAAGGCAGATATAGAACTCCCAAAGATTAAACTGGGTGGTTTGCTATTGCCTTCCCAGTGGTATTTAGGACAGGAAATAGGAATTTGGGCAGGCTGCTGAAGATAGTTCACCTACTCTTCAGGGATTTTTTTTACGTCCACCAACTAAAGCTGGCAAACAGAACACCCAGCTTCACATCCATCCGAGGGACGGCACACACATTGATTAATGACCCTGCCAGTGAAACAATGGGATGATAGTTTATAGCTGGTTGGATTCGAAGGCAAGAGATCAGAAGCGAGAGGGTGTACCTCTAGGTTATCCCATCATCGAAGATCATCAACAGCATAAGACCATATTTCTTAATTATGTATGAACAAATATTCGGTAAAATAATTTCCTCATTGTGAACAGATTATTCTTGTTTAAAAAGGCATAATGATGTTCACTTTCGCTACAGTAATTCAATCAAAATGGAATTTCACAACTCAATGGCAATTCTCCTATGGAGAGGTTGTTGTGGTGCAACACTTGCTTCCTCAATAAGGAAGGCTCTTTCGACTGAGGGCAACTTTAGGTCACTCTGCAATGCTCGCAATACGTGTATATCCATCTTTAGGCAAGCCAGAAAACATGACATTTCAAATCTCAAGGTTACACTTTCCCACCAAGCTCCTTCCTCAAAGACGTGGTGCTGTGCCAAGTACGCTTGTGGTGTCTGCTTCCCATGCATCCTCTCCCTTATCGCAAATGGCGTCACCATAGGCTCTGCTAGAACTGAGGCAGAATGCCTCGACCAGGTGTTTGCCCACAAGTATTGTTCCCAACCCATCCTGCTCTGTTCCCATCTTACCCCCTCAAACACACTGTCTATTGGACTTTGTGCCCTTCTCGCTGGAAATCTGTCGAACTTCAACCCTACTTCAGCAACAGCTCCAGATGGCATCAGTGTCCATTCTCAATCCCTGCTCTGTTGCTGATTACTTCTCCTCTGTGCTCTTCAGCCTGTCCTTCTTTGACTAGTTCATCTGCCTGGAAGTCAGCAAACATCACTCCCATCCTCAAGAAGGGTGCAAATGATGGTCTCAGTTACAGACCAGTAAGCTTACAGTTAACATCATCGTCGTTGAATCCATCATTGATGCTGATATCAAGTCTTTCCTCCATTCAAACAGCCTGACCTCTGACCATCAGTTTGGATTCCATCCCAATCACTCAACTCCAGATATGCTGCTCTTTTCTCAAAAATGCATGTTGGAGGCCCTACATCTAATTCAAGAGGTCTGGACCGTTCCCTTATATATATATATACCTTGGGCATTCAGCACAGTCTCACAGCCTATTCTGCTTGCCAAACTCTCTGCCAGTGGCGCACCTGGCACCCTGGCATTTTTACATTCTTCACTCGCATAGTCAATGAGTTGCTGTTGATGGAACTATCTCCTCTCCTGACCCAGTGTAGTCAGGAGTTCCCCAACTCAGCCTTTGTCCCAGTCTTGTTCCTCATCCACATAAAATACTTCACTGATGGCTCTTTCTTTTTGCATATGGCTCCACAACTCATTACATTGTACAGCATCCCATCCGACTGAGAGGCGAAAGCAACTGTGTCAGTCTCTGTTGATCTGAAATTGATTATATGCTGGTGTGATAAATGGAACGTGTTTTTCAATTGAGGCAAATCTCATAGTCTCACATTGTTGCTCTGGTAAGATTGTTTATTTAACATGCTTTCCATGGTCAGCTAGTGGAAAAGATTCACTCTCTTGAACTTCTAGGTCTCACCATAAGCCATGACCTCTCCTGGGCTAACCACATCACAAAGTTGGCTTCAAAGCCAACCACAGACTGGGTATCTTCAATCACTTAAAATCATTCCTTGATAAACCACAACTATTCACAGCTTACAAGGCCATTGCCCATAGCTCAAAAGAGTACTGCTCTGTCCTATGGAGCTAATGGAAAAAGTTCTGTATTTTTTTAGACTTTCGTGGGTTAATTCATGTATGATTTCTTGAATGTGGGTAAAACATCAATGAATGTGGGTGCAAAGGTTCTTGAATGTGGGTACAAAGGTGACATCATAATATAATCATAATATAATGGGTGTAAGCCTAGAACTTCTAACACACTTTTCTCCGAACATATTCTGTTCATACTTCCGAAATCTTCACATTATGTGTTCCATGTATTTACGCAGGTGATAGCGGATTCAAAAAATCGAATATAGATAGAATTTTCAAAGAGGGAATCGATGACGTCACAATCAGCAGCATTCAGCTTCAAACCGATGGACGACCTGCTTTACTTAACTAAGTCTATGAGTTCAGGACGTTTGTTCAACTCAGCATTTACGACTTTTATCCTGCCATGTTGTTAATCTGTTGATGGAGGTAATATAGAAACGATGAACATGTCAAATCGTTCGTGTTACTCATCCGGCACTATGTGTCAAGGACAACCATCTAAAGCGACCGGTCTGAAACGCTACCATGGGCACCCAGACACGCCACCAATATGAACTGAGCTGTTGAATGCGACACAAAACATCCAAAGAAACTACCTTAACCGAGTATTGTGATCTGTCCTGTCCCCCATACCCGTCGTAGACAGGTATCTGCTAATGTTACACAATGAAGTGAGACAAGCAATGTACCTCCATCCATCCCATTCATGGGGACCATACTCTGTGCAGAGCGTTGGTTCTGCCTAATCGGGCTCCTTAGCTATTGGACACAATCCTGGATGGGTCGCCACTCCGAGACAGGATACCAGCAAGCTGGCACTCATTTTGCTAACCTCAGAAGGATGACAGGCAGAGTCAACCCTACCTGGGATTAATTCAACAGCCGAGTGGGATTTGAACTCAGGATCCTCGGATCCCAAACCCATCACTCAGTCATTAAGCCAACACCACACAAAGATTTGGATGAAAATAGATAATTTTAAAATTCGGCCTATGTTGACCTTTTGGCCTATGCATACATCCATTGGGACCGTACTCTGTGCAGAGCGTTGGTTCTGTCTAAGCAGGCTCCTTGGCTATTGGACACAATCCTGGACAGGTGGCCACTCCGTCACAGGATACCAGCACGCTGGCACTCATTTTGCCGACCTCAGAAGGATGACAGGCAGAGTCAACCCCACCTGGTATTAATTCAACAACCGAGTGGGACTTGAACTCAGGATCCTAGGATTTCAAGCCCATCACTCAGCCATTAAGCCAACACCAGGCATATATTTGGATGAAAATTAACAATTTTAGAAATTCGACCTATGTTGACCTTTTGGCCTATGTTGACCTCAAAAATAGTTGGTGGTTGAATTTAGTGAGGTGATGTGAAAATCCTGTTCAAATTTCAAGTCAGCTTGATGAAAATTGACAATTTTAGAAATTCTGGCCTATGTTGACCTCAAAAATAGTTGGTCGTTGAATTCAGTGACTTGATGTGCAAATCCTGTTCAAATTTCAATGCAGTCGGATGAAAATTGAGGATTTTAGAAAATTGGCCGATGTTGACCTTTGGCCTATGTTGACCTCAAAAGAGTGACCACGATATCACACGGTCATGTAACATGTGGTAAAGTTTAAATTTCCTCCGCTGAACGGTTTTCAATGTATGCTCTTAACAAAATGCAGACATGAACGACGTACGCCATACGTATGTACGACGTATGTACGCAATCGATCGCTTAACCCTGCCTTTCATTTCACGAGCGCAGGGTAATAATTTTGTCCAGAAAAAAGGACTATAACCTTTGGGACCCATCGAGGAGAGAGGAGTAAAAGTTTTATCGAAATTATTGTTTTCCAATCGCACATCATTGTGCTCAGACAGCATGCTGCGCCCTCTTATGGACTCTCCGCTTTCAAAAATGTCTATGTACGTCATCATGACACTGCTGAGTCAAAGAACACAAATGGAAAAATATTTGTTATGCGAGCATTGATGTGATATTCTATATTGGAATGAGGATCGTCGAGTGATGAAATATTTCGCCATTTAGATATTGTTTTGAAATCAGTATATGAAGTGATCTGTTTTTTAATTATTCTCATGAGGAGGTGATGAAACAGGTATCGAGGAGAACATTGAAATATGTGAAACTTCATTTTTTTTTTTTTTTACAGGATCTAAGGCTCATAGTGGAGCTGCTACACACATCTCACTCACATGGACACAGACATGAATACATGAGACACTAGAAGGGCATTCGGTAGAGCGCGTACCTCCGCCACGTAATGCCTGATCCATGAGAGCATATCTAGCCCAATACATTTTTGAGATATCATGCTGTGCAGTACTATATCGGTTTTGGCCCTTTCTCTCAATGGTGAAGAATCACTTAAAAAAATTAAATAACTCTCGTATCCAGATCCGGATTCAGATCTTCACCAAAATCAAATCAATTTGTCCGTGCCATACATCCAACATGTCCACCAAGTTTCGTCCGAATCCGTCCCCAACTTTTTGAGATATCGTGCTACGTATCGGTTTCACACCGTCTCTCAATGGCGAAGAATCACTTAAAAAATTATAGTTGCCGGATCCAGATCCAGATCTTCATCATAATCTAATCCGTTCGTCTTCGTCACACACCCAACCTGCCCACAAATTTTCAACTGGATCCGTCCAGAACTTTTTTGAGATGTCCTGCACACAAACCAACAACCAAACAGACAGACAAACAGACAGACAAACAGACAGAAAGGGGTAAAAACATGTCCTCCCTCACCTTCGGTGGCGGAGGAAACAACACAGGACCGTTAGACGAGACAAACAGCCACTGAGCTTGGGGGGAGTGCCGTCACTTCCCGGGACACACTGAGTACCGGTGACATCACAATAATGGCACGACATTTCTCACGGTGGAAGCAAAAGGACTCTTTAGGAGCACCCTCAGAGAACTCATATGGGTCCCTACAACCACCCATCTGCACTAAAAGAGCTCTTTTGCTGAGACGGAGAGTTAATGCCTGAAACGTCAGTTTCTCCTTGCTTCCCACGGCGGTTAGCATACCTCAATCAACGTCCTACAAGCCTGGTGTTAGGCTTAGCGGCGAGGGTGGCTGGCTTAGGATTTTGGCATTCTCAGTTCGAGCCCCGTTAGCTGCTGAATTAACACCGGGTGGGGTTGACAGCCTGTCGTCCTTTTGTGGTTGGCGAAATGAGTACCAGTGCACTGGTAGAGGGGCACAGCCACGCTTCCAAGAAATGATAGCTTGGCTGCCGGATAGCTATCATATGCAAGAACAGAACAGAATCAACGTCTTATTGAGTTCATTCATTGTTCTACCTGTCCACTGATGCAGATTGACACTAGCTTTCACGAGCAAGACCAGTTCATCATCGAACTCTCATCTACTCTCCTTGAGCCTTTTCCCTCCTTTCCACCACCTCATTGATTTATTAGTGTGGGATGTCTTTGGTTTCCTCTTCCCCTTTAACCCCCAGTCAGTCTGTGAACCTGCCGCACTATGTGAGCCTTGTGATTTCTGCATCATAAACATTCTAAAATCAAAACAGTTGCGCGGCATCTTATGACAAGGGCAAGCCTAATTCTCAATTATATTGGCACTGGTAGACTGATTAATTTGAAAGGAAACAATGGACTGACGACGTTTGCATCATTTTCCTCCAACTGTTCGCCAGCAAATCGGCTCGGATCGGGCCAGGTTTGGTTCCAGAAATGCATCTCCGACCATTTTGTGTCGCCTTATCACATAGCATCAGCACAGATGTGCGAGACTTCAGTTTTTTGTTTTTATTGTGACATTTTATCTGCACATTTTCACCCAAGGTCAAACTTTCCCATCCTTTTGTTTCGCTTAATGTCAACAACGTGAGAGAAGAGCGACTTCACATGCTCGAACGTTTTATGTTGACATTTCCGACTCATATGTGACACACATGCACTAACACTTTGGATGAAATACAAAGTAGCAAAGATAATTAAAAAGCAAACAATCAAAATGAACCTCACCCGGAAGTCCTCGGGGTCCTGGTAGGCCAGCGACTCCAGGAATGCCCTCCAGACCCATTTGCCCTGGCTCGCCCTTTGCTCCTGCATGTCCTCCCATGCCTGGCTGTCCAGGAGGACCGGCAGGTCCAGGAAGACCTGGAAGACCCGGCTCCCCGACTAGGCCCGGGAGACCTATTGGGCCAGGGGGTCCAGGCTTTTTAGCTTCTTTGAGATCTGTGAATGAGATGTGGAAAATGAATGTGAGAAAAAGTGAAGAATGTTGCGTTTTCATTCTGGAAGAATTTGATTGAGAATAATAAGGTGGCTGAAAATCATGCACTGAAACAGCAATAACCTTTCTCCATCTTTAGGAAATCGGAAGAAATGTAAAAGCATCAACAAGTCGGCAACAATGGGACCATCATCTCACAACAAGCCTTACCCTTAAGAATATCCTTAAAGTTGTGACCGACATGGTCTAAGGAATTGTTGATTCTGGCAAGACGTTTATCCAGGTAAATGTGCAGCTTGTCAACTCGGTCACCCAGCGTCTTACTTTCATGACAACAGGTAGTCATATAATTGTCAAGACCTTTTATCCGTTCATTGAGCCGAGTCACATGGTCACCAACATCAGTCTCGAGTCTTTGCAGGATTTTTCGAAGACCATCGAGCTTCTCACTTGCTGTCTCAAGGGTCCTGATGCGATGCTCCACCTCATCTTTACACACCTGGCTTTCTGATTCAATTCGATGTTTTATATGATCCAAGCCACCTTCCAGCCCCGCCAATGCTTGACTCTGGCCTCGTAGTATTGTGTTCTGCTCATCAACTTGCTCTCGCACCCAGGAAATCCGCGCACTCAACCCAGCATCAGCTTCTTGCACTGTTTCATTCACTTTGGTGACTGCAGCATCACATTTGGATATTGAGTGGTTGATATTGGTAAGTGATTTTTCAAGCTCCACCATTCTATCTCCAATGCCATCCAGCACCACCCAGATCTTTGCCAAGCTTCCATCACTCTCACTTCCGCCTTGGATGCCGGTTACATGTCGGATAGTAATGTTGAGCGATCGAATCCTGTACTGATTTTCATTCACTGTATCACCAATTGTAACTATTTTTGGGAACAATTCATCACGAAGAGACACAATAGCATTGGTGCAACTGGTTGGGCAGCCACCGCCTTCTGGCCCATTTAACCATGCACCACCACGATGCACCTGGCCTGTGAGGTGAGTTAGGTTTGTGGTTATCTTCATATTTTCACGCCTCAGTGTTCCAATTTCAGAGATTACTCGGTTCAAATCTGATTGGAAACGCCCGATCTCATCTTCCCAACGTGTTCTAGCATCTTCAAGAGCACGCAGCCTTCCTTCCAGTCCTTGGATCGAGGTGTCGGGGAAAGCTGACCAGCCTGGTGGAGGTTTTTCCCGAAGAGACTCGATTGAAGCCCAGAGCTTACGCAATTCCTCACGGTGAGCAGCTGCACTGTGCTGAGACTCTTCCTGGCGGCGAACTGCCTCACCTTCAACCGCGCCGAGACACTTGTCATGGGCGCGGCTTGTCGATTCTTCAACACGTCGCAAGGAAGCGTTGATTCGTTCTTCAATTTCATTCAGCCCTGCTCGTAAATCCCATCCTGTGACAGTGTTCCCCGGCCCATTTGTTTGATGCTCTCGTGTGCGTCGCACCTCAGTTGAAAGAGTTGCGAGGCGTCTTTCGGCCTTTTCCAGTCTTCGCCTGAGTTTAACTGCATCTTCACAGCAGTCTTCCCGAGTTGCACTATTCAGGCTTTTCAGTTGCCTCTCATAATGATCTCGCCAGCTTTGACTCTCATCCCTGAGTCGGCTGAGTGCCAGATCACTTTCAGCTTGCCTTGCTCGAAGCTCCTCCAACTCAGCCCTGCATCCACAACTCGCTGCACTGGCATATGGTGGCGACAACAAATTGGAACGGATCTCATTGATAATGTCGCCGCGAAGTTGCAATAGACGCCTATCCAGCGCTCCAGATTCAAGGTTTGTTTCAACGACTGTGGCCGCACCATTCGCACCTTCACCAGGAAGATTGCCGTGATGTCGGTCTCCAAGCTCTTTGATAATAGAGTTAATACGAGCATCATGGTCCGAAAGAGTTCCCCTCAGGTGATCCAGGGCCTTTCCTTTACGTTGCAATGTAATATTGACCTCATGGAGGCCTCGAAGGAGGTTGGATGATGACTGCGATGGTTGGGTATGCTTGTGCCCTGCGAGACTGACATCCTCCGGACGGAATCCGTTGAGGTTGTTGTTGTAGGTGTTTATGAGGTTGCGCAAGTGATTAGAGTCCTCATTGAATGCACGCTGCAGGTTGGACAGAGTGTGTTGCAAGCCATTGACAGTATGAGTTAGCTGACGGACGTCACCTTCCAATGAGTTTATCTTTTCTCCATCAAGGTTTCCTCCTGCGAACAGCACCACAACTCAAAGCATCTCCTCAATAGGCTTACATGACCACACAGTTGTAAATGATTACTTGTTTTGTTTGTTTTTTTCTGTGATCTAATAATTTGAATGTGGTTTTTCCAGATGTGGCGGCGTAATGGTTAGACTCTTAGAGCGTCCACTCTGATTTTTGGATGTCAGTGGTTCAAACCCGACCCCGGCCAAGTAATTTTAAAAACCACTGAAAAAATTATTAACATGTTACTTTCTTGCTTGATGCTCAGCAAAAAAGGAGAGAGCACAGACAAACAACCATAGGTTGGCAACCACTGTGCAGGCTTTATGGGCCTCACGACCTCCTCCTGCATTGAAGAACTCATGATGGTAGGCATATTCAGTAACAGAATGTAAAGACAAAGTTGCTTTCAGTTATCTGATGGAGTCTGGCCTGAATCCTTAAACTTGATGCCAAGAAATATTTTGGATGAAAACGTTTGTAAGCTGCCCACTTCCCAAAATAAACCAAAAGCTTAGGCAACGACTACCGAGAATCACTGCGACCTTTCAAAATGACATCATGTTGGCTAGCCTACTCATGGTCTGTACACAGCTTAAGGATCATGAGAGAACTTTGCAGACATCACATACATGCCAAGGACGTTAAGAGATATGAATGCACTTTTATACGAATTACAGTGTCTATACAGTCCCGGAGGAAGACCAAAGACCCCTTGTTGATAGAAACATCGAGCTTGAGCTTTATACACTACTTTTTGGTGCTTTTGGTTTTGAATAAGCACATTCGGAGACAAGGCACAAATGATTAATCAAAGAAAATGGGATTTGAACCTGGGAGCAGAGCTTCACCAGCTAAGTGCTCAGATGGGAATGGCAAGCATTTATAACCCATCTGCATCTGGGCCGAATTTGTTGAAAACTTTTGTCATTATATTAGATATGTTATTATCGAGCTGATGGGATGACCCAGAGGTACGCACACTTGCCTCCAAGCTTTGTGGCGTGGGTTTGAATCCAGACCCAGCCATAAACCGACACCCTGGTGCTTCACAGGCAAGGTGATTCATCAGTGTGTGTGCCACCCCTCGGATGGATATTAACCCGGGTATCTTGTCCAAGGGCATTAGTTGGTGGATTTTAGTGATCCTTCTTGAAGAGTAGGCGAGCTATCACCGACACCCTGGCCAAATTCCTGCCCCATCAACTCGCGGGAAGGTAGCACCACCTGGCCAAGAAACTGCTTCAGCATTTCGGGACCTGCCTTTGTGCAGAATATGAATAAGGATGTTATTATTCTCTCATTTAAACTTGTAAATACATTTCCAATTGAAATTGGTCCCATATGATTATCATAGTTACAGGTCAATAAATTATTAATAAACAGCTTGAAAACTAATTTTCCAATTTATAATTCTGAGTTTCACCTCCACAATATGGGAGTTTAATTTATTTGATTGAAGTGACAACTCATTACCCCACACACAAAGTGCAAAGCAGGGTTAAGTTAAGTAATTATTGGTTCACTGTCTATGTGTGTGTGTCTACAGGGTGTGTTCCATTACAAAGTGGCTTGCTTGATTCAAAGCACTCAAACAAGCACTCCAACGGAACAGAGTACCGGCACCACTGAACAACATGGCGGGCGCCATGTAAACAATGCCATTGTGGAACTGGAGCAAATGCTGTCAGGGCCGTCGTTTTCGGTTTCACTTGGTCCTCTTGTGGCAACTTTCCCGAACAAATACATTGTGTTAGCAGCGACTACAGAATATGAGGAAGATGGAAAGAAAGATAAAGAAATGGGGAGTCAGAAGGTGGAGCCCTGGGCCAAACGTATCTATGGACCTACAACTGTGCATTTATTTTTTGGGGGGAGGATCGGGGGGGTTGGAGGGAGGGTTTGAATGGTTGAGGATCTTGAAGAATTAGGATGAAAAGTAGAAGTAACAACAAAGGTATGAAATGCACATTTCAATAATACTGGTGGAGTACCCATCTTCTGGGTGGGTAGAGTTTCCGCATTATTTTCTGAAAAAGTGTCGTTTATATATTGCAAGAATACTATTTTGATGTTTGTGTGATGTGTGTTTAAAGGTGTCTAATGGTTGTAAAAGTCTACAGGTCTAAAGGATCGAAGGTGTCTAAGAGATCAAAGAGGTTCAAATGGGGTCTATAAGGGTTCTTAGGGTCTAAAGGGGTAACTTCAACTCGAACAGGTCTCTGGAATTTTCAGCTCTTAACTTCAACTCTAACAGGTCTATAAAGGTCGAACAGGTTTCTGGAGTCTTAAGGGGTCTAAGGAGCCTAAAATATTTAAACGGGTTTAAATGGTTCTAAGGGACTGCAGGTTTATGGGGTCCATAAGAGTAAAGGTCAAAGGGGTCCAAAGTGTTTATCGAGATCCAAAAGGTCTATCTTGGTTTAAAGGGTCATAAGGTGTCAAAAGGTCTAAAGTGTCTATACAGCCAAAGGGGTCATAAAAGGTCTAAAGCATCTGTGGGATCTAAGGGTCTGAAGGGTACATTCCAATAGTACTTTGGGACTCAGGGATCTAAAGGGTCCAACAGGTTTCAAGGGTTAATTGGGTCTCAAGGGGCCTGAATTTCTTGAGGGGTCAAAGGGGTCTAAAGGATGTAAATTCTTAGAGGTGTCTTAAGGGTCTAAAATGTTTAAAGGTTCTTAAAATATCTAACTAATGGGTCCAAAGGGGTCTAAGCAGTCTAAAGGGTCTGAAGTTTTAAAAGGTACATTATAAATAGACGCAGTCACTGTGTAATTATGATGTTCATACAGTACAAAATAAAGAGACTTTAAGTATGTAGTGCAACTTTTTCCACAGCCAGACATACAGGCAGATATGAATGGCTTCTTATAGTATAGATAACACTGGTATGCCTCTGACCATTTCATTGGTTGTAGTATTGTTTTGAATCAGACTATGGCGGCCATTTTTGCTAACATCAAGAAACACCTCTTTTAATCGCTTGCTCCACTTGCCGAGCGGCTAGACGAGTGGCTCGCAAAGTGCTTGATACAGAACGACTAGCTTGGAAAGTGATAGCAAGCTGCTTGCTAACGGAACACCCTCCCACCGCCCCCACCCCTCAGATGTTAGTCCATGATCGAGGAACTACTTAATTTCAATTTAACTTTATATATTTAACACTGTAGAACACGAATCAGAACATGAATCGGAATACGAACCTACAGTTCCGCAGTACTTTGGCTTTGAATTTGGCAAATTGTACGGAATCTCATCCCAAGCGAGCACGTGCTACCTCGGACGGAGCAAGGCAATTGTTTTGGTGTGTCTGACTTTCTGGCAGTCAAACTAATTGAAAATTATTCCAAACAGGAAACTTACTGTTTTTAAGTGCATCATAAAGGACACAAACAACAAGCGCAAATAACTGATGGAACGTATGAAATAAGGTGGTGGCTAAGACGGTGCATCAACGGCGGTAAACTTCTGAATTTTTTCTTCTTCAGCCTTTAAGGCCTTTATTTTATTTCAATTGAATTATATACTTGAACACCGTAGAACACAAATCGGCTTGTCTGCACTTCCAAAAACCTAGTTTAGCAGTACGGTACTTGGACAAAATATTACGCCATTTTACACCATTTCGACCAATCGAATTTTCCGCTCGTGCTCTGAGCATTGGGGAATATCGAGATTCAAACAAAATTGCGGCTCATAGGAAATATAGATCGTGCTCGGAAGCAAAAAGCAAGAGTTCAAAAGGCCCTTTCCACGTCCATGTTTTTTTTCAGGAATGTGCAAGACAAGGTGTTCTATGAACTCTCTAGTTTAACATTTGATGGAGGTGACAGCACGTTGAATAATCCATCATGAAACGCTTACATTAAGATGAAGACGTTGGCTTGACGGATTTCTCACCTGGGTTCCGATGATTTGGCAGGCTGGCTGGTCTACCGGGCACAGGTATCATATCCCCGTGTGAAATGCCAGGTCGAGGGGTGTGGGTTACGGGTACAGTTGGATATTCAGAGACACGGATCAGGCAGTTGTGACCGCTATAACCAGGACAGCATCGCCACTCCATCTCGTTCACCTTTTTGTACGCGATCTTGTAGCGTGGGCGAACACACATGCGGTATCTGGTGATGTTGAGTAAAGAACATTGTTGAGAATTATTACACTGAACATACAGGCAAGAACTATCTGTCGTTTCACCGTCATCATTATCATCAGCAATGTACCATACTTTTCACAGAGCAGTGGAGCTGTTGAAGCATTTTTTGGGGAACGGTTGTGCAGGGTGGTTTGCAATTGCTTTCCCGGCAGTCAAGTCATGGCAGGAATTTGCAAGTTGGCCAGCATGCCAGTGAAAGCTCCTAATTTGTCCAGGGTTCTACTCTTCATAAAGGACGCCATGGGATCTTTAACTTACACAAACTAATGCCGGAAAATGGGACGCATAGTTTCATGGCCATCCGAGGGAGGGCGCACACATTGACGTCAATCGCTCTGCCTGCGAAACACCAGGGTGAAAGTTTATAGTTGGTTCGAGATTCAAACCCAGGCAAGACTGCTCAGAGAAAAGTGCTCACATCTCTCGGCTATCCTGAAAGCCCAAGCAGCCATTTGTAGGGGCATCAAAACATGGCTTGAGACAATTTTGTGGACAGGTGGAGGATACTTATCCTCTGTACTCCAAAGTCCACCAGGTGGCGATATCAATATATGCAGCTCGTTGGTGATCAAGCTGCAGCATCTGGAGTTAAAAAAGAAATTGTATACAAATTGAAGTCTCATGGAAGTTGTGGGTCATAATTTTCCTGATTCAATCTAAAGTTCACTCATAAACTTGTGAAAATACAACCGGTCACTGCACCTCCACATTTGGTCGTTGTCAATGGCAATTTGCCTTGTGGAGGTGTCCACCCTTGTGCGTACAGAAACTTTGAAATGATCCATTTACACAGCAGATGATGGATGATCCGCTCGTGGAAAGTCACGGCGGATGACCAGGTTATTCTGGGTGTTCTGTCATGGACGGTATTTTTATATCACGTGTAAATATTTTTCCAAAGCGTCATTTTGCTTACGTGAGGACACGTGGGCAAGCGTACTGTCCCCAGGCACACGGCTGGTATTCGGCCTTGGCGAACCTTTGCAAGCCATCCTCCACGACACACGAAACTGTCCGTGATACTACAAACGCACACCAGTTCCTGCAGAACACAGACAGCACACCTGTCACGTGAGCACGTCATATTATTTACTATGATCACCTGGTGATCTCAGTGTTCAGATCAAATCATCATGTGACCATGTCACGCTTTAAACAAAAACAAATGGATAAATACACCAAGTTGTTATTGCGAACGGTGAGTCAGTGATGAGAGATTTTTTTTTTTTAAAGAAAGGAAACCCCAGCTGACATGCTTTAGGTTTTCTTAAAACGCAGGGTTCACCGGACCATCCAGATGGGAGCATTATCAGATCTCTTTCTCTTTCTCTATCTATCTATCTATCTATCTATCTATCTCTCTCTCTCTCTCTCTCTCTCTCTCTCTCTCTCTCTCTCTCTCTCTCTCTCTCTCTCTCTCTCTGTCTCTCTCTCTCTCTCTCTCTCTCTCTATCTATCTCTCCCTCTATCTATCTCTCTCTCTATCTATCTCCCTCTCTATCTATCTCCCTCTCTATCTATCTCTATCTCTATCTCTCTCTCTCTCTCTCTCTCTCTCTCTCTCTCTCTCTCTCTCTCTCTCTCTCTCTCTCTCTCTCTCTCTCTCTCTCTCTCTCTCTCTCTCTATCTCTATCTCTATCTCTATCTCTATCTCTATCTCTATCTCTATCTCTATCTCTATCTCTCTCTCTCTCTCTCTCTCTCTCTCTCTCTCTCTCTCTCTCTCTCTCTCTCTCTCTCTCTCTCTCTCTCTCTCTCTCATACACACTTGACAAGGTCCCCATTGTCTGCCGCAAGGCTTCAAATGGGAAGTTCAATTTAACATCTGGACATCGACATTATGAACAATGAAACAAAATAGCTGTCTATGGCGCTTGACAATGCTATGAAAACTGTACTATACCAAATTTATTACTACACTATATCGTACATACTATACTCTGGGAAGGCAAGAGCAATCCACCCAGTATAACACTTACCAAGAAACTGCTTCGGCAGTACTTACTTTACCTCCCTCCGAGCAGAACACCAGAATATAAATAACAAAATACTGTACTGTACTGTACCATGCAAGCTATATACTATATACTGCACTCTATTATCTATCTATAATTCCAGCAGTGTGTGTGTGTGTGTGTGTGTGTGTGTGTGTGTGTGTGTGTGTGTGTGTGTGTGTGTGTGTGTGTGTGTGTGTGTGTGTGTGCGTGTGTGTGTGTGTGTGTGTGTGACCGCTGTTTCTCGACAACCTCTGGTCCGATCTAATTGAAACTTGCCAGGTATATTTCTGGGGACCTGAGGATGTGCCTTTTCAAGGTTTGATATTAATCGGAGAAGTACTTCCCAAGTTATGGCCATTCATTTACCAACCAATGAAAGGACACGTTGCTGCGTAGGCGTGGCCGATGCGCCATTTAGTTACCAATCACAGGACACGTTGCTGCGTTGGTCGGTACGCGGCCGGCTGACGAAGACATCACGGGGCGTGCCGGTTACAATGGGGATCGGTGTCTTAGTTCCCGTGGCGTAGGAGTGGCAATGGTCAATGGTCAATGGCAGCGAATGTCATGGCAAGCAAAGACAGGAAGGTAAACTTGATTTTAATTAACTCTGTGTGTGTAAGTATCACAGCAGTTGTTACTTCAATACAAGCGGTAATTCGTGGAATGATGTGAACATTCCGTACGGACACACACTACTTCTGGATAGTGATGACTTAATGTATCTATCTATTTATAATTAAAGCAATGTGTCTGTGACCGCTGTTTCTCGACAACCCCTGGTCCGATCTAATTGAAACTTGCCAGGTATATTTCTGGGGACCTGAGGATGTGCCTTTTCAAGGTTTGATATTAATCGGACAAGTGCTTCCCAAGTTATGGCCATTTATTTACCAAACCAATGAGAAGACACGTTGTTGCGTGGGCGTGGCCGATGGGGAAGGGAAGCACAGCCACGTTCCCCATTACAGGTTACAACCTATGGGCTTCCGGAGAGTGATGACTTCGTGTATTCTAATAATTTCTTATGCGCATTTATGGATAAACACAATGCCCCAAGTTATGATCGTTTTCATATTAGACGGTGTATAAATTTCGGGAACATCAGAGTGCTGGTGTGCTCCGAACCAGGAAGTAAATTTTTTTCTCTCTCTTCTCTTTTTGTTTTTCCTTGCCACGACATTGCGAAAAGGTAAAATACGTTGGCGCTAATTGAATAATTGGGTATTAAAAATAAATTGCGAATAATCGTAACTGCGAATAATTTCGAACTTCTGGGTCACGCACGTACGGGCACATGAGAGCGAAGAAACGGCCTGTGTGGTTGATTTATTTATTATTATTATTTTATTTTATTTTTATTTTTTTTATTTTTTTTACGGGCACGTACTAGTTCTAATAATTTCTCGATTTCTTATGCGCATTTATAGATAAACACAATGCCCCAATCCAGTCGTCGTTTACGAGAGCGAAGGAACGCCCTGTGTGGTTGTCTCTGGCTCGCGGTTTGAAAGTTTTTTTTTTGTTGTTTTTTTTGGTTTGCACGTTCGAGCACACGAGAGCGAAGGAACGGCCTGTGTGGTTGTTTCTGGCTCGCGGTTTGAATATTTATTTTATTTTTTTGCACGTTCGGGCACGCGAGAGCGAAGGAACGGCCTGTGTGGTTGTTTCTGGCTCGCGGTTTGAATATTTATTTTATTTTTTTGCACGTTCGGGCACGCGAGAGCGAAGGAACGGCCTGTGTGGTTGTTTCTGGCTTGCGGTTTGAAAGTTTTTATATATATATATATATATATATATATATATATTTTTTTTTTTTTGCACGTACGGGCATGCGAGAGCGAAGGAACGGCCTGTGTGGTTGTTGTTTCTGGCTCGCGGTTTGAATGTTTATTTTATTTTTTTGCACGTTCACGCACGCGAGAGCAAAGGAATGGCCTGTGTCGTTGTTTCTGGCTCACGGTTTGAAAGTTTATTATTATTATTATTATTTTTTTGCACGTATGGGCACGCGAGAGCGAAGGAACGGCCTGTGGGGTTCTTGTTTCAAGCTCGCGGTTTGAAAGTTTATTATCTTGCCAAAACAAAGTTTTTGCAAGATATGTTAGTCAGCTTGTAAGTTTTTTTTTTTGTTTTGTTTTGTTTGTTTGTTTGTTTGTCTGTAATCACGTATAAAAAATTCTGCAGAGCACAGTTATCATTGGAAATTTTTGTAACTTCGCATATCAGAGGCCTATAGAGGTCCCTTTTCAGTGCACAAAATTTTGAAGGTCAAGGTCAAAGGTCAAGGTCACTTTGTCGCAAATCAGGGGAGTCGACGAAACCCTTATTTTTTGAGTAATTTTGATCGGATCGTCTTCAAACTTCATGGGAATATAGTTCATGGTCTGGCGCTCAGCTGATTAATTTTTGGTGGCGATTGGCCTTGACCTTCATGGTTAGCGTGTGAGGTCAAACATATTTGACCCCAAAGTCAAATTTTCAAGTTTTAGGAACCATATCGTGTAGTACCTCAAATTGAACACCTCGATGAGTGCTTTCTAGATATGTCAAGCTTGAGATACTATGACATCATTTGGTGACGTTATGAGGCAAACGCATATTTTTCATGGTTACTCTGTAGAACAATTCTCATCGGAATCTCTCGTAGGCAGATATTCCTCAAGGAGTCGCTCCTGGTGGATAGCAGCTCTGTTCACCTCAGTGTGACCTTAAAGAAGTCACACGTGGTCACCTTTTGGCAAGATACGGGTCACCCTGCGGGTGACATTGTTTTTATTTTATTTTATTTTTTTGCACGTACGGGCACGTGAGAGCGAAGGAACGGCCTGTGTGGTTGTTGTTTCTAGCTCGCGGTTTGAAAGTTTATTTTATTTTTTTGCACACGAGAGCGAAGGAACGGCCTTTGTCGTTGTTGTTTCTGGATCGCGGTTTGAAAGTTGTTTTTTTACTTTCTTATTTTTTATTTTTCTTTTGCACGTACGGCCATGTACTGGTATATTATATTACTATATTATGAAATATTAACTACACTATATTATACTATATTACACTGTACTATAAAATATTAACAATACTATAGTATGAAATATTAATGATACTATATTATACTGTACTATAAAATATTTACTATACTATACCATGAAATATTAATGATACTATATTATGCTGTACAATAAAATGGTAACTATACGATACTCTACTTTATACTATATTGTACTATAAAATATTAACTATACTATATTTTACTGTATGATAAAATATTAATGATACTATATTTTACTGCACTATAAAATATTAACTATACTGAACTATATTCTACTTAATACTATACTGTGTTATAAAATATTAACTATACTGTATGATAAAATATTAACGATACTATGCTATATTACACTGTACTATAAAATATTAACTATACTATCCTATATTATACTGTATGATAAAATATTAACGATACTAGGCTATATAACACTGTACTATAAAATATTAACTATACCATCCTATATTATACTGTATGATAAAATATTAACGATACTATGCTATATAACACTGTACTATAAAATATTAACTATACTATCCTATATTATACTGTATGATAAAATATTAACGATACTATGCTATATTACATTGTACTATAAAATATTAACTATATTATATTATATTGTTCGATAAAATATTAACTATACCACACTGTATTATATTATATTGTACAATACAATATTAACTGTACTATCCTATATTATACTACACTATACTATATTATCCTGTACTATCCTATATTATACTGGACAATAAAATGTTAACTATACTATACTGTGCCATAAAATATTAACGATACGATATTATATTATAATCTACTATAAAATATTAACGATATTATACTATTTTATACTGTATGATAAACTATTTGCTATACTACACTGTACTACAGTATTACAATACAACTGGACGAGAATAGGTTATTGCAGATGAACACCATCAAATTGCTTCACCGTGCAAAGTCTCATGGGAAGATTATTGGTTGCAGATGAACACCACATTGCTACACCACGCATGGTCTCATGGGAAAGTTGATTGGTTGCAAATGAACACCATCATATTGCTACACCATTCAAGGTCACATGGGAAAGTTGATTGGTTGCAGATGAACACCATCATATTGCTACACCACGCAAGGTGTCATGGGAATGTTGATTGGTTGCAGATGAACCCATCATATTGCTACACCATTCATGGTCACATGGGAAAGTTGATTGGTTACAAACAAACGCTGCAATATTGCTGAACCAAGATAGGTCTCATCAGAAGTTGATTTGTTATCAAATACAGAAAAGGAGCTCGGTCTCAGCGTGCCTGTGTGCGTCCGTCCATCTGTCAACAATTGTCCTGTAGTGGATACCACTAATCAAGCAGTAACAGTACCCTGTACACAGCACAGCATAGCAATACGCACATATACAAATATACGTACAGTCGGACACAGCATATAATGTGCTGCACATAAACGCATGGGGAGAGTTTGTTTCTTGGCATGGCTCGTGCCTAATATATACCCAAGACAGTTTGATGAAAAGAAGGAAGAGAGGAGGATAGGGTAGGGGGAATGTGATATTATTTATTTATCTTGATCTTCTTCTTTGTGTGTTGTTGTATATTATTTGGAATTCAGCATCTAAAAAGGCTGTGATGAATATCCCATTAACACTCTCCCCATCCGCGCTCTCTGGGTGTATAGCTCTGCTGATATCGATACACCGCCTACTTTTATTTTTTCCCATTAACAACAACCGTTTTTTTTAATTTTTTTTAGCAATGACGCAAAGATTGGTATTCCCGTCAGTGAAGCGACGGGTCTTACATTGTAGTTACTTATAACATGAATGCATGGTGATGAAAAACCTATTTTTAGACTTCTGGGAGAAAATGCTCACCAAAAAAAGGTTCTGTTGCTAAAGTCAAATTTGAGTTTGTACTCAGATGAAAAGTGAGAACTGCATGACTAGAACCAATCATATGATTTGGTAGGTAGAGCCAAGTTGCATTACTGGGGGATGTTCTATTGACCTTTTCTACATGATCAAATCCCGTTTTTGCGCATCGCGACATTTCAAGGTCATGGCGGTCATCCACTGTTTCGCCTTGCTGGGCGTATGGATGATGGCCTTGCCCACAGAGTGCAATGCATCCATCACAATGCAGTGATTCTTCATAATTGAGATATATAGTGGGGTCAAAAACGATGTATAGCATGATATCCCAATAAGTTGTGGATGGATTATGACAAAACTTGGTGGATGAGTTTGATAGGTGACAAGAACAGGCCAATTCAATTTTGGTTCAGGTCCAAATGCATATCCTGCCTCTCAGTGGGATACACGACAGTAACTGTTGAGCCTGGCAGAGGTGTGCACTCTACTGAGTGCCCTTATAGTTACTTATACAATTACGGTGGCATTTTAACTCTCCTAACCCCCTTCCCATTATACCTCATACTTGCTCCTTTTCCTTTACTCAGTTACTAGCAAGTTGTTCGTGCCAACACGGAATTCTAAGCAGGGCAGGGATGAAGATGGCAAAAATGCAAATGGCGTCTGGTATCAAGCCAGAAAGCTGGGAGCAACAATTCACATTTATTTCCACATCTTTTTTTTAATTATCTTAATCTTTTTGTACACATTGTCGCAGCTCGTATGACAGCAAACACACAACGCACAGCAAGGGGGGCAGGAAATGGAAGGACAAAACAGTGGGGGACAGAGACATTAGGATATCTGTGGAAGGGAGAGGGATGGGACAGGGAACACGCGGTATACAAGATGGACACCACAGAGACTTTCTGGAAGGAAAGCAGGGAATTTGAAGGAGGTGGGTTTGGGGTGGATTAACAGGGGTAGAAAAGATCAAGGTTTTGGTCAGGGAAAGATAAGAAGTGGCGGTGAACAGCTGTTTTGAAGGCCTGGAGGGAAGAATGGGATTGAACAGAGTGAGGGAATTTATTCCAAAGGCGGGAAAGAAGAAGAATGAAAGAGTGAAGGTGAGCAGTAATTCGTGATTTTGGTAGTTTTACCAGAAGGGGGTTATTGGTGGACCTTGAGCACCCTGCGGAAATATGGTGGGGTGAGACAAGAGAAGAGACAGTAGAAGACAGAAAGACCACCGACCTGCCTGCGGTGACAGAGTGAGAGGCCCAAAGACTCAGCCTCACCTCGGGAGATGCCAATGATCCGAAATGCCTTGGTTTCCATAGTGTCAAGCCGAGAATGGTGAGAGGCAGGAGCACTAGCCCAGAGGAGAGAGCAGTACTCCATCAGGCTGTGGACGAAAGCTTTGTATTAGGTCAGGTCAGGTCAGGTATGGGAGCATGCCCCGGAGCAGTGTGTCGCTGTGTCCACTTTCCAGCGGAACTCCAGGGGCCTCCATCTGGCCATCCACCAGGCAGATGCCTGGCCCCTCTCCTTAAAATGCTGATCAACCTGGTGCATCCAAGAGGCACGTGGTTGGCTCATTGGCCTCCTCCATTCACGAGGCTCCTTTGCTGAAAGAATCTGGTGAGCAGGTTCAGCGTCAGGAAAACGTGCCACATGCCCATACAGCACAGCTGACGCTCACGGACCATGCAGGTAACAAATCTCATTTGAATCTCTCTCAGCAATCGCTCATTGGACAACAAAATCTGACCAGCAATAGCCAAGGATTCTCCAAAGATTTTCACTGAAGGATTCACCAAACAAATTTAGTCTCAGTCTCAGATCTCTGGTCAGAGTCCAAGTCTCATATCCATAGAGCAAGACTGGAAGCACCAAGGACCTGAAGACTCAGACTTTCATCCTCCTGCACAGGCACCAACAGAGCCACACCCCATGATCCAGTGAATCCATGACAACCCAGGCCTGACCCAGATGTCTATTGACCTCTGGCTCACAGCCAGCAGAGACATGAATATCACTGCCAACGAAAGTGCATCTCTCCCTGACCTCAACATCCTCACCACAAACAGGTACAGCCAAGAGAGCAGCATCTAAGATGTCATTGAAAGGCTGGATCTTAGTTTTGTCTGAGGAAACGCGTAATCCCAGTGGCTCCGACTCCTCATTCAGCTCCTTGAGAGCCCCCCAAAGGAAATCCAGAGTCTCTGCAAAGATGACTGCACATCTGCGAAATCAAGGTCAGAAATCTTGACATTCCCAAACGATGCACAACAGCTTGATCTCTCCGACATCCTCCCCAAATTCAGTCCATACAAGTGCTGAAAAGTGTGGGGGCCATTACACACACCTGACAAACTCCAGTAATAACTGGATATAAGTCAGAGATGGTATCACCACATCTCACTGCACTCTCATTACCAGAGTAGGGTTCAGACATCAGATTGACCAGTTTTGCTGGCACCGCATGAAGACCAAGAATCCTGCATTGGGCAATGCGAGTCACTTAACTGAATGTTTTGCAGAGATCAACAAATGCTGCAAGCATCCACTGCCGAAACTCTTGTCTGTGTTCAGTGATGACCCAAAGGGAAAGGATATGGTCAATCATTGACCTCTTTGGTGTAAAGGCTGACTGTGATGGGTGCTGGTGGTGAACCCTATCAAGAATTAACTGAGTAAAGACCTTGCCCGGCACTGAGAGCAGCGTCACCCCTCGGTAGTTGTTGCAGTCCTGGCGATCACCCATCCCTTTCCAGAGAGGGACAACAAGGCCTCTCCTCCAGTCAGTTGGGATGATACCTGTGTTCCAGGCAAAGTAGGGAACTGCATGCAACGACATGAGTGCAGCATTCCCACCATCCTTGAGAAGTTCAGCATGGATGCCACAGATCCTAGGAGCTTTACCCCATTTCGACCGGTTCACCGCAGCCTGTGTTTCCACAAACGAAGGTGGACCACAGTTGATTGGAGGGTAAGCAGTGGGAATAGTAACACCCCTGACATCCACCTCGACAGCTGGTGGATCAGCCTGGTACTGCTGCTCAAAGTAACCGGCCCAGCGGGTCTTCACTTCGGACTCCTCTGTCAAGAGCCTACCACCCTCTGCTCTCACTGCAGTACACCAAGGGATGGGCTTGGAGGAATACAATGCGTGAATTCCCCTTTAAGAAGGATGAATATCACCTGACTGCAGGTGATGCTCTGCCTCCTCACAGATTCCTCACACATTGGCCTCCTTTTCCATCCTCAGCACACGTACAATTTTATGCCTCAGCTCCCTGAACAGCTTAATGAGTAGGGTCGGTGACAACAACAATCCGATGAGATGTTGGTTCAGGTCCGGATCCAGATCCGACCTATCAGTGGGGCACAAAACGTAAACTGTTCAGCCTAATGAAGGTATGTTCTGTCGCGAGTGCCCGTTGAGACGGCATTTTGCAATCACTTCTGTGTGTCAGTGTGTGTCTGTTTGTGTGGCTGTTCAGGCCACAACTTTTTTTACCATTTGAACTTTTGTCAACGAAGCTTTATTATGAGACTATGAAGAACACAAATTCATAATTTGATCAAAAGGTCAAACGTCAGTGACACATAAAATCGTCCATTTTCATCCAATTGACCTGAAATTTTAATTATCATTTTTGCTTTTGGCATCAAATTTTCAAGAGAGCTTTATTATGAGATTATAGAGAAAACAAATTAATAATTTTGTCAAAAGGTCAAAGGTCAGCGTCACGTAAGATCATCAATTTTTATCCAATTGTTCTAAAATGTTAGTTGTCATTTGAGTTTTTGTTTTCAAATTTTCAAGAAAGCTTTATTTCGAGGTTATAGAGAAGACAAATTAATAATTTTGTCAAAAGGTCAAAGGTCAGTGTGACGTAAGATCATCAATTTTTATCCAATTGATGTAAAATGTTTATCATTTGAGCTTTTGTAAGCCGTAACATTTTTACCATTCTAGTTTTTGTCATCAAATTTCAACAAAGCCTTATTATGAGAATATGGATAACACAATTGAACAGAATGTACAATTTTTTTTAACCATCGTTTTCATCAAGTTTAGTTCGAGTACAAAGTAGGCACGGATGGGCTTTGCATTTTGAGATGCTTTCTAGTTTAGCTTTGCGATTCACCAGACAGCAAATTACACTTGAAGATGGCAAAGATTGGAAGCACGCATGTATGGAAAAAGGTTTGAGATAACTTGAGAAAAATCAAATTGAGATAACATAAAGGGGAAGAAGTGGTCAGGGTGGAGGGGGGTTTGGGGAAAAAAAAACATGGAGGGTGGGATGCAGAAGAGGGAAAGGAGGTTGGTTAGAGATATCACCAAACAAGGAAGAGGGGTACATTTATAGAGGAATGGTGAGAAATCAAAAATTCCACCCTTTTTTGCATATGTAATATGCAGATGGACCCAGACATTGCCAAACCAAAGTGATTCAACTTTAATTGAATGCTATTCAACAAAGTGGAATGCTATCCAAGTTTAATTTTTGTATTTCATCAAATAATCTGTGAAACTCCAGTGTATCATAAAATCAGCTCAATGAGATTAAATGAATAATTAAATAAATAAATAACCAATCAATAAACAAAAAGGATAGTAATTATTATTGTACTCCTCGAGGCTTTGGGTCATACATGTGAAGTGAAGGAACAGAAGGAACTTCAACACAGGATGATACAATTAGGCCCATCAAAGCTTGCACTGGTGTTGCCAAGCTATGGCTGTTTGTCCATGCTCTATCCTTTTTTTTGTATTCTGACCATCAAGCAAGGAAGCAGCACAAACAATTTTAAAGTTTTGGTATGACTCTGCAAGGATTCAAACCACTATTCAAACCACTGACATTCCGAACTCAGAACAGACACTCTAACCATTACCCCACAGAGTCTATATAACCATTGTAGGACTAACTTTAACTACAAGGATATGTCATTCACTTTCTTGGAAATAAAATATTTCCCTGCGTTATTTATCTGTGAAATGAATGTAAAAGATTTTCAGTACTTGTATCATATAAAGGATTTTCACTTTACATCCAAGGATACAGTCTGTCCACTCATTCATTTTCGTTGTCTTAATTTGCTTGTCAAAGGTTAAAAGGATCTAAGAAGACTTTATCTAATACCAAGAGGACATCTATATATAACAGAGGGGGAAGAATGGGGGTGGGGAGGGATCAATATGCCATTATTATTTTTGTGTACATAATATCACAAATGCCCCCCAAAGGTAATTTTGACTTTAGACCAAGCCGTTTTCAAGTTATGAAATAAGCCTTATACTGGTTGAAACAGTGACAAAAATTATTGTGCATTTGCGTACGTAATAAATAAATTTCCCCACGCCATAAATAAAGGAGCTGTGGTCGTGAACATCATTGAAGTTACAGCAACATGGATAAGAAATATGCCTGGCGTTCGCTTAATGGTGAGGGTGTTGGGCTTGGGATCTTGGGATCCTGAGTTCAAATCCCACTTTACTGTTGAATTAATACCAGATGGGGTTGACTGCCTGTCATCCTTCTGAGGTCAGCAAAATGAGTGCCAGCTTGCTGGTATCCTGTGTCAGGGTGGTGACCTGTCCAGGATTGTGCCCAATAGCCAAGGAGACTGCTGAGGTAGCACCAATGCTCTGCACAGAGTATGGTCCCGATGGATGGATGGGTGAGAAAATGAACATCAGCGAACAGTGAGTAACAGTTAAAAACTGAAGGCATCACCAACTACCATAGTTGGCCACCAGGCAATTGGCTCAGCTCTGACATTTGGACCACAGGGTGGTCTTCATTGACGACTGTGTACGAGTTGTTAAGTACCCTTCTAAAGGGAGGTGGTAGCACTTTCCTTCTGGGCTGGTATACTTGTTGGTGGTGCCTTGTACATACATGTAGTGGTCAGTGAGAGGAGTTGGTCATTCCTACAACATATATATATATATATATATATATATATATATATATATATATATATATATATATATATATATATGTTCCTAACTCAACCATTTGTTTATTTATTTATTTTATACTAATCACAATCATAGACCTGCAAAGGTGACAAATATCAGAGCAGTGGTGTGCTCATCGAATTTACCATGATCTCGATGTTCAGTTAAGTTGTTGGCCAGTAACACAGATACAGTTAAACCCAAACTGTTATTGCTGGAACATGTACAGCAAACGAAAGTAGTGCAGCGATGCGAAAGTGTCTCTGACGCGTTATTTAATGAGCATACTACCCAGCACGAATGACGGACAGCACGAATCACAAGCTCTCTGAGCAGGTGCCTTAGCTTAAGGAAGAGTGCTAGTTGAAACAAATCCGGACACCAGACAGGAGGCAGACAGATGCAAAACACATGGGGAGTGACATGGCCAATTAAGTGAGAGACAGGTGGGTCAGAGGTCCACAGGCAATTGGAGAAAATCAAAGATTGAAACAGAGCGATGACACACTGCATTAGAAAGAAGAGGAACCTCGGAAGAAGGCGTCAAACCTCACCTGTGCTTTCCCAGAGTGTGTGATGCGGGGTTCGTGGGGTGTTGCAGTCCATGTTGGTTTTGATGACCTGTTGCCTGTGCACTATCCAGAAACTGCAAGAACATGAGTTCAGGTAGGACAGTTAGTAGCAGCAGCAGCGTTCGAGGTGCATGTGCACGAAATGAAACGGTAGTTGAGGAGCTGGAGATCATTCCGGCTGTACCACTGCTTGAATACGATCGGCTCTGGGGCTTACTGGACGTGCCCTCGTTCCATGTACGATGCGAACGAATAACATGGACTAAAGTGGGTCGTGGGACAGTGCGATTCCAATGAACGAGACCATGCAGATGAGATGGAACTCGAGGTGTGTAGATGGACGCGGTCCCGGAGACGCGTCTCCACTCAGAGACAGAGGAGTTGTCCTTTACAGGTGATGGAGTTGCACATGCAGTTTGGAATTGGAGATGTGACTTGTTGAGCATAAAGTGCCTCGCATATGCCAACCTGAGCACATGTGCATCGCGTGCTGGAGCCCAGAGGGCGAAAGAGAAGAAAAACAGAAGGAAACACGAAAAACCTTCTCTGAAGCTCTATTTAAAGTTTTCCCACTTCTCTTGATGTAGCGTTCCTTTTGCGTCTCGTGGCAGCGCCCGTGAGACTGTGAGAGTGTGTGGCCCACGGGACGTGCGGCTTCGAGCGAAGTCACGGCACGCCTCCTCACCCCTCCCGTCCTGTCCCTCCAACTCCAACATTACACCACCTCACTCCATCCCTCCCTTCATTCCCTCACTTGCTGTGGGTGACTCCTTCCTCTCCCTTGTCTCTATAACCACATCTCCTTGAACTCCTACCTTATGCTCGCTAATGATTCCTACACCATTCCTGGTGTTTTCTTTTTTTGTGTTTACATGTGTCGACCATCCATCCTTCCCTGCCTTCTTCCAACACCTGCACAGTGTATCTGTTTGAACTTTTGTCTGTTTGAACAAACCACATCAAAAAAAAGGACAAGTGGACAGGTCAATCTCAGGTTATTATAAAATAAGAAAATTCTTGGATGCAGATTTATAAAACTATTACTACTCGGAATATTTTAGATATAATTTTATAATGCCCCAATAATAATAATAATCAAAACAGCTGTACCAGTAAGCCAACAATCAGACGAGACATGAAGAAGAACGAAAAGGAAATACATGGAAATAAAAAGCTCTCAGACATGAAATGCAATGGTTGTGGGTGTAAACAGGCACAGTCATCCAGGAACATCTGAAAGTAATACTTCGAAGACACGAAGTAGAACCACCCACGCAGGCACAGCGGAGGTGGTTATAAGGCAAGAAAGGTTCATGTCGAAGCAAGATGGCCAACTGTACTTCTATGCAGAGATGAGTGAATGACCAACAATGTCTCTTCATAGATGCGTCATATATGAGGGGAAAGAACTAATATTGGTGTAAGTACCTGAAAAAAATGAAGCTTACAAACACCTTTAAAGCTTTTATAAATCGAATAGTTTGCATATAAATGCACAGTTTCTATCGAAATGCAAAGGTGCTGTACTCCACCGATATAAATATGTGTTTCCACAATGGTCATCCCTTTTCCACCATACTCTTTCCCAAGATGGTTATCCCTTTGCCACCATACATCTTTCAAAAATGCACATCCCTTTCCACCCCCATAAGCAATTTGAAGGTGGTCGATGCCCCGATGCCACCACAGTGCTTTGAAGATGTTTTTACCCTGTGCATGCGAAGCGAAAAGCGGGGTTCAGCAACCGGTTCATGTCCGTCCATCTGTTTGTCTCAGTTTATGATCGAGGAACAACTTGTTTAAATTGAATGTCATATTTTAAACACAAATAGGAAGACAAGTTTATCATTTTGGAGTTCTTCATCTCTGAATTCATCCTGACCGCACATGCGCAAAGAGGAGCAAGATAATTTTTTGATTCCGTCTGCCTGCCAGGCAGTTAAACAAAATGGAAAATCATTCCAACCAGGAAACGTACTGTTTTAAAGGACGTCATAAAGGACACAAACAACAGGTATGAATAACTAATGTAACGTGTTCGATAGGGTGGTGTAATTGCCATTGCAGAAAATGGCGGTAAAACACAGAATTACTTTATTTATACAACTTTTACAATCTTTATTTTATATAAATTTAATTTTCTATTTGAACACGAGTACACAAATCACTCGTCGTAATACTTGCAAGAACTTCCAGTTTTGCAGCAGGTACTTCGATTTAAATAAAGGTTCAATGGGTGGTGTATAAGGTTGGTCTTTGGGACTGCTTCTGGATTAGTTCAATAACACTAAACTTCTGGATTTTAAAATGATCATTCAAATAATTATTAATTAAAATAGAAGGAAAGTACTGCATGTATATACCTGAGCACCGTGTGGGGCATCGTGTACGATGAACTCTCTAGTTTTCTCTGCCATCGCATGCATTTCAAAAATAATTGTCTCTTTGCGCCAAACCTGTTTGCCCAAAGGTAGTTCCTTTGTCACCGTGCATGTTTCTAAAATGGTTGTATCTTTGCCATGGTGGATGTTGCCAAGGTGACTATTCTTTTGCTACCATCATCATCATCACCTCTGCCCTACTGTAGTCATTTTTCTCTTTCTCCTGCTGTTTCTTATGTTGCTTCCCGATATATTTTGTGTTCTAGCTCTTCCGCAAGCCTTGACTACATATACAAAAAAAGAGTTGGACACAAAAATTAAACAAATCAATACAGAACTCAATTGAAACAATGTATTTACAAAAATAGACGATTTAATGGTGCGGGTTGAGAGCGGAGGGACTACAGGGAAGGAGAGGTAGGCGCAACCTTACTTTGGTGGAGCGTCTGAGCTGGCTAAGGGCCATGCTGGTACTCCCTCACACCCAGCACACGAATGGTGGATAACGCAGGGTGCTGGATGCAGGGTGCTTTCCGTGCAGGTAAAAATCATCCCAAACCCAATCTGTCCTTTAACAAACAATTAATAAATGAAGCTGTTTGCGATCAGGGCAACTCAAATGATTCAGAGACTAAGTGACTTCATGTGTGTATTTAATAAGGGGATGGGGAGAACAAAGGACACAAAATCATTTATTTATACAGTATATTCACAAAGATACGCACTCCGGGTATCGGACGAACAGAAGTACATTGTACTTAAAATTTTGAACAACGTTGTATCGGACTAGCGTGACTTAAATAGATTATTGTCCAATTATGTGTTCAGACATTTTATCGATCAAAGTGACACAAATAGACCATAAAAATATTTTGAAAACTATTGAAACGATTCAAAGATACTCGTCATAAATCGGTGACTTACTCATGCATCAGGAAGAAGATAATTGGTTTGGAGTCGTTTCGTGGCACAATTAGGTCATTCATGGTCACTTGAGAGTTGCATTTCCATGGGGTTTCCGCATATATCATGGGATTGTGAGTTGGACAGGCAACTGTAATAGGCCATGACATGTTGGTTATTGCAGTTTCACCATCGTTTGTGTTCAGTAGGGTGGGGTGGGGAGAGGGGGGTTGGAGGAGTTGTGGTTGGGGGTAGGGGGTTTTCAGTTGTGGTGGGGGTATAGAGGTATAGAGAGGGGGTGTGGAGGGGATTTCGGTCTTCGGGTTTTGAGGGGGGCTGGAAGTTGATGGCTTGAGATTTGTGAGGGGGAGGGAGTGGGGGAGTTGAGGACTTGACGACACATTTTACATTGTGCAGATGTTCCGCAGGTGCTTGCTAGTCTGAAGATTTTTGTCCTTCCTTCATAGACCTTTGCAGAATGTGCTCGATACCCTTTACAAGTCAAAGGTCTTCCAGCTCGAATAGCTCATTATGGCTTCTCAGAATCGCATCATTGGCCTCAAAATAGTCGACGCATCCTGATCGAATCGCTCTGTGCGTCACTGGGAAGGGCTTCTCCAATTAGCAACACCGATCCCTCATGGAGCCATCTTGAAAATTTTTTTTTGAAGGAAAGTCTCACTCCTGTTTTCAATACCTGTAACATTTATAGCCTTGTTCAAAATGATTTTCAATTCACGATCGCTTCTTATTTAATGAAGCCTTTGAATAGTGTGCTTGATTGAGAAGAGAGCGTAGTCTGCAGAAATGTCAACTGCTTGAAGCTCTTTGGATAGTTTATTGAGCAAACCAATAAGCTTCCTCGACGCAATCGGATGAAACAGGTAGTTGAAAGAAGACAGCTTTTATGTCACTCCTTCGATCTTCGCTTTGGTGTCGTGTGAATCGGCCACCACTCCAACACAGGATACCTGGCTGGCACTCATTCAGCAAGCTGGCACTCATTTTGCCAACCTCAGAAGGATGGCAGGCAGAGTCAATCCCACCTAGTATTAATTCAACAGCCAAGTGGGACTTGAATTCAGGATCTTCGGGTCCTAAGCCCACCACCCTAACAATTAAACCAACATCAGGCATAACACACAGAGATCATGATGCTCGCAATCAAAACAGAAGTGCACTAATCAGCTTGTTGCACAGAAAAGGTCCCAAAAAGTGATCAAACCCACGTGCGGTAAGATTATTTTAATTATTCACCACACCGAGAATTATCATTCATATCAATGAGTGGTAGTGTACTGCACAGTGCTATCACTATCATAGCGAATTGTATGTTGCTCTATGACAGCTGTAGGCTTGTAATGTAGCATATTTTGCTGCCAGGAAACCTGTGATGTCTCATCGCAGCGAAATTGACTAAATACAAGACAGATTGGAATCTGTGAATGTTTTTGAGGTCTACCCACTTAAAGGCTCCTCACGACTTGCAAGGACAAAATTATTGGCAGTCAAAGGATGTTGTCTCTTTTAGAAGCCTCTTACACTCTCTTGTTAGTTCAGCAATGTCACCAGACTTTTCCGGCGTTCATGTGATAGACCCATTCTACCCTTCCCCAACCCCCCCGCCGACCTTCCTGGCAAAATGCATGGGGGCAATCCCCCCCCCTCACTTGCGACCTCACTCTGACATCCCAGGATGCCATTCCGACTCAAGAAGTTGTGGCAGGAATTTTGAACCTGGCCATGGTGCTGGCGATAGCTTGCCTACTCTTCGTGAAGGATGCCGTGTGATCTTTAACCTCCACCAACTAATGTCTGCAAACGGGACACCTGTTCAACATCCATCTGAGGGATGGCACAAACATTGATGAATCGCCCTGCCTTCAAAACACTGAGGGTGAAGGTTTATAGATGGGTCAGAATTAGAGCACAGACTAGACAGCGAGTGTGCGTACATCTAGGCAATCCTGCCACCCCCTTTTCCTACCATTGTTTTTCCATGTGATTGTCTCTGCCAACGAATGCATTCGTTAGTGGCCCCTTTGCCATCATTTGCGTTTGCAAGATGGCTGCCGATTTGCCACCATACCTGACAAACAGCTTTAGTACATAAAACATCATCAATTATTTTCACTGGTCATCAACGTTTGTTCAGCAAGTTGTTAGTTTGTGTGTAAATTTGCCAAGCCTCATGCCTCACCAGCTGTTTTTCATTCCAGCTCTCTGTTCCTTGCTACTGGACACGTTTGTAAGTAGAATGCAGGGGTGTGTGTATGGCGGGACACGACTGTTTATAGAGGCCAGATCATTTACAATGCTAATAATAGCCCTTGCTCCAATATAATTCGTCGGTGGTTCATAATAAATGCTTGTTTTTGACCATTTCTGGTGATGCTTATGCTTCATGCCATCTATTGTCCATCATTGTGTTTTGAGTTGACCGCCTGATGAATCATGACAATAATACTCTCACAGGTGGTGAATTATTTTTCGGCAAGCCGTTTAATGCTCGGTAGTGAAAGCCATGATCTTCCATGCTCATTCACCAAGTCATGTCAAAATGATTATTGAGGCGTTCAGTAAAGTTTTGGAGATCGAAGACAAATACTGTAAAGGGTAACCTCGTGAGCTCAACAAATTGCACAATTCTTTCTACGGTTGTGGCACAGGATAGCCACCTTGACTTCTGTCCTTTATTGAGAACAAAATTGTCCGAGTGAAGCAAGGTCACTGCATCAGGATCACCACATCAAAATGGTAGTTGCAATGTAGTTATAAATCATTTGGATACAAATTCAGGTTGAAGCATGTCGTCACATACAATGAGGTCTCAAGCACTGGATGTGAAACTCGCGCTGAAATTTACCCACCTGTCATGTGCTCACCGACCTGGTGGGATGATGTGTCACTCATTTAGATTTTTGGTATTTCACAAAAAACAATTGCATACAAAAAAAAAAGCATGGACGGTGGAACCAGACAGCTCATCTTGGTTTGCAAATGACCCTTATTACCTTCGCAAACTTCGTTTGACGAAGGTATTGTATTGACCCCTGTGTATTTATTTATTGGTAAATATGTGTGCGGACAACATTGCGCAAAAACTGCTGGACCGATTTGCATGAAATTTTCAGAGATGATGTGCAGTTACTCAAGGACGCCAAGCGAAGCTTTTGGGAGCAATCGGATTAAAGGTCAAGGTCACGGTCACGAAAAGGTCAGAATCCTTTTTTCGTCATAACGCGGTCAATTTTTATCCTAACGAGATAAAACCAACATCAAAATGTTCATTACTCAATTCTACATTCGAGGCTATGCCACATGAAAGTGTGGCATAATTACCCTCGGTAGCGGTTGGGGGTCAAAGGTCAAGGGGGTCACCACAAAGCATTTTTCATTGGGCAGCGTCGTGGACAACATTACGCAAAAACCACTTAGCAGATTGTCATGAAATTTTGTGGACTTATTTGACATCATGAGAGGACAAATCGATCAGATTTTGGGAGCGATCGGATCAAAGGTCAAGGTCAAGGTCACAAAAAGGTCAAAATCGTTTTTTTTCGATTAAAGTGTCAATTTTGTTCCGATTTACATCAAATTAAGTCCAAACTGTTCAGTATTCAAATCTCGATCCACTGATATAGTGTATGGTATAGTGTTTAAAACCCTAGTTAGTCTGTGGAAGTCAAAGGTCAAGGGGGTCACCAAAATGGAGTTTTTGATTGGGAAGCGTTGTGGACAACATTACACAAAAACCTCTTTGCAGATTGTCATGAAATTTTGTAGATGTGTTCTGCATCACGAGAGGACAAATCGATTAGATTTTGGGAGCGATCGGATCAAAGGTTAAGGTCAAGGTCACAAAAAGGTCAAAATCGTTTTTTCGCGATGAAATTGTCAATTTTGTTTTGATTTATAGCAAATTAACTCCAAAATGTTCAAAATTAAATTCCCCATCCTCGAATATGACACATGGTATAGTACTTTTGTCACCCAAGGCAGCGGTTGGGGGTCAAAGGTCAAGGGGGTCACACAAATTCACATTTATATCGGAAAGCGTTGTGGACAACTTAACGCAAAAAAAAAACAAAACGCAGAGAGGCTTTAATTGTTTTGGATTTGTTTGGCATCATGAAAGGACAAATCCATTAGATTTTGGGAGCGATCGGATCAAAGGTCAAGGTCACAAAAAGGTCAACATTGTTTTTTCATGATGAAAACGGTTAATATGTTTCCGATTTACATCAAATTAACTCCAAATTGTTCAGTGTTCAATTCCCCATCTTCTGAAATGACACAAGGTATAGTACTATTGTCACCCTAGGTAGCGGTTGTGGGTCAAAGGTCATGGGGGTCACGAAATGCATATTTGTATTGAGATGCGTTGTGGACAACTTAATACAAAGGTAATAACTAGAATATATCTCTGTCTCTAAACTGTGTGTCTGTTGATGCAACAAGGGCCATAAGGGCCCTACCAAACTTAGTTACTAAGTAAAATACAACAAATTTTCATAAAGGAGACTTTGTATAGTTTGATATGCACATAGCTTCGCTCATGGTTTAGTAAAAGGAGTTTTACTTTCTTGTTTAATTAGACGCCAATTAAAATGACGTTTTTGTCCTCGCTCGGATTTGAAAACATGATCTACTTGATCCAGGTCGTGTCTGCGTGGTCAGTGACATTCGACCGAATCCGATCCTACATGCTACAGAGTTCGGCACTCGGGACAACGAATCACCTAAAATTGTCATAATCGTAATAGTTCTCATAACAAAATCCTTTCACAAAATCCGGATCATGGACTTTAAATTTGCGAAATTCCCGAGCAGATTTAGTTGAATTTTAGTTCCTCATTTCACTTTCATGCCATGTTCAAACTAGTGGCTGCGGCGAAGGTATGCGCTCTACGAGTGCCCGTTCTAGTTTGAATCTGTAATGAAAGTTCCATGTGCAGTGATCATTGGTCAGTTACACACATTCTGACCAATCACTAATTGCCATACAAAAGGTTTCTCGCTCTTTATTTAATGATGTTGGATTCAGATTTACAAAATTCCCCCAACCCACCTCCCCCATCCCACCGGTCACTTGTAGCAGGCCAACTTTCTTTGCTGGTTCAGCTACTGCCTCGGTTTCACTTTTAATGACTTGGTAAAGAAATTATTTAAGAGGTGGATAATCATTTAGTTTCACGCTGTCACTCTGGAAGAGTCATCCAACTAGCTCACCTATCTATTTCCATGGTCAGCCATTGGGAGAGGTTAGGTCTCTTGAACTTCTCATCCTCACCAGATAATAACAGGCATCCAAAACTAGCCGCAGACTGGGCATCCTCCGTCGATCCAAGTCTTTCCTTGGAAAATCAGAACTCCTCATTTTACAAGACCTTTATAAGTAGCTCAAAGGAGTACTGCTCTTGTCTTGGGGCTGGTGTCCTGGCATCACGTCTGTGTAATCGAAAGCTCTCAATACGATTGGAATCTCCCGTGATGAGGTCAAAGCACAAAGTGTGTTGCTTTCACATCATAGGCAGGTCTGTAGTCCTTGTTTTTTTTTTTTTTACTGCTTCTTCTCCAATATTGCTCCCTCTGCTCTCTCAGTCCTTTGACACTCCCCAGCAACACCAGGATGCACACGTTCTTCCAGTAGCTTCCAAGATCCAGGCTGACTGCACAACACAACTCCTTTGTTCCTTCCTTTTCTCATCTATGGAACTGCCTTCCAGAGGGGGTTCTTTCACACTCTTCCTTCCAGGGCTTCAAGCAGGCAGTGCCCTGCCACCTCATGTCATCCCCCATCCTGACCCCTAATCTTTATTACTCCCATTGATCCTTCCTAACCCAACTATTTTACTTGCTGATTTCAGAATTTCCTCCCCTCCTCTCCTTCTTTATCCTCTTTGCCGGATCTGCCCAATTGTTGTCTCACTACCCCACTGTCAGTTCAATCCTGCTATTCCATGAGCATTGCTTTTGTAGAGAGAGCAAAGAGAAGCCTCAGTCCTCTCTGTGTGGAGTGGGACTCCGGCGGGTTTTGCGAAATTAAATCACAAACAAAATAAAGAGGTTAAGAGAATCATTGTTGATGTGATTGACATAATTTGAGATATTGCTATACATTCCTCAGTATATATATATATATATATATATATATATATATATATATATATATATATATATATATATATATATCAGCAAGGACTCGAGGAACATCCTCACAATGTATAATGTGACTTCAACTTCTCAAACTCCCCCCACCCCTCACAAACGCCATCAACCCCCTCATCCCAACCCAAAGGCTTCTATCCCCTTCCCACTCCCAGTATTCAACCCCACACCCCCCTAACCACGACTCAACCCCTCCCCCACCGTAAGTCCTCAACCCACTCCCTCACTCCCAACTCTGTCCCATCTTTGCTCTCCCTCCCCCCTCTGCAAACCCCATCTCTGTCCTCCTCTCCCCTTACATATTTAATATCATGTCACCACAATCACCGAGTTTTAAGTCGTCTTACTTGGAACCTCCTTATCATTACCCGTCAATAAACGGCTATCTCAGTTGGTTGTTATCTCCATTTGCGGGTTTCGATAGGTGGAAGGACTCTAAATCTCCACCTCCTATTTTTTTGGTAAAGGATCATGAATCATGAACCAAAATGTGAAGTTTCATTCTCATAGCCTCATTCCAAGGGCTCTTTTCAGAATCTTCACTGAACCTCTGACAGCCTCCACATGTAGCTCGTTTGTAGTGATATTTCCTGGAATGATTTTTAAGTACTCAGTAAGGGGTTTCTCTATCATTGCTGTAGCTCCAACTATCACTGGTACAATTTCAGCTTTCTTCAATTTCCAAACCCTCTCAGTATTCTGGTGTACTTTATGCCACTTATAAGCTCTTGAATCGCATTTTTACCAAGTTTGGTAAAAGTAAACTAGTAATAGGCATCCACAACCATGTTGTGGAATGTTGGCTGAGGTCCTCGCTTTTTTTTTTTTTCTTCTGGCCTCGCATTTTCACCTTTATTAGTCCCCTAACAGATTCACCGGAGGGGACTATAGGTTTGCTCTCTGTCCGTCCGTCCGTTCCACCTGTGGTTTTTCAGATTTTTCCCCATCTCGTTTAACATATCCATCTGAAACTTGGTACATGGCTTCATTATGATAAGTTACAGAAGAAGTTCGAGTTTCAGGACATTCCGTCAATATTTCACAGTTTTGCTCTTTTTGGACTTGGAAAAATCACATCGGGAGGGGACATGGTTTGCAAAGCAATTCTCGCACTTGATCTCTTTAAAATTAGTTTTTTGCACAACAGCTTGAGCAATCGACACAGAACTTTCAACAGAGGTGTGCTGACCCATGGATAATTTTTTAAACAAAGTTACAGGTTTATTGGATGGAAAATGTGGTCGGTGTTCAAAAAAATTCTGTTTTCTGTCGGCGTGGATTCCAGGGTATTTCATGTATCAGGAATGAACGGCTCCGACCTCGCTTCACTCGGCCAAATTGTTGTTTTTATTTTACCACAACTTGAAGGGGTACCTGGAGAAAAATTAACTTTCACCCTTTAAAATCGTGCGAATAAATTATTGAACATCAGCTATTTTTTTCATGTCCTTTTCTCACTTGTGTTACAAGTCGAGCAAAAGGGGGTGTATAAATCAGACATAATGTTTGATGGGGCGATATATTACTGTTATATGAAAAAAATGGAAATGTTGAAAACAAAATATTGAATATCGCAAGTGTTTTCTGAATCTAAACGATATGAGAAACGGAATTGAATGAGACTCTCCATTATTAGAAGGCAAGAAGAAGATGAAGGAGGAAGAGTTTTTGTTTTAATGTAAATTGAAACCAGCCCATCTATCCTCAACTAACTCAACTATATTATACTGTTTGTGGCCTTACTCAACTATATTATACTGTTTTTGGCCTTATTCAACTATATTATACTGTTCGCAGATTGGACTTGATTAGTGGTATCCCCGATTGGACAATTGTTGCCAGCCGGACGCACGCAGGCAGGCACGGCCAGACACGGGCATGCCAAGACCGAGCTCCTTTTATATTGTAGATTTAAGCTTGCTTTCTGTGAAGCTGATCCAGAGCAGTGCTTTCAGGCTTTAGGTGTGGTATTCTCTTGGCACATTTGTTGCTCATTCGGTTGTACAACAGTACTAATCACACTTGCAGTACTCGGCCAACTTTCGCTAGCAGCCATGTGAGGCCTATTAATGCCAGCCAATGTAATGGTTACCAACGGAGGGACGTTTTCCTTGAATATTGTTGGTGCAGCATTTGCCTTTAGCTTATGTTTGTTTGACATTACATTGGGCTTCTGATCCAAATGGTCTTCACAAAAATGCTTTGAGTTGCACAGGACTTTTGAAGTGCTCGTGAGTCCGTCTGACTTGCTGAACCCATTCAATCCCTAAAACCTGGTCTTGTGGAAAGTGAGACGAAGGAAAAAAGATTTATACCATGGGAATTGTATTTGAACAACCCGGAGAAACACACCGTTACAGCAGGGTGAACTTGAAGGCCGTTAACACCTCATAAGTTGACAAGCCAAGACTTCGTTCCAACCGTTTACGTAAGCAACTGAATCTGTCTTTTGAGGCTGCTTGCAATCAATGCAGGCAGTTTAAAGAAACACATTCTGCAAGAAACTGTTGATTGCAAACCACATATTCGATAAATAATGCATTTGATAAATATTTATTAGCATTTGGTGTTGTGTTGTTGATAAGCTGATACGGGGACTTGAACAAGGCTAGCACGACCAGGCTAACGATACTTCTGCCACATGTATTCTTTCTCCTCTAATAGTAAATGAGGTTTATAAAAAACTTCCAATATCAAGGCAAATTTGCAATATATTTTACTTGAATGAGCATAAGTAAATCTTTCCTGAGATCCTTTTGGGAAATGGATCGATGACCTGTACATGTCACAAAACAAGCGGATTGAGGACACGAGACGTTGATGTACGTCCCTTTACATGAATTACAAGAATAGTTTTGTGGACAATGAACAAAACAACATAGTATATGGATTTGAACTTGGCACCCCTGCATCATGAGCTATGTGCTTCAACGGTAAACAAGTTGATCAATAACTGTGTTTGAATTTGAGTCCGGCAGTCGTGTGGGAAGACTTTTTTTCCAGACTGAGGATGTGAACACAGAAGGGATGGTGGGAAGAATATGCTGCCTATATTTAGTAAGATAAAAAACCCAATTTGTTTACACTTAACTGAGAAAGTCGTTTTGTAGGTCTGAAGCATTTACTTGTCGATGTGGAAGCTTTAGGAACAGTCATTTCCTTTAATAGACACTTGGCTGGCTCTATGTGCCACCTTTGTATATGTGTTGTCGTTGGGGTCACAGTTAAGCAATTCATCATCTGGAGAGTTGTGTTAGATATGACTCATTAAAAATAGTACAGAAGTGAATTGAAATGTTATATACTTCTGTAAGAAATCAAAATAGCAGTTTAAAGTTTTGTTGAGTTAAGGTTGATAAAATACGAGACAAGACAGAAAGCAGAAGAGTAATGATATTGTAAAGGTCGCGGTATTTTAACCACCAGACGTTGCGGGTAGGGGACGAGAGGTCACCACGTCTGCCCGTAATTTGCATGCAGGTTGGTGGTTTAAGAACCACTTGGCTGCTGGCGAATCTACAGACAGTGATTAGTGGAGCGGAGCTTTGTTGGTGACTTGCTTTCCTGATGGCGTCTTAAATGCACCAATTCCCAATTTCCTGTGTGTGGATTTATATGCCAATTAAACTATGTTCTCTGAAGTCCCCGTGTCCCCCAATATCCACAAAACAGGTTCTCATTAACAAGGGCTTTATTCACATTAAAGAAATTGGGGTGGGGGAAGAAGGGAAGACATGCCTGCAAGCGGCGATCACAAACTGAAGCCAATTAAAGAAAATAACCTCTCACCCCCACAATGGGACATAAATATCAAACGTATTTTACTCATACAGGGATTCACAGGGTAGAGAGAAAGATGGGACACAAAGAAACTGAGGTGCGAGTATCTCCAAGGCACATTGCTGGATGACTCATCCGCTCGCCTGGCATCACAGTGCACCTCAAACAGCAGGAGGGAGGAACTGCGAGTAAAGGGGTGCACATTCTCCAATAGCAAGGGTAGCCCAGATGGGACGATGAGGGTTTATGTCCCGTGGTTAGGATCGAGACTGCGAGGATTACCGAGAGCACTTGCAGAACAGATTTTGGGTCACACACACTTGGAGTGAGATTTCCACTCGTAGCAGCCTTTGATAGTTCTTCGTGGGGTCGCGCTTTGGACCGCCCGTTGCATGCTTATTCACCACTCTCCATGGGGGAGAATTGTCCCCACATTCTCAGAGACTCATGGTCCTGTATGGCCAGTGGCCATGCAAGCCATGTGGATCGACATCGTTTTCAGCACTTCTGTCCCATGTGGTTGCCAGATGCCTTGACCACATACCTGCCCTTGCTCTCTCTGGACCATGTGGAGGCATGTGTATGCCATGTGGAACCTTGGTGCTGCTGTTGTTATAAGATGAAAGCACATAATGACATATCACAATGGCGAAAACCACATAAAACACAAAGGTGGGGAGATGGGGGCTTAGACACAAACATTTTGGGAAGGGAGATGAAGGGAACTTCACTAAACAACCTCGATACTACCCGTCATACACTTATTACATTCGCTTATGGTGAACACATAATAAGGAAATAACTATTGTAAACTAAGCCCAATTACCTCTTATGAATATCCGCATCAATACATGCATATATATTAGAAATAAAGCTCATTCTAACCACTCACTCACTGACAGTAATGTGCAGTATCTTCTGGGTGATGTATAAAACTGAAATTTCTAGTACATCTGCATGCTGACAGACATTGAAGATCATACACACCGGGGGGGGGGGGGGGAGGAATCACACAACCAGCAGTAAACATCTGAAAATGAAAATAAACAAATGAAAAAAATACAGGTGAGCAACCCAAGACTGGGGAAGCACGGTAATTTTGTGTGCCGACGACCATCGAAGCCGATACACCAGGAAAACATAAATAAACAAGTGGTGCCAGGCACAACAAATCCCACCCATTTAAGGCATAAAGTTATTTTGGGGATCAAATTTAAATTTGATGCATCCTTAACCTGAATGTTGATTATAAGGAATATTCTAGTCTTAGTTTGAAGTCAATTAAACCATTTTTGACGAAGTTATGAGCGAAAAACGATTTTGACCCTTTTCGTGACCTGACCTTGACCTTTGACCGAACTGGACCCAAAAGTTAATGGGGTCGCCGGGGTTCATTACCCACCTGTGGATACAATTTGACAGTGTTTGAGCCAGCCGTTTTCCCGTAAAGTTGTATTTTCATAACCATGTTTTAGTTTTAATGGAAAATTTGTAATTTTGACCGATGGCCACGACCCCCAAAACTTCGGACCCTACCGATCTTCACAAATATGCATTTCTCACGATAGGAATGGGTAGGATTATAAGTGACAAACATAATAAGGTTCACTATAAGCTTAGTTTGAAGTAAATCAGATCATTTTTGACGAAGTTATGAGCGAAAAACTATTTTGATCTTTTCGTGACCTTGACCTTGACCTTTGATCCAATTGGACCCAAAAGTTAATGGGGTCACCCAAGGTTCATTGCCCACCTGTGGATTAAATTTGATAGTGTTTGCTAAAGCCGTTTTGCCATAACGTTGCTAACAGACAGACAAACAAACAAACAGACAAACAAACCGGACGATTAAAACATCCCGCTCCCTCCCTCCGGGGGGGGGGGGGGGGCGTGATAATAAATAAATTTCAAAAATCACAGAACAGTAAAAGCATCCGAAAATGAAAATATAAATAAATGAAAACAAAGAGAAAATGAAAACAAATGCAGGTGACTGACCCGACACATTGGGAAAGCACAGTTCATTATTGCTTTCAATGTGTAAGCATACCCCACTAATTATATGGATATATAATTAGTATATACATATATATGTATTAATATATATATATATATATATATATATATATATATATATATATATATATATATATATATATATATATATATATATATATATATTGTTGCGAATTCGCGCCCGTCGGCGTGCGAGCGGCCACGTAACTCGAATCGCGGCACGTTACCCACCGGACGGACAATTCTGTCGTGACCCTCTCGGACTAACGTCGGGAACTAGTCATGGGTGGGCCTTTCGGCCTCATCACGATCGTGCCAATCGGCCCCCCCGCGTGGGATAGGGTTGTGGGATTGCCAAATTCGACCTACCTAAGTACCCACACGGAGGGTAGACCGGGCGATCGCACCTCGCCGCAGGTCGACTCTGGACACGGGCCACTTAAGCGACCCGTTCCGTACTATCGGGATAACCGAGCGGTGTTAACGTCGGCCTCGATGGTTCCGATTAATTATCGGGCGTATTAAGCCCACTACCAACCCTTTACGTGAAGCAAGATGGAGATTCAATTAAAGAAAAGATGAAGCGAAACGGGAAAAAACAGTTCAACATAATGCACATTTATTCCGCGGCACACGGAAAGCACACATATACAATTACAACAATTATGCACCAAAAGCAGATGTTACAAAAGAAACACAACAATGCAGATCTACTACCGACTACGCGAGCACACGGCAACACTTACACAGTTTTACTTTACAGACGGAGCCGACAACACATTTACTTAAAAGCAAAAGAAAAGGGCCACCCTCAACGACAAGGGGGCAGACGGGGCCTGTGGGCCGCGAGACCGGGTGGAGCCTACCCGTGTCTTGTGATGAGCCGCAAATGTGGCGGCGGTGTCCCGACTTCGCGCTCCTTTGCGGGTTTCGTTGGCACTGCTTGGAGTGGGGTGGGAACGGGGCCCCCTTTTCGCACTATCTCAGTGCGGGGGGGGGGGAAAGGGGGGAATTGTTGATGCTCTGGGGAAAGAGGATAGCTGGCTTGCTTGGGTCTCGCGACGAGCGACTCCACTGCGACCTCGACCGCGCTCCCGGCTTCCCCTCTCTGCAGCTCCCCGACAGACTCCGAACCCCGACAGACTCCGACCTCCGACAGACTGACTCTCCTCCAGACCTGACTTGACTGCTGCTGCCACACTCTGCCGCTGCCACACTTCTCCAACTCGCCTTGACTCTTCTCCAACTCCCTTGACCGAAAAACTCACTGAATTCACCCCGCGCTCGGCGCTTTATAGTGGTGTAGGAGAACCCATATGCAAATTTCTGGATCAGAACGAGCTCGGGGTGGAGCCACGCTCGCCCATTGGACGGAGAAAAAGGGGTGTCAATCTCCCCTGATCCTCGAATTTGCATATATCGATTCTACTCCGACGCGCCTGGAGGCGGGGCCAAATCGCCCCGCGCTTGCTGTTAGGATGGATCTGAAGTGGGCGTGTATCATTCCTGATCTGACTTCTCCTCGGAAAGGCCGCACTTTGTACCCGCGGCTCGGCGCGCGCCTCACACGAGGCCAGGACAGCCTGACGCTCGGTGCCCACAAGCGGTGCGGGAATGGCTGCAGAAGGAGAGGCGAAGGTGGTGGAGGGTTTAAAGTGCTGGTCCATGGCCATGGCGACGTTTGGAATGGCGGTGATGCGATGTTTGCGGGAGCGAGTTGTGAAGGTAAAGGTCCTGGCTGTTGGCGTTGTTGTTGTTGTTGTTGTTGTTGTTGTTGTTGTTGTGAAGCGGCGTTGTGGTTGGTGGTTGTTGTGTGATGGCGGTTGAGACGTGGTTGGTTCAAAATAAAGATAGAACAGAAAAACGGCTATCTTAAAGGGTCGCAGCCCGAATGAATCACATATCCCCTCTAAACAACGGGTTTGGGGCTAACTACACATGTACTTACAGAGATATCTCACCTACAGGACCTGAATGGTGGTTTGCGAATTTCCTCAACCGCAACAATATATATATATATATATATATATATATATATATATATATATATATATATATATATATATATATATATATATATTTATATATGTCAGGGTTAATACATTGTAACTCAATCAGTCAGTCAATTCCGTCGTATTATTCACAAAGGGTCAGTGCCGCCTCATGAGTCTGTACACTCAGGTAATGGCCATTGGTTTGTTGTTGTCTGCCCCAAGAGTCATTCAGGGCAAGAATTTGTGATTTTTTTTTCAGGATGCCAGTGATAACTCACCGACTCTAAGTGAAAGACTGCTGTTGGATATTTAACATTCACTAACAACCCATTCTGACAGAAACCGGAATAGTAATATAAACAACCGCAATGGCCACTCAGTAGAGCACATATCTCCACCAGGCTGAACAATTTAGGCCAAAAAAAAAAAATGTTGCATTGGCGTAACCCGCCCGACCATAAAAATTCCGCCGACCCTACGTTTTTTTTTTTGTTTTTTTGCTATCGATTTCAAGTATCTTGTTGATTGCGATCGCGATCGCAAAAACCCGGAAGTGTTTCGGACAGAACCCGCCGACAAAAAGGGTGGTACTCGAGCCGGGGGAGATTTTGGGAGGGATTTATTAGGATTTATTAAATTTTTGGATTTATTATCCAAAAATTTTGGGATTTATTAGGAAAAAAAAAAAAAAAAAAAAGATCCCGACCGACCTACCCTATTTTTCAGTGACCCGTTACGCCAATGCAACATTTTTTTTTTTGGCCTTACGTTTTGCATCCCACTGATAAGTCAGATCCAGATCTTGCCTGACCAAAATCTGAGAAGATTCTTCTTGTCACCTCACCAACTCTTCCACAACTTTTTGAAATATGCGATATATCGTTTTTGGCGTCATCTCTCAATGGTTGTTGTTGTTTCGTATGCAGTCTGTGACTGCCGGTTGTATTATTTTCTGGAAGCGTGGCAGTGCCACTGATGCAGTGCCCCTGTTACCAGTAAACTTGTACTCATTTTGCAGACCTCACAAGGATGACAGGCTGAGTCAAACCACCTGGCATTATTTCAATGGGATAAAAACAGGGGCTCAAACTTAAGACATGAAGACATGAATAAGCCAGCCACCTTATCCGTTAAGCCAACACCAGTCTTCTCTCTCAATGGTGAAGAATCGCTTTGAAATGAAATTAAAAGATTTTCATATCCAGATCCGGATCTTTACCAAAATCGAATCAATTTGTCCTTGTCGCACACCCAACATGTCCACCACATTTTGGCTGAATCCGTCAACTTTTTGAGATATCCTGCTCACACACAGACAGACAGGGGTGAAAACATAACAACCTCTGTCCCCTTTTGGTTGTGGAAGTTATGATCAATATTTGGTTAAATAAAAAAAAATTAGAAACCATCTTTAGAAAGGAGAGAGGGAAAAGAGAGGGTTAAAAAAAGAGAGAGAAGTTGGGATTGTTTCATCCCATAAAAAGGCACAAATGGGATTAGTCGGGTCGCTTGGAAATGGGAAATGAAAAGAGAATTGGCCAAGATTCATGCTCTATCCATGAGCAGGCGGGGGCGAAATGGGATGTGAGGATCCTTCTCAGTGTCGGAGAGTTTCTCATGGGAAAAAGTGACGAGGAACGAGTTGTGATGGGAGGGGGAAGAAGCAGTCGGTGTTGGTGAGAGGAGGATGGAGAGGATGTTGGGCTGCGTGGTTCCTGACGGCAGATCGTTAGGTCAGACAGGTGGCTGGCCCGGTTGAGTTCGGGGTCTCTCCTCCTCTGCATCTTCAGATCATTGCTGGCATTCTCCTGTGAAATGTTTCAGAACATTCGTCGTTTCTCATTTATTGCAATGTCTCGATGAACTTGACTTGTTAACATTGCCTACGATGTCATTTATCAGTATTTGACAGGTATGATCAATGACAAATTTGTTGTTCTGGTTGCATTACTATGAAGGTATGTCTATGCCGCTGATGGATGTGCTCCAATAATTCGGCCAGGAGTTTAGAATTTGGTCAAGGTATCAGCATGCAATTGCTGACGATTTTTAAAGGTACCATGATATCTTTCACGTCCACTAGCATCCATTTATAATCACAAGCACAGGAAGAGGAAATGGTTGATTTCCCCCATTCCCCCACCCCCACAATCAGCATCAATGCACAAACTCTGTGGAGGGTAGATGTTGCTGAAAGAGTTCCTGGGAAAATGTTGCGGTTAGAGTTATGTAGGGATGGTTGCCATTGCCCTTCCAATCAGTCAGGGAAGGCATTTGTATTTTGTTTTCAGGGTGGCAGGGATAGCTCTCCTACTCTTCACAAAATACACTGAGGGATCTTTAACGTCAAATAACTAATGCTGACAGATTAGGAACCCAGTTTAACATCCTTCCAATGGATGGCACATACATTGATGTGACACCCCACATGCAAAACACCAGGGTGACAGTTTACAGGTGGGTCGGGATTCAAACCCAGCTCGACAGCTCAAAGTACTAATACCTCTCTGCTGTCCTGCCAACCACTTTCCCACAATAGATATAAACAATTGAGGACTTTCATTGTCATTGGGACATCATGTATAACCAATCAAGTGCCAATTTCTTTCACTTTCTCTTCCACAACATTACAATGATTAACTAGAAGGGCACTCGGTGGAGTGCATACCTGCGCCACGTAATGCCTGATCCACGAGAACATATCGGACCCAACACATTTATTAAATATCATGATATACAGTACTATATCGTTTTTGCCCCTATCTCTCGTGGTGAAGAATCACTTAAAAAATAAATAATTCTCATATCCATATCCAGATTCGGATCATCACAAAAATCTAATAATTTCTTCCTTGTCACATACCCAACATGTCCACCAAATTTCATCCGAATCCGTCCACAACTTTTCGAGATATCCTGCACACAAACAAACAAACAGACAGAAAGGGGGTGAAAACATAACCTCCTTCACCTTTGGTGGTGTTGGCTAATAAAAGATTTTTTTAAATCCTCAGATCCAGATCTTCACCAAATAGAACCAATTGGTCCTTGTCACACACTCAACCTGTCCAACAAGTTTTATCCGAATCTGTCCATAACGTTTTGAGATATCCTGCTCACAGACAGACACCCTCTTACATGCCAGGCCCACTTCCCAAGGGCTGTGCCGGACTCCTATTAAATACATCACCCTATAGAACATGTCCAAGTACTGCAAAACTGGAGGTTTTTGTAAGTATTATGAAGGTGATTTGTGTTCTGCAGTGTTTTAATCATTAAAAGTTGAAGTTAACTTGTGTTCTACATAGTTTAAGGGTTAATAATGATGAGCAGAAGCCCATGGTAATAATACCAAGATAGATTAAAAAAAAAGGAAGACAAAAAAGAAAAAGAAAAAAGGAATCCTTTTATTCTTGGGCTGGTTGAAAGACCTCAAAAAGGGAGGTTCAATCATTAAGGAATGTCACGAGTTTTATGCACCTGACACTTAAAGAAAAGAAGAGAGTAAAATGAGTTTCACAACTTATTGATTTATTCAAAACATTTGATTGGGTAAACATTACAGATTATTTGCAGATAATTTTTGGCTTCAGAATGAAGTTCAGTCCATCCCTCAGGACCATACCTTGTGCAAAGCATTGGTGCTGCCGAGGCAGTTTCCTTGACTATTGGACACAATCCTGGTCAGGTCACCACTCCGACACAGGATACCAGCAAGCTGGCACTCATTTTGCCGACCTCAGAAGGATGACAGGCAGAGTCAACCCCACCTGGTATTCATTCAACAACCTAGTGGGATTTTAACTCAGGATCCTAGACATCACAAGTCCACCATCCTAATAGTACAGCGGATAAGCACTATAATTGTGCGTTTTATGAGAAAAGCATTAATTTTCTGACAGTTAGTGAATACCCTAAGGTTTATTTCCAGATGTGGAGGGAAGTCAGATTTGACCTCTGAGGACCGTGAGAGATCAAATCCAAGATGGCCACCAGTCCACCGGGTCTCATGTTCAAACGCGTTTAATTTTGGAACTAAACAGTGTAAAAAAACCATTTAAGGTGTCATTTCCAACTAAGTTTGGAATGGCCATTCGTTTGGTGATACTTTTGAGATCGCCAGGAGCCAAGGAAATGCATTTCAATCAAGGTCAAGGTCAAATTACGTTAAAAAACTTTTGGACATTCTTTTGGTAAAGACAATTGATTGGACCTATGCAATATAGCGAAACTTTGCTTCCATTTTGACACTATAGGGATAATAATACAAAAAAATTAACAGAAAAGTCCATGCTGCTCGTCTATTTAATACTTTATTAATAGCAATGATGATGATGGTAATGGTAGTGATCAAAATCTAACAGCCTCCAGAACAGAAGCACAGTGCAGTGCACTTGAGCGCAGCTTTGGCACACTTGCACCGTCCAGTGCATCCTTTCTCACAGAGACAGCGGATCAATTCATGGCACGATTTTGATGCTTCGGGGAGAGTGGTCCAAAGCGGCTGCCACCCAGTTGTTTCCTTTGTCCAGCCCCAGTCAGATGGCTCTGGCATCTCTGGATCCAGGACCAATGCCTGGTTCCAACAGTTGGCCTGGTAGCAAGTGTGCTTTATGTGCTGTTTGAGTGCTGCCTGGGTTGGAGGAATGTTCTCTGGAGTTCCAGACTTCTGTGTGAAGAGCTGTTTCCTGGCATGATTCACTTCCGTGCTCTCACTGGTTCGGTCGTACATTAGCACCACAAATCGCTCTAGCAGTAACATTGATCCTTCACTGACCTCACTTGACACTGTCATGATGACACTGTCATGATGACAGGCCATCATGAGGGCTGGTCCAATGTCCTTCTCAAAACTCAGAATTGTGTCTCTTCCCTGTGAATGTGCCCTCAGATCAGGAAGCGCAGTAAGCAGTCGGTTTTTCAGTCTGGTGGTGTGAATCCGTTTTGCTCCAGTCTGACCTTGTCCAGCTGAGCGATGTCTGTCAGTCTGAACACAGGAGCACTGCCTTCATTAATGTTCATGTCTTCCAAGTATGCCACCAGCTCAGCAAAGGCTATGCTATGCAGGCAAGAATCATCTCCACCATTGCGTTTGGGTGCAGCCTGCCTGGCTCTGTTGTACAGTGAACGCAGACAGTGGTGATGGTACTTGGCCTCAATGGCCATCATGTCCCCTGCTGCAAGCTTAGCCAAAATAAGTGTCCTCAAGTTCAAGGGCACACTTCCGCACATTTGTGTCGATGTTGTAGGTTGATGCATTATGTAAATCTAGAGAACCAGAAGGCTCATTGCAGAAGAAACGAGTAGGCTCTGTGGACTGTGGATGGCTGTGAGCAGATCGAGTGTGCACAGAAGAGGTACTTCGTTGTCCTGTAGTCAATTCTCCCCGACTTTGCTCGTCAAACGCCTTTTTGTTGAA
>NC_140971.1:72093819-72168819 GCF_056783735.1 Eptatretus burgeri
TTTGGTGGTGATAAACGACCACTAGGTGGAGCAGTGGAGTCGTCTCCCACCGAACACCCGGAATTTAGGTCGTAACTCTCGGATAAGTCCGAAAGGTCACGGGTCCCTTAGCGGACCGTGGTTGCCAATATTTTGACGGCGTGGGGTAGGGTTAATTAGCTAATTTCAATATACCTAAATACCCACGTCATCCAACTACCGGGGAAAACCACACCCTCGAGCGGAACGGACCGTTTACCGAGCCCGATCCGGGTGTAAACCGAACGGGGATAACTAAGATCTCTCAGTCAAAATAAACAATTTATGGCACAAATGGCCTCACTAATTCTCAATACGCACCATGCTGGGTCAATGGGAGAAAGCACAGAAAACGAGCTGGTACATTTAACAGGGATTTATTTATCAGGGGGGCAGGGGAGCAGGGGAGCACACAAAGAGCAGAGTTATCTGAATATGAAAATGTAATGTACAATGAACACAGGGCACTTCGACAGTTTCTGCTTACAGGATGGCGCCACACACACACACACACACACACACACACACACACACACACACACACACACACACACACACACACACACACACACACACACACACACACACACACACACACACACACACACACACACACACACACACACACACACACACACACACACACACACACATCCAAATGAACTGGACCCCGTCGGGTCTTTATTTCTACCTTTCAGCTCGGAGGGAAGGTGAGCTGAGGGTAGGGGCCTATTCTTGCACCTGTCCGCCTCGTGCGGTCTGGTCGAGCTTGTCCGGTGGCGGGACTCGAACTCGCCGCCAACAATGCAGCACCAAGCACCAGGGACCAGGGACGATGCAACGGTTGCCAGCCAGCACGGGAACGGACCACACGAGCACCCGCGGGTAGATGAGAATGCCAGCAGGCAAGAGGAGGCTTCTTCTCCTCTTTCTTTACGACGGGGCGAATCTTCTTTGACGACGGCTCGCCACCTCGTCTTATCCTTCCCCTCCCCCGTGGGTCGAGGGAAACGCTCTGAGGTACTCGCCTCTGGATTGGACGAGGGGTTGTTGGGCGACTCGCGGCCGCCGTTGATTGGACGAGCTCACGGTGGGCGGAGGGAAACTCACCCCTGTACGTGACACGCTGCACGTGGGCGATGGACGGCGATGGTGCGAAAACGAGCGATGAAGATTTAAAGATATTAAAAAAAACCTGTTTATAAAAGTAACTCGTCGTGCACACACAAAATTCCCATTAGACAGAAGGACGGGGCCCTGACTATAAACACATACTTATCCAAATAACTGAACTGCGGGGACTGCTGTCTGTCTGTGTGCAAATGGCTTCCAGATTCGTAACAATATTACCCTTTTGCCCATCTTGCTTCTGGTGGGGTCTGCTGCAGTAAGTTTTTTTTTTTGCCCAAGTCCTTCACGAACAGGCTGTCCATGCCTGACGTTCAACTGAAGGTGTCACAGGAATGTGAAATTTATTGGTGCATGGTTTGGCATTCGCCGTTTCCACATTGTCTGTCTGCTTTTGGGCTCCCTCCCATGCATACCACGGGTACCTCACTAATATATATATATATATATATATATATATATATATATATATATATATATATATATATATATATCTCATTGCAAAGGATTTATAAGCTTTCGCATTTTCACTCTTTGTTTGAGGGTTTCCCCCTCCATTGTGGATTCATTGCTTATGAAAGCATTTCACCGTTGCAACTGCTGCTTGACTTCACCCAAGGTCGTATCAATTTCATACGTCATTTTCTGGCAACGCGATATATCTCTTTCAAGACTTCCATTGTTCTGATCCTGCACCGCTTTCCCCAACCCAAACCATTTACTTCTTACTTGTTCATGTAATTTGGATCCATGACGTGTGCAGCCTTCTCCAAGGACTCCTTTGTCACTGTAAATGCTGTTTCTTGAAATTCTTTGATAAAATGTGAAATGTATGCTCATGATGTAAAACAAATCGACAGATAATATGGGATCTCAATTTGTGATCAACAACTAAGTGTTCAGATGGGAACACCTAACAGACCTAATCAAACTGAGTCTGTGATTGTTACAGAAAGATGAACTTTTTCTGATGAGGAATATAATGGGCCAATGTTTTGCTGTTCCTGTACCACTCCCCCTGACCAGATATGTGTTAGTACAACATAGGTGTACTGCACCATCTCAAACAATGCAAGCATGAGGAGAGTGGTGGAAGTGGGGGATGGGAGTGCAAGGATGGGAGGAGGTGGAAACCATCAAGTGGATGTCTGTTGTGTTCTGTCAGTTGTGTTAACACCAAGCATTGTTAAAATGGTAAATGAACACAGATTCTATAAGCTGTCGATCACAATGTAAATTAGCATGATGGGTATAGCCGGGTGGCAGGGTGGCTGGGGGAGTCGTGTTTGGGGGGGGGGGAGTGGGGTTAACAAGGTAGATACGAGGAGTGATGAGAGTTGGTTTATTATCATAAACTCATGGAAAATTCGGTGTTTTTCTGTATGTAAACATTTATATGTAAGGATGCAGGTTCACAAATTTATATTATAAAAGGAGCCGTGTCTGTCTGTTTGTTTGTCGTGTTATAACTTGAGAACAGATTAACGGATTTCAATAAATCCAATGACGGTGGATACAGACAACTCCCGGGAAGGTTTGTGATGCCAAAAAAAAAAATGAAAAAAATTCGGTTTGTGTGCATGGGTTTTTTTGGCACACGTGTCAAAATTGCAAATACCAACTTGTGATTATGGTTATCCCCGCACGGAGGGCAGGATCTCCCAGGAATCCTTTTTTTGTTCTTGCCCCCTAGATTAGCCATCACAACGACTGGTATTCCCGTCAGCGAAGCGACGTGTCTTATATAGGACACTATAAGAACCGTTTGTGTGTCGCCATTTTCCTCAAAGATGGCCAAATGGATTTTCGTCAAACTTTGAGGTTCATCAATAAGTGCTGGGGAGTGTTTTTTGGAGGTGGGAATTTTTTTTTTTTATTTCGAAAAAGAAGTTAGATTATTATCTTCTGTTTTTTTTTTAAATCACTCTATAGTGCCTACACCTTTGTAGCTATGTGAAAGGCAATAATAAATGATCTCCGACTACATTCCTTAGCGGGAGTAGGGAAGTGTTTTTTGACCGCCACACAAAATAAAATAAAATAAGGATTTTTTTTTTCATTTCTTCAAAATGTCACCAGGTAAGCTCTCGATGTGGTTTCCCTCGACAAAGATCTCACCAGAGACAAAGCCATGACCAATTTCTTGCAGATGACGTCACTATAATTACATCATGTGACCGCCGAGTGTCAACATGAAGCCTGAAAGTGTCCAGAGAGAGAGAGAGTTTCACCAATGAAGTCCATTTATGTTCCACACTACAGAACTTACCGCATGATATCATTTCAAAATTGTACCCAAGATTAAGGCTTTCCTCATAGTCATTATGCTCTGGGACTTTCCTCGTATCCCATGAAAGGATGAGCCAGTTACGATTGCTCTCAAAAAGTTTATAAGGTATGTATCAACAATGTACAGTGTTAATCAAATCTGATCAATATGATTTGGCGATGTGTTTGTTCTGAACAACATTCTTGATGCGACCACCAACATGCACTTCCTCCAACCACCGGATCAAATTACTCACCACTCTCCAACACAAGTCCTTATTGATGGAGTTGCACAATTGCACAACTTTCACCCTTGGCTGAATGAGAGCTTGTGGCCTTTGCATAAAGATGTGACTCTCTAAATGTCCTCATATAAAATAATCAAATGGATTTATGTTGTGGGCCATGAGGTGGACTTGTCATTACATAATGGTTCCCATCGAGAAACCTAAGATAAATGATGCAATGTTCACAAGTTTCATGGAGAACAGCAAGGCAATGCTTGCAGTATGAGGGGGTTGCACCATCGTGCACAAACAACTGAATGCCCATGTCCATGTCCTTATTCCACAAATGGTGGGAAAATATTGCGATTGAAACAGTGGCAAGATACTAGGCCAAGTTAATTGTCCCTTTGATTAATATAGGGCTGACAGGATAGCCTAGAGGTATGTGCTCTCACCTCTGAGCAGTCCAGCGTGGGTTGGAATCTCAGCCAAGCTATAAACTGTCAGCCGGGGGTTTCAGTGGCAGGGCAATTCATAAATGCGTGTCTTGTCCCTCCGATGGACGTTAAACCGGGTATCCGTCCAGTCTTCTAGTATGAGTTGATGTACCGTAAAGATCCCACGGTGTCCATCACAAAGATTAAGTGAACTATCGCCAGCACCCTGAACAAATTCCAAACTCCTGCACACTCAGTTGAGTATCCTGCGTTGGAGTGTCGACCTGTCCAGCATGGTAAACCCAGCCAATAAACTGCTTTGGCAGAACTATCAGGTTTGGCAAGTGAGTTAAACACTGTCTGGTGTTGGATGCGAGGCCTGCAAATTGGAATACCATCACTTAATAGTCCAGCTTTATGGCCCAAATTGCCTCCTCCTGCATACAAGTTCCTTATGTAACTGAATTTCTGTTTGGGTAGGTCTGATAGAATGCATCAAAGCATTTGTTTATCCAGGGTGGCCTGAAAGTCACTTTACCCCTTCCCAGTGAAGCATTGTTCTTGAACTTTTTTAATATACAGGTTTTATTGTACAGTACTTACAATAATTAATTTGTCATTGTATCTGTATGTGCTCCATCATTCTTCTGAGTCAGTGTTTCCGCATACCATAGTGGGCGAGGGCAGAGGGGAAGGGACGGAGGGAAGTGCGAGAAATTTATCAGGGGTAAAGTAACTTTCGGGCTACCCTGTATATTTACCATATGTAGTGGCACTTCATGAATGCTGCGTGGAATTTCAGAACCCCAGACCGAACGTTCTGTCTGTTCATCACCCCCTTTAAGTGGTTGTGTCGCTTCATCTGAAAACCAGATGTTGTGCAAGACTTCAGGATCTCCGTTGAAATACAGCATTCTTTAATCAGCAAATGGAAACCAATATAGCTTATTGTCTTAACCCGTCAATTCTTGTGCAACAAGGATCTTTTCTGAGAGTAAGGGTGTCGGTCTCATTTTAACATCCACTGAATGATCATCGTGGAAAATCCCAACGCATATTTAGTGTTTCTGGTTGATATGCCAGGACTGTGATCCATTGATGTCCGATGTGCTTTAATCCTTACTCCATGATTATACAGATGTGTGCTAGAGCCTTCGGTTTGAGCACAGAGACTTTCTCTTCAATTCTTGGTGAAGTCGAAAAACTGCATGTTTCTGTATGGAGCCCTTGTCCCAAATAAAGGTCTGAAGCCTCATTGCACTTCTTCTTTTTCTTCTTTCATATGCAGCACAAGGCTGTGAGTAGCATCATTGGCTGAGAGCATGGCAGTGCCGCTAATACAACAACCCCTATAGGTCAGAGCAAGAATTTGGAATTTGTTCAGGGTTCCACAGTGGGATCTTTAACGTCCACAAACTAATCCATGGAGATGGAATGCCCAGTTTAACGTCCATCCGAGGGATGGCACACACATTGATGAATCACCAGGATGATAAATTGTACCTGGATCGGGATTCCAACCCAGGCTCATCGGTGAGTGTGCGTACCTGTGAGCCATGCTGCCCATGAGCCTCCTCATTGCACCAGTCACACTCTTCATCTCTGCCAATCGTAACAACGTCCTACTCTGACATCACATTCATAGAGAACCTTTGTTCCCATGTGTAAACATGCAGAGAACCACTTTTCCTAAAGATTCTCCAGATATAAGATTACATATTTGTCTCTACTAATCACTACTTACCAAGCTGTAAAAAAAAATATAACCGTCATCATTTCTTGGGGCATCCTGTGTCATCCACCGGACCACCCTGGTGAAACCCACAGAAGACATCCATATCACCAAACTGTCCGAGTCCGTGAAGACAAACTCGTTTTGCATCACAAGTAGAGTATATCAAACTCATTGTAAATTTAATGGTAATTGAATGTAACTCAATTCATATGTAAATGTAACAATAAAATGTTTTGCTTTTCCCATTCTTCTTTATATTCCAAATCCCTTCTCCTCCCATTCCAATCCCGCCCACCCATCCCATTTTCACCTTCACTTCCCCTTCTCTTCCCATCAATTATTTTCAAAGTAAAGTCTTTTTTTTCTGTCCCTCTTCTGACTCCAGCGCACGCACAAGTACAACCCAATTTTGGACTTGCTAAAATAAGTTTGAAGAATTCCATACAAGAAGTTAATTCAAGATTGAAATGCCACAACAGGTGGCCACCTCTTGTAGTAGGCAGAGAAATCTTGCGGCAGAAATGCAACTGTGGAAAAGCTTCCAAGGCTGCAGACAATTCCTCATGTCCACAACGGAGTAGTTCGGCTTGAGCTTTTGAATTTCACTCGTGTTGAAATTCCAGCTTGAACAGACCATCACCAATTTGTACTCAAGCAAGGTGATACCTGCTGATGGTGGCCTCCAAAAATGCTTAGTCATGTGACATTAAAATTGAATCTCACATTAAAGAACACAATAGAATTTAATTAAATAATTGTGTGCTATTCCGTTTTGATGAATAAATGTTTCTCCCACCCAGACCGTGCTAATTTGCAGATAAAAAAGATACACAGACATTTACTGCTGGTGGCATTGTGAAGGCTGGGTTATATACTGGGGTTAGATGGTGAAAGGTCATGTCCCTGCTGTGAGAAGAGAAGAGAATAGTGGTGGTGATGAGGGGGAGGGGAGTGGGTGGGGGTTCTTGAACAGTGGCATGCAAATATTGTGTAATTGAGGGGGTTGGAATTACTCGGGGAAAAAACTGCTTTAGATTAACTCTCAGAACATATTCATGGTGCAGTTAGTCCATATAATAATGGTCATGAAACAGAATCACTGAGACAGCATTGTGTCTATCCATAGACAACAGAGACCATGGTTTGAACTCCTTTGACCATTTTCTGACCCACGTTATTCATATCACAACTGTTTATTTTATTATCTTTCTCAAAACAAAATCGTCCTATTGCTGCAACTTATCGAAAACGGTTGTAACAAACATGTCCGACGATTAAATTTGACTTTCTTTTTGCCAAATAAAATACCAGAAAAGATTCGCAAACAGGTAGAGGCTTTTAGTGTTCACAAAGCATACAGCTGGATCTTGCCCCCACCTTACCTGCCAAGGGAAACTTGCCGCTCCTTACTTAACGAGTACTACATTTACTCTGGACAAAGCATATCTGTTATAATAGAGTGGTATGTGACCATCTTACTGGAGATTATCACATACAATAAGACTTCATGACCCTAGACAATGTGGAGCCATCTATACATTACATATGTTACATCGTGATGTAGCCGCTTCCCCAATGTCCACCATGAGTATTCTCAAAGCATGACCCCCTTGCCTCACTTTTACCCTGAGCTGCTCCTAAAATTCCATTCACTGCTCTCTGTACTCCTTCTCTAGCTTGCAGACATTTCTCTCCCATCCCATCCCATCCATTTCACTTCTTTTTCCTGATTTAAATCTTCAAATTTAGCCTCCTTCTCCACTCCCCCACACCACTTCCTACCATACTCTATGGCCTCGTACTCTAAATTAGATAAATTTCTCGTTCTTTGCACGTAAAAACTAAAAAAAAAAATTATATATGCACACGAGCAAATACCACCCGTCGCTTCGCCGATGGGTCAATAAAGTGGGGGGGGGGAGGGAGAAAGAGGGAGGGGGAGAGAGAGAGAGGAGGCAGGTGTCGGGTGAGAGGGGTAAGGGGAGGCAGAGAGGATGAATGAAGGGAGTTAGGGGGGAGGTGGGGTTATATTAGCAAAGAAAATGATATGTGATGCTTAATGACCGAACATGAAAAAAAAAAAGAACCTCATGTCAGAACAGCTGTACACAACGACACAACAGAGTTTACAAAGTAATCTGCTGGCACATCTGCAAAACTTTGATATTCCATTTCCAGAAAATTTCTGGGAAAATGAACCAAAAGCAATCACTGAAAACATTGAAGTACCGCTCATGTACGACCATATGATCCCATCAGGTGTGGACATCGAAAACAAAGCATTGCGACCAGATGTCATAATTAGGTGCAAAATAAATTAGAAGGCATTGCTAATTGAGGTGTTAATACCAATGATTTCGGACTTGATTATATCCTTTCTGTTTGATGTATTTTCATTGGATAGTAACTAAAGGTTTGACATGCCTGTCGCTGAATGATGTCATAATGGTTTGGGCCACATAAATATGTTTATAACCGTGTTTTATTCATGCATACACTTACATTCAAAAGTGTTTAAGTTCAGAAAAGTGTGTGTGTGTGCGTGTGTGCACTCATACATATGGCCATATGTAAGTAAGGTGTGCAACGCAGGTGTCCGAGTGTGCCTGTGAAATATATCCATCCTATCGAATCAGGGTGGCAGTGTTGAAACACAAACGAGCGGGACAAGTGAGGATTAATCGTGACCTCCAGCTTTCACTGCTGTGCACAGCTTTCTGTTCTTCCACACAATGGCTGCCTGGAGAGATGGATGAGCATGCTGAAAACCCTAGAGCCGTAGGCAGACGCTGCTTCTGGCTGGCTGAGCTTCAGCGCTTCCTCTCCAGATGCTTAAAAACCTAATTAGTCCGGTCTCGTTGGGACTATGGAAAATGGAGGATAGAGCAAAGGACGGGGCTCGAAGAGAGCTCCATAATACTATTGTTATAGGTGTCAGCACAGCCTGATTAGGATACATCTGGAACTATGAATCCCTCCCATGGGAATGGATAGAAGTTCATCAAGATGGAATCCCATGGCCTCATGGAGGTTGCCCTTTTTTTGCTAAACGGTCGTCAAAATATTACACAATAGGGATGATGGAAGAATTTAATTGAACTTCAGGACAATTGCATGCACAGGAGTGTAGGGTGCAGGACCATCTAAAAAGTAGTAAAAACATGAGTTCAAACAGCTAAATTGCATTAGTAAGCAAACCGTAGAAAAAATGGAAACAAAAACAACCTCAATACAGACCTTCTAAATAGCATAACAACAAGTGACTTTTGGTTGAGTTGAAACTCCCATTGAGTCCAGGACCGACGTTGTTTGGAGGTTTTGAGTTAGTTTTACCTCCAGTCTGTTGAACAGATGTTGGAAAGCTCATTCTGCTCGGATCTGCTGCGGTACTTTGTAAACCCGAATGAAATGTGCACACGTGCAAAGCATATCGTAAATGTTCCATCGTTTTGAATTGGTCAAAATCAGACATTTAAAATGTGTTTAAAAACTTTCAATATACAAGAAACGTGCTCCGTTCCCTTTAATCCGGCATCTCGTGTATCAATCACCAAGCACAAGGTCATAATATCACTGATTGGAGACTTACAACGGGTTGTTGTTCCACTTAAAACCAAAAATAAACTCTACAATGAGTGATGGGAAACAAAAATAAAGAATGCCAAATTATGGGATTGATAAAAGTTGTAACACACACGACCACTGACCTCGATATAATCACCGAACAAGTGAAAGCAATGAATAAGTGAATTATTTATGGAAATGAGTTGCACTCTGTCCAAACAATTTGGATGGTAAACTTTTCGAATTAAACTTTTGGTTCGAATTACACTTTTGGTTACAGGTGGATGCCGATGAGGGGACATTTACACATTACCTACTCAAATATTGCGGGGTTCTAACTCCCACTCTACCTTCCTCTATTGACTGTATACCCCATATACAACCCGCTTCCCTCCACTCTTCGTATACTTATCTCCTTACTTTCCCTTTTCTCTCTCCTCCTCCCCCCACTCATTCCCAACTTCTTCACCATCCTCTTTCTTCTTATATTCCTTCATAAACCTCCCCCCTCCCCCCCCCCCAATTTTGTTTTTGCAACCCTGCTCCTGCATCCATGCTTTCAATATGTTGATGGATTAAAAATACATATTCAATGGATACATAATACCCTTATGATAATCGTTCAATGTGTCAGTTATTTGTTCTTTTTAGATCCTCGTGGAGGATCTCTAAGTCTAACTCACGTTGTTGTTCTTCATCTTCTTCTTGTGGACTTTTTTGTTTCACAGCCTACAGTTTTCATCGAAACTTCCTGAAACTTTACATATATATGTAAAAATACCCTGCGCAGACAGTAACCATCTCCGATTTTGAAAATTCCTCATAGAAAAAAAGTTATGATGTCAAAATATCTCCGCCAATGGAAATCGCCTAAAAAATTATCTCCGAAACGAGGCAAGCTTTTTGAATTCTGTTTGTGGGAATCTAACAGGGCATTAGTAGTGATGAATTATCGCACATATGATACATCACCATGACGTCATATCAATTTTTATGACGTCATTCCTATTTTTTGACATATTTTGTTTTACAACCCAGAGTTTTCATCGGATCTTCGTGAAACTTGCCATGTATATGCAGAAAGCCCACGCGCAGCCAGTAACCATCTCGGATTTTGGAAATTCTTCCAAGAAAAAAAGTTGACGTCATAATATCGCCGCTAATGGAAATCGCCGATAACATTATCTCCGAAACTAGGCAAGCTGTTTGAATTTTGTTTGCGGGAATCAAGCCGGGCATTAGCACAGATAATTTATCGCAAATCTGATGCATCACAATGACGTCATATTCGTTTTTATGACATCTCATTAAGAGGATGAGGATCTTAGCTCATTTGAGCTTGTTATGTTTAAATCTTATTTTAAATAATAAAAAACCTCTCTTAGAAACGTATTAAAAAAACCATTATATTGAAAACAAATGCACTGCAGGGTAGTGGTGGGAGAAGTGGGAAGGGGAAGGAAGCAAAATTGAGAAAACAGAAATTAAAAAAAAAAAATGAAACGAATGAAGGATGATAGGATAGCCCAAACTTCATTCCCTTCTGTCAAAACTTTTCCTTCACCCACCTTAAAGTTTGTACAGAAGAGAATGACGCTTTGGCAGGAGACAAGGCATGAAGCATAATGTGGATGGCGGCAAAAATGGGGGTAAAGAATGTACTCCATCATATTTGCATGCATTGTACATAGCTAGCCCTTGTGTTTTAAATCCATGGAATATGTATTTTTAATCCGTCGGATAGGTGGTAAGGCCAATGCAAAACCCTTCATACATTCCTAACCTCATCCCACAGGGAATAGGAAAAGCATGCATTTACTTATGGCTGGAATAGAAGGGTTTTCAGTTCAAAAGCAGAATACCTTTCTCCCTGAATCTATTTCTGCGATGGGAATAAAATGGAGCATCGTCCCGGTGATTTCACGGCCCAAAGCTGTCTAATTCAAGATGAAAAGACGGACAGATCACTGTGGACGTGGCCTTGTTAAAGCAGAACAGGTGCCTGGCACCAAGGGAACACTTTTAGAGCGTCATTTTAGCTCTAGTTTAACTTGATCCCTCCTATGATGCTGCATATGGTGAGAAGAACAGACTGTTTGTGATGAAGAGAGTGTATGTACAGCTATATTCAGCATAGCGGTTTGTGTGGAGCAATAAAAGGCAGTAGAGCTCAGGCAAGCAGTGGAGTTAAATTCGCATCAGCAAACACCTTGGGATGAGTGGTGAGGAGTCGGTTGGCAAAGGAAGAATGACAACTTAAAACTAGAGAGTTCATAGAACAACTTACCCCACGTAGCCTTGAGAAAAAGGACATGGGAAGAGTGTTTTAAACTCTTGCTTTGAGTTTCCGAGCATGATCTACGTTGGTTTTGTTTGTGAACCTTGCGTAACAGGCGTGATGGTAACCATACGAAGCCAATGGGTCAAACGGCTGGCGATGCTCCGCTGAGATGAGTTTCCATCGCCAGTGGGGTTTATCCGTGCATTTGTGAAATTACAGACCTTCTGTGAACTCTTCGTGGAGGAAATGACGATTTTGGAGCAGTCTTTGAAATTTTTATTTAAAAAATAAAAATAAAAATGCACCAAACGAACAGCTCGAGGTGCCACCATATTGTTCTGAATGCAGAATCTCACACAGTTACTCTGCTCTCATGAGACAGTGTGAATGTTTTGTCTAAGTACTGATAAACGGAAGGGTTTTCAAAGAGCCAATAAGGCGATTTGTATTCTACAATGTTCAAGCATATAAATCAATTTAAATAAAATAAAGATTTTAAAGGTTGCAGAAATAAATACTTTTTTCAAAGTTTACCGCCGTTAATGCAGCCTCTTGTACACCACCTCAGTTGACGCATGACATTCAGTGTGACCACTCCTCATTTTCACAAATGCCAAGGTGAGCCAATGAAAAAAGCCAAGAATTCACAAGGTTTCGGAAAAGAGATGATAATAGAAAACCTATACGCCAAGAAAACCGATTGAAAAGCAAGACGCCAAGGTGAACAACGAATAGCCAAGATCTTGTGAAAAAAAGCCAAGGAGTGGTCACACTGATGACATTAGTTCTTTGTTCCTGTTGTTTATGTCCTTTATGATGTCCCTAAAAACAGTAAGCTTCCTGTGTGGAATGATTTTCAATTTTATTTCAATGCCAGACAGGCAGACAGAGTAAAACAATTCCCCGACTCCTTCCTCTGTGTGCGATTGGGACGATGTTCCGTACAACTTTCCAAATTCAGAGCCATAGTACTGATAAACTGCAGGTTCGTTTTTCCGATTCATGTTCCGATTAATTTTCAAAATTAAAACATTCAATTGAAATCAAGTTGTTCCTCAATCCTGAACTGACGTTTGTCGACAGACAGAGACAGAGACAGAGACAGACAAAGTGAACCAATTATGGCTTCAACCCGCTTTTTGCTTCGTGCGCGTGGGGTAAGAAATTCTGGTTCATCCCAGCAAAGTCCTCGCTCTACACTCCTCCACGAGAATAGATATTGGAGATAAAAGTTTTTAAAACTTTAGTTATTACTTTGCATGAACACATGCTGAGAAACTGGCATGCTGAGTACCTTGAGCAACCTTGATGGTTTAAGTAAATAGTCGGATTTAAAATTGCAAGTCCTAAAGCATGTTCATTTAAACACATCTGATTCGTTAGGTGTCAGACAGAGCAGTCTTTTTCACTTTGATCTGATGCTCATGGTGGAGTTTGTACGCAATTCACATACGTCAATGTACATTCACATGAATCACAAGGACCCTCGCAGATATTGCACACGCATGCATGTTATATAGGATTTGAATTTAGGATCCCGACATCATGAGCTATAGGTTCAGATGGGAATGATAAAAAAGGGCAACCCAAGGATTTGTCGAAGATAGACACATAACAGGCAATATATTTGGTTAATAAATTCACTCATTTGGAGCGTTCCTCGCAGTGATGATGTTTCAGGAAATGACAATCATTTTAAAAATCAAGTATTCTTTGACTTCTGGTCCGACAGGATGCTGGAAGTTGTGTCCGATTTCTAGTCATGTGTGAATTCTGGTTATGCCTAGTAATGTCTGACGTCTAATCCGAGAAATGTAAAGGCAGCACACGTACCTTTGTGCTGTCTCGTCTGGGTTCTATTCCTGATTCGATTATAAATCGTCAGATTGGTGTTTCGCAGGTAGGATGTTGTATCACAAAGTTCACTGTTCTTCAGATAAACGTTAAGTTGGGTTCCAGTCGACTCGCACGAACAATCGCATGGTGTCTTTTGCAAAGAGTAGGCAAGTTATCTCAGGCACCCTGGAACAAATTTGAAATTTCTGTCACCTGCAGTCAAATGTCAAGCCTGGACAGCAGATTCATGAAAGGACATGGGCGAAAAACATTCCCTGGCCGACCCCATAATAAGGTGGGAATCATTTGGGACTCTAAATCCATAGTAGTACTAGTAGTAGGAGTAGTAGAATCAGTAGTTAGTTATGTCGATCAATCACTCCCCAAAATCAATCACTCCCCATTCAAAATCAATCGCTCCTCACCAAAATCAATCACTCCCCATTCAAAATCAATCACTCCTCACCAAAATCAATCACTCCCCATTCAAAATCAATCACTCCCCATTCAAAATCAATCACTCCTCATCCAAAATCAATCACTCCTCATACAAAAACAATCACTCCCCATTCAAAATCAATCACTCCCCATTCAAAATCAATCACTCCCCATCCAAAATCAATCACTCCCCATCCAAAATCAATCACTCCCCATCCAAAATCAATCACTCCTCATCCAAAATCAATCACTCATCCAAAATCAATCACTCCTCATCCAAAATAAATCACTCCCCATTCAAAATCAATCACTCCCCATGCAAAATCAATCACTCCTCATCCAAAATCAATCACTCCTCATCCAAAATCAATCACTCCCCATTCAAAATCAATCACTCCCCATCCAAAATCAATCACTCCTCATCCAAAATCAATCACTCCCCATCCAAAATCAATCACTCCTCATCCAAAATCAATCACTCCCCATTCAAAATCAATCACTCCCCATCCAAAATCAATCACTCCCCATCCAAAATCAATCACTCCTCATCCAAAGTCAATCACTCCCCATTCAAAATCAATCACTCCCCATCCAAAATCAATCACTCCTCATCCAAAATCAATCACTTCCCAACAAATATCAACAGCTTCTCATTCAAAATCAATCGCTTCTCATTCAAAATCAATCCCTCCCCATCCAAAATCAATCACTCCTCATCCAAAATTAATCACTCCCCATCCAAAATCAATCACTCCTCGTCCAAAATCAATCACTTCCCAACAAATATCAACAGCTTCTCATTCAAAATCAATCACTTCTCTACCGTCATCCTCCCTCTCCACCGCCCCCCCTCCACCATCATCCCACCCCTCCTCCCAGTAGAAGCACAACCCAATCCAACCCTTTCGAAGTGACGTAATAATACAATCCAACATCAGATTCGTTAAGATTCCATCAGATTCCAGATTCCATTCAAAATCAATCACTCCCCATCCAAAATCAATCACTCCTCATCCAAAATCAATCACTCCCCATCAAAAATCAATCACTTCCCAACAAATATCAACAGCTTCTCATTCAAAATCAATCACTTCTCTACCATCATTTTCCCTCTCCACCGCCCCCCCTCCACCATCATCCCACCCCTCCACCCAGTCAAAGCACAACCCAATCCAACCATTTTGAAGTGACGTAATAATACAATCCAACATCAGATTTGTTAAGATTCCATCAGATTCCAGATTCCACTCAAAATCAATCACTCCCCATCAAAAATCAATCACTCCTCATCCAAATTCATCACTCCCCATCAAAAATCAATCACTCCTCATCCAAAATCAATCACTCCCCGTCCAAAATCATCACTCCCCATCGAAAAATCAATCACTCCTCATCCAAAATCAATCGCTTCCCATCAAAAATAAATCACTTCTCATCAAAAATCAATCACTCCCCATCCAAAATCAATCACTCCCCATCCAAAATCAATCACCGCATCCAAAATCAATCACTCTCCACCTAAAATCAATCACTCCCCATCCAAAATCAATCACTCCTCATCCAAAATCAATCACTCCCCATCCAAAATCAATCACTCCCCATCCAAAATCAATCACTCATCCAAAATCAATCGCTTCCCATCAAAAATCAATCGCTTCTCATCAAAAATCAATCGCTTCTCATCAAAAATAAATCGCTCCCCATCCAAAATCAATCGCTCCCCATCTAAAATCAATCACTCCCCATCCAAAATCGATCACTCCTCATCCAAAATCGATCACTTCCCATCAAAAATCAATCGCTTCTCATCCAAAATCAATCGCTCCCCATCCAAAATCAATCACTTCCCATCCAAAATCAATCACTCCCCATCCAAAATCAATCACTCCCCATCCAAAATCAATCACTCCTCATCCAAAATCAATCACTTCCCATTCAAAATCAATCACTCCCCATCCAAAATCAATCACTCCTCATCCAAAACCAATCACTCCCCATTCAAAATCAATCACTCCCCATCCAAAATCAATCACACCCCATCCAAAATCAATCGCTTCTCATCAAAAATCAATCGCTTCTCATCAAATATCAACAGCTTCTCATTCAAAATCAATCGTTCCCCATCCAAAATCAATCACTTCCCATCCAAACGCAATCACTTCCCATCCAAACTCAATCACTTCACATCCAAAATCAATCACTCCCCATCCAAAATCAATCACTCCCCATCCAAAATCAATCACTCCCCATCCAAAATCAATCACTCCCCATCCAAAATTAATCACTCCCCATCCAAAATTAATCACTCCCCATCCAAAATCAATCACTCCCCATCCAAAATCAATCACTCCTCATCGAAAATCAATCACTTCCCAACAAATATCAACAGCTTCTCATTCAAAATCAATCACTTCTCTACCGTCATCCTCCCTCTCCACCGCCCCCCCTCCACCCTCATCCCACCCCTCCTCCCAGTAGAAGCACAACCCAATCCAACCCTTTCGAAGTGACGTAATAATACAATCCAACATCAGATTCGTTAAGATTCCATCAGATTCCAGATTCCATTCAAAATCAATCACTCCCCATTCAAAATCAATCACTCCCCATTCAAAATCAATCACTCCCCATCCAAAATCAATCACTCCCCATCCAAAATCAATCACTTCCCAACAAATATCAATAGCTTCTCATTCAAAAACAATCGCTTCTCATTCAAAATCAATCGCTTCTCATTCAAAATCAATCACTTCTCATCCAAAATTAATCAGTCTCCATCCAAAATCAATCACTCCTTATTCAAAATCAATCACTCTCGATCCAAAATTAATCACTTCTCATCCAAAAGTAATCACTCTTCATCCAAAATTAATCACTCTCCATCCAAAATTAATCACTCTCCATTCAAAATCAATCACTCCCCATCGAAAATGAATCACTCCCCATCCAAAATCAATCACTTCCCAACAAATATCAACAGCTTCTCATTCAAAAACAATCACTTCTCATTAAAAATCAATCGCTTCTCATTAAAAATCAATCGCTTCTCATTCAAAATCAATCGCTTCTCATTCAAAATCAATCGCTTCTCATTCAAAATAAATCATTCCTCATCCAAAATTAATCACTCTCCATCCAAAATCTATCACTCCTTATTCAAAATCAATCACTTCTCATCCAAAATTAATCACTCTCCATCCAAAATCAATCACTCATTCAAAATCAATCACTCTCGATCCAAAATTAATCACTTCTCATACAAAATTAATCACTCTCCATCCAAAATTAATCACTCTCCATCCAAAATCAATCACTCCTTATTCAAAATCAATCACTCTCGATCCAAAATCAATCACTTCTCATCCAAAATTAATCACTCCCCATCCAAAATCAATCACTCCTCATCCAAAATCAATCACTTCCCAACAAATATCAACAACTTCTCATTCAAAATCAATCGCTTCTCATTCAAAATCAATCGCTCCCCATCCAAAATCAATCACTCCCCATTCAAAATCAATCACTCCCCATCCAAAATCAATCACTCCCCATCCAAAATCAATCACTTCCCAACAAATATCAACAGCTTCACATTCAAAAACAATCACTTCTCATTCAAAATCAAGCGCTTCTCATTCAAAATTAATCGCTTCTCATCCAAAATCAATCACTCCTTATTCAAAATCAATCGCTTCTCATTCAAAATAAATCATTCCTCATCCAAAATTAATCACTCTCCATCCAAAATCTATCACTCCTTATTCAAAATCAATCACTTCTCATCCAAAATTAATCACTCTCCATCCAAAATCAATCACTCCTTATTCAAAATCAATCACTCTCGATCCAAAATTAATCACTTCTCATACAAAATTAATCACTCTCCATCCAAAATTAATCACTCTCCATCCAAAATCAATCACTCCTTATTCAAAATCAATCACTCTCGATCCAAAATCAATCACTTCTCATCCAAAATTAATCACTCCCCATCGAAAATTAATCACTCCCCATTCAAAATCATTCACTCCCCATCCAAAATCAATCACTCCTTATTCAAAATCAATCACTTCTCATCCAAAATTAATCACTCTCCATCCAAAATCAATCACTCCTTTTTCAAAATCGATCACTCTCGATCCAAAATTAATCACTTCTCATCCAAAATTAATCACTCTCCATCGAAAATTAATCACTCCCCATTCAAAATCATTCACTCCCCATCCAAAATCAATCACTCCCCATCCAAAATCAATCACTTCTCATCCAAAATTAATCACTCCCCATCCAAAATCAATCACTCATTCAAAATCAATCACTCGCCAAGGTGTACAACATGGTCTATAAAATGTCAATATCAAAAATATGGTCTGTATCAACAAATAATCACATTCACTATTGGTTCACAAGCACCAGCCAGAGTGACCACTATATTCGTTATGTCTGTGTGTCTGTCTGTTGGGTAGTCGATCTGGTCGAATTTTTTTTTTTTTCTAGCAGATTTTTTTTCTACCCTTATTATCAGTATTTCCGTCGATATGTTTGTCTGTCTGTCTGTCTGTATATATGTCTGTTCGGTCCAGTGCTCTGTTAATACAATGGCGATTTCGATGAAACTTTGTTGGGAGGTTCATACCATGACCTCGTTGTGTGCAAATGAGAACCGTTGCTATGGACCCATCAGTTGCCTAGCAACGGACCTTTGAAATTTTCAAAAAAAATCTCAAAAATTAATTTTTTCGAAAATCAAAAATCGGGCCATGAGCGACTGTGGGCAGTACATTCAGCCATATTGTCAAAAATTTCCAGCCGGATCCTATGAAAACTGTCGGAGAAGATAGACTTTGAATGAACCCTGGTCGAAAACAATAAAAAAAAGAAGTTCGTTATATCTCAGAGACTATGAGTCAGATATATGTCTGACTTATATATGTCAGATATATGTCATACATTGTATGTCCTAGTTATGTGTGAGAAAGAACCGTAGCTCTGGACCCCTCCATTGCCTAGCAACGGCCGAAAAACCTCTAAATGTGGGGATATTTTAACGAAAAAACAATCTGCAGCATTAACCCTTGAAGCTCGAATCATGAATTTTTTTGTGCTTAATCCTCAGGTCATTCCCCATCGAACGGGCCCATCGCGTCAGGTTATATTGAGTAGGCGACTTCCCATGTCCGCCTACCGGCTTGTCTGTCTGTGTGTCTGTCTGTCCAGAGCACAACTCCGTGGACTGTGATCCGATCTTGATGAAACTTGGTTATGTGTTCGATATCAATGTCTAGTTGTGTTTTCCTGAATGAGGGCGTGCTATGCCCATTGGGGGCGGAGCCACGCCCAAAAAATAGCCATTTTTAGGGGGTAGTCGGATTAAAAATCTATCTTCTCCTGGGGAATTGACTGAATGGAATGGGTTCTTCAGTATTTGAATAGCAAAATGAATTATCTAAAACTTGTCATTTTCGTCCCAAGTTCAAGGTCACAAGGTCAAAAACTTAGAAAATTGCGAATTTTGACATAAAAATCATACGACCACCCTAACTTTGAGAGCTAGGATGACAATATTTTTTATGCATAATCTTGAGGTCATTCCCCACCTAAAGTCTTGAAACCATTTTGCTCTATCTCGAACACCTTGCCCGTGGCACCCCCTTCAAGTTTGTTTTTACGCTGATTTCATCAAAGTATGGATAATAATCCGAGGAGTGCAAAATGCCATATAGCCTATAGGATGTTATATTGTTTCTGGAATGTTCCAGAGGAAGTTTTGCACCAAAGGTCATAATCCTTGACCTTTGACCTTTGACCTTTAAAGGCCACAAAGGTCAAATTTTCAAAGTTGTGGGAATCAAACCGGGTTTTCGACCTTCTTCGACGAACTAACTCCAATAAGCTATAGCACATACCCTGTTTCCTTATTTTAATATCCACAACATTGTTTTGTGACCTTTAAAGGTTATGCAAAGGTCAAATTTTGAAAGTTGTTGAACGAAACCGGGTTTTCGACATTTTGCAGCTAATAACCTGTCACTCGTACCACATCATGTTGATAATTTTTATAACTTGGTCAAAAATTATCACATTGTCTCATCCTTGACTTCTGAAACAATCCACATCGTCAAATACCGCTCGTGGACCATTGTCGTTTTCAGACTTGTATTTACTAATTGCCATTGTAGCTCGTTCCTTCACTATAGTTCTCCACACAATCTTACACTCCTTTTGACAGGTTGTTTTCATTGGTTTACAGTCATCCAACGTTTCCAGCACTGTTTTATTGAAACTTACAGCAAGGTAAACATTGCCAGACAGCCCAAATTTTCAGCTGGACAGGCAAAATTCATTGAATCCTTTCCACAAGATTCAGATCCACATACGTTGAATTAAGACTGAGTTATGAATGAACTTCTTTTGACTCAAACTCATGCGTGTCCAATGTTATTAAAGAAATCGTTTCCAAGATTCTCAGGTGTTTATGCTATATTTACACATCCTGGTCTTTTACTGACAAACTTGATTTCTACAAAAGAAAAGTTTCCTTAAGAAAAATGCCAAAATTACTTTATCAAATTTTGGATTGGCCTGTTCTGACATTCCAATCTGAGTACACAGTTCATGATATTTGATTTCCATTTCTGTGTATTATATATTTACAAGTTCTTTGATTACTTTTACTTTACTTTACATTACTCTTTTCTATCCTCACTGACTTTCCCAACCAGTCCATACGCACTCTTTTCCACATTTATCAGTTTGCCAGCTTTTCCAATTCTCCAGCGTTTTGTCTAATGACACCTCTTTTCCTTTCTTTTGTCCGTACGTCTCTACTTTAATTATGTTGCTTGTCTGTTTGTTCTTTGTACAATTCTGCAGCCATTGTTGGCCGGTTCCCTCTGCTTCATTGTTCTTGTGTGAGCCTCTCGGCCCTCTGTCGGCAAGCTTTTCCATGAGCCTCGATCAGGATACAGGATACAAAATAAATAATTTTGGAGTTTATCGTTTCTGCAAGTGTTAAATATTGCCCACCTGGCTCTATAGGAGACGGATGTCACTTCCTCATCAAATCTGATGGCAACAGCTTTTGAGTTCCAAAACTCTGTTCTACCAATCTCGAAATACTGTACTCTATGTAATTAAAAAAAATATCTTCAACTAAAGAGTTCATAGAACACCTTATCCCACAAAGTCTCATGACAAACGAACTTGGGAAGAGTCTTGTGAACTCTTGTTTTGCGTTTCCGAGCACGATCTATCGTTCCTATGAGGCGTGATTTTGTGTGAATCTCGATATCCCCCAACGCTGAAAGCGTGAGCAGCAAATTTGATTGGTCGAAATGGCGTAAAATGGGGATATATTTAGTCCAAGTACTGCAAAACTGGAGGGTCTTGGAAATGCCAAAAAGGCTATTTGTGTTCGAGTGTTCAAGTATATAATTCAATGGAAATAAAATACAGTAAATGTTTCAAAGGTTGTAGAGAAAACGCTGTTTTTCGGAAGTTTATTGCCGTTGATGCACAGTCATCTACACCACCTTACTTAGCACCTGAAATTATTTATTCATACCTGTTGTATGTGTCCTTTTTGACATCCCTAAAAACAGTGTTTTCTATTTGAAATGATTTTCAATTTTGTTTGACTATCAGACATAGTGAAACAATTACCTTTCTCCTCTGTACGCTTGCATGCTCGGGACGAGATTCCATACAAATTGCCAAATTCAAAGCCAACGTTCTGCTAAATTGCAGGCTCTTGTTCCAAATCATGTTCAGATTCGTGTACTACAGTGTTCAAAATATAGAATTAAATTGAAATCAATTAGTTCCTCAACAAAAGACTGGCATCTGCAGACAGACAGAGTGAACTAATTGCTTTAGCTCGCTTCACTCTTCATTTGCAGGTACGGTAATGAACTTTCCTTCACTGCCGATTATAAAAATGTTGTTGTCACAGCTAATTCCATTGTTATTATTGTGAGAAATATGAAATGTGGTAAATCTGGAGAGGCAGACAGTCTGTCTGCAGATCATCTGAAACATGTTGATGTTCGGGGGATATTTGAGCTTGTTAGTCTTCTAATAAGTACTATGCTTGTTCATGGTCATGCTCCTCCAGCTCTGACCACCTTTATTATTGTACCATTGGTGAAAAGAAAGGCTGGGATCTCTCCAGCAAGGACAATTATCATCCTATTGCCAGTTCTACTGTGTTATCAAAAGTAATGGAGTGTGTTTTGCAAGCTAGGTGTGACAGTGTAAGAAATATGTATGATAATCATGATGATGTCTTTCCAAGAACTGCTTTGGAAGTCAGTGTGTTGCTTTAGAAATCGTGATTCTTATTGACAACATGATAGTCAGGTTATTCACTGTTGTTAGCTTTAGTACCGTGTCACTGGTGCAGAGGTGATGATGTGATGATATAATACTGTTACAGTCACCAGACTCAGTGCAGTTGCCCAGTCCGAATCCTGACGAACTGCATCAAAATGGTCATTCCGGCCAATTAATTTGGGTGCTTTGAGCAGGGTCCCAAGCTGTTAGGGTTTCAACAACACATTTCATGTCTCATTAATCTCTGCCATCAAAGATGGATGGAGGTTACTGTTTTCACCCCTGTCTGTTTGTTTGTTTGTTTGTGAACAGTATTACGGAAAAACTCCTGGACGGATTTCGACGAAACTTGGTGGGGGGATTAGGTATGGTTCAAGGATCATGCCATTAGATTTTGGACTTGGTCCCTAAAAAAAAAACAGAAAATTTTGCAACTTTTTTTCAAAAAAATTTCGATTTTATTTGAAAAACATTTGAATTTTTTTTTTTTTGCATTTCTCCATGTTTTAAGTGATTTCCACCCCCCCCCCCAAAAAAAATATTTGTTAGGGAAAAAAACCCCAGAAATTTTGCAACTTTTTTTTCAAAAAAATTTCGATTTTATTTTTTGGCCATTTCTACATGCGCGTCGATCTAGTTTAGTTTATTCAATCGTGGTTCAGTAGAGTCTGATCCGTTTTGACCTACAATGAATAGGACATCAGGTTCACTTAAGTGACCCAGCAGTATTGGCGGCGGAGGTTTTGCACTCCACCGAGTGCTCCCCCTCGAGTTTGCTTTGCGATCAAATATATACAATTGAAACTAACTTTAAATACTTTTATCAGCTAAGTGTGCAAAGTCAAAAACTTGTACAAAAGTAAATTGTATAAATTCTGAGCTTAAAATGTGGAAGACATTCCCATTGTTATACTTTACATTGCGTTGTATTATATTAATTGTTGGGATTCATGCTTTGGGATTGGCTGGAATGATTTGGTAACATAGGAAATGAGAACAGAGCAAATGGGGAGGGAGTGGGTGGAATAAATCAAGCTGAGATCCAAACTAACCTTACACATTTGGTTCATTTGTAAATGCTGTGGAATTAACACAGCAATATAAATGAATTGTGAGGTTGAACCCAGGCCTTGGTGGTATCACTAATGCTTTCCTTTCTTTTCCTCTTAAAAGGGTTTCACTTGAACACATCATGGCCTCTAAATTTGCTTCAGTAAATATTAGTCTCAAACCTGAAACCATGACAGCTCTCGAATCAAGGCCATGGGATGGTCAGCATTTTAGGCTTCCACTTCAAAACAAAGCAAATGGAGGCCATATTTAACTCGCAAATCGGAGTTTTAAGAGCTTCATCTTGGTCAGTTGCAAACTCCACTTCCTTAACTATGCTGAGAAAAGTAGACTTCAGTAGTGAGACTTTACCCCCAACCTTTACCTTTAACCCCAACAAAAATTCCCATGCGTTTCTCATGCGATTGTCATCAAATGTCATGAGAGATGCAAAAGTTTTTTTTTTTTTCCTGTGTTCAAGGTGGCTTGGGGAACTGGCAAGCGGATTATCAGATCACGGGCCAACGGCAACAACAGCATACCATTAAGTGCCTCGAGATGAAAGAAGGATCATGTATTGGCATCAGCATTAACATGATTAGTGCAGCGTTCAGTCCAGACTGCAAATTTGCACAAACTATTGTCAAAACGAAGACCAGGGTGATATAAACCCCATGAGGTCTGCACTCATGCCCAGTTATGGAAGGAAGTGAGGAGCAACTTTGCTGCTGCTGATGGTGCCAACATTTCAGGGCACTACTCCAGCTGAGGAAAGCCAGGCGGGCATTGTTGGGGAGGGCGGGGTGGACAAGTAGAGTAAGCAGAGAAAGTCATCGAAGGGAAAACCAGAGTCCAGCAAGATGGTTTCAGAGTTAGTACACTTACCTTTGAGCTGTCTATCCTGGGTTCGATCCTTGACTCGACGATAAACAGCTGGATTGGTGTTTAGCTGGCAGGGCACTGCATCACAAAGTATGTCATCCCTCTGATGACCGATAAGCTGGGTGAGGGTGTTCTGCTTGCTATCGTTAGCGGACATAGTGCAAGATCCCATGGCATCCTTTGCGAAGAGCGACGAGTTATCTCTGGAACTCTGAAAAATTCCAAATTCCTAACATCCATATCTTGCCAACAGGTTTCCTGAAATGATTTGGGCCAAAACTACCCTTTATAACCAAATTCAGGTACTGCAAAGAGGATGGTATTAATTGTGGATGTTAACGAAGTGGTTGGTATTCGACAATGGTAAATATTTTTTGAGTTGCTAAAAAAAATGATGCTGCTGCATGTCCGTAAGAAATATCCAAGAGATATCCACCCGGCGTCATTCCCCAATCGCTTGTGGTGGGAAGTGGGGCATCGGAGGACCTTTCGGACGTGCTTATTTCATCAGAACACAAGAGTTTTTTTCATCCTTCCTGATTTTCCTCTCGAATCCCATCAGAAAACCGAGCATACTGTTTGAATGAGCAACGTAGCAGTGTTGTTTACTGTTCGTTCCCCAAAGGAGGTCCTTCGTTCCACATTCATTACATCTAGGATCTGCTATTCATTCATTCATCTGATTCTGGAATTGTCAAAGCTGGCAGCGATAGTACCCTCCTTCACCCCCCAAAATCATGCCCTAAAAACAGGGCCTGTTAGTTTAAGATTTTTTTTTGGTTTCTTGTTCAGTCTTTCCCAGCTGTGATGTTCACCCAGCAAAACAAGCCATTTAAAGGTAATTTCCTGCCAAGAAGAGTGACCAAAGTCGATGCTAACTGCTGCAGGAAATCTGACATTATGGAAATGCAACGTCAAATTGCTTTGTGTTTGTAAAACTGTTGCTGAAAAGTAAACTTTGTTTGCACTTGTTCTCGAGTCAGCCTGCCCACAGAAAGAGTACTTTAGTTGAAATTGGAATTACATGGGTACCAAGATTCATTGGAGATAGAGGGATACTTGTAGGTAGCTTGTGTGTGGTTGGGTGGTGGTTTTGGGGGTTGGTGCAGCGCAGTCATGATGGGCCGTTTGGCTTCCTCCTACGCCAACATTCCTTGTAGAATTCCTTGTATATCCTCATTCTTCCAAGCCCACCCCCACAAACTTATTCTCAAGCTTGATTAATATGCAACAAATCTTTCCTAAACATCTGATTTCATGTTGTTATAAGCATTTCCATAATCTGTGACGAAACCCAAATGGAACATCTGGCCGTGAAAAAGAAACACATCGAAGCCTCATTTTAAAAAAGGAAAAGAGGAAATAAATAGTCAGGAAGGAGGAAAAATATAAAGTTGTAATGTAATGAAATAAAAGATATTATATATATATATATATATATATATATATATATATATATATATATATATATATATATATATATATATATATAAGATATCACAACAACAAAAGTAACAACGACAAAAACAACAAGAGGACAGACAGTAGCAGACGTTTGACCAGAAATTGGTCCTAAGCCACAAAAACCACATTCCCAGGTGGTGAGTCTTCCAAAACCTCAGACTTTACCACTGTTTATTCTCATACCAGACTGTTGGGGTCTGGCCTAAGTTCTGTAAAGTCTAAATATGATTCCAACGGCGATATGGCAAACACTATGAACAGCAATGTTGCTTGGGGGTGGCATCAGATTCAAGTTCTTTTAATAGTTTTTGATGAATTATTTCTTTTTAGCTCTGGAAGCAACCATATTTGGAAGGGAATCAACTATGATCCTGACGCGATGTAACATTTGAGTATAATGCCTGTCTGGCTTTCCATCTATATACTTAGTCTCATTATGCTGGGAATGCAAGTACAAATCCCATAAACACCATATTGATTGTCTAATAATGTCTTTGTGAAAGCGCCTGGTTTTCTCCGAACGTTTTTGCCCTGCCTGCGATTGCAAATATCTGGTTGTCGTTGGAAAGATCCACATTAAAAACTTAAAAGCACCACCAACTATCGTATAACTGCTCAGTAAACAAAGCTCAGGGCCTGAGGAGTCAAACTCGAATTGATGACGCCCTCAGTTTTGAACGTCCATGATCAAACGTTGTAGATCATGCTGGTAAAATTGAGAAATGTTTCAATATATCGATGAGTTGGTTGTTGAATTTTTTGGAATTCAAATTCATTGTCTGTGCAAACGCTCCAAATAGTCTTTCCTACGGCTCTTTATTCGAAAACACAACCATGCAACGATTCTTCACCACTGTGTTTTTGACCTTTTCAGAGCCTGTCATCACTGTTGTAAAGATCAGCGAGAGGGACAGCAAAGATGTGCTCGAACGGGCGATGACAGCTGTTCAGGCTCAAAAGCTCTGCATGGTCATTACGAACCCATTCATCTGTCGCTGTGCACTCGTATGCTTGTTTGCCTGTGCAGCAAAGTCCAACCGGTCCTTACTCACCTTTTGACGACCATTCAGACTTGATATCTTTAGAAATAAGCTGAGAATATGTCACCTTGAGACATCCGTAACCACTAGGATGTATATTGTATCGGGTGTCTATTTGTACAGTACAATTTTACTCTTTTCATGTTCACAATGATCTAAGGCTAATATTGAAGCTTGGAGAAGATGTAGGTACACTTTTACAGGGGCAGTAAGAGACAGTGAACAAATGAATGCAATTTTATGCGATTTGAACCTGAAACTCTGCACTGCAGTTGAGAATGTGAAAAGGAACCTAAAAAGTTTTGCAAGTTGTCCAAACTTTTGTTTCTTTTTACGTCTCTTTTCATGGTAGTTAAAAAATATAGATACTCACCAGATTAACTCTAGCTTGAGGACACAATGTTTCGCTGATACCTTTGAAGAAGTTTAACCGGTTCCTTTGAAACCGCCAAGGATCTGTTGCGAATGCAGGTGTTGATTCTAGATAAAGGTTGTACATCAGTGCCTGCTCTACTGCCATTCTTCCAGCATCTTATCTTACCTTGTTTTGTCTTCCTCATCTAAAGGATGCGCTCTTTGATCAAACATGGCAGGCTACAGGGAACAGCAAAACCAGAGCTGTCTTTTGGGCCTTACGGCCACGCATCACAGATTTCTGATGCTTATCTTGCTTTCCCTTTGTCACCCTTTAGTGCAGTTTGTTTCTAGGATTTTTAAACGCAATTTGTGTTGGACTCTCCGATTTGATGATATGTGAAGCTGTGTCACGAAGGCATCTATTTATGATATGTAACGTATAGACAGGGTGGAGCTATTTTGATAAATATGAGAGTTTAAAAAGTAATATAAGGATGGGAGAAAGAAAGGATCAAGGTGAGGAGTGGGGGAGTCAAACAGAAAGAAGGTCACGGAGGAGACTGGAGTAGGAGAAGGAAAGGAATATGTATGAGGCATATGGGAAAGGGATTGTGGGAGGATAAAAAAAAACTCTGTCATTTTTCATGTATGTAGAAAATAAGACCATGTCAATGTGGAAAATGCAATCTGTGGAATGAGGTTCAAAAAAAAATTACTCAGAACTAAGCTTATGGAGGGACTCGACAGAAGGAAAGAGGATCACAGTTTGACAGAGGTTATAAAAGGTGTAGAGGTAGACAAAAACACACAAACATGTCACCAAGTTATAGTTTGAGAGGCAGGAATGGAAGGTGGAGAAGGAAAAGATGGAGGAAGATTGGCGAGAGTGGAATATATTGGTGTTGGATCGGAGAGAAAGCATGAGGTGATAATTGGCAGCATTTTAAAAAGACTGGAGCGAAGAGGATTAATAGATAGAAGTAACAGACACAGAGAGTCATTTTCAGATGAGAGAATTGAAAGATGAAGGAATTGAAGTGAGCATCCAAGGAGGGGAGACTTGAAGAGAGAAACCAGCAGTGTTCGAAATTGCATCCAATTAACTGCTTTAAATACACACTACTACCACTACTACAGTTACTATTTCTTAATAAATGCATCCATTGGGACCACTCTGTGCAGAGCATTGGTGCTGTTTGAGCAGTCACCTTGGCTATTGAACACAATCCTGGACAGGTCTCCACTTCAACACAGGATACCAGCAAACTGGCACTCATTTTGCCGACCTCGGAACTCGGAAGGATGACAGGTAGTGTCAACCCCACCTGGTATTAATTGAATAGTGGGATTTGAATGGTGAGTGGGATTTGAACTCAGGATCCTTGGATCCCAAGGCCACCACCCTAACCATTAAGCCAACACCAGCCATTTCTTAATTAAATGGCCCAAATAATTCCACCTTCTTGTAGGATTGGCTGTGGGGGGAGCTTGGCCCAAGACGTTCAGGAACCGGTCGGCTCGGCCTGATGTTCGAGTGGAGCTGAATTTGGCAAGAATTTGTAATTTAAGGATACTGGCTATAACTTGCCAACTATTTGTGTAGGACTTCGTGTGATCACAACGTCCACCAACTAATACTATCAGGTGGCACACATAGCTTAATGTCCCCTTTGAGGGACGATGCACTTCGTGATGTAACGCCTTGCCCTGGGAAACAGCAATCCCATGGCAGTTTGTAGTTGAGATGGGAAACAAACCCAACTGCACAGCTAAAAGGTAAGTATACTACCTCTGTACCATCCAATCAGGACGACCTTAAATACATTACGATATCCACAGCAGTTAAAAATAAAAACACAATCGACTCGTCAACATTTACGTTGTTAGTGTGTGAGTAAGAGAGCTTCAGCTGCGAGATGTTTGAAAATGTTTCTCGCTGACCGAGCCCTCAGGTGCTGGGTAATCCCAGCAGTGTCAACGAAAGTGCAGTTATCCATGCTCCACGAGTTCCTGGTCACTGCTCATGAACAAGGCACAGGAAGGAAACCGGTAAAGTAGCACTGCAGGTCAGGCAGCATGGTAACCTACCTGCACATTGGGCTGCACAATATGCCATGCTTGCCAGCCGTTCACTGAGCCGAGACAACCTGGAGGGAGAATTCACTCACCTTTTGAAGTTCCTTTCTCTTTGGGTTCCTGCTTTGCTTTCCCGCTGCATGGTAGTTAGCCGTCGACTACTGGGCCCGCAAGCGATTGGAAGTAAAGTGCATACAAGGACTTACCAAGGAGAAGTTTTGAAAAGATGGACCAAGTCAGAAGAATACTGTCTTCAATTGCTAATGATAACATGTTTGTTAATGTACTGATCCACAAACAGGACCAGAATGATTTTGAGCCCAACAATGATGAATTGAGAAACCTTGCACACGCTCATACTTCACAAAGTGTGCATCTACCAAAGGCCTGAAAGCTGGTACAACACATGCTAACCATAAATGTACTGGTACATGACTGTGAACATACAAGGATCACTTACGATTGATTTTGTACTGAAAAGGATTTCCTCCACGGCTTCAAAGACTGCTGTTAATCACTACCTCAGGTCATCCCCAACCCACACTCATGATCTCTTCTACCCCAAATGACCCAATTCCGAAGCACTCTCCTTTTCCAGGTTATTGTGACCCACTGACTCCCCACCCATTCTCCATCACCTCATTTCATTTGTTCGTTGTCAGTTGTTTTGTTACCTCCACCACCAAAGGTGGACGGAGGTTATGTTTTCATCCCGTCTCTGTCTGTCTGTCTGTCTGTTTGTCTGTCTCTGAGCAAGATTTCTCCAAAAGTTATGGACAGATTTGGACAAAATTTTGTGGACATGTTGGGTGTGTGACAAGGACGATTGATTAGATTTGGGTGAAGATTCGAATCTGGATACAAGAATATTTTGAATTTTTAAAAGTGATTCTTCACCGTTAAGAGATAGGGCCAAAGACGATATACAACACGATATTTCAAAAAGTTACAGATGGATTATGCCAAAAGTTTGTGGATGATTTGGGTAAGTGACAACAAGCCAATTCGATTTTGGTCCAGGTCCAGAATCAGATCCGGCCTATCAGTGGGATACAAAACGTAAATTGTTCAGCCTGGTGGAGGTATGCACTCCACGGAGTACCGTTTTAGTTCCTTTTGTGTTTCATCCCCGCTTCCCGTTCCTCTTCTTGCTGTGTTTTATTCAGCTTGCGTGCAGCATGTTCACCCGCATGTCTTTCTCCCCTCCCCCCCTGTACCCCTTGATCTCACTCTCACTTCTACTCTGATGTTGGTGTTTCATCCTGTCCATTTTGTTCCCTTCCCTTCTGCTCTAGCTATTCCACGAGCCTCGATGATGCAAACAAAAATAAGTAAATAATGCTTACACATAAGCACCCCAGGAAACCACATGTTTGAAAGAAATCAGAAACATATTAAGGCCTCATTCGAAGATTATATTCATGCAGGACATTTACAAGGGGTCGGTGAAAAGTTCTTGAACAGAACGAGTCAATGAACAAAATTTATTATTCTACATCTTTGGAAACAATTTTTTTTAAACGAAATTTTCCAAAAAGTAAAACTCGATATTTTATACTTAATCACCATTAATAAGTCTTAAACGACTTATTTCCGCTTTCTGTATAATATCTTGTAAGATAATGGCAAAGGCAGATGTTTGATGACCCATACTGATTTCAGCTTTTCCCAAAGTGACAGCCGTGTAGATGAAACAAGTCGGATGGGAAGTTCTTCCATGACAATCCATTTGTCCCAGATGGAATGTAATTTCACATCAAGACTTCACCATGGGCATGAACCGCATGCCCATCTTTGATTGTCAAAAGCACATTTACAATGACTTGAATCATCATGAATCATAATACCCCACTCAAATGAGATTTGTTGCCTGCATAGTCTGTGAGCATCAGCTGTGGCTGTATGGACATGTGGCTCATTTTTTCTGATGCTCATCCTGCTCACCAGGTTCTCTTCGCGAGGGAGCCTCGTGAGTGGAGTACGCCAATGGGCCGTCAATGTGCCTTGTGTTGTGGTTGCAGCAGGTTGATCAACATCTCAAGGAGATGGGAATGGTCTTGGCATCTGCTTGGGGGATGGCCAAATGGAGGCCCCGGAGTACCGGCAGAAAGTAGACACAGCTACACGCATGCTCCCATATCCGACCCGACCTGCGCCACCCGTAGATCCCTAAACTAGCTCCAGCGCACGTTTGTGCTTCGAGTTATGCCCTGAAATAACCAGACCAACGTATCCTCCGTGTCCTCTGAGACAGTTTGTTGAGATGTTGAGAGTTTGATGACCATAGGGCAGTTGCGGCGGTTGTGGAGTCATGCGGACATGTGGAATTTGCAATGACAGAGGATTGTGACATGGCGTTGTGGACTTTTTCCCTCAACTTCGACGTCTGCGGCTAAAATAACGATGCGCCAGTTGAGTACGTGGTTTAATCCGTCGTGCGAGCGTGGTGCACGGGGTTACCGTGCAGGGGTGCTGTATCGTGGAAGGTTTGGCCTCGCCGGGCACGTTGTATCGTGTGTGTTATTAAAGTTCATTTCAACCTCACCAAGACTGGTGTTTGGCCTCGGTGCTCCGTTGGGGATTCCCTTTCACCATTGTGGCGATGCGGCTTGTTTATGGATTTTTCTGATGTTGTGGGTTTTCCCGATGACGCGTTCAGGCCAAATCAAGTTGTTGTCGTCAGTCTCCAGTCTATGTTTAGATTCACATTAGGTTTCAAAACTGGTTTTGACTCTTCGTGAATTCAAAACTCACTGTCAAAGTCCTCTTCCTGAAGAAAGTCAATCAATTTTCCTGACTCATCGCAGAGAGGTTATTCTTCTTACTTGGATCGACGTCGTTATTTATCTATATGGTATTTATATTTACGTTTATTACCTTGCATTGTTAACCGAAACTTTAAAAACGTAGAATGATGAAGGTAAACCACAGCTGAGCTAGAAAAAGTTCAATCCACACTCCAAGTGTCTTCCCTGATCGCCGTGGCTGTTTGTGTGTTTCCCTGATTTCTTCAGTGATGAGTTTGCGACCTCGGAATATATTTAGAGAGATATTGATTTGGTAAGAGTATGGTATGAAGAAACAAGAGGTCCACACGAGGAATTCAAAACTCACAGAGGGGCAAACTTTCTCGCTGAAAAAAGTCAACAAAGGCTTTAAAAGGTCCCCTGACATGCAAAATAAAGTTATTTATAAATTAACTTGACCTTCCCAGTGAAGAAATCACCTGTTTTTTTTTTTTAATCAAAAATGGGATAATTACAGCAATATTTCGATCATTTCTGGAGCCTTTCACAACTTGCTATGCCCCGCCCCTAAAAAAAAAAAAAAAAATGGACTTCAGCGAATCTCAGCGTGACGTCACATACAGTAACTCGCACAGAGTGGATCGACTCGAGTGGAGATGTCGCGCGCCTTATACAGTACGTACAAATGCATTTTGCACATGTTAGTGCAATCTCTGTAATCGTCTTAGTTCCAGTGATTGTTTCACGAAAGTTTTTAAGAGTTTTAGCCGTACTTTCGAAAATGCCTGCAAGATGTATCGCAGCAGGATGCAGCAATACAAGCAAAGACGGTGTAATCCTTCATGTATTCCCGAAAGATGAGAATCGTCGGAGAATATGGACATCTAAAGTGAAGGTACTGCTTCCATTGGCTTGCTATTCATTAACATTCAGCCAAAATGCTGTAATAAAAGAAAAGGGAAAAAAATGTTTGCACAACGATGAAAGACAAATTTATCTATCCTATTACAAGGCCTCATAACCTCGGGACTCTTACGCATTGACTTGTACATTGTGTGCATGCTAATACAAGGTACTTGTCAACTCAAGAGTCTAGACTAGGCCGATAAATCCGTCGTCCGTCCGACTAGGCCGATAAATCCGTCGTCCGTTCGACTAGGCCGATAAATCCGTCGTCCGTCCGACTAGGCCGATAAATCCGTCGTCCGTCCGACTAGGCCGATAAATCCGTCGTCCGTCCGACTAGGCCGATAAATCCGTCGTCCGTCCGACTAGGCCGATAAATCCGTCGTCCGTCCGACTAGGCCGATAAATCCGTCGTCCGTCCGACTAGGCCGATAAATCCGTCGTCCGTCCGACTAGGCCGATAAATCCGTCGTCCGTCCGACTAGGCCGATAAATCCGTCGTCCGTCCGACTAGGCCGATAAATCCGTCGTCCGTCCGACTAGGCCGATAAATCCGTCGTCCGTCCGACTAGGCCGATAAATCCGTCGTCCGTCCGACTAGGCCGATAAATCCGTCGTCCGTCCGACTAGGCCGATAAATCCGTCGTCCGTCCGACTAGGCCGATAAATCCGTCGTCCGTCCGACCAGGCCGATAAATCCGTCGTCCGTCCCACCAGGCCGATAAAGCCGTTGGCCGTCCGACCAGGCCGATAAACCCGTCGTCCGTCCGACCAGGCCGATAAACCCGTCGTCCGTCCGACCAGGCCGATAAATCCGTCGTCCGTCCGACCAGGCCGATAAATCCGTCGTCCGTCCGACCAGGCCGATAAATCCGTCGTCCGTCCGACCAGGCCGATAAATCCGTCGTCCGTCCGACCAGGCCGATAAATCCGTCGTCCGTCCGACCAGGCCGATAAATCCGTCGCCCGCCCGACTAGGCCGATAAATCCGTCGTCCGTCCGACTAGGCCGATAAATCCGTCGTCCGTCCGACTCGGCCGATAAATCCGTCGTCCGTCCGACTCGGCCGATAAATCCGTCGTCCGTCCGACTAGGCCGATAAATCCGTCGTCCGTCCGACTAGGCCGATAAATCCGTCGTCCGTCCGACTAGGCCGATAAATCCGTCGTCCGTCCGACTAGGCCGATAAATCCGTCGTCCGTCCGACTAGGCCGATAAATCCGTCGTCCGTCCGACTAGGCCGATAAATCCGTCGTCCGTCCGACCCGGCCGATAAATCCGTCGTTCGTCCGACCAGGCCGATAAATCCGTCGTCCATCCGACTAGGCCGATAAATCCGTCGTCCGTCCGACTAGGCCGATAAATCTGTCGTCCGTCCGACTAGGCCGATAAATCCGTCGTCCGTCCGACTAGGCCGATAAATCCGTCGTCCGTCCGACCAGGCCGATAAATCCGTCGTCCGTCCGACTAGGCCGACAAAGCCGTCGCCCGTCCGACCAGGCCGATAAACCCGTCGTCCGACCGGCTAGGCCGATAAACCCGTCGTCCGTCCCCGTAGGGCGATAAACCCGTCGTCCGTCCGACTAGGCCGATAAACCCGTCGTCCGTCCGACTAGGCCGATAAATCCGTCGTCCGTCCGAGTAGGCCGATAAATCCGTCGTCCGTCCGACCAGGCCGATAAATCCGTCGTCCGTCCGACCAGGCCGATAAATCCGTCGTCCGTCCGACCAGGCCGATAAATCCGTCGTCCGTCCGACCAGGCCGATAAATCCGTCGTCCGTCCGACCAGGCCGATAAATCCGTCGTCCGTCCGACCAGGCCGATAAATCCGTCGTCCGTCCGACTACGCCGATAAATCCGTCGTCCGTCCGACCAGGCCGATAAACCCGTCGTCCGTCCGACCAGGCCGATACACCCCTCGTCAGTCCGACTAGCCCGACAAATCCGTCGTCAGTCCGACTACGCCAATAAATCCGCCGTCCGTCCGACTAGGCCGATAAATCCGTCATCCGTCCGACTGGGCCGATAAATCCGTCGTCCGTCCGACTAGGCCGATAAATCCGTCGTCCGTCCGACCCGGCCGATAAATCCGTCGTTCGTCCGACCAGGCCGATAAATCCGTCGTCCATCCGACTAGGCCGATAAATCCGTCGTCCGTCCGACTAGGCCGATAAATCCGTCGTCCGTCCGACTAGGCCGATAAATCCGTCGTCCGTCCGACTAGGCCGATAAATCCGTCGTCCGTCCGACCAGGCCGATAAATCCGTCGTCCGTCCGACTAGGCCGATAAATCCGTCGTCCGTCCGACTAGGCCGATAAATCCGTCGTCCGTCCGACTAGGCCGATAAATCCGTCGTCCGTCCGACTAGGCCGATAAATCCGTCGTCCGTCCGACTAGGCCGATAAATCCGTCGTCCGTCCGACTAGGCCGATAAATCCGTCGTCCGTCCGACTAGGCCGATAAATCTGACGTGCTGTAGCTTTATTTTATTAATCTCTTTTTTTAATTGTTTTCTACTGGTACTGCATGACGATAGTAGGAATAAAATAAATAAAAATGCAACAGAACGTCAGATTTATCGGACTACTCGAGATGATTGTGTCGCAAGGTGTGTTCTGCACACAAGTTTTCATCGTTCTCGGATAGCGAGATTGCTTCGTTTTATGGGCAGAGAGATACGGCCGATGACATGCGCCGGCCTTGTTTGTGATTCATTTGCCGTGGAGCAACGTGTCCGCTGCGCTGCGCTGTTCACGTCACCTCACTAAAATATTTCTGATATCGAGCAGTATGCAAGTCGAATTTACATTATTGAGTGACGAATAGGATTTAGTCTAACCAGTTGTTATTTCCGAGTCTTCCTTCGATGTCCTCCCGATCGTCATGAACTCCGGGAATTTCATCGCCATTTTCTTCTGCTTGTCCTGCTTCGGGCTCGGTAAGGCCGTACTTCATTTCCAGCTGCCTGAACTTCACCTCCCGCGACTACGTTATCTGACAATTCTCCATGTGATTCAGACCAAAATCCTCCATTTCTCTCACACTCACTGTCGTTACCAGACAAGTGAAAGTGCATGTCATCCATTATTCAAAAACAAATGTTCCATTTTTTTAAAGCAGAAATGAACGAAGCGATTGAGTCGACCAATCAAATGTGGAAACACACAGCAAGCCAATAGAATCACGTAGAACACCAACCCGAGTAATTAACGTGCAGCCTTTGACATCCTGTATATGACATCATGTGGGTTACGCCCCTTTCAGGAGAATTTTTAGGGGCGTTCCCGAAGAGGTTTGTTTTTTTAATTTTACATTTTACAGAATGAGTATTGTGAAAAAACATTGTCAGATCTGAAATCACGATGAAAAACTCCTCTAGGACATATATAAATGAAATTTATGTACTTTGGCATGTCAGGGGACCTTTAAGCCTGGTGTTGGCTCGGTGGTTAAGGCGGTCACACCTTGACGATTTAGCCAGCGTATGCCTGACATGAAAAATTGGGCAAAAACGCTGGCACACGTCAAGTACGTTATGGGTAAGTTTGTATACGTTAAGAGCACGCTGGCATACGTCGTAGTATGCTGGCATACGTTGTAGTACGCTGAGCTGTTAGACAAATTTTCCATGCTTGAAATTTTTCAACGTATGCCAGCATATGACTTGCACGTTCCGCATAACGCTGGTCATTAGTTGTAGGCACGTTACACGATCGTTGACACACGTCGACACACACTACTTGTAAGTTACTCATAAGTCGAAACACGTCGAGGTAAAGTTTAGCGTACCCGAAACTTATTTCTAACCTATGAGTAACGTGTTGTAGGCACGTTACGCGATCGTCGACACACGTTACTTGTACGTTACTCATAAGTCGAAACACGTCAAGGTAATGGTTAGCGTCAGTGTTCCAGACTCCCTGGTTTTTGTTTTTTAGTTTTTTAAATTCGGTATGACGGTGATGTTGACACTTAGATTTCTAGTGCGGTTATAATATAATATAAGTAATCGGCTTCCGCTCAACGATTTAAATCATAACCGCACTAGAAATCAAAGTGTCAACATCACCGTCATACGAAGAAAAAAAAACAAAAAAACTCGGGAGTCTGGAACACTGACACTAACCATTATGTCGACGTGTTTCGACTTATGAGTAACGTACAAGTAACGTGTGTCGACGTGTGTCAACGATCGCGTAACGTGCCTCCAACTTATGGCCAGCGTATGCGGAACGTATGTCATACACCGAGTACGTCGAGAAATTTTCAACATGCTGAAAATTTCTCGACGAACTCGGCGTATGACGACGTATGCTAGCGTACTACGACGTATGCCAGCGTGTTCTTAACGGATGCAAAACTTACCCATAACGTAGTCGACGTGTGCCAGCTTGGTTCAGCAAATTTTTCATACGTCGGCATACGCTGGCTAAAAGGTCAAGGTGTGACAGCGGCTTCACACTTCAATGTCTAGTGCGGTTATGATTTGAATCGTCGAGCCGCAGCCTTTTAATAGCCTACGCCACGTGATTGTCGGCGATACGCTGCCGCGCTATGCATAAGTTAGACTATCGTTGGGCATAGGTTGTGAACGCCGAAAACACGCTCAGCATTCATTGGTACAAGTTATCTATATGTGATTGAAACGTTCTGTGTACGTTACTAATTCGTTTTGCATACGTCCAACACGTTATTATACACCCAAAACTTTAAAAAACCATCAATAGTTCAGCGTATGCCAGTGTTTTACATACATTTTGATACCTTGCCATATGCTGGCTAAAACGTCAAGGTGTGAGAGCCCCTTTAGGGTGGTGGCTTTGGATCCTAGGGTCCTGAGTTCAAGCCCTGTCGGCCACTGAATTAATGCACCAGGGGGTTGACTCAGCCTGTCATCCTTCCGAGGTCGGCAAAATGAGTACCAGTTCCAGCGTGTGTACTGGTAGAGGGGCAGTGCATCAGCGACACAGTCGTGCTTCAATAAATGATAGCTATGCCGGCAGCTAAGCTGCCATACGACCACCACCAACAAAGGCTTTCAGTGGTAGGAAATGCCGATGGCCCGAACTGGAAGACGAACTTGAAGACTGGGTTAACACACAGAGAGTGGATGGTGGGGGTGTTTCTACTGTTCAGATTAGACTCAAAGCAAGATCGATCACCTTTTGTGGCTAATTTTCGGACGTTTTTGCGCTTGGTTTTTTTGTGCAACATTTGCGGCTTATAAACCAGTGCGGCTTGTGTGTGTTTAAATTCCAGATTTTAATTTTTAATTTAGGGGATGCGGCTTATATGATGATGCGCTCAATGGTCCGAATTTTACGGTAATTGGCGTGCGTGCTTGCTTGCATGTTTCGTGTGAGAGAAAGAGATGCAGCAAAGAGTCAGGGCAGGTATGGGTCGGGAGCATGTGCCAGAACAGCTCGTTGCTGCGTCCACTTTCTGCCGGTACTCCAGGGGCCTCCATCTAGCCATTCCCAGGCAGATGCCAGGCCCATCCCCATCTCCTTGAGATGCCGATCAACCTGCTACAACCACGAGGCACATGGTTGGCCCATTGGCCTCCTCCACTCACGAGACTCCCTCGCTGAGAGAATCTGGTGAGCAGGATCAGCATCAGGAAAACGAGCCACATGTCCATACAGCCGCAACTGACGCTCACGGACTATGCAGGTAAGAAATCTCATTTGATTCTCTCTCAGCAACCGCTCATTGGACACAAAGTCCGACCAGCGATAGCCAAGGATTCTCCGAAGAAACCTGGTACCAAAGGAATTAAGTCTCCATCTCAGATGCTTGGTCAGAGTCCAAGTCTCACATCCATAGAGCAAGACTGGAAGCACCAAGGACCTGAAGACTGGGACTTTCGTCATCCTGCACAGGTACCGGCAGTGCCACACCCCCATTATCTAGTGAATCCATGACTCCCCAGGCCCGACCCAGACATCTATTGACCTCTAACTCACAGCCAGCAGAGACATGAATATCACTGCCAAGGTAAGTGAATCTTTTCACGACCTCAACATCCTCACCACAAACGGGCACAGACAGGACAGCATCATCCAAGATGTCATTGAAAGCCTGGATCTTAGTTTTGACCCAGGAAACCTGTAATCCCAGCGGCTCCGACTCCTCATTCAGCACCTCGAGGGCCCCAAAAAGGATATCCAGAGTCTCCGCAAAGATGACTGCATCATCTGCGAAATCAAGGTCAGAGATCTTGACATTCCCAAACGATGCACTCAGCTTGATCTCTCCGACATCCTCCCTTGAATCCAGTCCATACAAGTGCTGAAAAGTGTGGGGGCCAGTACACACCCCTGACGAACTCCAGTAACAACTGGAAATAAGTCAGAGATGGTACCACCACATCTCACAGCACTCTCAGTACCAGAGTAGAGCTCAGACATCAGATCGATCAGTATTGGTGGCACCCCACGAAGACCAAGAATCTTCCAGAGGGCATCCCAATTCACTGAATCAAACGCTTTACAGAGATCAACATCGGCTCCAAGCAGCCCCTGCCACAACTCTCGTCTGCGTTCGGTGAGGACCCGAAGAGCAAGGATACGGTCAATCGTTGACCTCTTTGGTGTAAAGCCTGACTGCTCTGGAGGCTGGTGCTCAAGCAGATGGTGGCGAACCCTATCAAGAATTATCCGAGCAAAGACCTTGCCCAGCACTGCGAGCAGCGTCACCCCTCGGTAGTTGTTGCAGTCTTGGCGATCACCCTTCCCTTTCCCGTGAAAGAACTGCAAGCGTTAAAGGTTAAAGAAGTATAAGAGGTCGAACTGAAAAAGTCCCACACAACCTTTCCCCCTTACATATGAGAAATATGGAAGGGACGACAACACATACTATTGAAATAACTGCCTTGGGATTGCTGTATGTTGTGTGCCATTGCCGTGGAGGCATGTGGTTTTACAGAACTGCAACTGTATATGTAATATATATATATATATATATATATATATATATATATATATATATATATATATATATATATATATATATATATATATATATATATATATATATATATATATATATATATATATATACACACATACATACACATGTAAGGAGGCTTCTCTTTTTAGCAATCGAATATAATTTATCTTGTCATCTTGGAACTAAACAAAAAAATTATTTATAACAGCTCTCACAGCTCCCATAGATTCTACCCACCCCAACATGATTAATCGGAAAATTTTTTTTTAACTTACCCTGTACATTCATAAGCCCCAGATGTCTTTTCCATCAGTGTTCAGAAGCAATGAATCCAGATACACAGTCCATTCACTGGGGTTTTTGTAACACACCTCCCTCCAATCGGGTCTGAGCAGGAATTTGGGAATTGCTTGAGGGTGTTGGCGGGAACTCACCTACTCTCAGCGAAAGATACAGTGGGATCTTTAAAGTCCACTGGTAACGAATGCTCATGGCGGATGAGACACCCAGCTTCATGTCCCATCCACTGCATGGTGCACTCCTTGATGCAACACCTGACCTGTCAAACACCAAGGTGACAGCTTGTGGTGAGATATGGAATCAAACCAAGTTGAAAAAGCTGAAACTCATTCTTGGAACAAACACAAAGTACATTAACTCCCTCTGAGATATGCTGCTATCCATGTCACAAGTGCAGTTTTATTACTCTGACTACCAACCAAAACAGATTTGGCTGCCGTAACGTTCTCATGGCGATGCAGGTCAGCTTACCTATTTGGTATTTGGTTTTAATTTCCTGATTCGAATGGTTTCATTTTTCAAGCTGGAGAGAGCATTTCGTGGAGTGATGACTACTGAAGACAGTTCAATCACACTAACAATGTACCTCGGGTACAGTGAACATGGGTAAAAATTCACCAAATTGCAAATGAGAAACCACATACAGGTGGCCAGGAATGGCATTGTATAGAAGGTTGTAGCTGTTGGACCAAAGAAAGCGAGGAGGATAAAGGTACAGAGCTTCCTAATTCCTTAATGCACAAAAGGTACATGAGTGGAATATGGTGGATGTCATTGACGGCAAGCAACAACATTTGTAATGGTTTGTAACGTAACTGAGATAATCCTCATAAAATAACTCATTTTGATTTGGGATTAGCTCGATGAAATGGTGTTATAACAAGTATCCGAATGAACGATATTTGTAATTTTACGCACGAACACATATTGGAAGATATCTCAATTCGTGTGCTTTGTGTTATAAAACCCTAATTGTTCTTTCCTTTTCTTGTCAAGTGTATAATTGTATTTGGTTTTGTTATTTAATATCTTGTACCATTGGCAGTGCGTGTAAGCCTTTTATAAAAGAGGATTTTATCATTTCATGGAAAGTCTGGTTGGCTAAAAGTAAGTGTCCCATTCTCACCTGCAGATCCTGCTGAGTTACTGACATACCTTGGATTCCTTCCGTTATAAACGATAACCTTTCTTTCTTGATTTCTTTTTTCTGAGCTTGCCCTCACGTCTCGCTGAGGCACTGATAGGCAGCAGGCGTGTCAGCCCAGCACCAGCTCCACAGCGATAACACCTCAGATTCCTCTCCCATGACAAGCAGCTCGAGTGCTTTTTCAGCCAAAGAAGAACTCCCCCTTTCCCTCCCCTTCTTCTCTCTCACACTTTACCCGAATCTGTATCTCTCAACCTTTCTCTCTCTCTCTCCCCCTTTCTTTATCTCTCTCCCTATCTCTATTTTTCCCTATCCCCTCCCAATCTATACCTACTCTCTATCTCTTCCCATTTTTCTCTCTACCCCCCCTCTCTCTCTATCTCACCTCCTCCTCCTCTATCCCCTCTCTATCATTCTCCTTTCCCTCTCCCCCTCTCTTTTTCTTTCCCCTTCCTCTCTCTGTCCTTCTTTGCCTGCTCTCTGTTTCTCCCTGTTCTCTGCATTTTCCACTCCCTTTCTTTCTCTCCCCCCCCGTTCATTCTTTCTCCCTTTCTCTCTACCGTCTCTGTGTGTGTCTCTCTCTCTCTCTCTGTCTCTCTGTCTCTCTGTCTCTCTGTCTCTCTGTCTCTCTGTCTCTCTGTCTCTCTGTCTCTCTGTCTCTCTGTCTCTCTGTCTCTCTGTCTCTCTGTCTCTCTGTCTCTCTGTCTCTCTGTCTCTCTGTCTCTCTGTCTCTCTGTCTCTCTGTCTCTCTGTCTCTCTGTCTCTCTATCTCTCTCTGTCTCTCTATCTCTCTCTATCTCTCTGTCTCTCTGTCTCTCTGTCTCTCTGTCTGTCTGTCTCTCTGTCTCTCTATATCTCTCTATCTCTCTGTCTCTCTATCTCTCTTTCTCTCTATCTCTCTATCTCTCTCTATGTCTCTCTATCTCTCTCTATGTCTCTCTATCTCTCTATCTCTCTATCTCTCTCTATGTCTCTCTGTCTCTCTGTCTCTCTGTCTCTCTGTCTCTCTGTCTCTCTGTCTCTCTGTCTCTCTGTCTCTCTGTCTCTCTGTCTCTCTTTCTCTTTCATACCCATTTCATCCTCCACACTGCTTTTCCGAAGGAAAAAATTCTTACCTCGCGGTTCTTTATCCCTCCGTCCCTTTCACACCGGTTTCTCTCATGCTAACCTCGTGGTTTTCTCAACCCAGAACGAGATTTCCCCAAGGTATTTTGATGCTTTTTCACACTAGTTTGTGATTCCTATCCCATGAATCGAGATTGACCCACAATTCTTTGCTCTGCAGTGTCCGCATGCACAGTACTTTCCCCCAATAGAAAATGGTGTCCACTCCCAAAGCTATGCGTGCCATTTTCATCTCAATTTTTAAGATTTTGTGACGGCGTATATGGTCCGTGGCTTGTTGTTGCGCTTGTGTTGTCCGTGGCTTTGATGGACAACATACGATTGAATATATCCACCGAATGCGAGTAAACCACACTTTTGACCTTCAACCACACACTATTACATAAACCTTTACCCCATAATTAAATATCATTTACTACTGCATCTAATACCCTCGGGTATTAGGCTGCTGAGCTTAAAAGTTAAAATCTCCACCTCCCATCATAATCATCTTCATCATCATCAGAAGATATGGGATGAAACTTTGCCACCACGGAGCCTGTAACCAAGCATGCACACACACCGGCGGAGAGTCCCTTTACAGATCCAAACCTACCCATGTGTACCACGTCTGTGTGTGCTGTCTACGTACCTCTACCTTTGATTGCAGCAACTGCCGACTGTACATCCCGATTGGGACATGAACTGTAGCGCTATTGACTGTAGTAGTGTCGGGCACTTGGCAAGTGGCTTAAGCACTCAAGCAAGCACCTCAATGGAATGGTTGATAAGGAACGGCTGGCTTGGCAAGCAATAGCAAGCTGATTGGTAATGGCACATACCCGCAAAAAACTAAGCATCGGTGATTTCTTAACATTTTCAGATTTCACTCCAGATTTCGAGTTATTTAGTCCGCATGATCCGATCCTCCAAACTCAAACTATATTTCTATTATATACTTGAATTAATCTGTGAGAGCAAATCGTGAAAAATTACATCATATAATGCTAAAACTCCGAATTTGAAAACTAAAGCACTTACCAAGATGATGAACTGTATACAGCGATTTAAATGTATTTAGATGAGGAATTCGATGACATGAGTGAGAAAAGTGAAAAAAACATTTTGAGAGCTTTATCGTTAATAAACCATTGCAGCCTGTTTCAACTCAATGCATTGTTGAGCAGACTGAACGAAATGACGAATTAAGACCCCAGCGAGGGCGAGCGAGCTGACTGAGGGTGCATCTTGATAAAGGATATAATTAAATATGGCTGTTAATTATCTTCAAAAGGGGTTTTTTAATTCACCCAAACCCTCAATTTTCACTCATGCACTTCCTCGGAGTTCCCTTCATATCCATGCAAAGTTTAAGGATGTGAGGTCTCATGGTTTTGGAGTTTTACACACACTCCTTTATTCGTTTGCATAATTAAGAGCCTTTCCTGCTATTTCACCCTTATGGGTCAGCAAATAAATGATTGCAGTCGATAAGGGTCATGGTTCATTAAAAAAAAAACACCAACCAACTTTCTTCGTTTCCACAAAGGGAACTGAACTTTGATTTTGTGTGATACTAAAAAAGTTGGTTGCCATTGCCTTTTTGTGAATCTTTTCACCCTTCTTATTGACCCATCTCTCTTTACCGAGACAGTGGATTTAGATTATGTTTCCCTGATATTCCCCATCCTTCCTCATTCAACAGCAAGTCATGAATGGATTTGTACAACACCTTTGGTGGAAATAATTTAAACTGATGGGATATACCAATGAACAAGTCTACCTGAAATATTAATAACTAGAACGGGCACTCAGTAGAGCGCATACCTTCGCCAACGCTACATTTTGCTCCCCCCCCCCCCAGAAACCGTTGATTGTGAGGGTATTTAATCCCATACCACATCTGCCATCTCATATGTGTTATGATGGCTTAAAGACATTAAATTTCCTGCTGTTTGACACTGATTCACATACATTGTACAATTTCTGTATGAACTCCCTGACCTTTTTGGGTGTCGGTGTCAAGTCAATCTGATGACAACTGCTCACATTATAAGAAATCAAATATTACACATCACAGGATAGGGAATTGAATTCTAAACATTTTGAATCTACTTACATGCAAATTGTATAAGAATTGACCGTGTTGTGATAATAAAGGTCGTTGACCCCCCTGACCTTTGACTCCCAACTGCTAATAAGGGTTATTACGTCATTGTGTCATGTCACATATCACAAGATGGGGCATTGAATTCTGAACATTTTGGCATTAGTTGCATGCAAATTGGATACAAATTGACCGCGCTATGGTAAAAAGACGATTTTGACCTTTTCATGACCTTGACCTTTGACCCGATTGCTCCCAAAATCTAATCAAATGGTCCTCGGATAATAACCAATCATCCCACCAAATTTGCTGCAATTCAGTTCAATACTTTTGGAGTTATGCGAATAACAAACAAACAAACACATATTCACAAAAAAATTTAATAAATAAATACACAGCGATCAAAACATAACCTTCGCAACAAAGGTTGCGAAGGTAACTAGTAATAGGTGTCCACAACCATCTTCGCCATGCTGTGGATCGTCGGCCGAGGTCCTCACTGTTTCACCTTTATTCGCTTTTAAATTCGTTTTCTCCGCAACCGCTTGAGAGATTGACACAAAACTTCCAACATAAGAGTGCCGACCCATGGGGAATGTTATAACAAAGTTTCAGGATGATTGGATGGAAAATGCGGCTGGTGTTCCAAAAAGTCTGTTTTCTGCAGGTTTGGGTTGCAGGGTGTTTCACATATCAGGAATAAACGGCCTCGACCTTACTTCACTCAGCCTAATAAAGGAAGACACAGTTACAGGTTGCTGATGGGTCTACCATTAGGTGGAACAGATAGTTTACATTGAAAAGAGAGGCAGGATTTGTTTTATAATCCCCTGAGGATCATCAATCACTAAATAGTTGGCAAAACCACATTTTTTTTGTTTGTTTTGTTTTGTTTTTCAGACAAAATTCTTTGAGACTTGCCGTGAAAGGCTCATGAAGACATTTGGATGCAAATGTTGATGGATGGGAAAAGATTGTGGATTGTCAAGGTGTTGATAGATAAGCCATGTTATTTTCGTGATACAGAATGAAAAACTGCTCTTGCAGGTCAACGCTGGTGTCAGTCTGCATCGGTGGGCAGGTAGAACAGTGAATGAAATCAACAGAACGTTGATCGATGTATCCTAACCGCCATGGGAAGAAAGAAAAATCTGACGGTTTGGGCAAGCTGAAGGGTTAACAACCGAAAAGTCAGCTTCCCCTTCTTTCCTACAGCAGTTAGCACAGCTCAATCACCATTCTGTTGATTTCATCCATTGTCCTCCCTGTAATATCCTTTTGTTTGGGTGTTTTGTTGGTTTTAATAAGACTGCTATGAATGATTGGAATACACGAAGAATAATAATAATATTATCATCATCATTGCAGCAGGTTGTTGGTGAATATGAAGGCGCACAACCGTTCCACTCTCTCTTAAAGTAACTCACCTGCTTTGGTATACACAACAGACGTAAGGACATCAAAAGAGTGAGGATAAAGCTTGCATTCCGGATGCTAACGACCGCGTCCATTCCCACACCTGGAAACCTTTTCGATCAATTTTTTTTTAATCTGCACAATTTGTTACGGTCCTTTCCTTATTTTGTTTCCTCCACTGGTTGCAAACCCTCTATCCAGGTCAAAGTCTGATGCATTTTGACGTTGTTCAAGTCTCATGGCATCCAGTTTCACATTCCATGCCATCGTTTCATGGCAGAGAGCGACTTTCATGCCATCAAGCCAGACTTCTTACAAATTCCTCACACACTGGCCTCGCACCAACTTTTCTGGTCGTTTCCAATTGCTTAGTTCTTTTTGTTTCACCGCTTTCAAGTTCTCCAAGTTGATGTCGACTTAATTGCATACACATGATGTAAAACATTTCTTTAACTGTGTGCCTGCAATAGCTTTAGATATATGTGTGAAAAGAGAAGAAGAAATCTTTCAATGAAATGTCCTTGGTTTTTTTTTTAATCTCAGTCAAAGTTTTGACAAATGTCAAATTTTTTTGAGAAAGAAAAGTTCTTCCAATTACTGTTAAGTGTACGGTTTGTTAAACGTGACAATAAAAACCAGATACAGTATATTAAATAAACATTTTGCGATGCTAACAACTTGAAGTATCTGTTATGTTATAATGTAAGTTGTAAAGGATGGCAGGATAGCTGAGAGGTATGCACACTCACCTCTGAGCTGTTTAGTCTGGGTTTGAATCCCGACCCAGCAATAAACTGTTATCCTGGTGTCTTGCAGGCAGGGCTGACAGAGAGTGTGCCGTCCGTTGGATGGACGTTAAGCTGGGTGTTCCGCATGCCAGCATTAGTTGGTGGACGTTAAAGATCCCACGGTATCCTTTGCGATTCGAATAGTCGATGAGTGGTGCACCATCCATCGGAAGAACGTTAAAGCTGGAGTACCCGCCTCTCAGCACTGGTCCTTGGAGGTTGTTAAAGATCCCACGGTCGCTACCTGAGGCTTTGGGGAGTCTATTGCGAAGAGTTGGCAATTTGTCACCGGCACATTGAACAAATAACGATTTTCTCACATCTTCAGTTGAAACTCAGGTGTGCCCTTTTCGGAAAGACTAAGAAAAAGAACATTCTCCAGCTGAACCTACAATAAGAAGGAAATAATTGAGGATGTCGGGCTGACAGGATGGCTTTGAAGGATGTATATGTATGCTCACCTCTAAGTCGTCCAGTCTCGGTTCGAATCCCGACCCAGCTCTAAACTGTCATCTTGGTGTTTCACAGGCAGGTCGATTCATCAATGTGTGTGCCAGCATTAGCTGTTAGGACATTAAATATCCCACGGTGCTCTTGGCAAAGAGTAGGCGAGCTATCACCAGCCTCATGGGCATATTACCAATTTCTGCCTTTACTACTGCCTTAATGGAAACCACCCAGCATGACTCCAGTCCTGGAAATTGCTTCGGCAGAACCAATGCTCTCTAACAGAGTATGGAACATCGGATCGGTATTTGGGCTGTGAAGGAAGTAGTAGCTGTAGTAGTAGTAGTGGTCAAGAATATACTGGATCACAAAAGTATTTTTCGACCAACCATTGATGAGGTGCACACTTTATATGTGACAAGGTATAGTCACTTTCAGAGAGTCCATTGCTGTGTTTGCTTTCGACCTCAATTCAGTTCAATGATTATATCGACTTCTGCCAGGTTTTTGACTCATCTCTCCATCTGTCATGAATAATTCTCGAGTTTCCGGTGGCAAGGTCCTCATTTTAGCTCTTCCTTCCATAAAGTGAGGCAATCGCATATAAAAAGCAGAATATTATATCATCACATATTCACAAGTAAGATGTATAAACAATTGTACGTACTGTTGAGCAAAGAGCTTTGCTACGGTGGACAATGTGTAGAAAGAAGTAAACACCATCATGAACTGATTATCACATCTGAAAAGTTTTCTAAATGTTTCATTTTGAGTGAATTAAAGGAAGTGTTAAGGAAAATGAGTTTGTGTAGGCATGGAGTTTCCTGCATTGTGTTCTTTTTTTTTGACAGGACTGAGCACTGTGTGCACGCAGGCAATAATCTGAGGTTGAGGCCAGAATGTAGCCGAGTACCTTCCCTCCCATCAACGCCCATCTTCATCTGGGATTTGAGATCAAACTTCGATGACAGTTGACGTGCAGACAGGTAATGCTTCAGGAGTGGTGGCCTATGTAAATGACATAATCCTTCAGTTGCCAGGCTTTCGTGACCTTGCGTAAACAAATTCCTCATCTATGTCATATCTACAACCAGAATGTCACCGTCGCCAAGAGAACAGTTTTCTCAGTCCAGTGTTGGCAGGTGGTAACGAGTGATTCGGATTTATAGGGTGGTTGTTCGTTCGGCTTCATATTCTGTTTATCACAGGCTTTTGTTTGTATACAGAGTCGAGGCTCATGGAAGAGCGAGAGCACAAAACAGATCAGAACGTAACAGAATGAAAAGAACAGTAGAAAGAGGGGGAGAAGGGGAGACGAGGTGAAAATATATTGTCGTCCTTTACACCAACAGAAGAGATGATGGACTAAATAGTGTAGACAGAACATTCAATCACAGAAGTAGACAGAATGGGCATGCTCGCTAGCTGAGGCATTGGGGAGTAGGCCAGACACTCACAAGGACATGAATTTGACAATACACCTCAACCAGGGTATGGAACAAGATGGAAAATCGGATGTAAACACAATTAACAACACAGAAAGACACGACGGATGTGGTCTGGAAAACTTAGCTTTGATGAATTGCAAGGAGGCACGCATGAGCCAATTCCCAGCATGCTTAGACCCAGAACTGGAAGTGCTGTGTGCCATGGAAGGTCTGCCATGGATTGCCGTAAATACAGTCATGCAGCAAATATTGAGTTGGAATTTCCAGGAACAGGTTAGAAAGAGACAGAAAAGGAATTTTGAAGTCCAGTAAATGGTTTGTATTTTGTGCAATCGAGCTAGGTGCGCATGAGGCAATGAAATGCAATGAAACTTAGTGAATCTTTCCCATCTTACAGATTCGGTTGCAATGGGTTGAACGAATTAGAGGCTCAAGTGACGAAGACGGATTTATCAAAAAGATCATCCGAGTGCACTTTCAATCCAGCCTCCTGGAGGAGAGCAAACACCTGTTAATGTGGAACTTATTGTGGTGTAGTATTGATGATACTGCATTGGTATCTCATCCATTGTCAGTTAAAATTTGAGTGAGTTGAGTGGTATTACGAATTTTGATTCGAACTTTGTGGAAATTCAGCTTTCAGGATCGAAAGGAGGTTGAATACGACTTCCCACTTTCTTGTGGAGTCGGCTGGGGAAAGGTTTGACCCAAGTCTTTCCAAGGCCGGCAAAGCCTGACATTCAACTGAAGGTGACAGTAATTTGTTCAGGGTGCTGGAGATAACTTGCCGACTCCACACGAAGAACACCGTGGGATTGTTAACGTCCACCAACTAATACTTTAAGATGTGCCACCCAGTTTAACATCCATCTGAGGCATGGCACACACACACTGATGAATCACCCTGCCTGTGAAACATCTGGATGACAGTTCATAGCTGGGTCAGGACTCTATCCCAGGCTATAGACAGCTCAGAGGCGAGTGTGCATACGTATTGACTATCCTACGAGTCCCCTAACTCCATCTAAATACTGCACCCTATTTTTCAAATGTCTTGTTTTCATGAATTCTTCCAATCATTGAGTGTTAAAGTAGACAACAAAGCAAAAAAATAACTAAAACAAGAACGGCTCTCGGGAGAGTGCATACCTCCGCAATGCTGAACAGTTTATGTTTTATGTCCCACTGATAGGCCGGATCTGCATGGAGACCTTAGATCTGCATGGAGACCAGAATCCAATCGACTTGTTCTTGTCACTTGTCCAACTCATCCACTACGTATCATCCGAATACGTTCATAAACTATTGAAATATCATGTTATGTATCGTTTTTGGCCCTATCTGTGTTGTGAAGAATCACTTAAGGCCCTGTCACACCTTGACGTTTTAGCCAGCGTCTGGCAAGATATCAAAATGTATGTAAAACGCTGGCATACGCTGAACTATTGATGTTTTTTTTTTTCCAGTTTTGGACGTATTCATAACGAGTTGGACGTATGCATAATGTATTAGTAACGTACACAGAACGTTTCGATAACGTATAGATAACTTGTATCAACGAATGCTGAGTGTGTTGTCGGCGTTCACAACCTATGCCCAACGATAGTCTAACTTATGCATAGCGCGGCAGCGTATCGCTGACGATCACGTGGAGTAGCCTATTAAAAGGCTGCGGCTCGACGATTTAAATCATTACCGCACTAGACATCGAAGTGTCAAGCCGCTGTCACACCTTGACGTTTTAGCCAGCGTATGCCGAAGTATGAAAAATTTGCCGAATACGCTGGCACACGTCGAATATGTTATGGGTAAGTTTTGTATACGTTAAGAGCACGCTGAACAATGCTAGCATACGTCGTAGTATGCCGAGTACGTCGACAAATTTTCAGCATGTTGAAAATTTTTTCGACGTATGCTAACGTATGACACACGTTCCGCATACACTGGCCATAAGTTGAAGTCACGTTACGCGATCATTGACACACGTCGACACACGTTACTTGTAAGTTACTCAGAAGTCGAAACACGTCGAGGTAATGTTTAGCGTCAGTGTTCCAGACTCCCTGGTTTTTTTTTTCTTCGGTATGACGGTGATGTTGACACTTCGATTTCTAGTGCGGTTATGATTTAAATCGTTGAGCGGCAGCCTATTATTATATTATATTATAACCACACTAGAAATCGAAGTGTCAACATCACCGTCATACCGAAGAAAAGAAAAAAAAAACCCAGGGAGTCTGGAACACTGACGCTAAACATTACCTCGACGGGTTTCGACTTATGAGTAACTTACAAGTGATGTGTGTCGACGTGTGTCAACGATCGCGTAACGTGACTACAACACATTACTCATAGGTTCGAAATAAGTTTCGGGTACGCTAAACATTACCTCGACGTGTTTCGACTTATGAGTAACTTACAAGTAACGTGTGTGGACGTGTGTCAACGATCGCGTAACGTGCCTACAACACGTTACTCATAGGTTAGAAATAAGTTTCGGGTACGCTAAACATTACCTCAACGTGTTTCAACTTATGAGTAACTTACTAGTAACGTGTGTCAACAAGCGCATAACGTGCCTACAACTTATGGCCAGCGTATGCGGAGCGTGTGAGTCATACGCTAGCATACGTCGAAAAATTTCAAGCATGTTAAAATTTGTCGACGAGCTTGGCATACTACGACGTATGCCAGCGTGCTCTTAACGTATACAAAACTTACCCATAACGTATTCGACGTGTGCCAGCGTTTTAGACAAATTTTTTATACGTCGGCATATGCTGGCTAAATCGTCAAGGTGTGACAGGGCCTTTACGAAAGTGAAAAAAATTCTCCGACCCAGATCTTCACCAATATCAAATCAATTCGCCCTCGTCACACACCAAACCTGTCCACCAAGTCTCGTCCGAATCTGTCCATGTTTTGAGATATCATGATCACAGACATGGAGAAAGACAAACTAAAGGGGGTGAATACATTACCTCCGTCCATCTTCAGTGGCGCAGGTAATAAATACATAAAAGTTCCCCTTATTTACTCTCATGCCATCACACCCAAAAGCGTTTTCACCCGAGTCACAGGAGAGGGTATTGCGTTTGGGTCCGTTTGTTTGTTTGTCTGTTTGTTTCTGTCTGTCTGTTTGTTTGTTTGTCTGCCCAAAACTTTCGTGTTTTCTCCGCAACCACTTGTCAGATCGAGACAAAATTTTCATCAGATGAGCGACTACTCTTGTAGAATGTTTCAATTATAAATATGATGTCATGGGTCACGTGGTATGGCAGCTATGTCGGAAAAACAGAAAAAAAATTGGGCCGAAGCTTCTCTGAAATCACACCAAGGAAAAAATTGAAACTTGGCACATGGCAAGTACTCCTCATCAGGAAAAAATGTAATTTTTTTTTAATGACGTCATCAGTGCCTTCGTTATGATGTCATAATTGCAAATGCAGAACGCTACATCTGATCGGTATTAAAATTTATGAGGGTCATCTAGGAATAAAAATTGGTCCTCAGTAAAAAAAAAACATGATGGCGTTATCGGTCACGTGATTCGACAGCCACATCGTTTTTTTTTTTTTTTAAACCTTCCAAAATCTTCTTCTCTGAAGTGGCTGAACAGATCGAGGCGAAACTATACATGTATGACTGCCTATCCATGAGGAACAAAACATTCACACATATGACGTTATAGGTCACCATGGTTTGGCAACAATATTGGATTGAGCCTAAAACCTACAAAAATCTTCTCCAGAATGGCTGGACAGATCGAGGGGAAACGTCACACAAATGTTGCCCAAGCCTTGGGGATACCAGAGTATTCAAGAATAATTGATGTCATATGGTCTGGCAGCCATATTGGATTTTGCGAAAATCTTAAAAATTCTTTGTCTTGAACCGCCTCATCAATCGACGTCAACCTTCACAATCATGATCCAGTAGTGATAGGGAATATATGTTTTAAATTGCAACCTGATCGTAGACACATGGTCGAGCATCCAGAATTATTTAATTTTTTGAATCTGGGTAACACACCAGAACACAAACACCACTCAAAATACACGCCACAAAACTACAGAAACACCACACAAAACAAGTCCTGGCGAGGGTCTGCAATCGCTGATTGCTCTTTTCCTTGTTTTAATTGCTTTACTTTGATCCTGATGTTTTACTCCTGTTATTAAATTACTGTTCCTCAGATTGAGTCAGTTTTAGATTTTCACGTCTTTCATATTCTACATTGATCCGAGTGTCATGGAGGAGCTTGTATAAACAGTATATCATACGCAGAACGAGATTGGTTCACATAATCGTTCCTTTTGTTATGTTGCCGCCTGATCCTTTCTGTATTCTATCTCTTCCATGAGCCTTGACTCTGTATGCAAAAAAAATTGACTTTCATATGTGAATTACAAGGACATTTTAGTGAACACCATTGGGTTTCCTGGATCCATTGGAAACACCATTTATTGGGTTTCCTGGATCATGAGCCAGGAGTTGAGATGAGAACATGAACAGGTCAACTTGAATTAGAGACGACAATGTCAAGTACAAAATGCCCAACAGTGGTACAAATAAATAAATAAACTACAATAGTGTTCCTTATCCAGGCTTGTACATACATGATGGGAGAGTGACTGAGCTGTGTGTTTCAGCATATAAAGGCCTCTTGTCCATGCTCTGTCTGCATTCCCATGTCCAGCCTAACAGCTAAGAAAACCAGTTTATTTTCCTGAAAAACGCCCCTGAGAGCCTCGACACCACCGAAACAAACAAGCCCACTTTCTCCTCTGGCTGTGGGGGACAGTAGGGGTTTATGCGAAGTCGAGGCTTGAACAGGCGCTTTGATGGGTCCGCGGACCCCTCCCTCTCCTTCTCCTCCTCCTCCTCTGTGGGTGCAAAATGCTCCATTAGGCCGAGTGGAGCACCATGATCGGGGTGAATGGAATTGCTTTCCCTTCAACACCTCTTCAGTGCCTGCCTTCTGTAGTCCATTTTTTTTCTCCAATTTAGTGAGAGAATTTGCTGGAATCGAGCACTGAAAATTAATCGGGAAAGAGACAGACAGACAGACAGAGAGCAATTAATGAAAAACCCACTTGATTATCCAGTCTGGTTGATACTGATGAACCAGTCCGGTTGCTGTTGTTACTGATGAATCAGTCCGGTTGCTGTTGTTACTGATGAACCAGTCCGGTTGCTGCTGTAACTGATGAACCAGTCCGGTTGCTGCTGTAACTGATGAACCAGTCCGGTTGCTGTTGTTACTGATGAACCAGTCCGGTTGCTGTTGTTACTGATGAACCAGTCCGGTTGCTGTTGTTACTGATGAACCAGTCCGGTTGCTGTTGTTACTGATGAACCAGTCCGGTTGCTGTTGTTACTGATGAACCAGTCCGGTTGCTGTTGTTACTGATGAACCAGTCCGGTTGCTGTTGTTACTGATGAACCAGTCTGGTTGCTGCTGTTACTGATGAACCAGTTTGGTTGTTACTGAACCTGTGGCATCTTTCACGAATATGTTGTTCCAAAAGTTTTACCCAAATGGACTTGGTCCATAGGTCTTGCTTGTCAGACTGTAATCTCTCTTCTGGCACTATTATAAAGGTTATGAGTGACAGAAAGCCTTTGCAACACTATGAGGAAGTTGCTACAGTATTTGGTTGGGGATATTCCACCTCACAATGGCCTACTCTTTATGAAAATCACGATGTTTTAAATTGGTACGAGCAGATGAAACATTCAGCTTTCAAAAGTAAGTTAGCATACTCAACAGTGAAACAACCTACCCCCAAAGCACAGTTTATCGTCGGGTCTCGTTCCACCCGTGAGGTTCAACCCAGAGAAGACAACTAAAATGCGAACACGAGACCTCGAAGCAATGCAAAAGCATCATAACAAGTTGAACACATCATCATGGGTTGAACTCATTGTAATGAGATGAACACATCATAACGAGTTGAAAATATCAGTTTATATTCTCTAGTTACATGAACACCATGCACGAGAAGCGAAAAGTGGGGTTAAGCATTTGGTTCACTTTGTCGGTCTGTCTGTCCCATCTACAAATGTCAGTTTATGATTGAAGAACAACTGAACTTAAATGTAATGTCATATTTTGAACACGAATCGGAACATGAATCAGAAAAGAAACCTGAAGTTTAACAGTACCTTGATTCTGAATTTGTCCCGATCGCACATGCACAGTGAAGAGCGAGATAATTTTTTACTTTGTCACCATGGCAGTTAAACAAAATTGGAAATGATTAAAAACAGGAAACTTACTCTTTTTAAGAATGTCATAAAGGACACAAACAACAGGCACGAAGAACTAATGTAACATGTTGAATAAAGTGGTGTATAAGATGCTACATCAACGGCGGTAAACTTCTGAATTTTTATCTATGACCTTTAAAATCTTTTTATTACCTCTGTCATTGTAGGTAGATGGAGGTTGTGTTTTCACCCCTACCTGTCTTTCTGTGAGCAGGATATCTCAAAAAGTTATGGACAGATTCACACCAAACTTGATGGATGAGTTGGGTCGACTGCAGTTGACAAGAAAAAGCCAATTTGATTTTGGTTCAGGTCCGGATCCAGATACAAGACGTAGACTCTTCAACCTGGAGAAGGTATGCGCTTTATTGGGTGCCGTTCTAGTTATCAATTTAATTACATACAGTACTTGAACACTGTTGAACACAAATCGTCTTTTTGACACTTTCAAACCCCTCTGTTTAGCAGTACTTTAGATCCCACCCATGTCTTTGTTTCTCCAGACAATCACAGGATAAGGTATTCTATGAACTCTCTAATCTCTCGTTTTTATAGCCATTAAAGGCATGACAGACTGTACTTATACCTAAGAATAGATGTCTGCCTTTATTCCCTTCCATGCAGGAGCCATTAGACTCTACTTGCTCCACGTAATCCAAATTGCCCATAATCTGGAGAATTCCTTGTAATCGTTTTCCACCCATGCATTCCGGTTTCAGAGAGGACAGATTGGTGCTGTTAGGACTGACTGTAACGGAAGTAAATAAAATTCAGAGATCAAGCAAAGCAGTGGTGTGAGACTCGACCTGTCATTGGCAGGAGATTTGAGCAAAGTGGAAAAGCAATCAGACCATGGGAAGGGATTTTAAGAGTGATACTATCATGGTGCTGTGGGCTGAATGCTGAACTCCCACAGTCATTACACATTGATGTCACTGTCCAAAGCAAACAAGAAGGCATTTTCCGCATATGACGTGTATATTACAGGCTATGTATTTATTATGTACACACATAGGGCCCAAGTACATTCATTTATACCAGGTGTTGGCTTAATAGTTAAGGTGGTGGGCTTTGGATCCTAGGGTCCTGAATTCAAATCCTGCTCAGCTGTTGAATTAATACCAGGTGTGGTTAACTCGACCTGTCATCCTTCTGAAGTCGGCAAAATGAGTGCCAGCATGCTGGTATCCTGTGTCGAAGTGGCAACACATCCAGGATTGTGCCAAATAGCCAAGGACACTGCATAAGCAGCACCAACGCTCTGCACACAGTATGGTCCCAATCTCCTCCTCCTCCTACATTAATTTACCATGCATACTCTGCACAGAGTCGGTTCAAACAAAGCAGGTTCTTTGGCAAAGGTTACAGTTCTGAATGTATCACCACTCCGATGCAGGGGCTAAATTGGAGAAAACTTAAACTGAGATATAAGGAGGATAAGGGAAGATTGGGGGTGAGAGATAGAGATAGAGATAGATATAGAGAGACAGAGACAGAGACATGTTAGGAGTGGGTAGAGAAGGGAATGTTTGGGAGGTGATCAGATGAAAGGCAGAGAGAGGGTACAGATAGAACATTCAGCCAGAAATTCTACCATACTTGTGAGCTACGTATGAAAATAAAAATATCTCACCGATTACCCAATAGCTTTGTTTTGGTGGATTAGTCGATTTGAGGATTAGAAACATTTACTCATGAAAAGGCTCGATGTACTACGACTACATGACGATAACGTTAACGACATTGCAAATTGGATATGTTTTTATGTCACCATGGAAACCTAAAGACAAAATCAATGACAATGAAATAACGTTGACAATAACAATGCAGTCGTACATTATTCTCGGTGGCCTAAATGGTTTGAGTGCCCGCTCTGAGTCAGGTGGGTGCTGGTCTAAAACCCGTCAAAGTCATACCAAAGACTTTGGGCCAAATTTACGAAAGGCGTTTAAGAGTTAGACATGTGTGGAATCTCTAATCATGCGATGATCACTCATTCAAAGTTAATCATCAATCGCTGAAGAGTGTTTATCTAATGCGATCAAAACTTAATCACAAACGTTTAAATAACAAAGAAACTTTTACACATCGGCGAGGGCATGTTTAAGAATGCATTTAACTTGAAGGCATTAAAGTTATGGCTTATAATTGATGAGTTGGGTTATAATTGGTAGTTGACATGGGATGGCTGCTTGAATTAGCTCGAGATGAGATGCAATTCGCAATTCGAGAGAGACACAAAGTGCGACAATATCAAATTTGTCCGGAGTTGCAACCTCTTGAAGGAATTGTTTTGACATTGTAGTCTCAATCACTGACAGAATGGGGACAAAAACCGAGGGAGTAAGCATTGGAGCAGCGGGGACAAGCATGTGATGAGGAGGGACGAGGAGGACGAGGAGGACGAGGCGAACAGAGGATGGCAGAACGATGAGGAGATGGAGTACATGGACAGGTCGATGAAACAGGATACAGGGTGAAGAGAGGCACAGGCAGGCAGAGGCCGGCAGGATGACCTCCTTAAAACTGTCTTGTCAGTCTCACACACACCAACAACTTCCAGCCGCGTTCTCAGACTTCTCTGCCTTCTCCTCAGACTTCTGTCACGTTCTCCTCAGACCAACTCTCCCTTAACTGCCTTTTTCCTCCCATCGTCCTTTCCTCGACAAACTCCTCAAATCTTCTCTTCACAACTGCCGATTTCGCTCTTCCCTCTCCTTCCTCTTGGCCACGCTCCACCCCTTTTGGGAGGTGTCTGTGGCATTGCCTCCCTTTTGGGGTGGCACTCCGCCACTCCCAGGCGATCCACCGCTCCCCCCCCCCTCGGGAAGTGTTCATAGCTCCGCTCCCGCCTCTTTCGTGCCAAGCCTCCCCCCCCACCCGGTAGAGGTTTACATAGAGGTTTTACACACAATTTCATTAACCATAATCCCTTTCTAATTATTACTACCACCATCCCCTGTATGGTGTACAGGCAAATAAGACAATGCTGAAGCTAACGTTTCCCTACTTAATACATCGAGATGGTTATCTATCTACTCGCACACTGACCATGCTGCACTATACATTCTTATCTGTTTTATGATATCTCACCCCCCATAAACGTAACGATATAATTAATTTACGATCATTTATTAACACAAATTTATTAACACAATTCGGCTACTCATGAAAAATTACATGGAAAGACAAATGACTGCCAACCAAAATAAATCATGATATGTCCGACATGCACTTCCTTTTTGATCGCGCTTTCCATGAATAGAGTTAATGGCATGAAGACCTCAATATTACCTTATTTCAATGAGGTCGTGAATAAATCATATGTAATGGCGATATAACAATTTATCCTTTTTGCTTTGAAGAATGGGAATAAAGGGAGAGGAGGGTGTTATGTGTGGTTGAGGACTTTGTGTGGTGTGTTGGTTTGAAGACATTTCAATCACGGGTCTTGAGGTGGGTGTAGATGCCTTGGATCTCTATCTGAGGTGTGCATTTGGAAGAAGTTAATTGGATTTGGGTCGTTTATTGTCACATATCCTTTCTACATATGTCATGGGATTGTGAGATGGACAGGTGACCATGATGGATGGGGAGGGGGTTTGAAGATTTGAAGTTAATGGCATGAAGAGCTAAATATTCCACTATTTCAATGAGGTAATGAATAAATATAATAATTATTAATACTCTTGTTCGTCCATCTGTCTGTGTGTAACATTCCATTCCACCCAATGGTTGGACAGCTCGCCTGACTCCAAGCACAATGTCAACCTGAAACATAGGGGCAATACCCCTGGGCGCTAACCTGGTAGCGGTTGGATAAGTTAACCAGGGAACCACGAGTCGGCATGCGTGACACACCAAATATGTAATGGAGAAGAAAGTAAATAGCTATGTATTTTTTTTTTTTTTAATCCGTGAGCAAACTTTGGAACATCACGGGTGATAAAGGTTGTGTTCATGTTTCATCGAAATGACCATGCTGCACTATACCATGCTGACTAGACCATGCTGCTGCACATGACTTCCGGTTCTGTGTTTGGAGCATTGGCAGGTCTCCTTGGGGGCTCCCTGCTGACGATCTCAAAGTAAAGTTTCCGGTCGTTATCTGTCCCGTTTTAACCGTTTATTTTCTCACATACATGTTACTGTGTGTTCCTACTTCGGTTTTGTTTCAAAAATCGTGCTATTTTGTGAGATTTCATCGAACTTGTCTTACTGAGTGCTTGAGGCCTATCCTTGAGGCTTGAGGCTGACCCTTTGTTCCCCTCGGTGTACGATCGTGTTTATTTGTTTTTTCTCCCCATTATCTTCAATTTATATCTTTCCCACTTTCTTAACGTCGCCCATCCCAACTAATCACTCTATTTCTTATCTTTAACAAAAAAATAAAAATAAAAAGCCTTTCATCTGATTCTTCTTCTTCTTCTTCTTCTTCTTCTTCATCTTCTTCTTGTTCTTGTTGTTCTTGTTGTTCTTGTTCTTCTTGTTCTTCTTGTTCTTCTTGTTCTTCTTGTTGTTCTTCTTGTTGTTCTTCTTGTTGTTCTTCTTGTTGTTCTTCTTGTTGTTCTTCTTGTTGTTCTTCTTGTTGTTCTTCTTGTTGTTCTTTTTGTTGTTCTTCTTTTTGTTCTTATTGTTGTTCTTCTTGTTGTTCTTCTTGTTCTTCTTCTTGTTCTTCTTGTTTTTCTTCTTCTTGTTCTTCTTCTTGTTCTTCTTCTTGTTCTTCTTCTTGTTCTTCTTCTTGTTCTTCTTCTTGTTCTTCTTCTTGTTCTTCTTCTTGTTCTTCTTCTTGTTCTTCTTCTTGTTCTTCTTCTTGTTCTTCTTCTTGTTCTTCCATGACCTAATCTGGTGAAAACTCTCTCAAACATTAATAATAATAACAAAAACGATCTCTTATAATGCTTCATCTTCCTCTTTCACACATGTGGTACTCTTTAGTGTATCAGAATGCACTACTCTTCTGCTATTTAAACAGACTGCTCTCAATTCGACCTTTCCTTCATACCTTGCCTAAAAAAATCCAACTGTTACAGCGTTTCTTCTCTCCATTCTCTGAATTCGCCTTTATTGCATCTCTCAAGAAATGTGTTTAATTGCATAACTGACCTAAAACTTTTAAAAACCCCAGTTTGCTATGAATGTTCGCTTTCCATCAACCATTCTTTTTTTCCAACTTCAGTGCCAACTCATTCCTCTCACCCCTCACTCTCAAAGCAACCATCCCACTCTGCTCCCTCCAAGCTTCCCTCTCACCTCTCTCAAAACTCCCCCCTCACCTTTCTCCCACCATTCATCCCCCTCACTCATCCTTCCCAAAGTTGCCCCCCCCTCCCATCCACAAAGCTACCTCCTTCCACTGCCCTCTCACCTCCATCTCTTCACTCCACGGCCTCAAATCCTCAACTGCCTTCTGCCCCCTCCTTTGTCCCCCCTCTCCCCCCCCACCACAGAGCCTTTTCTCCTCCTCATTCGGGCCCCCTCCCCTAGCTATTCTGCAATCCCCCACACTCTTTCAACAACACTGCTTACCTCCCCCCCTCGTCCCTTGTCCTACCCTCCCCCTCCCCCTACCCCCTGCACCCAAAGCCTCCTCCCCGACCTCTTCATGAAAAGTATGGACCTCAAATATCCGGGGCCTTCGCTCAAACCTTTCAGGTCTTTCCATACAGGTTGCTACTGACAAACCAGACATAATCTGCCTAACAGAAACTTTCCTCCCTCAAGACGTGTCTGACTCCCAAGTATCTCTCTCTGGTTACTCCCTCCTCGGTTTGACAGACCTGAGCCTCGCCCTGGTGGAGGAGTTGCTCTATTCATCAAAGACTATTTCTCACTCTCCATGCACTGCCCTCACTCCCCCACACCCCCAGGGATACCTCTGGTTATGGCTTCCCCTCAACTCCCAGCTCATGTTTATATGTGGACTGTCCCGTCAACCGAACAGTGATGACTCCATCTACACCTCACTATCTGAAAACATGGACCAACTTCTATTTTCTCATCCAAACTCTCTCTTCCTCATATGTGGCGACTTCAATTGTCATCATGCCAGTTGGCTAGGTGTGGGTACCTCTCTCACCTGTCATGGCACCTCAGCAAAAGCTTTCTGCGACTCATTGGGACTGACTCAATCGGTCAACTTCCCGACCCAGATCTCAACCAATGGTGCTCCATCTCTTCTGGATCTGATTTTGACAAATTTCCCTGACAATATCTGCTGCTCTTCCTCCGCTCCAATCGGTTCTTCTGACCACGTCCTTGTCAAAGTGGACATCTCTTTGGCTATTATCAGAGAACCACCTCACCGCCGTCGAGTCTGGCATTTCACCAAGCCGATTGGCAGGGTCTCCAAGCAGCCCTCAATCTTGTAGATTGGTCTCCTGTCTCTACTTTCTCCAACATCAACTCATCTTGGGAATTCTTTCAAAGAAACTTTGTCTCCCTCATTCACAGATTTATCCCCTCTCCTCTTCAGTTGTCCTACCCTTCCTCCCGCCCTTGGTTCACTGAAGCTTGTGGTGAGGCAGTTGTCCTGAAACAACTTGCCTTTGCCTCATGGAAAGCAAACCCAACTGAGGGCAATCTCAGTTCCTTCCATCATGCTCGGAATAAGTGTGTATCTACCCTCAGCAGAGCCAGAAAACAACATCTTTCTCATCTCAAGTCTGAACTCTCAAACCTCTCTCCCTCCTCAAAATCCTGATGGCGTCTAATCAAATCTGTTTCTGGTGTATGTTCCCCCTCCATCCCTCCCTTACCTCAAATGGCAGCACTGCTGATACCGCAGATGAAAAAGCTGAATGCCTAAACTCGGTGTTTGCAGCTAAATCTTGTGTCCTAAACCCATCACTTTCTCTACCCACCTTACCCAGTTGCACCCAACTGTCCCTGGACTCTGTGTACTTTTCTCCTGACAAGGTGGAGAGCTTGCTGTCAAACCTCGACTCAGATTCTGCAACCTGTCCAGACGGCATCAGCCCACGAGTTATCAAAGCCTGCTCTTCTGCTCTTGCTCACCCTCTCTCTGTTCTATTCACCCTCTCATTTGCTCAAGGCCATCTGCCATCTGCTTGAAAATCAGCAAACATCACTGCCTTGCACAAAAAAGTTGCAAAAACAGGTCCCTGCAACTACAGACCAATCAGCCTTCTCCCAATCATCAGCAAGGTTATGGAATCCATCATCGCATCAGAGATCAAATCCTTCCTCTTTTCCAATGGCTTGATTTCTGATCATCAATTTGGTTTCAGACCAGGTCACTCTACCCTGGATATGCTGCTTCTGCTCTCCCAACAATGGATGGAAGCCCTCAATGCCAGACAGGAAATCCGAGCCGTATCCCTGAATATATCACGTGCTTTTGACACAGTCTGGCATGCTGCCCTGCTCACCAAACTCTCTTCCTATGGTATCCAAGGCCAACTCCACTCATGGCTCGCAGACTTCCTCTCCTGTCGCAGTCAACGTGTGGCCCAAAATGGAGTGCTTTCATCCCCTCTTCCTGTCCAGACTGGAGTTCCTCAAGGCAGCGTTCTGCGCCCTGTTCTTTTTCTGCTTTTCATCAATGATCTCTCCAACTCTCTGGAAAATCCTCTATGTCTCTTTGCTGATGACTCCACCCTCTGCCGTACCATCGGTCATCCCTCAGACCGGCAAGCAGTAGCAGCTTCGCTCACTGCTGATCTGGATAAAATCACAAACTGGTCCAACACGTGGAATACGTCTTTCAATCCGGATAAATCTCACACTCTCATTATGTCTCTTCGAAAGGACCGTTTATAACCCCCCCCCCCCCCATCCACTTTCTCAACAATCCTCTGGAAGAAGTCTTTTCTTTCAAACTTCTGGGTCTCACTATCTGCCATGACCTTTCCTGGGAAAGTCACATTTCAAACCTCGCCTCCAAAGCCAGTCGCCGACTGGGAATCCTCCGTCGTTCAAGGTCATTCCTCGGCTCACCTGAGCGACTGTCCACTTACAAAGCTTTTGTCCGCAGCCTGATGGAGTACTGCTCTCCCCTCTGGGCTGGTGCTCCTTCCTCCCACCTTTCTTGGCTTCACGCTGTAGAAACCAAGGCATTTCGGATCATTGGCATCTCCCGCAATGAAGCTGAGTCTTTGGGCCTCTCACTCAATCACCGCAGGTTGGTCGGTCGTCTTTCTCTCTTCTACCGTCTCCTCTCCAGCCTCGCCACCCCCCCCTGCTCTCTCTGCGATTTGTCCCCAGCACATTTCCGCAGGGCGCTCAAGGTCCGCCAACAAGCCCTTTTTGGTAAAACTACCAAAATCACGAATCACTGCTCACCTTCACCCTTTCATTCCTCTTTTTTCCCACCTTTGGAATAAACTCCCTCACTCTATTCATTCCCATTCTTCCCTCCAGGCCTTCAAAACAGATGTTCACCACCACCTCTAATCATCCCCCATCCAAATCCTCGATCTTTTCTACCCCCGATAATCCACCAAAGCCCACCTCCTTCAAATTCCCTGCTTTCCTTCCTGGAAGTCCCTGTAATGTCCATCTTCTCTTCCCCATGTTCCCCGTCCCATCCCTGTCCCTTCCACAGATCTCCAAATGTCTCTGTTTCCCACTCCCTCCTCTCCTGTCTCATGCCCCCCTGAATGTGCGTTGTGTGTTAGCTCTTATACGAGCCTCGACAAGGTATACAAAAAAAAATAAATTGTGTGTGTGGTTTCAGAGAAGAAAGCAAATACATATTTTGGGGGCAACTGTTCAAATTCAGTCAAGCTGCGTGGGGAGCGTTGATGGACAGCAATCTTCAAGTCATGCCACAGGTTTTCGATTGGATTTAGGTCAGTGCTCTGACTGGGCCACTCAATGACATTTATCTTTTTGTTACTTCGCCACACTCCAATGTAGCTTTGGCTGTGTACTTCCGTTCGTTGTCATGCTGAAAGGTGAAATTCCGTCCCAATTTCAGTTTTCTTGTAGAAGGCAGCAGGTTTTCCTCGGATTTTTCTGCATTTTGCTCCATCAATTTTCCCTTATATCCTGACAAGTGCCCCAGTCCCTGCTGATAAGAAACATCCCCATATCATGATGCATCCACACCACCATGCTTCACAGGAGGGATTGTGTTCTTTGGGTGATGTGTTGTGTTAAATTTGCGCCCAAATGTAATGTTTTGCAATTAGGCCAAAAAATTCCATCTTGATTTCATCAGACCACAAAACGTTTTTCCACGTGGCTTCAGAATCTCCGGAGTGTTTTTTTGCATTCTCAAACAGGACTCAAGGTGGGCTTTTTGAGTTATGGCTTCCTCTTGCCACCCTACCGTGTAGGCCACACTTGTGGAGTGCTTGGGATATTGTTGTCACATGCACACAGTGAGCAGACGTTGCCATGAAGGCATTCAGAGTCTCGGAGTTGGCATTGGCCTCCTGGTGGCCTCTTTGATCAGTCTCCTCCTTGCTTGGTCATCCAATCGGGACCGACAGCCTGATCTCAGCATGGCCTGGGTGGTACCATTCGCCTTCCACTTCTTAATGATCGTCTTGACTGTGTTCCAAGGGATATTCAAGGCCTTTGAAATATTTTTCTACCCATCTCTGATCTGTGCCTTTCCAAAACATTATCCCGGAAGTCTTTTGAAAGCTCTTTGGGGCTCATGGTTGAGTCTTTGCTATGAACTGCACTACCTAGCAGAGGAAACCTACAGGAACAGCTGATTTTTATTCTGAAACAATCAGAATCACTACAATTTAACTCAATTTAACACAGGTGGAGGCCAATTTACTTGGTGTGTGATTTTGAAGGTGATTGGTTACACCTGAGCGAATTTACAATTGCTATAAGGGGGGTGGACACTTCTCCAACCAAGATATTCTCGTTTTGTATTTTTAATTGTTTTTCTGAAATTTGTGGAAGTTGTTTTTCCACTTGAAAGTTGTGGTTTACGACGTGTCGATAAAGGTGGAAAAAGTCTGATTTCATGCAATATAATTCCAGGCAATAAGGCAACGAAAGGTGAAATTTTTGAAAGGGGGTGTAGACTTTCTATAGGAACTGTACGTTCCAGATGAGCTAAAAATCATACGGCCGCCCTGTTTGTGCTTGCTGCTCGGTGAAGTCAAAGACATCTTCAGAGTTGTCATATCCACAATCGCCATGCCCTCTCTGTAAGTTTTCCCTTCAGAGTAAAACAACCAAAGTGACAGTTAAGAGGATTTTAAGCCGATAGGCATCATGGGCCTTGTGAAGATAGGCATCCGTTATTGATGCAGCAGTCTGTTGTCTATACACCACCCAAGTAACGATGTGGCATTCTCTCAAGCAGGGCTTTTGCTCTGGAGGTTACATGGGTCCTTGCTATTATTTCTGGCAATTTTCTCTTAACTCAACTAGGGACCATAAAATCCATGTTATTATAAAGGCCTTTGTCCGAGGACTTCTGGGAATCTCGCAAGATTGTGAAACAAAACATCCATCATTATTTATTTTTAATTATGTTTGCATATGACATTCACCAGGAAGAAAACTGGTTTTGGGTCGTTTATTGGCACAATTAGCCAGATTATGGTCACTTGAGAGTTGCAATTCCACGGGGTTTCCGCATATCTTGCGGGATTGTGAGTTGGACTGTCGACCTTGATGGGCCATAGCATCAAGGAGCTCTGTAAGTTTCCCCTTCAGAGTGTCTCGTTCGCAGTTTATGTGAAGTCGGTGATGGCATGATAGGGGAGAGGAAATAGTTAAATATTCTGCTGTTTTGATGAGCTAATGAAGAAATATGTAATGATCTATGTGGGGATACCCGTTTGCTTCTATGAGAATGAGGAGGGGAGGACAGAGTTTGGGTTTGGAGGGGGTCAGGGAGGGGAGCAAAGATGGAGCAGAGTATGTGGTTGGGGGGGAGGGGGTTGAGGCTTTGGTTAGGTGGAGGGGGGCTTGAGTTGTAGTAGGGATGGGATTTGAAGGCTTGAAGTGGGAGGGGATCGATACCTTATGGTTGGGGGAAGGTGAGGACTTGAGTTTGGGAGGGGTAGGTTGGGGTGGGGGTGGGGGTCGAGGACTTTCGGTTGGGGGCGGGGGAGGTGGAAGTGTTGAGTTCTGGTGTGGAGGGTATTGATGCCTCAGGTTTGGTGGTGGAGGGTAGGGCCTTGGGGTTGGGAGCCCGAAGGTTGAGGACTTGGGGTTTGAGAGGAGGGAGAGGTTGATGACTTGCATTTTGTGAGGGGAAATGGGGTGAGTTGAGGACTTGTCACATTTTACATTGCGCGGATTTTCCGCGGGTCCCTTCTTGTTAACTATAACACGATCTCATCTGTCTTCTTCTGATTCTTCTTCTTGGCAATCCCTCGACAATCGAGTAGCATGATCAATCCACCTGTTAGGTTAATGCCAATGAGGGTGATGTGGAGTGACCCTTCAGATGGTTTTGGAGGCCAATCCTATAGATATATGTGGAGTGGGCCTTCAGATGGGTTAGGATGCCAATCCTGTAGATGTGTGTGGAATGGGCCTTCAGATGGGTTATTAGGCTCATCCTCTAGATGTGTGTGGAGTGGGTCTTCAGATGGGTTATGAAGCTAATCCTATAGATGTATGTGGAGTGGGCCTTCAGATGGGTTAGGAGGCCAATCCTTTAGATCTACATCGACGTCTACAGACCTCAGATGGGTGGGTGAGAGCTCAGACGGGTGGTGCTCCAAGGCGTTCATTTCAAAACTGACACACTGCAGCTTTGGAGACCAAAGGACCCCGTTAGCTGGTGGTTCCCCACATGAAGGGATTAGTAGCCACGTTTTCCCAGGTGTTTCCCAGGTGTCTAATGTTAAAGCTGCATTTCTTCATGTTAGCTTGTCGGGTACTGTATATCCTTAAATCTCTTTCTCGGGCCACAGTTGGAGACATTTCTGTCTTTTACCTATTTTCAATGCAAGTGATCAACAATTATAATTTCCTCTTTTTATTCAACTTTCCACATTTGCCTTGCCTATAATCTCGTACAATGAGCATACATCAATTATAGAGGAAAAGCCTATTTTGTTTGTTCAACGATTCAATGATCTTTGGGCACAACGTCGCATTCCAGGGTCATTAAATAAGCGCAAACTACACGGGGAAGCAACGACAAAAGACTACTACTACCTAGATGCCCCCAATTATGCTCACCTTTTGGGGTTGACCAGGGAACGTTTTTGGCCATAGTTTTTCACGAACATGCTGGCCAAGTCCGACGTTTGAATGAAGGTGATTTGGGCATGGATTTGACATTTGTTCAGGATCCCACAAATAATTCATCTCTTCACGAAAGACACCGTGATGGTTTATATAAACACCAGGATGACAGAAACACCAGGATGACAGTTTATAGCTGGGCCGAGATTCAAACCCAGACTCGGTGAGTGCACATGCCTCTCGGGTATCCTGCCAACTCATCATCGACGAACAATAACCATACAAGGATATAGGACACAGGAGGAAGCAATTTGGTTCATCATGCCTGTGCTTTATCAAAACCACAATAATTCATTCCAGCAGGTTATTTACTTAATTTAATGGGAGTGGGGGCAGGAGAAGGGGGGATCACAGGAGTGGGGAGGAGAACAGTGGGGCTGGCACAGTTCTAATTAATTAATTTCTCCCAATATACTGGATCCAAATGATCTCCTTGTATAGTTGCATGGCGGGATGTCCAAATGGGAAGGCAACAGCAAGAAAATTCATTTTACATACAGTACTGTAGACCACGATAAAAAGGTGTAAAATAAATATATCTTATAAGGGTCATGCTCTCATGAACCCTGAGTTACATTTGTAAAACCAAAACTTGCAGCAACCAATCATCGCAAAAGTATTCCAAATTTTTTAGATTCCTCTCGGAGAATTATTCACTGTAATCTCTTTACCTGCGATATTAATTCCTTTCCGTCCATCCGTATGTCCACAAATGTCAGTTTATGATCGAGGGACAACATATTTAAATTGAATGTGATATTTTGAACATTAATCGGAAAACGAACCTGTAGTTTAGCAATACTTTGGCTCTGAATTCGTCCGGATCATGCGTGCTCAGGGAGGAGTGAGATATTTTTACTCCGCATGTCCGCCTGGCAGTCAAAAAAATTTAAAATCATTCCAAACAGGAAACTTACTGCTTTTAAGGACATTACAAAGGACACAAATAACAGGTACGAAGAACTAATGTAACATGTTGAAGAGGGTGGTGTAATAGACACTGAAATGGCAGCACAATTCTGGGATTAATTTATTTATTCGACTTTTACAATCTTCATTTTAAGTTTAATGATATACTGTACTTAAACACCAGAACACAAATCGCCTTTCTTGGTTCTTTGAAAATCCTTCCATAGAGCAGTACTTGGACAATATAATGGGCCTTCAGATTAGTTAGGAGGGACACACCAAAGGTAATATAAAACTACTTCAATCGCACTAGATTTCTGAATTTTTTTTTTTCAGCATTATCTTCAAAATCATTATTTCATTTGAAATTGAAGCACTGTATATGCTTGAACACTGCGTGGGATAATGTGTTCTATGAAGTATCTTGTTAATAATTGTATTAAGTAATAACATCAACTTTAATAATCTCAAGCTGTCCAAATTTTTACAACAATCCACAATGCTCTACCATGACTTCATGGCAAACCCGGACACAATCAGCTGCAGCTTCAGATTCAATAAGGTCTTGTGTACAGTCGTTGTGTATGTATATATATATATATATATATATATATATATATATATATATATATATATATATATATATATATATATATATATATATATATATATATATATATATATATATATATATATATATATATATATCTGTGTGAGTTTCCAGAATAATCCAAGTAGTCATAAATAAAGAGAAAGCTCCATGAAACACTCCCTTTTTGGTGACTACATACACCATACCACAACGCAAATACAGTATAACCACATGAGCATGCTGTTCCTGGTTATCTGGACATAATGTTTAACGCAAACACGCGTATCTTATTCCCCAATTGCTCCCATGCGATGCCTCACACTGTGCCAGGCCGATGGCACAATTACAGATGAAAAGCCTGTTTTGTTTGTACAACGATTCAATGATCCTATTTGGTGAAGCGGGGCACGGCCGGGTCATTGAACAAGCGCACACTACACGAGGAAACATCGTGCCTTGAACAGGCCTTGGTCATGGAACCTGCCATGCCAGGCCCAGAGCTACAAGTACATCAGTGGTGAGTGAGTCCATTCTTTACTTATTGTGAATTATCCACACTGTAATTACCTGTGTGTTGGGGGTAGGGTGGCTATTACAAACATTTTCCATCATTGCTGTATAGGTTGGTAGGCGAAGTAGTTTTCTACAACCAGATAGTGAGGCCTGTCATGAATTGGACATGCACAATCATCAATCTGATCTTTGTATTGCCAGAACTCGGCCCTGATATACTTTACATTTGATTCTCTAGAATCTCATGCTCGAGATTCAATGGATGATCCCATGCTCTAGATATAAATCTGATGTCCGTACACTGCATAGCACAGCATTCACTTGATGGGTCATGCCGAGGCCTTGTATTGGGGTTTTTACATCCTCGTGGAGGATCTCTAAGTCTTGTTGTGGACTTTTTTGTTTCACAGCCAACAGTTTTATTCGAAACTTCCTGAAACTTGGCAGGTATATGTAAAAATACCCTGCGCAGACAGTAACCATCTCCGATTTTGAAAATTTCTCCTAGAAAAAAAGTGATGACGTCAAAATATCTCTGCTAATGGAAATCGCCTAAAAAATTATCTCCGAAACTAGGCAAGCTTTTTGAATTCTGTTTGCGGCAATCGAACAGGGCATTATCACAGATTAATTACCACACATATGATACATCACTATGACGTCATATCAATCTTTATGACGTCATTCCTATTTTTTGACATTTTTTGTTTCACAACCCAGAGTTTTCATCGGATCTTCATGAAACTTGCCATGTATATGTAGAAAGCCCACGTGCAGGCAGTAACCATCTCCGATTTTGGAAATTCTTCCTAGAAAAAAGTTGGCATCATAATATCGCCGCTAATGGAAATCACCTATACCATTATCTCCGAAACTAGGCAACCTGTTTGAATTTTGTTTGCAGGAATCAAGCCGGGCATTAGCACAGATAATTTATCGCAAACCTGATACATCACAATGACGTCATATTCGTTTTTATGACGTCATCATTAAGAGGACAAGGATCTTAGCTCATTTGAGCTTGTTTCAGCTGATTATTCAGTATCTGATGAAAATATAAAATCAATTCCAATATTTAGTTTTGTGGTGGAATTTTGGGGAAATAAAATAAAGTCTGCCTCAGGTTTCTCAGGAAGATACGGTTTTTTTTGTTTTGTTTTTTGTTAGTCACACCATCCGCGGGGATGGGACGAAATGGTCTCCACGTCCGCTGGGTTAATTTGATGTGAATCTGCATTTACAAACAAGATCGCGGTGAATCCGCCTGACAAGGTTGGCTGAGTCAGCCTGTCAAGTGATTCACTCTCCAAGTGCTTTAGCGCGAACCCTAAACTGCCCGTCTAATGGCTTGATTTTTGCTACGCACTATGGAGCCTGCTGCCAATTAACACACAAGTTCTCATTAACAATGAAGGGTTTTATTACGTGGGAAATTGGGGATGGAGTTTGGGGAGGGGGTAGAAGAAGAGTATGGCCATGAAGCGGTGATCATAACTGATTAATGAATTCTAAATAAATACTCCAGCGTGCCCTTGTAGTCAAGCTATCGCCAGCACCCTGGCCAAATTCTGAATTCCTGTCCGAACCTTAGTCAAACATCAGGCCTGGCCAGCCATTCGTGGAAGGCTTCGGCCAAGCTTCTCCCAGCCAACCACACAAGAACGTGGGGATAATTGTGGAAGAAGAAGAAGAAGAAGAAGTAGAAGAAGAAGAAGGAGGTCCTCAGGATGGCTTAAATGGGTAACTTATTACTTTCCATCAGGAGTCATGAGACAAAAAGAGAATAAACGAGACAGATGTAAGAAAGAAATCTGCTCCATGCTTGACGTTCATGCATGTGGTGTGGGTCTTTGTTTGGGCTCGTCCTTGTGGTACCCTGCATGTCTACTCAGCCACGCATGCCTTGCACCAGCATTTTCCCCACAAAGCCACACTGTGAGCCACCACATGCAACAAAACCACACAGGACTGGGCAGGAATCATGGCACAGCATGCAGCGACCATAAAGCAGGCACACCAACCCAGATTTGGTGGCAGGATTTGCACTCTGACAACTGTAAAACCCCTCATTCTGCAAAACATATTGAAAGCACAAAAAAGATCTGAAAACCCACTCCATGAGAGTACCTCCTGTGCAGCTGCCCTTTGCAGGGCAGCTTAATGGATGGTGGGATTGGGGCAAAGCCTTCAGGATCTCCAATGTTTGATGATAGGGGGGAAACCATGGGGTAACCTTCTTGAGTCAGATTGCGGTAGTGTGTGTCAGGGTGGCACTCAGGTGTCATCCACTAGACGGCGGTTTTCTTGGGTTAACCTGAGGCAGTCCCTTTGGGTGGGTGCCTGGAATCTCCCATCCCAAATAGAATATAATCACCTGTCTGTTATCATCTGAGATCAAGCATTTGGACATCAGTATTGCAGCACTCTCTCAGGTTCAGAGACCGGATTGCAGCGAGATCATGGTGGGCGGTTACACCTATTATTGGTCTGGTCGTTCAGATGGTTACCATGCTCAAGGAGTTGCTGTAGCTGTGTCCAATAAGCTGACTCCAATGATAATTGAGGTAACAGTGGTCAACGAGCGAATGAGACTAAGGATTCGTCACTCCTTAGGTGTCATTTCCCTGGTCTCTAAATATGCTCCGACTGAGGTGAATGATCTCACCATGAGGGACGCATTCTATGCCATGCTCAAGTCTGTGGTTGATAAGTACCCCAGGCAAGATACTCTTCTAGTCTTGTGGGATTTGAATGCATCGAATGTAACTGACAGGGATGGTTGTGAAACATGTGTTGGTCCCCATGGGTCTAGGACTGAGAACCAGAATAGCACTAAGTTCCTTGACTTTGCAAGAAGTCATGGACTTAGGGTGGCTGGTTCATGGTTTCAGCACCCACACGCTCATTTCTGGCCTTGGTATTCCAATGCTGGTGGTGTGGCAAAGGAGATTGACCATGTGCTCATTGATGGTTGCTGGAGAATGACCAGAACTGCAGGGTCTACCGGAGTGCTCAATTCCTCAATACTGACCACAAGCTTGGGAAGCAACTCTGAAGTTACAGCTTAAATCCAGGAGAAAGGTACCATCCCAGCCTCGGCTGGATGTTGTCAAGCTCAAGAATGAGAGGGTAGCTGAGGAGTTTGCGAACAGGCTGAGTGGAGATTTGGGGGGTCTGGGTGCTTTGGGGGTTCCTGAAGAGTTGTTGAGTGTCTTGAAGACCATCGTCCTTGATGTTGCCAGTGGATGTCTTGGAACTCACCAAAGGGCGACGAAGGATTTTGTCTCAAGGGACATTGGATACCATTGACCAGAGTCGCAGGGCCAGACTTAATGGCAGAGCTGAGCTATTCAGGGAGCTGAGGCGTAAAAGTGTACGTGAACTAAGGGTGGAAAAGGAGGCCTATGTGCGAGGAATCTGTGAGGGGTAGAGCATCACCTGTGGTCAAGAGATTCTTGTCCTGCTTATAGGGGAACTCATGCATTGTGTTCCTCATAACCCGTCCTTGGGTGTACTGCAGCTAGAGCAGAGGGTGGTGGGCTCTTGAGAGAGGAGTCCGAAGTGAAGGTCTGTTGGGCCGGTCACTTTGAGCAGCTGTACCAAGCTGATCCACCAGCTGTCTGGTTGGATGTCAGGGGTGTTACTATCCCTATTGCTGACCCTCCAATCAACTGTGGTCCACCTTCGTTTGTGGAAACACAGACTGCGGTGAACCGGTCAAAATTGGTTAAAGCTCCAGGGATCTGTGGAATCCATGCTGAACTTCTCAAGGCTGGTGGAAATGCTGTACTCTTGTCATTGCATCCAGTTCTGTGTGATGCCTGGAACACAGACATCATCCCAACTGGCTGGAAGAGGGGCCTTGTTGTCCCTCTCTGGAAAGGGAAGGGTGATCGCCAAGACTGCAACCACTACCGAGGTGTGATGCTGCTCTCAGTGCCGGGCAAGGTCTTTGCTCGGATAATTCTTGAAAGGGTTCGCCACCATTTGCTTGAGCACCAGCATCCGGAGCAGTCAGGCTTTACACCAAAGAGGTCAACGATTGACCGTAACCTTGCTTTTTGGGTCCTCACAGAACGCAGGTGAGAGTTTCAGCAGGGGCTGCTTGCAGCCTATGTTGTTCTCTGTAAAGGGTTTTATTCAGTGAATCGGGATGCCCTCTGGAGGATTCTTGGTCTTCGTGGGGTGCTACCAAAACTGATCAATCTGATTTCTGAACTACACTGGTACTGACAGTTCTGTGAGATGTGGTGATTCTATCTCTGACTTATTTACATTTGTTATTGGAGTTCGTGAGGTGTGTGTACTGGCAAACACAGTGTTGAGCACTTGCATGGACTGGATTCTTGGGAGGATTTCAAAGAGATCGAGCTGCGGTGCTTCATTTGGGAATGTCAAGCTCTCTGACCTTGATTTCAAAGATGATGCAGTTATCTTTGTGGAGACTTCAGATATCCTTTTGGGGGCCCTTGCGGTGCTGAATGAGGAGTTGGAGCCGCTGAGATTTTGCGTTTGCTGGGTCAAAACGAAGATTCAGGCTTTCAATGACATCTTGGATGCTGCTATCCTGTCTGTACCTGTTTGTGGCAAGGATGTTGAGTTTACGGAGAGATTCACTTACCTTGGCAGTGGTATTCATGTCTCTGCTGGCTGTGAGCCAGAGGTCAACAGATGTCTGGGTCGGGCCTGGGGAGTCATGGATTCACTGGATCATGGTGTGTGGCACTGCCAGTACTTGTGCGGGAGGACGAAAGTCCAAGTCTTCAGGTCCTTAGTACTTCCAGTCTTGTTCTATGGATGTGAGACTTGAACTCTGACCAGGGATCTGAGACAGCGTCTTAATTCCTTTGGTACCAGGTCTCTTCGGAGAATCCTTGGCTATCGCTGGTCAGACTTTTTGTCCAATGAGCGCTTGCTAAGTGAGACTCAAATGAGATTTGGTACTTGCATAGTCCGTGAGCATCATCTGCGGCTGTATGGACATGTGGCTCATTTTCCTTACGCTGATCCTACTCACCAGATTCTCTCAGTAAGGGAGCCTCATGATTGGAGGAAGCCAATGGGCCGGCCACGTGCCTCGTCGTTGCAGTAGGTTTATTAGCATCTCAAGGAGATGGGGATGGGCCAGGCATCTGCTCGGGGGATGGCCAAACGGAGGTCGCAGGCGTACCGGCGGAAAGTGGACGCAGCGATGTGCTGCTCCAGCACATTCTCCCATAACTGACTTGACCTGACCAACCCAGAAACCAACCAGGACAGAGAAGAACCCTCAACAAACACTAATGCCATGTTTGAAGTTTTTTCCATCCCGTGGGACATACTGGACTGCCACAGGTGCATGCCCATTGAACGATGCAGCCTATCAGGTTAGAATCGATGACCGGCGTTAATTCGCGGGTCAAGTCGGGAATAATTCCACATCATGGAGTCGTTGCCCTGGAGCGGGATGTCGATATATTGGCACCACAATCAATTCTATTATATACACCATATGAAATAACGATTCTAATTTTTGCCAGTAAATAGTTGCTTCCATTTATTTGCAAATCGGAAGTTGGATGCTGAGAAGCACAGAAGCACGTGCAGTCAAGAGGTTCACCGATGCTCTCAATATACGGTGATTATTGCACCCTTTATCACTTGGATTGTTGTTACATATTTCTTGTTAAAAGTTAAATGAGTGTTTCATGAATATTAGTCGCTGTTTATGAGGTTGAATGGTGCGTTATTTCGTTTTCTTTGGTTCAACGTCGTCCGTCATACAGAGGCCTGCTCTAAATATACGTTGTAATGTCACTCCGTGACTCTTGAGTTATGTTGATTTAAACATCTTTTAGATATGTTCAGACTTAAATGCTGATGTCTTTGAACCAAGCTGTTTGGTTTAGGGTTAGGGTGTAATTACAGAAGTGAAGTAATAATATGTTAACAATGGTGGAAACACGTAGTAATGGTGGCAGGCATACATCCGGCTCTTGGTTGTGCTCAGATTCCCAGGCTCACAAAGTTGATTGATG
>NC_140971.1:72173819-72176319 GCF_056783735.1 Eptatretus burgeri
GACACCTTTCGCAAGAAACATGTTAAAATTAAAAACTTTTTCCCTGACTTATCCGGCTTTATAATCTCTGCGAAGCTTTTGCTCCTCAAAGCCGGACAGCTTGGTGTGACGGAATCACAAGTGTATCGACTCCGGAAATGCATCCTCAAAGCAAAGAATGAGCTGCAGACACAGAGAGACCAAGTTTTTGACACACCCTAACTCTATGTTAGCCTATGGCCTTCTCTATAGCGAGTTTAAATATTAATGGGGGACGCTCCTCCATCCGTAAAGCAGAAGTTAAACAGTTTGTTGAGACAAATCACATTGATGTTTTGCTTTTGCAAGAAACAAGATGCAGCTCCTCTTGTGCAAGTGAATGGCAACGGACAATGAGGGGAAAATGGTTTTTTAGTAGTCTGGAACACCCAAGGGCTGGGGTGGCTGTTTATTTACAACCTTCCTTTTGTAGTCCCAGTGTTGTTTTTAATGAGATTATCAAAGGGTATTTGATTTCACTCACCTTCACACATAATGGCTTTAAACACACCGTACTGAATGTCTACGCACCGAGCGATAGCACGGAGAGACTCACCTTTTACACACACTTAGAAACGTCTCTTTTACACATTGATTTTGATGGACTTGTCTGCTTGGGTGGAGATTTTAACTGCACGATGGACCCCACCATTGATCGTAATGGAGAGGAGCCGCACCCAGCAAGCACAGCGCCTTTGTTGAGAGCCTTGTCCAAGTTTTCCCTGGTTGATGTGTGGAGAATCCGCAATCTTTCTCTCCGCCAATACACGTGGAGTCGGTGTTCAAAAGGCCACGTATCACTTGCAAGATTGGACCGTTTCTACATCAACAGTACCTTTTTAAATGTTGTGAGCAATATGGACATTATTCCGAGCGGCTTCTCAGACCATCACATGGTCGCACTTCGGATTCACCAACCAGTTCGGAATCGTGGTGCTGCCTACTGGACCTTCAACGCAAGCCTCTTGGATGACCAACTGTTTGTCGATGCCTTTGGTGTGTTCTGGAGAGCCTTGCTCCAACGTAAAACTTCCTTCCCCTGCCTTGGAAAATGGTGGGACAACGTCAAAGTGCAAATAAGATCCTTTTGCCAACAATATGGAGCCTACCACACCAAATATGACTCTGCCCTTCAATCCTTGCTTGCCAAAGAAATATTATATTTGCAGACCAACCTCTTGGCCTCAAATCATGAAAGAACCAACCTCTTGCTGGCGAAGAAAAAAGCTCTTCTTGCTGGACTTTGTGCAAAGCAAGCCAGAGGAGCGCTGATTCGTCTCCGACTGGAGAATTTGTGCTACCTGGACACCTCCTCTAAGTTCTTTTTTGGACTGGAAGATCAAACAAAGAGAAGTCAGCAGATAACTTCAGTAAGGACAAAGGAAGGAAGGATAACACACAATCAAAAGATGTCAGAGCCTCACTCAGACACTACTTTACTGAACTTTATCGTGCTCCGAAAATCGACAACAAAATGGTAACAGTGCTGACTTCTTCCTTACCTACCTTGTCAAAATCTGCAGTTCTACAAATGGACAAGGAAGTAACTTTGGAGGAACTCCAAGCTGCTCTTCAAACTCTACCCTCGGGTAAGGCCTCCGGCCTGGATGGAATTCCTGCGGAATTTTATAAAACCTTTTGGGACCTCCTCGGACCAGAACTACTTGAGGTTATAATCGACGGTCGACGATCAGGCTCACTGCCATTAAGCTGCCGGAGGGCTGTCCTCGCCCTTATCCCCAAAAAGGAGACCTTCAGCAACCACACAACTGGCGTCCCATCTCATTACTCTGTGCAGACTACAAAATATTTTCCAAGGCCCTTGCCAACCGCCTTAAAGCCATAATCGAGGAGATCGTACACCCAGATCAGTCTTACTGTGTCCCGAAGAGGACAATTCATGACAGTATCTTTATTGTGCGTGATATAATTGACATCTGTTCTCTTGAGCAAAGAAATGTCGGGTTGGTGTTCTTAGATCAAGAAAAGGCCTTTGATACCATTGATCATTTTTATCTTTTCTCTGTTTTACGGGGGTTTGGTTTTGGGGAAAATTTTATCTCTCATGTGCAGTTACTGTATAACAACACTTTTAGTCTCTTAAAGGTTAACAACATTTTATGTCCCCCTTTCCCGGTTAATAGAGGCATTCGTCAAGGGTGCCCTCTTTCTGGCCTCCTGTACTCTCTTGCGATTGAGCCTTTACTCGTTCGGTTGTGTGCACGTCTTCTTGGTTTCCTTCCTCAACCAATGGCGAACCCGTTTAAAGTGATTGCTTATGCAGATGATCTTTGTGCAATCGTTCGCTCGATTGAGGACGTCTCAGCCTTGGTCCGTTGCATTCATGAATTTGGTTTGGCAAGTTCCACAAAAGTGAACTGGGGAAAAAGCAGAGCTCTCCATCTTGGTCCACAAAATGGCGCCATTCCTCCGACTCTTCCCGAGAAACTTAAATGGGAAAGGGATGGAATTCTTTACCTAG
>NC_140971.1:72183819-72221319 GCF_056783735.1 Eptatretus burgeri
TCTCTCTACCCCTCTCTCTACCCCTCTCTCTACCCCCCCTCTCTCTCTCTACCCCCCCTCTCTCTCGTCAAATTACGCGCAGACATTAACAGAAATAATATTTAGGTGTGTGTGTGTGTGTGTGTGACAAGCACTTCCCCAATCTCCAATGGACATAAAGTCTCACAGCAAAGTGTCACCTTCAATCTCAAGGCCTCAGCCCAGCAACTCTATCATTCAGACAAAGATTGTATGGTCATTAGTTAAACATCAAACAGAACCACCTCTCCAGATTTCAGGCTTATTTTGTCTCTTTTGAAGGCACTTTTTTGTACAAAAAAAGGTTTTAAAAAACCCAAACATTTAAACAGCTTGGGACATGCACCTTGCCCTCATAGCCAAAATACACAGTCCAGTAAGACTGTCCTGTTGGTACAAAAATGCTCCTCAGCCCAAAGACTGAAGCACACGGTCAAGCAAACACACACATCCTAACCCCAAAGAACAAGCATGCATGGTCATACACGAGAACACCTTCATAGGAGTGAGTTCCCATGACTTCAACAGCATGCCGTCCTGAATTCAGGTTTGTTTTTCCTCATCAGGATGACATAGCAATAAATATCTAACCAACGATGGCCACATTCATCATTTAAACATCAATCACACATCCTGGCTGTTATGGTGAGCATCGCCGCAGATTTTCTCACACGGTAAAACCACATAATCTGCAAATAACAACTGTCTGTCTGCCACTCAGACAATTGTTCCCGCTAATGGAAGTCATTAAACCAGAAGGCACGTGGTGTGATCGGTAGGTAAATCTAAATATGTGGACTTTATGTCCAATGGAGATCGGGGGAGAGCTCTTCACACTCCACATATGTCGATTTACCCGCCGATTCCACCACACACCTTCAGGTTGAATGGTTTGCTTTAGTGGGAACAATTGCTGGGTGGCTGGTGGACGGTTGTTCTTTGTGGATGATGCGGTTTTACCATGTGAGACTTAATCCGTGGCGATGCTCACCATAACAGCCAGGAGGTGCTACACGTACACATTTCCATATACATATATCTCTTTATATAATTTTCGTAGGAAATATGCACCTTGAAGCAAGTATTTGTATTCGATTTACAAGTAACCGGAATTTTCTGTGTTGTGGGAGAAGGAATGTAGTGGATGGAGCGCTTCCGGTGGCTTCAGAACTGCCCAAATAATTGACATTAGGCACCCTATTTAGTTTGTGTAAAAATTAGTTTGCTTTAACTCATGCTCGAGCCGATACCAGAACCAAAATTAAGAAGAAGAACCTTTCAAACCAACCGTGTTTCGTTCGTTTCTCGTCTTTTTCTGTTTCATATTAAAAATAACCCGATGTACATGCATGAAGCATAAACATACGTACATCTTATTGGCAGATATAATACATTGTGGTTATTTCCCTGGGATCATTCCAGTTGCACTGTGCCATGGACGAACACTCAGGCTTAAAGCCTGAGGCCTACCGATCTGTGCTGCTTCATGCAATGGTGGCGGATGGTTTTATTGGGGTGGAGTCAGAGCACCTGAACACTTACCCTTGTATAATATGTGATATTTTCTGACTTTTAAAAGGGCTCTGAAAAATTGACGAAATGACCTGAAACTCGAACTTGTTCGATAACTTATAATAAAGCCATGTGCAAAGTTTCAGTTGAATGTGTTAACAGGTCTGGGGGAAAAAAATGTGAAAAACCACAGACAGACAGAGAGCAAATCTGTAGTCTGCTCCAGTGAAACCAGTATGGGACTAAAATCCTGTGGGTGTGTATTGGTCTGTTTTAAATAATTTGTTCATAGAATATTTTTGAACTCCCCTTGTACATGATAAAAAAAAGTACAGAAAGCAATTATCTTTACCTCTGCCACCGAAGGTGAACGAGGTTATATTTTCACCCGTTTGTCTGTTTGTCTGGCTGTTTGTGTACAGGATATCTCAAAAAGTTGTTTACGGATCCGGATGAAATTTGGTGGCGAGGTTCGGTGTGTGACAAGGACGAACTGGTTAGATTTTGGTGAAGATCCGGATCCGACTACTAGAATTTTTTAAGTGATTCTTCACCATTGAGAGATAGGGCAAAACTGATATATAGCACGATATCTTAAAACGTTGTGGATGGATTCGGACGAAACTTGGTGGACAGGATGAGTGTGTCACAAGGAAAAATTGTTTCGACTTTTGTGAAGATCCGAATCTGGATCTGGATACGAGAATTATTTAATTTTCTAAGTGATTCTTCACCGTTGAGAGATAGGGCCAAAAACGATATAGTACTGTATCGCATGATATTTCAAAAATGTATTGGGCCCAATATGTTCTCGTGGATCAGGCATTATATGGTGGAGGTATGCGCTCTACAGAGTGCCCTTCTAGTTTTTTCTGTTGTTGCCATTGAGATGGACAGTTTGAAACTGAAATGTACACAATCATTAAGAGTTTCTATATTATATTGTCTGGAGTTGTACACCTCTCCCATAAAAAGTTGAACACGTGATTGATGTTGATGCGATTTATTTATGTGGCATCATGGGACACGGATGAGGTGCAAACTTCTGAAGGATCACACATCCATTTCATTGTGACCTAATCATGTAATGCTGCGTTGTGGTGAATGTTTTCACATCAGGATCCAACATGGAAGTAACAATCTTGATATCGGGTCTGCCCACCTCCGACAGCAATCACTGCATTTCACCATCCTCACATTGACCATATGAGCACTCAAATCTGAGCCTGGGGGAACGGTATTCCATGCTCAAACAAACTCCTGTTCCAACTCATCAAGGGTCTGTGGCTGTCTTGGCATGGTTCAAATTCAACAATTGATGATATCTCATGAATGTATCGATCTGCCGTCACATTGCCATGGATATGGATCAATTTGGTGCAAAAGGTTTCAGTAATAGCACCCCACATCATGACACTTCCATGTCCAAAATTTGCGTCTTGTTGGATACAGAATGGGGCATATCACCCATTGCATCTTCCGTTGACGCATGCATGACCATCATGCTTTTCAAGGAGAAACCTGGATATGTCACTGAAAATAATGCGAGCTCATTGCCTCCATGTCCATTGGATGTGCTGATTTCACCACTACAGGCATGTTTGGTTGTGCCATGGTGCAAGTCTTCAATGCCAAGCAGCACGATAAGCACAGATCCCTGCATTATGGAGATTCACCTAAGACTGTATTTGTACTTATCACACGAGGTCCAGAGAATGTTTGCAGTTCTCTGGGAAGTTTGAAACCTATTGTGTAGATGGGTCGTTTGAATGTATCGGTCCTGAGTAGGAGGCGTTATCCTGGACATTTATTCACAGTATTTGTATATCTCTTGTTGATCCAATTGCTTTATGACATCTTATGAGGTCATAAGAGTTACCCTCCTCATTTTGAAGAGCTAATGCAACATGGCTACTGGAAGACTCTGTTTGAAGGTGTCAAATGATTTCATTCCTCCAATAATCTGGGAGACATGGCATTATAATGAATTGTTAAAGAAAGTGCATGTGTTTGTGATTAACGATTACTACATGAGGCACTTACGTAACGTAGAAACTTGCAATCAGGTGTTCTGCACATCCCTCGTGCCAAAAAGGCACTTGGAATGAATTCTGGCACAGTCCTTCAATGTGCACAGCACAGTCCTGTTTCACCAATTGCCTGCTCGGATGAGCACCGTACATCCATAAATGAACAGCTGTGGCTTTTCCATCACATTTTATGAGCGGTATATTTCGCCATGTGACTCCCTCTATTTTGCAGATCGTGGCATACACCAGACATGTGTGAGTATATAACGACCCATGAATCAAAGCAGCGTGCATGCCCGGAGTATAGCATTTCACCGACGATGCCAACACAAGGTGTGGTTCGAGTCCGCCGAAGTTCCGGATTTAACGTGGACAAGTGACCCTCGTGCACAAACATTTGCGCCTTGGATTAAGAAAAATGAAGCCTTTTCATGGTGCCTAATGCTTGCCCCAGATTCTGTTGCTCTTGGCGAGATGCATTTCTCGTGTCCAATGGGACTCCTTTTTGAGGAGAGACAAAAATATTGCGAAAAGTTGGCGTCCTTCAATCGCCCTGTAAAAAAAAACCATCTGTAAACAGGGCAGGCGTGGGTGGAACACTCATGGATCAATTATTGCGACAATGTTGGCGGTTCATTGGAATTCTGTTAAACTAGGTGGATAATTCATTGTACCAGTAGAGACAGATGTACGAGGGGGTGTTAAAAATGATCTCAGAATGAGATACTCGCAATAATCCAAGAAAAGCCAATTTAAATATCCAAATTGGCATACAACAAAAGATTTTTCAACATCTGGTCCAAGTCTTTCACGAACTGGCTGGATAGGCCTGATTTGGACTAAAGGTTGCAGGAGTTTGTAGAATGAAGAACTAGTTTTGCTCGTGAAGCCCATCTGTACCAGCAGACACATGATAATAATAACTAAAAGGGCATTTGGTAGAGCGCATACCTCCGCCACACAATGCCTGACCCACTAGATGACGAGAACATATCAGGCCCAAGAAATTTTGAAAATATTATTTATTTATTTATATATTATATCGTTTAAAAACAACAATAATAATAATAATAATAACAACAGCAATTTCGGTTTGATTGACCACCAAACAAAAAGTCCAGAGACTGGGGATATTTGATTTGGTAGAAAATGTATGGAATGAACAGGACGTTGATTGAGGTACTGAATGTATGCTAACCGCCAGAGCAAGCTTCAGCTTCGACTGTTAGAGGATACTGAACTTTTCCTCTGTTTTGCTCAGACGAAGCGCTACCACCAGAAACTTCATCTTCTCCTTTATTTCCACTACAATTAGCTTCCCTCGATCAACGACCTGTTCATTTACTCCATTGGCAGGAATATATTTATTTTTTCAGGTTGTTGGCCATATCTCACCTGCTCTTTGTGAAAGACATCCTGCCACCTTTTATGTCCACCAACACCCCCAAGTGCTGTCAGTCAGGTCCTCCAGTTTAATGTCCTAACGATGGATGGCACATCAACCTGGATGCAAAACACCAGTTTGAGATTCAAACTCAGGTTTGACAGCTCAAAGTTGAGTCACTGTAAATACTTGAAAAATTTGAGAGTACTGTATGGACAAATCGGCTCCAATCTTCTCTCTCACCTAATGCAGCACTTCCAAAAATATTGTATTCCACCTTAGAATGCTCTGTGAGCATGCACATAGTCCCCAGGAAACGTCGCGTTCAGGGCATCGCAAAGTATACTGTGTGTGTGTGTGTATTTTTACTTAAAATGGCTCACAAAGCTTCTAAAACAAGAGAGCTCATGGAACACAATACACTGCACAGTGTTCACGTATATACTTCAACTTTAATAACATAATTGTTTTTCAACGATCTTTAAAATCATCGAGAAGTTCAGCACGATTGAAGCAATCTTACACACCGCCCTTATACACCGTAATAAGATGACATCGAGTCGCAGTTTAGGAGATGGAGGCTTTATTGATCACCATGGAATGCAGCGTCATTCGGCATCGACATAGTCAGATTGGCGGCCTCCTCTTCACCCCGAAGCTGCACCTTCTCACCAGTGTGACCACTCCTTGGCTTTTTTCACAAGATCTTGGCTATTCGTTGTTCACCTTGGCGTCTTGGTTTTCTATAGGTTTTCTATTATCATCGCTTTTCCGAAACCTTGTGAATTCTTGGCTTTTTTCATTGGCTCACCTTGGCATTTATGAAAATGAGGAGTGGTCACACTGTTTCTCACATGCCACACTTACTTCCCAGGGGCTGTGCTTGACAGCTCCTATTACAAACACCACCCGATAGAACATGTCCAAGTCCTGAAAAACGAGAGGGTTGTGGAAGTATTATGAAGGCTATTTGTGTTCCACAGTGTTAAAGTATATAATTCAATTTCGATAAAGATTTTAAAAGGTTTAAAAGCATATAAGTAAAATTTTATTATGGGTTTTATTGCCGTTATACCCTGTGTCTTTTATACCACCCTATTTAACATGATACATGAGTTATTCGTGCCTGTTGTTTGTGTTCTTTATAATATCCTTAAAACAGTAAGTTTCTGTTTGGAATGGTTTTCAATTTTGTTTTGTTTTTTTCGATTTAAATAAATTGTTCCTCGATCATAAACCAATAAGACAGACAGACGGACGGACATGAATCAATTGTTTCACCCCACGTTTCGCTTCGCATGCGTGAGGTATTAAACTGAAAATACTTGGAAGAGGTGCCTGAGAGAAAGGCCTGCTCCTCTGTACAGCAAAAGACTTAGAGAACCTTCTCAGATCGCCGAATGTGCAGCTGCTCGTACTGCAAACTCCCGACCATGTGATCCGGCCCAAGTGAACCGACATTTGCTTCACACACCCCTGACAGATCACTACCAGTGAATGTACTGCTTATATGGATTTGTTGCTTCTGAACAACATTGGGAAGGACATATCTAGGTCTTGTGAATCCACAGGGTAAGTTTAAAATGATGATATTTAATATTTATCATTTGGGGGAGGGGGGGGCAGCGGTGACGAAAGCTGTGAGGGCTCTTATAAATGTATTGCTTGTTTAGTGTCAGGACCACAAGAGAAATTATACAAGATTTTTGCATCTATTGCTAAAAGTTGGTGTGTTTTTGTTTGGGTTTGTGTAAAATATATATTTATTGGAACTGATAATTGTATTATTCCAATTTTCAATTCATGTCCAATTTTCACTGAACTGAAAAGTCCAATTTTCATTCAGGGACAGAACAATTACGGTTAACCATTTTGTAATTTCAACTCTTTCGTCTAAATGCTGAAAATTGTGTTTAAAAGACGATTTCCATGATGGATTTCTTGCTAGCAACGGCAGGTTAAAAGTTCCCAGCGAGCAGACACACACAGTAAACAGTAAGTCAATGTAAACACACACATAGTGCATCTGCAAAAGGCCTCGTTTAGCATTCATATGTCATTCTGAAAGTCAGGTATTCTTATCTCTTTTTTTTTTCTTTTTCCTGGAAGCAGAATCCGTTTTGTTTTATGCCGACTTTAAGAGTTACCTTTGAAGTTCAGCTGCTTGTGAACCAGCTGAACAAATGTGAAGAAGAATAAATGGGTTTAATGCTAAAAAATAAGCTCGAATGTACAAGTTAGAGGATACTGAACATGTAGACGTCAGATTGAGGATATCAAACCTCAGCTGAAGAGGATGTTCAACATCACCAAGAGGATAACGAACATCAGATATTGAACATTTGCGAGAGGATACTGAACGTCAGCTTGAGGATGCCAGGGATAATACCAAACACATAATGATAATGAACATGCAAATAAGACCAAGGAGGTTCTACAGGTGGGATGCTCCTTTCCCAACTTTTCTCAACAAGGTCATTTTGATCCACCTTACTCTACACTGGCCAAACAAAGTGTGATTCAAAAAATAAATTTAAAGTTCAAAAGGAATAGAACTAGTTAGATATTATCTTGCACAATAGGCCTGAGAAATATACATCATGAGAGAGTTCAAGATATCTGGACCTGCGGGTGAGACGTGGGGGTCGTGTCCACGTGTTGGCTTCTCCCCCTTGCGGTAATCCCGAACATCTGTCGAGCTTAGCCTCATGAAGCATTTAGAAAGCGGTATCTGGCGGTCTCAGTCATGGAGCCGAGAAATGTCACAATGGTGGGAGCAGCTCCAAGGCACAAGCGCGAGGAGAGCCGATGGAGGCAATAGGGACATCTGCTTTCTCTATAAGCAGATCTTTTTTCCTTCCTTTAATGACGAAAAACAAAGGGAAGGAGAGCAGCATTCCATTTTTTTTTTTTGTCTTTCCTCACTCTGCGTTTTATGACAGTGAGACGAGGAGCAGCTGGACGGTGAAGCTCTCGATGTTTTGGTTAAGACCTCAATTAAATTGACTGTTTTATTGAAATTAACACTACTTTTCATCACGTTTCCATTTGCAATTTATGCAGATGTACAAAAAAACCCAGAAGTAATGATACATGACATTAAAAAAAAAAGACATAATTTTACAGAGTTAAAAAAATCTTTTATTATCATTATTTTTACTGAAATAGTAACAACAATAAAATTAATAACATCGAACAAAATATCCTTTCTTTTGTTCATGTGCATATTGGGCAAGGAGTCAGTTATGAGTTCGGCCTGCAGATGGTATTTCTGGGGGAAGGTGGAGAGTTGGGGAAGAGGGGGCAGGATTTGGGGGTTGGTATGACATACCTGTTGATGCAGTACCTTCTGTAACTTGAGGCAATAATTATTTAGTCCAAAGTGCTGATGATTTAACTTGTCTCGTCTTTATTGAAAGATTGTGGGATCTATTAAAGGGGAACCCAAACACTCAGACCACCTCGACACTAATCTATCACTTGATACCCGACAAAATAGATATGTTGTGTCTTTTTCAGATTTGTCATGTATAAAGTATGTAATTTTGTGTTTAAAAGTCGAAATCTTCTTCACGCTTAGCCATGGCGTCACACCGAGGAGTTGACCACGAGATCCGTACTGTCTGCGGGTTACATCACGGTATGATTTAACTCAAACGGTGAATAATTTTCGATTTTCCACAAATATGCCAAGTCGATATGTGTCTTTTGTGGTTGTCGTAATACAAACCAAGATGGTTTCATGCTACGGCAATGGCCAAAAGACCCAAAGTTTGCCAGAAATTGGACGAGGTTTGTCCGAAATATCCAAGTGTGGAACGGGTCTGCAATATGTTCGGTTTTGTGCGAGGAACATTTTACAGAGCACTGTTATAAAACAAAAGAGATGGGTAGATATTGTGGTTATCCACCACGATTGGGAGGGGATGTCACCCCCATGATTAAATGGAAGAAACAGCCGTCGCTTAAAACTGTAACATCTTTATCCAGCTACCAGCACATGCACACGGGTGACTACTACCCCCTCCACCACCCCCCCCACAATACCCATCATCACCCCACATCCTCCCTCCCCCCTAGTACCACTTCCCCCTGCACCGGGGCAGGACATCAACACGGCGTCTGCTGCGTGCCGTGTCCGTGCCTTGTCCGTGCTGTGTTTCTGCTGGAGTAATATAAGCGATTTACCAATTAATACAAAATCCCTTATGAATCGTTAATTGAACGGAAAAACAAAACCTTCTAATCTATAGTGAACATGCGACCGGCGTTTCATCGTCACCACACGTCCCTTGTCACCATCTTCGTCTGAATCGCTCGCATAAGGCTCGAAACGATATGGCTCCATTATCCCCCAGAAAGCGTTTCCATCACTAATTTTGTCTTCAATATTTTCTTCAAAATCACACAACAGTTTCAACATATTGTACTGAGAACCTTCAGAGTTGCTAATGATGGTGGAATCAGTATCGGAACCTGAGCTCGAAACACACTGTTTCTCTATGTAAGCTGCCATTTTGATCAATGTTGGTTCCAGGTGTGACATCACTGGCGATAATCGAAAATTGACACTTTAGGGTTTTTATTGACACTTTGTGATTGGCAAAAATTTATTATTATTTTTCCTTCAAATTATATTGTTACGGAAATGGCCCTTAGTATGCCACTAAATTAAGGATTAGCACAGATCCCCATTAAATGCATGTTTTGCCAGGTTTGGTAATTTGATGTTACATGTGTGTCGGGAGTTGTAAGAGGCTGTTTATTGTTCGTGCAGTGGTGGTGGATCGAGAGCTTCTTCTTCCTTCCTTCCTCTCTCCGGACAATAGTCCCCGCCCAGCGCTGAGAGGGGGAGTGGGCAAAAATAAGAAGTGAAACTGAAGGGGAGGAGTTTGTCGGCTTCGAAGAGGGGTGCGCCCCGAAAAGAAAAGGTGGAAAAACTGAGAGGACGGAGTTGGGCTGTGGGCTTCGAGGCGAGCAGAAGAAGAAAAGCCAGTGGTGATTCTGCAGAGAGAGAAACTGAACCGGGGCGTACTGGGTCTGCCTTCTCTGGCCTGGAGAAGTGAGCCAGGGCCGAAGGAAAGGCAGTGAAAGGACTGCAGGAAGTCTGTCTGCCCTCGGCTGGATGAGAGACGACTGGTGGGAGTCGTGATCTGCTGTGTAGGGGACGGCTATGTCTGTCTGCAATCTGCTTCGTGAAGGAGGCCAGGCCTGGACTTGTATGCTGGACTTTGTGAGAAACCAACTGAAACCCACCATCGACCTGACGGTCTGGTGCAGTCGATCTCGCGGGGTCTGAACGCGCGAAGGCCGCGTGCGTGGGCGGTGCAACAAAGGAGGACGAGCGCCATCTTGCCACGTGGCGTGCTCGAGCTTGGGGCTCAAATCTGTGGACATCGGCTTGTTACGAGTGACATTCGTGCTTTTGACACTTTCCTCTCGTCCATGAAACATCAACAAGTACTCTGTCTTGTCTGCATGCTATCTATGGCTTGTCTGCATGTCGTTTAAGGCTTATCTCAGTAGGGACCCCTTCGAAACCCGTAATCTCCCTCGTTAAGAACGAGTTATAGATTAATTAAAACATTGTCTTGAATATTTTGCTTGTGTTGTGTTCCCCGATGTTCCCCAATAAATCTGGCTGATTCGTATGAAGTTGCCGCTTTGAATTAATTTGTGTCGCGTCGAGGAACGATCCGCTCTATTGGTATATAAAACCAAAATGGTAACAGACTGGCAGAAAACGCTCGGTATCTGACAAAACCAGTCTGTAACCGGGGTCTCTTTCCCCAACTGGTAAGGTCCAGGGGTACATTGGTATCGCGATTGAAGACGCGTAACCCGAGGCCTGTGCCTAGCCAGCCGGTGTTATAACCCCAGAGACTGCGGTGGTTGGGTGCGAAAACCCAAACTGGGTACGGACGGCGATTGATGCGCCCGTCCGAGAACCCTCCACCCCAGATCCGCAACATTTGGTAGTCAGGAGTGGGATATTTGGACCTGTACCACAGGTCATGTGGTGGACCTGTGGTGCATATTTGGAACTGTGGTGCATTTCGCACCCAGAACATTGGTTACGAGAGGCGCGAGAAAAAAAAAAACGGTCCAACTTTGCTTTGATTTTATTTTGAGCGGATTGGGTGTAAAACTTGGAAATTATAAAGAAAAATGGAGTCGCAAAATGGTGGCGTGGCTCCACCTTGGCGCGACACGAAGCGGGAGTGGGCTATTAATAGCGCAACGAATGGCACAACACGAGGCGGGGGCTCCCGTGGTCACGGCATGCGCCATGGCAGGCGAGGCAGGACGACTACGCGAACATTGGAAAGCTTCAGATACAATTGGGGGATGCCTTCGAACCGGTGAGGGGTTATGAGAATTATATAAAGGAGGTGCAGATTAAATTGGACGAGACACAACGGCACGCAGACGAGGTTCAGAAAAATGATCTGTATTCCCTCGTTCCCTCACTCCCCTTCCAATGAGCCAAAGAAGCAGGCCAGATGGGGATGTAAGAAATTTTGATTGAAAATTGTACCGAAAGTGATTGCAAATTGAGAGATGACAGAAGGCATAAGAGTGGCACGAGTGGATGTGGGTGATTATTGAAAAAAAAGCAGTGGAGACATCACAGGCAGAGCGTTAAACACACGTGAAACAAGTGGATGACAAAGGATGGCTTGTTTGAGGAAGGATTGAAATGCCTGGTTAGAACCATGCAGAGGTTCCAAGGGGCTGGTGAAGAGATTTAGATGTTTCAATTAAATTGTTGGAAATAAACGATTAGGGCAGTATGGAGGAGGCCAGCGGACGACGGACGTAGTGACAAATTGATTGGGGTTTGATGAAAAAGTGTACCAGTTAAATTTGATGACCAAGTGGGATCTGAGGGACTGGTGTGTTTTTGTTTTCACATAAACGTGAAAGGTGTTGGATGGTGTTGTGGACTGGGTGTGTGGCACTGTGGAATGAATGACTAAAGAGTTGGGGTGAATGGCGTGATTGTGCAGATGAGGAGAGTGAGTGCGAACAACGTACCCTGTCGGTAGGAGTCTCCTAACCAAGTTAGTGTAGGTTAGGGGGACTTAGAGGATTTGACATGGATTCTAGCTGTTGTTCCATTGTGCAGGTGGACTGCTAGGGGTAGGTGCAGGCCAAGGTATGGGGATACTGGCTGGTAGTGTGACATGGTATTGAAAGTTGGTGAGTCGGGGGAGAGGGCACCAGGGCTTTGGGGGTTCCTGGAAGGAGAAGGCTGTCAGAGGTGCCAGGAGAGCACAGTAGGGTTCAGTGCCAGGAGAGCACGGTATGTTTTAGTGCCAGGAGAGCACAGTATGGGGGCTAGAGAGAGCCACCCCTTAGTTAGGAGCGCCAGAAGCACGCTCAGGTGAACCCCGAGGTCGCTGGGTGTCCTCCACCCCCGATTGGAGGCAGGCAAAGAGGCCTAGTAGTAGTCACACTCCCCAGCTAGCGAGTTATGCCTGGCACCACCAAATGGAAAAAGACAAATAAGGGCCTTGCCCAGGTTTAATAGAATGGAACAGTGTGCTAGGTCAGGAAAAATGGGTCATTAGGATCATTCTAGCCATAGCAGGGTTTGTTGCATTGTTTAGAGCTAAAAGTGAATGGTTAGGTTCAATTGACTCTCCTCTGCACCATTCATGTGTGACACCTGGTACGAGTAATGTTGATGGGAAAATTTGTTAACAAGAGCCAGGCTAGGTCACCCTCTCCAAGTGCCAGAGAGGCTACCAGTATATCATGAGCACACATCCGCGAAGATAACAGTTGAGTAAGAAACACACCATCCTGTCTGTAAAAAAAAACAAAAAAGAGAACTTAACCAAAACAAGTCCTGCCATAGCAAGGCAGGTAAGGAAGGTTAAGGGTACACTCCATCTCACCTGGTCTGAGGTCATCACACCCACTTGCATCCTCAAGAACACCTCCAAACTGCATTTGCTTACCATCGATATCACCGTGCCACCATTGCTGTGTCACCTGCTGTCCAATGCAGGGCTTGTTGCCTGCTGCTGCTTGTGAGTAGGCCAAATGAGCCGAAGCATTTTTGTGGGCCATTGAAGCCAAAGTGCTTTTGTGGGCCATTGCAGCTGAAGATTCATGCCATTTTGTGTGCTCAATGGGCCGAAGAACTCTTTGTGAGATTAGGCCACTGGGCCGACTGAACTCACCTGGTGAGGGCCAATAAGGCCCCGAAGTGAGGAAACCCTCAGGGGTGAATGGACAATACTGCCGAGAGGGGGCATGAAGGAGCGAACACGTGAAAGAACTTTGAACCTTTGAATGTCCTGCTCCTATGCCAATATTGGTGCTAAAAGTAAAATTGAATGCCCTCCCTTTCAAATCCATAATTAGAATGTTAAGTAGTGTGCATAGAGTGTGAATTTGTTTGTTAGGTTGGAGAACTGACACACTAGGATAGGGAAATGCCAATCTTACTGTGACACTTTGGTTTTTGGAGTTAAGTGCTCCCATGTTGTGGGTTAGAGTAAATGGGAGATCTGTGCTGTCTGTTCGACAGGGCCATTGCCGTGGGCTGCCCCAGATAGAGGTTCGGGAGAGCCTCGGGAGAAAGGTGGGGATAGTGTTACGGAAATGGCCCTTAGTATGCTACTAAATATAGGATTAGCCCAGATCCCCCATTAAATGCATGTTTAGCCACGTTATTCGGTAATTTGACGTTACAAGTGCGTTGGGAGGTGAAGAGGCTGTTTATTGTCCGTGCGGTGGTGGTGGATCGAGAACTTCTTCTTCCTTCCTCTCTCCGGACAATAGTCCCCGCCCAGCACTGAGAGGGGGAGTGGCCAAAAAGAGGAAGTGAAACTGAAGGGGAGGAGTTTGTAGGCTTCGAAGAGGGGCGCGCCCAGAAAAGAAAAGGTGGAAAAAACTGAAAGGACGGAGTTGGGCTGTGGGCTTCGAGGTGAGCAGAAGAAGAAAAGCCAGTGGTGATTCTGCAGAGAGAGAAACTGAACCTGGGCATGCAGGGTCTGCCTTCTGTGGCCTGGAGAAGCGAGCCAGGGATGAAGGAAAGGCAGGGAAAGGACTACATGAGGTCTGTCTGCCCTCGGCTGGATGAGAGACGGCTGGTGGGAGTCGTGATCTGCTGTGTAGGGCAAGGCTGTGTCTGTCTGCGATCTGCTTCGTGAAGGAGGCCTGGTGAACAGGCCAGGCCTGGACTTGTATGCTGGACCTTGTGAGAAACCAGCTTAAACCCACCATCGACATGACGGTCTGGTGCAGTTGACCTCGTGGGGTCTGAACGCGTGGAGGCCGCGTGCGTGGGCGGTGCGACAAAGGAGGACGAGCGCCATCTTGCCACGTGGTGTGCTCGAGCTTGGGGCTCGAATCCGTGGACATCGGCTTGTTACGAGTGACATTCGTGCTTTTGACACTTTCCTCTCGTCCATGAAACATCACCAAGTACTCTGTCTTGTCTGCATGCTGTCTCTGTCTTGTCTGCATGTCGTTTAAGGCTTATCTCGGTAGGAACCCCTTCAAAACTCGTAATCCGTATCTCCCTAGTTAAGAATGGGTTATAGATTAATTAAAACATTGTCTTGAATATTTTGCCTGTGTTGTGTTCCCCGATGTTTCCCAATAAATCTGGCTGATTCGTATGAAGTTGCCGCTTTGAATTAATTTGTGTCGCGTCGAGGAACGATCCGCTCGATTGGTATATAAAACCAAAATGGTTACAGACTAGCAGAAAACGCTCGGTATCTGACAAAACCAGTCTGTAACCGGGGTCTATTTCCCCAACTGGTAAGTTCCAGGGGTACGTTGGTATCGCGTTTGAAGACGCGTGACCCGAGGCCTGTGCCGAGCCAGCCAGCATTATTACCCCAGAGACGGCGGTGGTTGGGTGCGAAAACCCAAACTGGGTACGGACGGCGATTGATGCGCCCGTCCGAGAACCCTGCACCCCGGATCCGCAACAATATCATGATTAATGATTTTCAATGGATTTCAGAAAAAATAATTTTGTATTTGGGTTCCCCTTTAATGTCCACCAGCTAATGATAGCAGACAGAACATCCAGCTTAACGTCTGTCTGAGGAATGGCATACCTTGTAACACGATACCCAGCCCCAGTACGCTGCCTCCCTTCCCCTCCCTTCATGCCACCTTCACCTCATCATGCTGCCTTTCCTTCCCCTCACACTTCCTCAGTCAATCCTTCTGTCTGTCTGTCTGTTCTTCCAACCACAAAGTCAGTTTATGATCGAGGAACAACTTATTTAAATTGAATGTTATATTTTGAACACGAATCAGAAAACAAACCTGCAGTTTAGCAGTACTTTGGCTCTGAATTAATCCCAATCGCACATGCACAGAGAGGAATCTCTCTCCATCGAGTGCAGCCTGTGGCTGCTGGTTGCATCATGGGTTGGGACGCAGCTATGCCGCTGATGCAGTGTCCCCCTTACCAGTATACTGGTGCTCATTTTGCCGACCTCAGAAGGATGACAGGCTGAGTCAACCTCCTGGTGTATTTTAATTCAGCGCCCAACAGGGCTTGAACTCAGGACCCTAGGATCCCAAGCCACCACCCGAACCACTAAGCCAACACCAGGCTTACAGAGAGGAATGAGGTAACATTTTTACTCTGTCTACCTATGTGGCAGTCAAAATTGAAAATCATTCCAAACAGGAAACGTACTGTTTTTAAGGATGTCATAAAGGACACAAGCAACAAGCACAAATAACTAATGTAACATGCCAAATAAGCTGCATCAATGATGGTAAATTTTCGAAAATAAAATTCCTACACCTTTACAACCTTTATTTTATTTCAATTCAATTATGGTATGTACTTGAACACTGTAAAAAAAAAACAAATCACCCTTTTGACACTTTTGAAACCCTTCTGTTTGGCAGTACAATACTTGGACAAATATTATGGCATTTCATGTCATCAAGAGCAAACAAATTTGCTGTTCGTAGACCCTACCCATGTCCTTGGGGGTAATGGGTTCTATTTATTGCTGTTGTAAAGCCCTGGACAGTTATCTCAAACAGGCCCATGGCACTGAGCAGCCAATCGATCTCCCGGAGCGACCAAGAGATCTCCCGTATCCAAGATGGTGTACCACCACCTTTGTGAAGCCAGGGCCACATGAGACAGAGACAGAGACAAAAGGGAATATGCCAGTCCATGGGGACTGATCGGCTTCCTGACGGTGGCTATGCTGCCCGGATGAATCCGGGCAGCAGGAAAGAGTGGGGATGATTTAGCCCCTGAATTGTGTTGGGGGATACAACCACCGGGAAGTGGCATCCCCGATAGTTGGAAAGGATGTTGTTAATGTGATGGCATTATTTTTCCAACAAACTCCATTTGTGTTCCACACATTGTCTGTCTCCATGCGTTCCTTGAATTTTTTTAGAAGCACCACCTACTCTTGCATAACCATTTGGTGACTTGATACCAACGGCCTGCCTGCTGCATAAGAAAATCCTATAACACATCAGTATTAGCACCTATTTTGACTGAAACGAGTGGAGAAGAGATCTATGCATGCGAGGTATGAGTGCATAGTGGAATTCCTCCAGGAAATAGTGTAATTAAGTGTCCCACAGCTCTTGTAAACCACTTCAATCTCACATGTTATTTACTTTGGAAAGACAATTTTCAATGTTTTCCATAGAAATTAAGATTGTTTCTCTTTATAGGAAAGTCGTGCCATGACTTGCGTACTTTGTGTCACTCGAATTTCTTCCGTAATTATAGTGTAGCAACCCCTCAATCAGGAGAGTTGTTTTTCCTGACAAAATCGTACTCATGATATTGTGCTGCACTAAAATGTCCAACGGTATTTAACCCTCGTCTTCCCTCATTTCTGACTTCTCTCGCTCCATTTTCCTTCCCTTCTTGCCACGTGCACCTTGCCTCCCTTTTCCCCCATGTACGGTTCCTCCTGCTCCATTTCTCTTCAAACCTCACAACCATCTCATTTTTACATGCTGTACACACTGCTTGCAGTTGCTATGTTTCTCCATATCAGCATCACAATTTCTATCTTATTCCCTTTTCACTTCACCACTCGGCTCTGCTTTCATTACAAAACTTATTTCTCACCCATTTCGATGGTTCATTAACCTTTGAGCCTTGTTGTTGTAAGCTTGGGGATCCTTCCACTTCAGCATATCATTTGTCTGACAAAGATTTTCTTTTCAATGGCATTCAGAGTTCCTGATTTCTTTCACATTATTTAAAAGGGAACTTGAACCAGACTCGGTGGCGTACTAGTTTGAGCCTATGCTTTGAGTTGGGAGGTCGGTGGTTTGAACCTGCTCCCAGCCGAGTCATATCAAAGACTTTTAAAGTGGTATGTGCTGCTTCCTTGCTTGACGCTCAACAGTAATAAAGAATAGAGTATGGATTAACAACCAAAGCTTGGCAACCATTGGGCCAGTTTTGAAAGGGCCTACTTCGTAGGGCGGATATGTCAAACAATTGTGGGTTTTAACGTACATTCACAAAAGTTGGCAGAGTTGTAGACCTTGGTTAAAATAATGTTTCCAGAATTGGAGCCATTGAGAAAAAGTCCTATGTCAGCTGTTTTTTTTGAATGACCATTAAAAACGTTTTCGGCATTTTTTTTCAATTGTATGAACTTCAAGGTGCTTATTTATCAGAATGTCGTCACAGAATGTTACAACTTTCTTTGCTTGTACTTGTACATCTAAATCCACAATTGGCCCACATTTCTGCACATATCTGCCAGACTATATATAGCCACTTCCTGTGTTAAAATTCCTTGTAATTATCAAAAACCTTTATCCCATCCCCATCAAAATCCATGATCTTTTCTATCCTCATTAACCCTCTCCAAATAAAAGCAACTGTTTCCAAGTTTCCAGTTTTTCTTTCCTGAGAATTTGTTTCTGTATTCATCTTGTACACTCCGTGTGTCCTCCCCTACCCCATATGTCTGTTTCTCCAAATCTCCCTCCATTTTGTTCCTCAACCCTGTTGATAGTGTTTTTTTCTCCTCTCTTTCTTCTATTCCTTTTGTTCTGTTACATGCTGATCCGTGATATTTTCTAGCTCCTCCACGAGCCTCGACTTTGTGTACAATTTTTTTTTCACTTAGCCATATTCATCTAACAGCCTTCACGACAGTGACAATGTTATCCTATAATCTCAAGGTTATTATGAATAAGGTATTACTCATCAATAAAGCTGATTTTTATTTTATTTTATAGGTTTGTGAGACAAATACTATCGGGGTGTTGACTCTTGCTTTGACATATTGTGAATAAATGTTCCATTGATTACAGACCCAGATTCTTCCATGTACATTATGTGCTGGTTTTGTAACATTGCTCTTCTCCCTTTTGTGGGATTTAACGGTAATAGTCATTTAACTCAAACTTTGTTTCTAAAGTTTGAGTTATTCAATAAATGTATCCCTCTCTTTAGCGGTAATCACAAGATAATGTCGATTTCTCTCCTGTCAAAGTAAAAAAAAAAAAAACTGGCTGATGCAATCACAGTTGTTGGCCTGATGGCAGGAAGTCTTGAGTATTGAAATATTGCTTTTTTGGATGCAACAGATTGTCAACTTGCGAAATGGCATATTGATGGAGGAAGAATGGGTATTGTCAAATCGTGACAGTGGGTGGTGGGGAAACAACACAAATGAGCAGGTGGATGAAGGAAAGAGGGGGGGGTGGGGGAGAGACAGAGAGAAAGACAGAGACAGACCTTAAACTTCTGCTTCTTTGTGGGAAATGACAATAATGCCAAGAGCTTTGCTTTCAATTATATTCATGATCGAAATATGTGAAGCAGGGGCAGCAGCTCATAAGGGGAGAACAGTAAATTATCTGTTTTCTCAAGCTCATCCTTTGTGCACTTCCTAATTTGTTAAGATTAAATTTGTTGAATGTGTTTGAAGGGCCCGATTCCTACAATTTGCATCTTAACGTTGTCAGCCCTGATGAGCATTCTATAAGGATGTCACTTCATCACAGTAATCACTAATCTTCATTGGCTGAAGAGTCTCTTGGAAATGACTCCAATGCACAGCATTTGGAAAATTAATCAATGAACTGTGGACGAATTTGATCAAATAATGGATTGCATCTGATCTTGCTGTAAGGCATCTCAATTTATCACTGCCAGCTGTTTATGGATCACTTTATAGTATAATAGTTGTATACTGGAAATTATAGAGTTGCTTGCAGTACCTGTTGAAAATATTATCATGCGAAATAGGAGCGGGTTGGAAATATTCCTTGAGGTGTGCAGTTTTGCCTCTAAGTCGTCGAGCCTGGGTTTGAATGCCGACCAAGCTATAATTTCTCATTTATTCATTAATTTCTTGATTATATGCAGGTTCTGGTGTCACGATATGATGTCATATCAGAGCTTTCAAATGAAGAGGGGAGTAAGACTCGTCCCAACACTCTTTGGCATCTTTTTCTCACTTCTCCTGCAAAGCACTTTCAATGAAGACAACCATGGTATGCTGTTCCTTTCCAGATCAGATGGTGGTTTGTTCAGCTCAAGGTGGATGAATGCCAAGACCAACATGCGCCAATGGAAAATGAGGAGCTTCTGTATGCTGATGACATATCGCCTTGATTGTTCATTCAGTGAGGAAATATTATCTTATATTCTTCTGATATTTAACCAAACTCAGTGGTGTAATGGTGTTAGAGTATCTGCTCTGAGTCTGGAAGGTTGATGGTTTCAACCTCGATCGAGTCATACCAAAGACGTTATGAATGGCACGTGCTGCTTCCTTGCTTGATGCTCCGCATTTAAAATGATAGAACATGGAAAGCAACTACAGGTTGGCACCTGTTGTATAGGCTTTAATGGACCAGGTGACTTCACCCTGCCTTGAAGTTCCTTGTAAGGGAACTCATACTGTTATATTATTAACTGATGCAGAAACCTAGTTGTCCTGAAGCTCCAGTTTGTTTCTTTGGAGACCTCCATTACCTTCATTACATTAAAGTATCTGGCCATACTTGCGAGTGTAAGGCAGATGGAATGCAGGCCTCTCAGAAAGCCTGACAAATGAGGTTTCCTCAACATATGTTCGTTGATGCTGATGGAAATATTCCTCCACTCTGTGTCAACCAATCATAGATATTATAGAACTGTAATCATGGTTTCTGATTGAAAATGCCAGTCCATGCAATATGGACAATTCCCTGCACTTTGCATTGCAGGAAACTCATCCTTGAGTACTGTTTCCTTTTCTGGTGATAAAAGATGCAAACAATCCCCAACTTGATGGCGTAATCTGGAACTTGGTCAGTCAGTCTAACAGCTGAAGCACATAAAGGAGAAATCTTTGTAATTTAGACCTCTTTTTAGTTTCTGAACTCAGCATGGTGCTTCCATTGGGCAAAGGCACATCAAAGTGTTGACCAAATTGGAAAGTTCCACGTGGAAGATGCAAATCATTTACGTATTTTCTGTTTAATAGCCATATGAGGAAAAGCACATGTAGATTTCATCTTCATAAACATCCGCGACTTGTATCTGCTAATAAGACTTAACATGACCCACTGCAAGTTTTGCACAACATTGCATTTGGTGTGTATGGTGGTTCAGTGAGATGTTGCTGACAACTCATGTAATCTAGAAATATGGGTGTTCCAAAAAAACCCAGACAACTTTGGTTGTTAATATTGTTGCGCTTCTTGGAACCGCATGCATACAACAGATAGGTGTCCCAAGACAGTTATTCGATTATTATACGTGTAGAATGTAGATTGTCCCTTTCCTTTTGTTTAGCGGGACAACAAGGGGTTGCTTAAATCATTTTCTCCTTCATTTCGTCCCTACTCTTCTTTTCGTCTGATTATTCCTGAGGTAAATCAGCCACGTGTGCCTTCGCTGTGAGGTGGGACCTCATGGAGGCCAGCGCGTGCGGCGCCGCTGTGAGGGAACTGCTGCACAGAGATTCTCGTTCCCGGGTGAGCCCTAAACTCGATGTGTGCAGCGAGTCATGTGGTGCACTTGGAGGTGCAGGATTATCGACTCGAGCTTCCGATGATCTGGGGAAGATTGCCGGTTGCATTAAAAAGGCACTCGAATGAATACCTCGTAAGAGACTACACGAATGGTGTTTTTCACAACACAAGAAACGCAGCCAGCACGACGCCCACGCTGCACGAAACGCGTACGGACGCCGATAAAGACGACTCCATGCCATGTTTGGTGGGATACGAGTGTGCGGAGTAGAGGTGGCTTGTTCCTTTTCAACCTCAATATCCGACACATATTGGTGTTCGCCCCGCGCACACGCTAGCGGAGTCATGTGAACGTGAGCACTGGCCATGTGGGAAATTGCCGAACTACGCGCTGTATGAAATGTGATCGAAGGCAGACACGTACGCTGCTCATGAAACATACATGGATTTATCCATGGCAATGTACCTTCGGCCCTCGCTGGCAGCAGCGGATTCTCCACGGATGGTGAACGTCTTCTCATCTCTATGGCCAGCGAAGCTGCGATCGAGCCGGGAATGTACAGTGCGGGCCACGCTGGCGCTTGGAGCGGGTGCGATGATCGGCGCTGGTCGGGTGCCCGAGCAGGCATACGGGACCCTCGGCCGGTTGCAAGAGCATGGCGCAGGGGTTTTTGCAGGACGATTCGCGTGCCAATTTCAGTATGGGTGAATCATGTCATCTCGTGGGGTCGGAATGGAATATTCCCGCTCTCTGGGATGGCCTTGCTGGAAACGAAGTGAGGCAGTTTCCGGCCCAAGTTGGCGGGCCACGTGAGGGTTCGGGGCCAATCGGAGCGCCCGATTCAGGTGATGACGTTTCGATTTGGGGTGGCCCCTCCCCCCGCGCGGCAGGTCCTATAAAGGTTGGAGCAGTCCCACCGCCTTTCTCTTTCTCCGCCTCTCTCCCGCTCTCACCTCGTCTCATCGACACCGCCATGACCCGCCACTTGCTGCCTGGACTCCGCATCCTCGTCTCCGCCCACACGACGTCAACCCAACCCGCCTACCTGGTCCTGCCTGCCACTCCATCCTCACACTCTGGACTCCGCCCCTTCTCCACTCAAGCTCCTCCTTCACGAACAAGGTCTCCACACGTGTGGCTGATGCCAGAGACTATGCTCCCACTGTCGGGTACCTCACCACAGAGCATCCCCCCACCCCCCCCCCCGAAACATATTGGTGGCGCGTCGTGCTATTAAGCACAAAGGTACCAAGATCAAAGCCTCAACTCCCCTCCCTGGTTCAAAACTTTTTCTTCATCGGGTTTTGTGTGTGTGTGTGTGTGTGTGTGTGTGTGTGTGTGTGTGTGTGTGTGTGTGTGTGTGTGTGTGTGTGTGTGTGTGTGTGTGTTCTGGCGCCTGTCTGCTTTAGTTCGACTGCAGAAGATCGTTATCATTATTATTGTTATTAATTTTGTGTTTTGTCTGCTCTGTGTCACCTTTTGTAAGTTGCCTGTTTATTTGCTGCACCATACCTCTCTCCCCTATCTCTGCACAACACACCCCAATAAATCTTTATCGTACCACAAACCTTTCCTCGCCCACTGTAAATAACTTATTATTCGGAATGTTCCCAGCTCATTTCTGTGGTTTCTTTCATTGATCCAGCATGGTCCGAATCCAAGTTTAGCCAGGACTTTATTCCCAATGATCCGTTCCTTTAGCCGGTACGTCCTTGGCAGTGTCGCTCGGCTGCATCCGATCCGGTAAAATGATCCGGTTCGGACAAGGCGTACCGAGGGCGTGTTCCCCGGTAATGAAACCACGTGATTCACTAGGTCACCCGATTAACCCATAGACGGGAGGACCCCAGGTCACGCGGTTGAGTTATTGGCGTTCACGGTCGGTTAAGTGACCCGCTGCGTCACGGAATTATCCGTGTGTGACGGCCTACAATTCCGGGGAGTCTGGTGGTAATCGAGATAGCTTCCCCCACCTTGTGGTCTTCTCATCCGACCCCAGCCAACAACAATATATTGAGAACCACAAATGATACCCTTTGGTTTATATGAGGCCTTTCACATGAGTGGGGTTCTCATGGGGGCATATACTGTGTGTGACTATACCTGAAGTGAATGTGTTCTTCAATTGTTGTGGACCAGATAGATTTTCATCTGACACCAAAATAAATATTCTTCAATGATAAATAGCCAAGTTGTATCAGACAGGCTTGCCACCCACATGCCCACCCCCCTTCGTGGGGGGGGGGGTGGGGAAGCAGTGCAGGGGTGGGGTGTATCGGACGAACGGAATCGACTATTGTTTGATCGTGTTAATGACGTTCCATCGAAATGACGCAATTGTTACTTATGATTGAAATTAATTGATGACTTACTCATGCATCAGGAAGAATATACTTGCTTTTGGGTCGTTTATTGGCACAATTAGGCTGCTCACTGTCACTTGAGACTTGAAATTCCATGGGATTTGCAGGGTTTCCCCATATATCGCGGGATTGTGAGTTGGACAGACGACTGTGGTGGGCCATGACAGCCATGTTGTTGCTGTTTTGATTGTGGTTTCTGTGTATGGAGTTGGTGGGGAGGATTGAGGAGTTGTGGGGAGGGGGTTTGAAGGCTTGGAGTGGGGAGGGTATTGAAGCCTGAGGGTCAGGAGGCAGAAGTTGAGGACCTGGGGTTTGAGAGGGTGAATTGATGACTTGGGTTTTCTGAGGAAGGGGGAGGGGGGAAGTTGAGGACTTGAAGTCACATGTTCCCTGCTAGGTGCAATGGATGCTATGGATGTACGGGGAAATTATAGTATAAAAAGCAAAGTTGTACACAAGATACTGCATCTTCGTGCATATATAGTGCAACCTTTAGAACCTCGAACTTCCCCAATAGATGGATTTGATGTGGTGGGGCAGTCCCGTGGCCTCCAGTCTCCCGATGTGATGCCATTCGACTTCTTGTGAGGGTATGTTTTCCAAACCTCTGTTGCTGACAATGAAACCCTTCATGCAAGGATAACTAATTGCATCAGCAGTGTGACGAGGGATATGCTGGCCGGTGATAACTAACCCTACTCCTCAAGAAAGACACTGTGGGATCTATAAGGTCCACCAACTCATGCTGGCAGTTGGGATGCCTAGTTTAAGCTCCACCTAAGGGACAGCAGACACATTGATGCGTTGTCCTGCCTGTGAAACACCAGGGTTCCAGTTTATAACTGCGCCGAGATTTGAACCTAGTCTTCACTATCCTGCCAGCTCACTGTTCTTAATAAAATATAAATACCTGTACTTTCAGCTTGGTCATTCACAAGGTCTCTACTGGGTCATCGTCTTTCATCTAGGCAATGTACCCGAGGTACTTACCATCACTTTTGGAGAGTTTGAGATTTCTTCCTCTATCGCTTTTGTTGTCAAGAGTACTGGCTTCACATAGCCCTATTCTTCAAATCGAGTTCCTGTCCATTTATTAAGTATGTGGATTGATGTTTGGGTGAAATTAAGGATTCAATTTTATTCTTCGTTTTATGATATTTCAATGGTCGACTTGCTCATCTCTGCTTTGAACACTGCTAATGAAACACCATAAAAGAGGATAGACTTTGCCATGCACCGAATAATGCTCACAACTGTGGATACATTCTTAGAGTAATTTGTATTCCAAAAATTAATTAATTATCTTGAGAAGCTAGCAATGGTCGCTTTGTTATTAGTATTCAATTACTATGCATCCATCTTAATAATCCATTGTTTGCTTTTCTGTTTTCCTTGACTTTTCTCTCCGGGAGATCCTTCTGCGTGCTTCGATCCTTAACTGGTGGTTCTCAAGTGAAAGCTCATCCTGCTCATTCGGCAGGAAAATCTCTCTATTGGACCCATAGGAGGGGAATGGCTCCACAGGAGGCCTGGTCTGACAGATAATATCCCATACATCAGTGATGTGAAAGAAGAGACGTTGAGCGAGGCTTCAGACCTTGACCTGTGACGTCCCCACCTCTTTCAACTTAGGCGGCACCCTACTGCTGTGTTATGTTGTGTGAGACCAACGCAGTGAAGAAACCATGATTGAAGCCTGATACACCATTTCGCTCAGCAGGAGCCCTGAAATCCAGTTATGGTGCAGAATGAAGTGCAATAGTAGTGAAGCAAAGAAGTATACTGTATAGAAGTATACTTCTATACAGTATACTTCTTCTATAGAAGTATACTTCAAACTGTATAGAAGCAAAGGAAGGTGAATTGTAAAATATGGAATTGAGGTTGAGAGAGATATGTGAAGTGGCAAGTTGACTCTTTCTCCATAGTGGAGAAACTTTCAGTTTCTGTGTGGGATGCCTGGATGTCAAGAGCTGCAGAAAGAGAATGTATGATTTTATTTTCGAAAAAAATGGATTTCAACACAAATCATTATTTCTTCCTAAAAAAAAAAGTAGAAGCACCTGCGTGAACTTGCAGTGAATGACTATGCATACAAATAATAATCGCTTTGTTCTTCTTTGGCAGAAGGGTTTGTGAATAAATGCTGATGCAAGACTACAATCTGACTTCAGACATTAACCATCTGACCAAAAATTGAGAAAAACTTGAGGGAAAAGGAAACTCAAGGGAGAGGTTAAAATTTTATTGTAGGACAGCAAGCTATCCTTTATACAGTATACCTGCAAACAATTTTTTAATTAATAATTATGCTTTTAATGAAAAATTTGAGGAAGATGTCAGGCATTGGGTGTGCTGCACAGTGCCATGCCTAGCTCTTGAAGCTACCGTGAGAGCGAGACTTCACACGAAGGTGATGTACCTTCGCCAGGGCCAAGCTTACTATATAATATGCTGTAGTGTGAGGTGTTTGGCCATGTGAATGTTGTTCGTCTTTCGGATGCTCCCATTAGGGGTCGCCACAGCGGATCATCCGTTATGATCTGCATACTGATTTGGCACAGGTTTTACGCCGGATGCCATTCCTGACGCAACCCTGGTCGCCTCTTACGACACAGGGATAAGGATTGGGTTTCGCCATGATTCCGGGCTGCCCTCCACCCTCTCTTAACGCGGCCCAGTGCAGAGCTCCCGTCCTCAAGCGATCCTCCAACCTAAGCCTCCGAGTAGCCGGATCACAGGCGCACACCACTACTCCCGGTGTTTGGCCATGTGAATGAGTGAGGGACATACAGGGAAAAACTTCCTTTCAAATACTAACATTAGCACATTTGCACTCCTGTGCAGTCAACATTGCCACACAATGTCCACATTCACACCAGGCCAATATACTCCCCTGTAATCATTTAACTCCACCCAACGATCACTCAAACTTTCCTCAGAACTCGATATGGAGTTCCTAGTCTCCAATTCGCCCTGACTTTATTCCAGTGAAAATGAATATTGTGCATTCCATCAGAAAACTCCATTGTTTTCCAGATAGTGTTCAACAGTGTTGAAACAAAACCAGCCTGGCATGTGGAATGTGATCATCAACATGGAGCACCTCATATCTAACTAGATAATCAGGTACTACAATCACATAAGAAACAAGAAAAAGAGCAATCAGAGACTGCAGACCCTTACCAGGACTTCTTTTGAATGGTGTATTTTATATAGGTTTTAGGGTAAATCAAATATGGCTGCCAAACCATGTGACCTATGACGTCATATGTGTAACCCTTTTGTTCCTCATGGATAGGTGGTCATATGTGTAAGGTTTCACCTCGATCTGTTCAGCCATTTCAGAGAAGAATTTTGAAGGTTTAAAAGAAAAAAACAATATGACTGCCAAATAATGTGACCGATGATGTCGTCAAAAAAATTTTTGTGCACCATTTTATCCCAAGATGGCCTTCAAATTTTCATACTGATCAGATGTAGCGTTCTTCATCTGCAATTATGACGTCATAACGACGGCACCGACGACATCATAAAAAATATCACACTGATTCCCCATGAGGAGTACTTGCAATGTGCCAAGTTTCAATTTTTTCCTTGGTGCGGTTTCAGAGATGGAGGTCCAAAGTTTTTCTGTTTTTCCAACAAGGCTACCACACCACGTGACCTATGACGTCATAATTATCAGTAAAACATTCTACATGAGTAGTCGCACCAATGGTAAAATTTCATGTCAATCTGATAAGCTATTGCAGAGAAAAACACGAAAGTTCTTTGTGGAATAACAAACAAACATGCAAAGAAGAAGACATCGTGCAGAGCACGACACTTGCAAAATCCACAAAACAAATTTTACCTCAAAAATAATTGGTGGTTGAATTCAATGACAAAATATGCAACTCCTCTTCAAATTTCAATTCAATCAGAGGGAAATTGACAATTTTAGAAACTTGGCCCATGTTGACCTCAAAAATTAGTGGTTGAATTCAGTGACCTGATATGAAAATCCTCTTCAAATTTCAAGTCAATCGGATGAAAATTGAAGATTTTAGAAATCTCACCCAAGTTTCCCTGTGGCCTATTGTTGACCTTTTGACCTTAAAAACAATATGCTACTTCCTTATGACAAACTCTACCATGGGGTGAAATTTTGTGAGGATCGGTTAAAATTTGTAACCTGGAGGTGATAAACAGAGACAGAATAACAAAATCAACTGACCAATATACTTGAAAAATCTTTGCTTTTGCAAGTAACAAATGGACCCAAATGTAATACCATCTCCTTTGGCAAGGGTAACTAGAGAGTTCATAGAACACAATACTCAATCCAGTGATGAAGTCGATGCTTTAAATTTAATAGAATAATGATTTTAAAGATCATTTTTAAAATCCGAAAGTTTAGCGCTCCTGAAGCAGTGTTAGATGTCACCCTTTTACACTGTATTAAGACGACGTTGAATTGCAGTTTAGGAGATGGAGACTATTGATCACCATAGAATGCAGCATCATTCGGCATCGACACAGCCCTATTGGCGGCCTCTTATTTACCGCGACACTGTACCCTCTCACATGTCATGTCCCTTCATGCTATATATCAGAATATATTATGTTTCCTGGAAGTATTATGAAGGTGATTTGTGTTCCATAGTGTTCAAGCATATAATTCAACTCATATTTAAAATGAAGTTTTAAAGAGATTTAAAAGCATATAAATATGTATATTCTGGGTTTACTGCCATTTTACCCAGTGTCTTATATCACCCCATTTAACATGTTACATTAGTTCTTCGTGCCTGTTGTTTGTGTCCTTGAAAACGTCCTTAAAAACAGTAAGTTTCCTATTTGGAATTATTTTTAGTTTTGTTTGACTGCCAGGCGGGCAGACAGAGTAAAAAAAAAATATCTCACTCCTCTCTGCATGTGCAGTCAGGACAAATTCAGAGCCAAAGCAGAGTAAAATGCGAAACTTGTCTTCCTATTCATGTTCAAAATATAACTCGATTTAAAATAATTGTTCCTCGATCATGAACCGACGATCATAAACTGATAATACAGACAGACAGACGGATGGATGGATGGATGGATGGACAAAAACCAATTGTTTAACCCTGCTTTTCACTTTGTGTGCATGAGGTAATGATAACAGTGGTACAATTTCTGTGTGAAATGAAATGAGCCAAAATTCAACACACACACACTGAAGACCACTTGGCCTATCATGCATCTGTCCAAACTACATGCATGACAAGGACACTTACCTGATACTGGGAGGGCAAATTATATATATATATATATACACACACACACACACACACACACACACACACACACACACACACACACACACACACACTAGAAATAAAACCTCATTTCGCTGATGGGGGTGTGAAGGGGAGGGGATGGAGAGAGGGGAAGCGAGGAGTGGGTGAAGAAGGGGAAGTTAGGAAGGGGGAAAGAGCGAGGAAGGGGGTTGGAGGTGGGGAGAGCAATGCCTCAACGAAACGTTGCTATACACTGGGGGAGGGAGGAGTGAGAGAGAGAGAGAGAGAGAGAGAGAGAGAGAGAGAGAGAGAGAGAGAGAGAGAGAGAGAGAGAGAGAGAGAGAGAGAGAGAGAGAGAGAGAGAGAGAGAGAGAGAGAGAGAGAGATGTGGGAGGAGAATTCTGCATATTATTTGGAGGAGGGAACAAGGAGGGGACAGACAGAGTGAGTGAGTGGGGGGGGGGGGGGGGAGGAAAAAAAAAAGAAGAGAAAGGTATGGGGTGGATGTGGTGTTAGCAAAGTGTAATGTTATGCTTAATGCCCGAAAACAAATAATAATAACTCATGTCAGAACAGCTGTACACACATTGACACAACAGAGTTTGTAAAGTTAACCACTGGCATATTGGCAAAAATTTTGATATCCCAGTTTCAGAAAATTTGTGGGAACATTAACCAAAAGCATGGACTGAAAACATGGAAGTACCGCTCACGCGATCTCATCGAGGCTCATCGACATTATCTAATGATCTCTTCGAGCGTGAACATCGGAAACAAAGCATTATAACAAGATATCATGCTTCGGTGCAAAAAAGAGAGAAGAAGGCATTGCAAAGTGAGGTGTTCATACCAGTGATTTTGGACTAAACAATGCAGAAATCAGGAAAATGACCAAATACCAAGACCTCAAGAATGAGATGAAAAGATCCTGGAAGCTGAAAAGATCTGAATGCCAAAGTTGTACCAGTTATAGTTGGAGCTATGGGAATGACAAAGAACCTCACAGGGATATTAAAAACTATCACTGGGAATATTACTACAAACGAAGTACAGTTGGAAGCTGTCCAGGGTTAAACGACGATCCTGAAGAGAGCCCTCGGCACAAAACTTTGAGAACAGAAAACTTCACAGCTTGGTCCATGAATCGTGACCCCTTACCGAAATAAAGGTGGATACTTTAAGCCCGCCCTGTGAGGACTACATTCACATTCTGAAACTCACATATGAAGATACCAATCAACGACACACACACACACACACACACACACACACACACACACACACACACACACACACACACACACACACACACACACACTGGTGCCAAGTGCCATTGTGGTTATACAATATTTATATACATACACACACGTGCAAATGTACAAACACATCAAGTCAATTAAAACGACAAACACAAAGATTTACCTTGAAACAGCGTTCTTCGAAAGAGGATTCAAAGTGTGTAATTAGCGAAATTCAAGTAAAAATGTAAGAAGCCACAAAACACAAAATGTCGACCGATACTTGGTGCCTTCACAGCTCGAACAAACATGGCGAACACCTGGTCAGATGGACCTTATTGTTGTGTTTTATATGTATCGATGTTGAAGTGAGAGGTGGATTATATTAAAAGGAGATCGCACAAAGAGGTTAAACAAAGCGATGTCCTGTCAAAATATAATTACACATTTTCGGTGGATGAGACACCTCCCGAGGAACCCAGCGCACAGCACCGTGGGACCCAACAAACGTGGAAACGGGCGATGTGGGATTGAAGTTTAAGTTAATAAATGCTAGAATAGTTAGGAAATGTACCCCTTCGCACCATCCACCCCTTCGCTCTCAGTAGGCCGCTGGACCCACCTTGGGAAAGATTGCTGAAATCTGTAGGAGGCCATTCTGAGGCTTTGTTGGGCCTCGAGACAGGACGCTAGTCTCTCCCTATTCCACTCCAAAACAGGAACGTAGGGGTTGGGAGTTGATAGACAGGATAGGTTAGCCGGACAAGGACGATAAAGGGGGTTATGGAGACGGAATTATAAGTGGCACAACGGCCGTACGTGCGTGCCTGTACGTGCGTGGCCGTACGTGCAAAAAAAAGAAGAATTGTGACGTCAATTGTGCCGTCATAGCACTGTGTCCTGTCATTGGTTTGGTAAATAAATGGCCATAACTTGGGAACTACTTGTCCGATTAATATCAAACCTTGAAAAGGCACATCTACAGGGCCCCAGCAATATACCTGGCAAGTTTCAATTAGATCGGACCAGTGGTTGTCGAGAAACAGCGGTCACAGACACACAGAGTTTGCTGGAATTATAGATAGATGAGTGAGGAAAGTGGAAAAATAAACTTTATCATTAAGAAATCGTTGCGGCTGTTCCAAGTCATGGCAAGGTTGGGCAGGCCAAAACATGGTGGCTTCAGGCCCCAGTGAAGTTACCAAGGAAACGCCTGAAGACCCCAGACAGCGAGGTGGGTGAGGATCGCCTGATGAAGGATGTAATTTAATAAGGAGGTTAATTAACTTCAAAAGGGGCGTTTTAATTAACCCAAACACCCCATTTTAACTCCTGCACTTCCTTGGAGTTTTCTTAGTACACCTGCAAAGGTTCAGGCTGCGAGGTTTTATGGTTTTGGAGTTATGGAGGAGACACTCTGACACATACATTGCCTTTTATATATATATATATATATATATATATATATATATATATATATATATATATATATATATATATATATATATATATATATATTGTTATTGTTATATTGTTATATATATATATATATTGTTATATATAGATATATATAGATATATATATATATATATATATATATTGTTATATATAGATATATATATATATATATATATATATATATATATATATATATATATATATATATATATATATATATATATATAACAATATATAACTATATATATATATATATATATATATATATATATATATATATATATATATATATATATATATATATATATATATATATATATTGTTACGGCTGTGGAAATTCGCAATACACCATAAAGGGTCCTTAGATCAGTTATGACGATAAGTAATTATGTAGTTAGATTTCCCCACCGTTGTTTAGAGGGAATTTCCGTGTTCACAGGGCTGTGATCCTTTGAGTTAACCGTTTTTCTTTTGCTATCGTTATTTTGGACCGTCCGAAAACGTCGAACGAAGGCCCCGTGGAAGACCTGCAGCAACGCGCGAGCTTTCCCGCCGTTTTGTGCCGCCAACGCTGGCACAAGAAGCAGCGAAGAGCTCGCTCGCGATTGGTGGACACGGGGAGTGAGGCGGTCGGGAGGGGGAACGCCCCTTTTCGAGGAGTTTCTCGAAAGAGGTCGAAGGGAGGTGGAGCCGAAAAGGGGGTGGAGCGAAGGGGCAGAGCCCCGCGCTATATAAGGCTGACCGCACGCGGGGCTTGCTCCCTCTTCTTCTTTGTGCTGGATTACTCTGCTTCCTCTTCGTCAACGCTCTCTGCTTCTTCTTCGTCGACGTCATCCGCTCTCTTTTGGTGGTCGAGGTCGAACTCGGACTCGCTCTCGTCGTTTTGGCTTCCTCTTCTCTTGGTGGTCGTCGGAGGTTCGCGCTTTCTCGTCTCTTGGTGGTCGAGGTCGAACTCGGGTTCTCTCTCTGGAGAGTCGAGGTTGTCTTCTCCCTCTGGGTGCCAAGTCATGAGGGTTGCGAGCAGTGGTCCAGGTTCGAGGCGCGCACGAGAGGAGAGTGCCGGAGAGGGCTCGCCGACCGTCACACCTCGCGGGGGCAGGTAACCAGCACGGTCTCGCGGGCCTTTTCGGTCATCCAGTACACTGGTACTCACTTCGCCGACCTCGCAAGGATGACAGGCTGAGTCAACCCCCTGGTGTATTAATTCAGTGGCCCAACGGGGCTTGAACTCAGGACCTTTTGGATCCCAAGCCGCTGCCCTAACCACTGCGCCAACACCAGGCTATATGTATGTTGTTGTTGTTGTTCCCCTTTCGGCTGCTCCCGTTAGGGGTCGCCACAGCGGATCATCCATTATGATCCACATACTGATTTGGCACATGTTTTACACCGGATGCCCTTCCTGACGCAACCCTGGTCGCCTCTTACGACACAGGGATAGCCAGGCTATATGTATGTATGTGTGTGTGTATATATATATATATATATATATATATATATATATATATATATATATATATATATATATATATATATATATATATTGTTACGGTTGTTGGGGTAGATGGAGGAATTTAAGAGGAAAGTTAGGATTGAATGGCGTTGTTTGGTCTGTGGACATGTAGGAGACTTCTTGATGTAATTAAGTATGGAAACTGTGAGCTTAAGTGTTACTTTTCACCACACGGCTGGGGGGGGGGGGTGCCATGTTAATTAGGTAGGGTTTACGACTAATTGCCCCATTATGTAATCACCCCGCTGTGAACTTTCTCTACGTCTTGTATTCCAAAATCAGCAATAAAGGTGAGGAACATATCCCTAAAACTACAAGCAGACCGAAGCACTGCCTTCCCGGGTTTCGTGTGATCAGGCCATGCCCTGGAGGCAGAGAATTGATGGGCATAACGTGAGATGCATGATGGGGAAGAGAGCGTGGAAGCCAGCAGATCAAGTAGGACGTAAGAAACTCGAGAGAGGAGAGGTCACCTTCATCATCGGGAACAGAGGATCCCGCTTTGCTGCAAGATTCTCATGTTCGTGCTGTGTGAATTTGCAGCGTACTTAGCAAGACGCTAGCCATTGACGGTTCGGCTGAGCCGTGAAGTGTGTATGTCTCTGAGGAGGAAAGGAGAGCATGCCTCATGGCCTGATCACGGGGACTAAGAAATTCTCATGTGGGCCATCATTGTAAACAGACCAGGTGCAAGAGAGGAATGGTCAGGATATTCGCTTGTGAAATGAAGCTGTATGGCAGTCTCTGAGCCTTGGTGTTGAATACCACTCACAAATTGCCTGACGTTTGTTTGTCCCACTGCAAGAAAGTGACACCGGGATGGCAATTTTTATCTGGGTCATGATTCAAACCCAGGCTAGACAGCTTAGAGCGAGCGAGCATACCTCTTGGCTATCCTGCCGTGATGTGGCGATTCATTGCTTTGTATCAACTGAAAACAATTTTTACCAATTGTTATCATCTAATTTGTTTTGCCTTCCTAATTCTGGCGATGTCCTCATGGAGAACCATGCCGCAGTATCGTTATGGAAGGTTGTAGAGATCAAAGCTTGAAGAGTGCTCGCCAAGTGGCTTAAGCAACGAAATGATTGAAGAAACTTAAAAAAAAAAAACGTTTAATTTCCTATATGTATCTATCTATATATGTAGCGACAGATCGTACAATGAAAGAAGATTGTACAAAAAGGGAAAACATCGTGTAAAGTAAAATTGCAGATTTTCAGCGGGTGAGCCACCGAGGCACTGCACAATGCGGGGTAAGGCCTGAACTTTGTTCCAGTTGATTGATATATTCAGTGACAGTCCAAATACTCATGCTGTGTATGGCCATGATTTGGAAATGAACAATGAAGCAGCTTGTATAGCACTCACCAAGTGGCTTAAGCACTCAAGCAAGCACTCCAACAAAACGGTTGATAAGGAAGGGCTGGCTTGGTAAGTGATTAGCGATTGCCAATCGTTTATATAACACCATACATTCGAAGAAGCCTGGAATGTCAAACTATGTCTGAATTGGACAAATTAACACTGTTTTAGCAGTCGTAACTACTGCTAAGTTCAATTCTGGAGTTTAAATCTTGAAATTCGGCTCAGATTAAGAGATTCTAGAGGTTATGGCATGTATGGGAATGACATAAAGCCTCAAACACTGGCATCTGCGGGCGTTTATAAGCACTGCAACGTATCCAGCGATTGGTCGGTATGATGATCAAGCATTCAATGATATGCGTGAGGAAAGTGAAAAACAAACTTCATCATTATGAAACCGTTGCGGCCTGTTCCAAGTCAAGGCGTTGTTGAGCAGGCCAAAAAAAATGGCAAATTATGATCTCAGCAAAGTGACCAAGGTTGAGCATTGATGAAGGATAATTGAATAAGGCCGTTACTGGTTTGCAAAAGGGTTATTTTAATTTACCCAAACACCCAATTTTCACTCATGCACGACCTTGGACTTCCCTTAGTGTGCATGCAAAGTTTAGGGCCGCTAGGTTTCATGGTTTTGGAGTTATGGAGGAGACGGACTGACATTCATTAGTATAGATATTAAAAGGTAACTGTGATATTAAATTGACTTTCACACAAATATTTTATTATTATCTACCAATATTGCATACTTCTAACGTCCCACAAATGTTTAATGGGGAAAAGCACAAACAAAAATGAAAATAACCTAAACTTTTGCACAGCACTGTATAGCAGTTGAAATATTTTGGCCTGATGAAGTATGTTGCTTAAGAGATGAAACACTGTCTTAGACTAGGTCTGCTCTCAATTGTTTGTTATCAAATTGCCAGAGTAGATCTGAGTACATATTTTTGTTGGATGTACCTTTCTTCTCAATGATCAATATTCCCAGGCACTCTCGGCTTGTCGAAAAAAAAATTACACACACACACACACACACACACACACACACACACACACACACACACACACACACACACACACACACACACACACACACACACACACACACACACACACGTATTTTCTATACAAACTAAAATCTGGATCAAAGTCCAATTAAACCAAATGGATGCTCTGGTCAGCCATCAATCCTCTCAATTAGATGATCAGATCAAACGACATCCTCCTTTTCTGTATTTTTCACAGGGATTCTCCATTCGACTATTTGCTCATTTGCAGGAATGTGGTGCAAAGAGCAGCCAAATATAAACCTATTCCTTCCCCCACATTTTCACATTTGTGACATCTCCACCTCCCTTGCCTTTCCTCTTCCTGCTTTCCTGATGTTCATTTTACTGTTCGAACCACAATCCACAAAAGGTATGACATAATTTATTTAATGCATAATGTTATGTATTGGTACAATTGTTGGTGTATTTCTTCGGAATTGCATCACTGACTATGCCATCTTTTTTGGGGGGTCTTTAAGTGGGCTGTTTTTTTTTCCCCAGCATTTTCTTACACAGTAAATGATTGAGATCACATTTCAGAATGAGTAAGACACTGTGTGCCAGTACCTTGAACAAATTCCAAGTCTTTCCTTCTGGTCTGCATCAGTTTCTCATCCCCGTTTGTCTCAGCCTCACTGTGTAACGTCAAAGAATGATGAGTAATACTGTGAAAGTGGTTCTACGGCTGTAACCTGCAGGTTAAAAGCACTAAATTTTATTTTACATTAATTCTGAGAAGAACCAGGTCCTATTGGTTTGCATAACAAATAGAAGAACAGAAGAGCAGATAAACGAAAAAAGAACAAAACAGCCGACTCCTTCCTAATTATGGAAATCCTGGTCACTGAACTCTCCCTAATTTATATTTTCCCCTCAAAGCCCTTAAAGGACCAGCTTAACAGTTTGAATGAGCATCCTCTGGATGAGTAGCTCGACCAGCGTCTTAGCTTTCTCAAAGTATAAAGTTCCCACAAGCGGGATGGGTGGCCTGTTTGATTCTCCCATCTGAGCACTCGGCTCATGATTCCAGGTTCCTTTGGTAAAATCCTTATATACTGTGTTCATTTGTTTGTTGACCACTTCTGTCCATGCAATCCAACAGTTCAATGTTCTAGTTAAGTTAATGTTGATTCACCTGTCCTCACGATTGAGAGCTGGTCACGTTAAATGTATCAACTACACTCGGTGCCGTAATGTTTAGACTTTAGAGGATCCGTTCTGAGTCTGGGAGGTCGGTAGTTCGAACCTTGACTGAGTCTTGCCAAAGACTTTAAAAATGCTACGAGCTACTTCTTTTCTTGATGCTCATCATTAAATATGAATGGAACACGGATGAGGAACCATAAGTTGGCAGCCGTTGTGCAGGTCTGATGGGCAGGGTCAGATTAACTTCTTGTCGGCCTGGCACCAAACAAATTTGTGGGGCCCCCATTTACGGAACCATTTCAAAAGACAGATCAACAAAAAAGAAGTCTTTAACACAGCACACAGCTGTATATAAGTGTTATTTACAATATTTACAAGTTTAACTTACAGATGGAGGTGGCTGCCACGAGGGTACCAGCAATGGTAGCCCTCGGGCAGAAAAACATTTCTCAAATGTTTTATCATTTGTGTTATTAATTATCCAGTTGTCCTATAAACTAGCTATAACTCTCCCGCTCTGCGTGTGTGGTACTCAAACACGCAGTGCGGCACATTACCCAGTGTTTCAAAATGATGCAAAAACTGTTTTTGAACCTGTAACCTCCTCATGCTAGACCGGCATGGTAGATGATGTTGTGTGTGACCATTTGTTGATTGATGTTTGGCATTTGCCTATGGGTCTTGGTGTCAAGAATTTTGACTCGAACATCCGTAAGAGCCATTGCTCAAGAAAATACCACATGGGCCATTGGTGAACACTGGCTGAGCTTAGTAAATGCCAACCTTGTCAAAAGTCTGGCCTTGTGCGTTATTCATTGTTATCGAGTAAGCGAAGCATAGAGGAAACTGGATTCTCTGTAAAGTGAATGGCAAGCTGGTGTCACTCAGGCAACTTTACTCGACGCATGAGAACCCAACTTCCAGAATTCAGCCTAGAAGTCAGTTTTGCTTCAACACAGTTTTGGTGCAGATTGATGACCTCTAATCTTGTACCAGTGCATAGTGCCTGTTGCAAGACAAGGTTGTGATGCAACATGATGTTACAATCAACCTTGAGATTAAGGTGGTGAGGGGGCGTCACGGATGGTCTAAGGGAATTGGTGAATTCTATAGGATAGTTCTCTGCATCCTCAACATTGTCACACTGAGCTGAATCTGTGCTAAAGTAAGTGACTTTCACCTGGGAACGTCTGCATGAT